>NC_083335.1:28525858-29125858 GCF_963455315.2 Globicephala melas | reverse complement strand
AACTTAACAAATGCTTATTGGGCTTCCCTGGTGGCACAGTGGTTAAGAATCCACCTGCCAAGAGAGGGGACATGGGTTTGAGTCCTGGTCCAGGAAGATCCCACATACTGCGGAGCAACTAAGCCCATGCGCCACAACTACTGAGCCTGCA
Source organism: Globicephala melas (assembly GCF_963455315.2). NCBI lineage: Eukaryota > Metazoa > Chordata > Mammalia > Artiodactyla > Delphinidae > Globicephala > Globicephala melas. Next base: position 29,125,707 of record NC_083335.1, on the reverse strand, counting down.
CTCTAGAGCCCACGAGCCACAACTCCTGAGCCCGTGTGCCACAACTACTGAAGCCCATGCGCCTAGAACCCGTGCTCCACAACAGCAGAAGCCACCACAATGAGAAGCCCATGCACCGCAATGAAGAGTAGCCCCCACTCACCACAACTGGAGAAAGCCCGCGTGCAGCAATGATGACCCAATGCAGCCAAAAGTAAAATAAATAAAATTTTAAAACACCAAAAACACAAATGCTTATCGAGTACCAACAATGCAGTAGGCATTGTTCTAGGTACTGGAAGTATATTAAAGGACTTGCCACAAGGTATGAAAGCTGAGATCACAAATTTGCATGTCTACAGGTGCTAGCAGGTAACACAAAAGTGAAACAGGCCTGATAGAAGTGTTCAGGACAATGACAAATAAAAGAACGCGTGTACTAATCTAAACAGGACAGAAGCTGCATTCCCAGCTGCTTGTTGTCACATGGGAAGGCAGACTCAGAGTTGCAGTTCTTCAGATTTCTAGGAAAGAATGAAATCTGGATTTTTATGTGAAACACTGGAAACCAAGTTTATTTTTTTATAAAATGCTGAGCAGGACAAACAAAACACATTTGCCTGCCAAATCCAGTTCATCTGCTGACAACTTGTGACCGCTGCATTAAAAGATAACAGCCAAATGGAGGACAGAGACCATCAGCCCTACTTTAGTACCAAGGGAAAGAGAGTAACTAGAGCCTGCAGTAGCCAGGGTAGATTTCATAAAGGAGGTGGGTACTGAGCAGGACCTGGGAGACTGAGCATAGAATGCGGGAGCCCTAGCCCTAAAGCACTTCACTTACCTATGTCCTCATATGTTAACTGAAATCACCATGAGTCAATGGCATCCTGTAGCTGCAATGACGTCCATATACTACAAGAACACAAGACCTGATCATCGCTGTCCCCTGCCAGGGACATTAGCCCAAATGAGCCATGAAATATAGGGCTCATACATGTGGTTCATACCACCCCTTAAAATCTTTCCAGGAGATTTTGAGGGCAGTGTACTTAAAATTCAAATGTCTTATCATGACCTACAAGGCCCTAAAACTCTGACTTCCATCTGCCTCTTTGCATTCATCTTGTATCATACACTCCAGGACTCACTATACTCCAGCTACAATGGCTTTCTCTCCATTCCTCATAATTTCCAAACATCTGCATATGCTGTTCCCTCTACCTGGGATACTCTTTACCATGGTTTGTTTGTTTGAATAACAGATTTGCTTTCGTCATTTCCTCTAAGACCAGGAACAAGACAAGGATGTCCATTCTCACCACTATTATTCAACATAGTTTTGGAAGTCCTAGCCATGGCAATTGGAGAAGGAAAAAAAAAACCAAAAGGAATACAAATAGGAAAGTAAGAAGTAAAACTGTCACTGTTTGCAGATAACATGATACTATACATAGAGAATCCTAAAGGTGCCACCAGAAAACCACTAGAGCTAATCAATGAACTTGGTAAAGTTGCAGGATACAAAATTAATGCACAGAAATCTCTTGCATTCCTATACACCAACAACGAAAGATTAGAAAGGGAAATTAAGGAAACAGTCTCATTCACCATTACAACAAAAACAATACCTAGGAATAAACCTACCTAAGGAGGTAAAAGACCTGTACTCAGAAAACTATAAGACACTAATGAAAGAAATCAAAGATGACACAAACAGATGGAGAGATATACCATGTTCTTGGATTGGAATAATCAATATTGGGAAAATGACTATACTACCCAAAGCAATCTGCAGATTCAGTGCAATCCCTATCAAATTACCAATGGCATTTTTCACAGAACTAGAACAAAAAATCTTAAAATTTGTATGGAGACACAAAGACCCTGAATAGCCAAAGCAAACTTGAGGAAAAAAAAAAAGCAGAGCTGGAGGAATCAGCCTCCCTCACTTTCAAGACAATATGGTACTGGCACAAAACCAGAGATATAGATCAATGGAACAGGATAGAAAGCCCAGAGATAAACCCACGCGCATATGGTCAACTAATCTATGACAAAGGTGGCAAGGATATACAATGGAGAAAAGATAGTCTCTTCAATAAGTGGTGCTGGGAAAACTGGACAGCTACATGTAAAAGAATGAAATTAGAACACTCCCTAACACCATACACAAAAATAAACTCAAAATCGGTTAAAGACCTAAATGTAAGGCCAGACACTATAAAACTCTTAGAGGAAAACATAGGAAGAACACTCTGTGACATAAATCACAGCAAGATCTTTTTTGACCCACCTCCAAGAGAAATGGAAATAAAAACAAAAATAAACAAATGGGACCCAATGAAACTTCAAAGCTTTTGCACAGCAAGGGAAACTATAAATAAAATGAAAAGACAACGCTCAGATTTGGAGAAAATATTTGCAAACGAATCTACGGACAAAGGATTAATCTCCAAAGTATATAAATAGGTCATACAGCTCAATATTAATTTTAAAAAACCCAATCCAAAAATGGGCAGAAGACCTAAATAGACATCTCTCCAAAGACATACAGATGGCCAAGAGGCACATGAAAAGCTGCTCAACATCTCGAATAACTAAGAAGTATTCGAGAAATGCAAATCAAAACTACAATGAGGTATCACCTCACACTGGTCAGAATGGCCATCATCAGAACATCTACAAACAAATGCTGGAGAGGGTGTGGAGAGAAGGGAACCCTTCTGCACTGTTGGTGGGAATGTAAATTGATACAGCCACTATGGAGAACAGTGTGGAGGTTCCTTAAAAAACTAAAGTTAGAATTACCATATGACCCAGCAATCCCACTACTGGGCATATACCCAGAGAAAACTATAATTCAAAAGGACACATACACCCCAATGTTCATCGCAGCACTATTTACAATAGCCAGGTCTTGGAAGCAACCTAGATGTCCACCGACAGACAAATAGATAAAGAATGTGGTACATATATACAATGGAATATTACTCAGCCATAAAAAGGAACGAGAGTGGGTCATTTGTAGAGACGTGAATGGACCTAGAGACTGTCATACAGAGTGAAGTAAGTCAGAAAGAGAAAAACAAATATCGTATATTAACGCATATATGTGGAATCTAGAAAAATGGCACAAATGAACTGGCTTGCAAGGCAGAAACAGACACACAGATGTAGAGAACAAAGGTATGGACACCAAGGGGGAAACAGGGGGGGTGGGATGAATTGGGAGATTGGGATCAACATATATACACTAATATGTATAAAATAGATAACTAATGAGAACCTGCTGTATGGCATAGGAAACTCCACTGTACAGTAGACTCTAAAACAACATTGTAAAGCAACTATACCACAACGAAAAAAAACGAACATTTGCTTTCATGCTGCAACTCTTAGCTTCATCACTTTCTCAGAGAGATCTTACTTGACCACCATTATCTCAAGTAGATTCCTCCCCTTTTTCTCTGCCGTGGCCCCTCTTTTCCTTCTTAGCTCCAGCAGGGCAAGTTCTAGGTCTTCCTGTTGACTGTTAAATCACCAGCACATAGTACAGTGCCTGGCGCCAACAAGGTACTCAATGAAGGTTGTTGAATAAATAGATGACTATAAGTAAATGAGGTCTGAGTACTTGTTTATACATCTGAAGGGATATTATGAGGCAGGGAGAACACCTCACAATTATGGCTCCCTACAGAGTACATACATACTACCCTGGGAGCAATATAGGTGGAGAGCAAGGACAAGCATAGTAGTAGGTAGAGAAATGGCTAAAAACATTTTCTGGGCTCATGATCACGTTAATCGCACACATTCATATACTTTCTCTCATAAAGGGAAATCGATTTTTCCAAATGCAGGTATCAGAAGGAGAGAGAGTTTGATCATCTCTCTCAGGCCCTGTGAGAATAATCATTAATTACCCTAGTACAGTAGGGATATTTGCTAAAAGCAGCATTTTATTAGTCATATCATAATTGGGTTCAGTTACGTCTGGCAAACATTTTTTACCAGTCCCCATCCTCAAGGAAATGCAATGACAGCCTCCCACCTGCCATCTCCCTGTAGTCCCCCTTTTATCCAGCAGCCCGAGTGAGCTAGCCAGCTGAAATGCAAACACTGCAGTGGTCCAGGGAAAAAAGACAGTGGTGCTACCTTTTAATACAAATGGCAAGAGAAAGAAAATTTCAGAAGGTCATATAGCAGGTTACTGAAGAAAGTGGAAAATGTCAGGGAGATGCAAAACGACAAGGAAAGTGTCAACTGTAAGTAGACAACAGGTACACTTTATCCTACTCAACTCAGTGGGAGTGACTGAAAGTCAACATTTAATGCAGCATCTGCATGCCCAGAATGGCTTACAATCAGCAAGCATGCAGAGAGATTAAATTTGTCCACTACAACTGCACAAGGATGAAAGAAAGTCTAAGAGGGCATGATATATTGAGGAGGGGTTTGAATAATTTAATGGTGCTAATTTTGTCTTCAATGCTGTGTCAGTTGAGGTACTTCCAGGGGCAGACAGCTAAATAAATGATAGAAAGTTTGCAGTATATAAGCCAGATGCTAGACCCATTAATCAAATAGCTCATTTTGCCCCTATTCATGTACTTTATTCATTTTATTAGAGCTAGAGGCCTAATATATATGGTAAAGTCTTAATTATCTTAATGAGGAAAATATAAGCTAGAGCAATTCCATAGGCCAAAAGTGGATGTGAGTTTTGAACTTCAATTCTTTTAAATGCTAAGCCTTCACCCAAAATTTTTATATACAGTGTCACTTGCGTAACAGTATATTTCTCCACTTTGGCTCTATCTGAGATGGCCCCATGGTACTTGAGAAGAAAAGAACAAAGGGAAGTAAGGAGAAGGGAAGAGAGAAGAATCAGATCATTTGGGTGATCTACTAAATCAGTGAATAAATGACTAGGGGAGGGATAAATTAGGAGTTTGGGATTAACATATACACACTACTGTATATAAAGTAGACAGTCGACAAGGACCTACTGTATAGCACAGGGAACTCTACTCAATATTTTGTAATAACCTATATGGGAAAAGAATCTGAGAAAGAATGGATATATGTATACGTATCACTTTGCTGTACACTGGAAACTAACACAACCTTGTAAATCAACTATACTCCAATATAAAATAAAAAATAAACAAAAACAAAGAAATAGAAATAGACTCATGGACATAGAAAACAAATTTATGGTTACCAAAGGGGAGAGGGCAGAGGGAGGGATAAATTAGGAGTATGGGATTAACAGATACAAAGTACCCTACATAAAATAGATAAGTGACAAGGACTTACCATATATAGCGCAGGGAACTATACTCAATATCTTGTCATAACCTATAATGGAATATAGTCTGCAGAAAAAAAGTATCACTCTGCTGTTCACCTGAAACTAATACAATATTCTAAATCAACTATACCCCAATATAAAATTAAAATTGAAGAAAAGTAAAGAATAAATGGGGCTTCCCTGGTGGCGCAGTGGTTGAGAGTCCGCCTCCCGATGCTGGGGACGCGGGTTCGTGTCCCGGTCTGGGAAGATCCCACATGCCGTGGAGCGGCTGTGCCCGTGAGCCATGGCCGCTGAGCCTGCGCGTCTGGAACCTGTGCTCCGCAACAGGAGAGACCACAGCAGTGAGAGGCTCACATAACACAAAACAAAACAAAACAAAACAAGAATAAATGGCTAATAAAAAGTTAGTTTCCATATACGTTGTCCACAAAGAAGCCCAGAGATGAAATGGAGTTCCGTTTCCCATTTCATAAACACGCTGGGTTCGTTTATTTATGATGACTCGATGCTGATCCAGCAGATGAGATTAGCTCACTATATAGAACTGTACTCAAAAAGTTGAGATAATGGGCTTGATTCCTTATTCACCCATACAACCCATTTACTCATACACAAAGCTTTGAAAAACCATCTGAGTATAGCGAAAAGGGCATGGGACCTAGAATTCCAAGACTTGGCTTCCAGGTGAAGCTCTGACACGTACTCATTTACAGTGACTTGACACTGGACAAGCAACTTAAACTTCCTGAGCCTCATAAAATGGGTATGGCCACAGCTTTTCTGCCTGCCTTACAGGGCTGTTGTTGTGAGATAATGGATGTGAAAATGCTTTGTGAACCGTCAGATGCCACTCAACTGCTACTGTTACTTATCAACTACCTCTTATAGAGGAAAATTCTGGTCCGTTTTCACAGTCTATCATGTTGGACGTTAGGCAAGGGTGCAATTTGCAGACTGGGCTGGACGAGCTAAGACAAAGGCAGGAAACAAAAGAGGAGGAGAGTGTGTCTTGTTTCCACAGAATACAGAAAAGTTAGAATTTCTAATAGGTTTTTTGCAGAAGCACAAAGTCCAGAAGAGGGAGTATTTCCTGCAGAGGCAATCCTTCCATCTGTGCTCTGGATTCTCATTCCTTTCCATCTTCATCACCACATTCTGTCATTCACTCCCTTCTCCCGTAACTTCAATATCTCCCTCTCTGCTCGATTTTTGCTTCACTCCTCCCCATTGCCCTCCAAATAAAGCTCAAATTTTCTGACACAAAGCCTTCCATGAACTGGCTTCTTTCTTCCTGTTTTGCATCTCCTTCTTTGCTACTTTCTGTACCTCTGAATTGCTTGTAGGTTTCATCACACACAATGTTCTTTCTTTCTCTCTCTGTTGCCTCACGCTGTCTATTCTGCTTAATACGACCTTCACCCTCACTTCTCTTGGCTAAATCCTGCTTCTCAGATGCAGTTCACATTTTGTCTTCCAAGTCACTTTCTTTGACACCTCAAGATCGAGTTAGGTCCCTTCTCTATAACATATTATATCCCTATCATTGCAAGTACCACATTGTATTAATAATTTCTTGTTTATATGTCTTTCTCACTCTCAAGACCATAGGTACCTCAAGAATGGGGACTTACCAGACCCATAACAAAGGGTGTGGCACATAGCAAACACTTTTACTACATGGATGAGGTTACCTAAAGCCAGCAAAGCTACGTGGGAGGATAAGGAACTCTCAGTCACTGACATATCAGGGTGAATGAATTCAAAATTATGCCTTTCTCTATGGAAGCAGCCTAAGTGTCCATCAACAGATAAATGGGTAAAGAAGATGTGGTATGTATGTATGTATACACACACACACAATGGAATATTATTCAGCCATAAAAAAGAATAAAATTTTACTATTTGCAGCAACATGGATGGACTTGGAGGGCATTATGCTAAGTGAAATAAGAAAGACAAATACTGTATGATATCCCTTATATGTGGAATCTAAAAAAATACAACAAATTAGTGAATATAACAAAAAAGCAGACTCGCAGATACAGAGAACAAACTAGTGGTTACCGGGGGGTGGTGGTGGTGGTGGTGGTGGTGGTGGTGGTGGTGCGTGGGTGGGGAGGTGCGGCACAGGCAGTATAGGGGTGGGGGAGTGGGAGGTACAATCTGTTGGGTGTAAGATAGCCTCAAAGATGTATTGTACAACACGGGGAATACAGCCAATATTTTGTAATAACTGTAAATGGTAAGTAACCTTAAAAACTGTATAAAAAATTAAAAAATATGCCTTTCTCTTGATTCACAATTAAAATAAACTTAGCAAGGAAATGAGAATTTTGATTGGATGGATTCATCAAATCCATGGGTTTGATGACGGCACATGGATTCATAAGGAGGTAATTTGAGGACATGGGACGTTTGGCATCTCAGAGAAAGCCTAGGCAAAATGCTACAATGGAAGGCACTGATCAGATCCAGGTGGAACAATAATGGGCGGGTAACTCTGGATACAAGCATATCCAAGGACCACTTTAGTCCCTGGGAGAACACAGATTCAAGGTAACACAGCCAGGTAAGCAGTCTACAGAGCAGAAGCAGACCTGGTACCCTCTAAGGTGGGACAGTGAAAACTCTCTCCCATTCTCTTCTTGCTATAGAATGGCTAGGCTAGGTCTGGAAGTGTCAGTGCTGGTGTGAACATCTTAAAAAGGACAACAGGTCATTGATTGATGACAGTGGGTAACCTAATTTTCCAATGAGAACCTTCCACCTACTCCCAGTGTGTTCTAAGGAGATAGCGTTGTGTGCTTCATGAAAGCTTGTGGCCACCAACTGGGAAATTCCCAGGTATTTTAAAAGGGTCGATGGTATCATTTTCATACGTCGAGCACATTTTCTTCTTTTTTAGTATGACAAGAGGCAGGGAACAAATGGGTTGATTTGGCTATTAGCTCACCAGATATTCAATTCAGCTGACTGACACAGCTGCTGTAGCAGCCCCAGGACATGCTTCCCAGGCTAACGTACAGAAAGTGTCGTTCAGCACTGTCATTAACAAATGTAACAAAAATCACAATATGAACTATAGCCTTCTAATAAAAACATTGCTGGTAATTAGACCCTCCACTTGTTCATCTGAATCTCTTGCCACCACTCCGGACTGCTTATAACATGGCAGCCCATAAGCTGAGTCAGAACTTTTCATAGGCACGTTTTTATTTGGAAATGGCGAGATCACCTCAGACCAACTCAATCATCAGGGCACACTTTCAAAGGTGATTAGCAGTAACAGGAATATTATGTGCCCAGTGACTCTGAATCTACTAGAGAATGCATTCATCACAGTGAATTTGTGAATTTTCGGATGAATGATTATAGATAATCAAAATAATAGTTGGGACTTCCCTGGTGGTCCAGCGGGTAACACTCTGTGCTTCCACTGCAGGGGGTGCAGGTTCGACCCCTGGTCGGGAAACTAAGATCCCACATGCAGCAGGGCACACCCTGCCCCCCGACCCCCAAAAAACAATAGTAATAAGTAGCTACCATTCATCAAGAATTACTGTATACCTGGAGTTTTGTGTACATTATTTCACCAATTCCTCACAACAATGCTGGGAGGCATGATTATAACCTCCATTATAACCTCCACTTCACAGAGAGAAACTAGGAATCACAATGATTAGAAGACACATCCGTGGCCTCATGAAGATAGTAATAAACACATAGCAGATCCAGGATTTGAAGCTACATCACTAGAAATGCAAAGCCTTTGCTGTTAACCATGATGCTGTGCTGTCTTACTATACTTTTCTCTATTTTCCCAAATTTTCTAGAGTAGTTGTATGTTATTTAGGAATAACATTTTAAAATGTCATTTAAACTGGGTGAAACACTTAGGATTTCAATTCAGTTTAATTCCAAAAAAAAATTTTTTTTGAGCCCTTTTACAATATAAGGAACTCTGCATGATGCTGGGGAAACAAATTCTAGCTGCTACCCTGCAAGTAATAGAACTGGTACAATCTGTATGAACAGCCCTACAATAACACTACAAAATGTTTGAAGTCCCAATAGGAAAGTGCAAACTAAGTGTTAGGAAAGCACTAAACAAGGAGAGGTTACTTCTGGATTGGGGAGAGAAGAAGAAAAGGCTTCATAAAGGGTATAACCTATAAGCCAAATTTTAAAAGATACTTAGGGACTTCGCTGGCGGTCCAGTGGTTAAGACTCTCTGCTTCCCCTGCAGGGGGCACGGATTCGATCCCTGGTTGGGCAACTAGGATCCCTGCATGCCGTGCGGCACCGCCAAAAAAAATAATAAAAATAAAAGATACTTAGGATTTATTTTTCATCAATTTTCAAAGGAATAACCAGCTCACTGTTGAAAATAGAAAAGTTTAGGGAAATTTTAAAAGCACAGCAAATGACCTGTGAAGTACTGTTAACATTTTGGAGTATTTCCTTACAGACTTTATTCTCCGTTAATCACTTTCCTTTAAAGAGTTGAGATCCTCCCTCCTGTGTGTGTTATATCTTGTATATTCAGTAACATCATAACCTATGCATTTTCCTGTGTGTGCTTTTCTGACCACTGGAATATTTCTTTATCTTTGCCCTCCCCCAAATATCAAAGTAACTCTCACTCCAGTACCTGTCAAAGTGTGATCAGAGGGTCCCTGGGGATCCGAGAGCCCCCTTCGGGGGATCCACGAGGTCAAAATCATGTATAGTTAAAGGATCCATTCAAAGTAAAAAAGTACACGAAATGGTTTTAATGTAACAGAGTATGAAAAGTTCATTGATAACGTTTCAGATTCCATATTGCAGCTAACCTTTGAGAAATTGCCACTTGTTGAGTTTTGGTGTAGTGTCAAAGAAGAATCTCTACAATTATCTGACAAGACTATTAAAATACTCCTCCATTTTCCAACTACATATCTGTGTGAGGTTGGACTCTCTTCATAGGTTTCAACCAGAACAACACATCAAGAAAGCTTGAACTCAGAAGCAGATGTGAAAATCCAGTCTTCTATTAAGCCAGATATTAACGAGATTAGTAAAAATATAAGTGCCACTTTCCTCACTGAACATTTTGTGGCTTGTAAAATACAGGTATTTGTTATCAAAATAATAAACCTATTGACATACACATTTTTAATTGTCAATTCTAAATTTCTAATAGTAAGTATTGAAATATGTATGTATAACCCATATAGACAAAAGCTCAATTATTTTTAAGAATGCAAAGGGGTCCTGAGACCAAAAAGTTTAAGAACCACGATCTTTCCATGTTTCAGGCATGCCCTAAAACATGACTACCTCCAAGAAGCTGCCCTTTACCTTTAGACGAGGTTAAATGTCCGTATCACCCCCACTATTATCATTCAAGCACTCAGCACACCTCCACTGAGTTCCTCAACGTCTAAACACCCCACCCTAACTTAAGCTTTATGATGGCATCAGCTGTGTCTGTCCTTTGAACCTCTGTATCCTGGGCACGTAGCAGAGTGTCTGGCATGTAGAAGATGCTCTATAATATTTGTCATGTAAGTGAATAAATGTTTAAAACCCTTGTAAACCATCATGTTAACAGCCACAAAGTATTCCATGATATGGATACAGCATCATTTTACTTAATCATTCGAAACTGATAGGATTTTGAAAAGAAAAAGTGGAAGGGCTTCTCGACAGGAGAATAGAGTATGAAAAAGCACAGAGGGGAAAAGTATAATGAAATTGTGGAGGCACTTGGGTTCGCTGGAGCTCAGGGAATATAGAGGGAAGCAGTAGAATACATGGACCGATAATTAGGCGGGAGCAGACTGTCAAGGATCTTGAATACTATATTAATGAATTTAGACATCATTTAGTAGGTAATGCAGAGCCATTGACTATGCTTGAGTAGGAGCATGACAGGTTCGTGCTTTAGGAAGATTAATCCTGAAGTAGTGTCTAGGATTGTTTAGAGCCAAAGTCCAGAGGATGGGAGAGCAGTAAGAGGAACTCCTTCCTGACATCTTCCCCACAAAAAGTTATGGAATGAATGTTCTCTCACAGAGACTACAATGAATAGTCATTGGATGATAGAAATGCCTAAAATAATTAGTCAGAATGGTCCAGGAAGAGCAACGGTTAAAGATGTGAAGCAAATTCTCAGTCTGTGTGACTAACAGGATGGTAGCACTATTAGCAGAAACAGAATACAGACAGAAGAGCCGTCTCACATGGTAAGCTGTTGGCTTTAGCTTGGCCATGTGAAGATGAGACATTGGTGATCTCAAGTACTACAATGGTATCTTGAAGATTTTTGGGCCAAGAGCCAGTGAACTGCACTTAACCCATTAAAAATAGCAAAGTCCCAAAGCGGAGGGAATGGGGAAGCCTGCCTCCTAGAAAGGTGTACTGCAATCTCCTGGTTAGGGAGGGTCTGAGGCATGGAGGAAGGAATAAGAGAGCAAGTATAATTTCAAAAATCATATCCAAAAGGCCTATAGAGGTCATAGCTCAACTGAGAGTTAATGCTCATTAAGCGTTTCCTCAATTTGTATCATTCATGTGTTATATTATTTAAATCAACCTACTTTGTCTAACTCAGCACCATAATAACCAATGAAATCTATTAAAACAAAAAAAGAAAAAAAAAAGTTCCCTTCTTCTATGACTCTAGGCTGTTTTCAGGTTCCTGCTCAAGGAATAGGAGCACTAAGAAAATTTCTTTGGGTTTTTCAAACAGGTCACTGCCAACCTTCTAGGAAAGGGCTTGGCAAACTATAGTCCACACACCAAATCCAGTCCACTGCCTGATTTTGTAAATAAAGTTGTTTTTTTTTTTTTTTTTTTTTTTGCGGTACGCGGGCCTCTCACTGTTATGGCCTCTCCCGTTGCGGAGCACGGGCTCCGGACGCGCAGGCTCAGAGGCCATGGCTCACGGGTCCAGCCGCTCCGCGGCATGTGGGATCTTCCCGGCCCGGCGCACGAACCCGTGTCCCCTGCATCAGCAGGCGGACTCCCAACCACTGCGCCACCAGGGAAGCCCTGTAAATAAAGTTTTATTTGAACACAGGCAAGCCTACTCATTTACATATTGTCTATGGCTGTTTTCACAGTACAAAAGTAGAGTAGTGGCAAAAGAGACCAAATGGTCCACAAAACCTAAAATATTTACTGTTTAACCTTTTAGAGAAAAAGTTTGCTGACTTCTGTTCTAGGGCACTGGTTTTCAGACTTTTTATGGCTCATTTTTTCCCCTATGGGAAGCCACTCCCACTCCATTTAAGGTGGCTCTAGTCATCTTCATCCCTGGTTCATGCCCTTGGCTTGGTCAGCCAGAACATGTCATGTCTCTAGCCACAGTGGTTGGTTCTGGGACAGGCATGTAAACAAAGTTGGTTCAACAAGACCGAATAGATCCAGAAAGAGTTCTCATCTTCTTCCCTGACTCAGACTTTCATTCTCCATTCTAAAGCTAACTGCTTGCCTGTGCTTTTGAGCATTTCTTCCTCTCACCTTTTCCATCAACCAGCTCTCTCCCAATGCTTCTTTCTCCTTTTTAAATAAAAAACATGTTCAAGACGTCTTCATTTTCTAAAAGTAAGTGTTGAGGACTGTACTCAAGAAGAGTTATTTTCACTTTGGTTCCTAGAGTTACAGAGGTGTTTCAGGGGTCACCATAAGACGGCTCAATAGGTCACAAGTGACAGAAACTCTACTCAGCTTAAGCAAAAGTCTAAAGCTGTACCTTATAAGCTTATATAACAAAGGCTAGGGCTATAGGTAGCTTTAAGCTGGGCAAGATCCAAGGGGACTTAAACAGTGTCTGTCTGTTTGTCTCTGTGTCCCTGTCTCTATCTCTCTCCCCTCTTCATTCCTTTGTGCTCATTTCTCTTCCAGAAGGTCCTTCTTCACTTGGTGGGCCCTGACAGATCTAGGCTAACACACTCATTATAATTAACAATCTCAAAGGAAAATGAGCTCTCTGAAGATACCAGGAAGAGAGGAAAAGATAATTCAATTTCCTACCCTCTCTTCCATTAATCAACAGCATAAGTGGTATATTAACCTTGAAAAGGAATAGGGAAACTCTCCTTAAGGACAGGAGGAAAGCAGAGGAGGTCCTAAAAATGTGAGAAAATATATCAAATTGACCTTAAAATGCTCTACAAAGTAAAATACAGTTGACCTCTGTATCCGAGGCTTCCACATCTGTGGATACATAGGGCTGACTATGGGACTGAGCATCAGGGGATTTTGGTATCCATGGCAGGTCCTAGAGCCGATCCCCTGCAGATTCTGAAGGATGACTGGGCCACCTACAAACTGGCACTTGCCATCTGCCTCTACAAGGATTAAGTCACAAGCCACTGCAGCCTCTGACCTTCAACACCCCCTGAAAGGAGTTCAGGGTGGAGATCAGGTATGAGGAACTCTGTGCTCTGGGAAAAACTGGTAGAACAGGCTTTCAAATAGAAATTTGCAGAAGATTTTATGAGCCCAATTCTTGCATCTCCTCATATCTAGAAAAGCACTAAAATCATTGACAGTGACATCTGCTCCTTGTGACTAGCAGACAACCTCTGCCAAAATGTGTGCCTGACTGCACGTCCCCCCTTCACTAAAGTCATATGTAACACTGACCTTCCCCCACGCCTCTTTGGAGCAGTTTCTCCAAGCTATCCGAGATACTGTGTCCCAGGCTATCGTTCTCATTTTGCCCCAAATAAAACTTAACTCACAACTCTCACATTGTGCATATTTTTCAGTCGACAACTGTATACAGTTAGTTGCCGAGAATAGGAGGAACAAAGGGCAGAGGGTGGCTTGAGAAGAGTGGAAGAGTTTGGAGTATCTCCCATGCAGAATTTAATAGTTAAATAAACACATTGCTAGACAACACTGAGAACTCTGATGAATTAAAAGAAGAAATCGACAGTGGTGAAACCAATCAGCAGAGAGAAATGATTCTTCAGTAGTGTTACCATCCAAGGAGTAGAAATACAGAAAATTGATGATGGGATCAACACAGGTTTGGAGGTTGGGAGTGAGAGCAGAAAAAACCCACTCTGTCTCACATCTTCCGCAAGTGAGGAAACGGCACCATCATTCGCCTCGTTGCTCTTTCCATCACCCCACCAGCTACATAAAACATACCTGGAAATCTTAATAGCTCCATCTTAAAAAATAAATACTAAATTTTACCTTTTATCACCTCCTCTACCAATGTTACTCTTCTCCTAGCCACTATCATTTCCAACATTTCACCAAAGGTGATTTCTCTTTTGCGCTTCAAAAATCAATTATCCATTAAACATCCTAAGGCATTTTTAACATATAAACTTGATCATATAACATTCCTTGGCTCAAAACTATCCAGAAGTTTAAATCATACTTGGAAGAAAACGCAAACTCCTTCTTGTGGTCTACAAGGCACCATGATGACCTGCTAAGGACTTTATTATCTTTGAAGGATTTGAATGCCTAACATTTGTACAAAAATCACCTGGTTAATAGGGAGTTATTTTAACATATCTGAATAATTATCTTTATATTTTTATATCCTTTTTGATATTTGGCATTATTGAAACAGAGACTGGTGTCCTTTATTGAACTTGCCTTACGCATTTGCCTGACTCAATTAACTTTTATTCTTCTACTACCAAAAACCTAGCCGATGATTTCTAATTCTTTTTGGAGCTATAATACCCTTTTAAATGTATACATTTACCTTTGATAGTCTGATTTCTAGCATTCTCTCCTTCCCTAAGCAAATACGTTACATGTTATAGATATTTTATAGTTAAAATTAATTTGAAGCAGAGAATCTGACCAATGTCCCTAAATATCTGGAGTTACTGATGGGGTGTCAAACCGGGCTTGGACAACACTATACTTGAATTAAGCTGTATGTAGAGGTCAGTTCCACAATGTTTTGAGGAAACAGAGATACACAGAAGTTAAATAACATAGCCAAGGTCATATAGATTATAAGTCTTACTCCAAATTCTATGCCTCTGCTATTATTACCTAAATGAGTGAAGAAAGCTAAGCTATCTTCACACTAGTTTCCCACTAAGCAATATAATCATGCCATACCAAAGATTATACCCAGCACCAAAGACTTTAATGAATGGAAAACTGGACCTGAAACCCCATACCATCTGCAAGGATCTTAGTAAAGAATAATACACCACAATAGACATTAGACTTTTATCTTTGTGGGCCTGCCCATACTCAAATCTTCTTTGGCCTGATCATACTGCGAACTTTGGCCTTTCAAATCTCCCTGAAATTTTGCCACACATTCCCTATGTCAAAGGCAGGTTGATAGTCAACCAGTATGTAGTGGCATGGTATTAACGTATTGTTAGGGTCAGTGCGCATTCTCATTGACCAGCTGAACGTTCTGAATTGTAAATGCCCACACAGTGTTAGGTGTTAAATATTCTTAATATCACCCTTGCCTAAATGCTAAATATACTAGACAAAGTGTAAAGATGAATATGCAAGATAGAAGTATGCCATAAATCATCAGATAAAATATCAGATTCAAACAGAAAGAATACACCTGATATCTTTCATCAAAATGAGGATTTTAAAGGATTGTTTTATAATGTTTAAATGACTAACAAAAATAGTGGTGGTAGAAAGGATTCACATTTATTGAGCAACTTACCATTCTAAATGCTTTATAAGACTCATTTCATGTAACTTAAGCCTCACTGACAACACTCTGATGTAGACATTATTTTTCCTACTGTAGAGATGAGAAAACTGAGGCTAACGTAAGTCGCAATACATGACTTGCCTGAGGATGCCACAATATTGGAACCAAGATTTCAACCAATCTGCCTGACTACAAAACCCCATGCACTTAGTAGCTATTCTATTCCATTGCCTTCTATTTATGCTACTTCCCTATGAAACATCATATTCTTTAAAATTAATAAAATAAATTCCAAAGCAGTTACTATAAATTGTAAATAATAAAAACTAGGGCTGGTCATATGTCATGATTTATGGTTGTACAGCATCTTATTTAAGTTCAATGAGTGGGGTCAATTTCATTAATATGGTTTAGTGTTATATCCCAAATGACTTAAAGCATATACGGGAGAATGTCATGCAAAGCAATGAGAAATGCAATGCAAACTTTATTAAGTGAAAATTTAAATTATGGACAAGAGAAAAAGTTATTGTTATTAAAGTCATGTCAAAAAACAATTAAAAGAGAATTGAAATATTTGCACCAAGCATCAATAATTTGGCAATGTTTACTATGAGACATTTACCAGTTTAAAAAATTAGCTTCGCAATTTGCAAATTACAAAAGAAAAAATAAAAAGAGACAACAAAATTTTCTAGCAAGAAAGACTAGATTTGACGCCCTGAACCAAGATGGCAGAGTAGAAGGACTTGCTCTCACTCCCTCTTGTGAGAACACCAGAATCACAACTAGCTGCTGGACAATCATCAACAAGAAGACACTGGAACTCACCAAAAAAGACACCCCACATCCAAGAACAAAAGAGAAGCCTCAATGAGACGGTAGGAGGGGCACAATCACAGTAAAATCAAACCCCATAACTGCTGGGTGGGTGACTCACAGACTGGAGAACACTTATACCATGGAAGTCCACCCACTGGAGTGAAGGTTCTGAGCCCCCCGTCAGGCTTCCCAACCTGGGGGTCTGGCAACAGGAGGAGGAACTCCTAGAGAATCAGACTTTGAAGCCTAGTGGGAATTGATTACAGGACTTCGACAGGACTGGGGGAAACAGAGACTCCACTCTTGGAGGGCACACACAAAGTAGTGTGCGCATCGGGACCCAGGGGAAGGAGCAGTGAACTCGGGGGAGACTGAACCAGACCTCTCTGCTAGTGTTGGAGGGACTCCTGCGGGGGGGGGGGGGGAGGGGGGTCTGTGGCTTACCTGGGGGACAAGGACACTGACAGCAGAAGTTCTGGGAAGTACTCCTTGGCATGAGCCCTCCTAGAGTCTGTCATTAGCCCCACCAAAGAGTCCAAGTAGGCTCCAGTGTTGGGTTGCCTCAGGCCAAACAACCAACAGGGAGGGAACCCAGCCCCACCCATCAACAGTCAAGTGGATTAAAGTTTTACTGAGCTCTGCCCACTAGAGCAACAGTCAGCTCTACCCACCACTGAGTCCCTCCCATCAATCCTCTTAGATAGCCTCATCCACCAGAGGGCAGAGATCAGAAGAAAGAAGAACTAGAGTCCTGCAGCCTGTGGAACAAATACCGCATTCAGAGAAAGACAGACAAGATGAAAAGGCAGAGGGCTATGTACCAGATGAAGGAAAAAGATAAAACCCCAGAAAAACAACTAAATGAAGTGGAGATAGGCAACCTTCCAGAAAAAGAATTCAAAATAATGATAGTGAAGATGATCAAGGACCTGGGAAAAACAATGGAGGCAAAGACAGAGAAGATGCAAGAAATGTTTAACAAAGACCTAGAAAAATTAAAGAACAAACAAACAGATGAACAATACAATAACTGAAATGAAAAATACCCTAGAAGGAATCAATAGCAGAATAACTGAGGCAGAAGAACAGGTAAGTGACCTGGAAGACAGAATGGTGGAATTCACTGCTGCAGAACAGAATAAAGAAAAAAGAATGAAAAGAAATGAAGACAGCCTAAGAGACCTCTGGGACAACATTAAACGCAGCAACATTTTCATTATAGGGGTCCCAGAAGGAGAAGAGAGACAGAAAGGACACAAGAAAATTTTTTATTTATTGATTTTTTCTGTGGTACGCGGGCCTCTCACTGTTGTGGCCTCTCCCATTGTGGAGCACAGGCTCCGGAGGCACAGGCTCAGTGGCCATGGCTCACGGGCCCAGCTGCTCCACAGCATGTGGGATCTTCCTGGACCAGGGCACGAACCCGTGTCCCCTGCATCGGTAGGCAGACTCTCAACCACTGCGCCACCAGGGAAGCCCCCAAGAAAATTTTTGAAGAGATTATAGTAAAAAACTTCCCTAACATGGGATAGGAAATAGCCACCCAAGTCCAGGAAGTGCAGAGAGTCCCATACAGGATAAACCCAAGGAGAAACACACTGACATACATAGTAATCAAATTGGCAAAAATTAAAGACAAAGAAAAATTACTGAAAGCAGCAAGGGAAAAATGAAAAGTAACATACAAGGGAACTCCCATAAGGTTAACAGCTGATTTCTCAGCAGAAACTCCAAGCCAGAAGGGAGTGGCATGATGTACTTAAAGTGATGAAAGGGAAGAAACTACAACCAAGATTACTTTACCCAGCAAGTATCTCATTCAGATTCAATGGAGAAATCAAAAGCTTTACAGACAAGCAAAAGCTAAGAGAATTCAGCACCACAAAACCAGCTCTACAACAAATGCTAAAGGAACTTCTCTAAAAATCTCAAATAAAAAAATAAACAAATGCTAAAGGAACTTCTCTAAAAATCTCAAATAAAAAAATAAACAAATGCTAAAGGAACTTCTCTAAAAATCTCAAATAAACAATCTAACGTTACACCTGAAGGAACTAGAGAAAGAAGAACAAACAAAACCCAAAGTTTGCAGAAGGAAAAAAATCATAAAGATCAGAGCAGAAATAAGTGAAATAGAATAAAGAAAACCATAGCAAAGATCAATAAAACTAAAAGCTGGTTTCTTGAGAAGTTAAACAAAATTGATAAACCATTAGCCAGACTCATCAAGAAAAAGAGGGAGAGGACTCAAATCAATAAAATTAGAAATAAAAAAGGAGAAGTTACAACAGACACCACAGAAATACAAAGGATCATGAGCGATTACTACAAGCAACGCTATGCCAATAAACTGGACAACGTGGAAGAAAGGGACAAATTCTTAGAAAGGTATAACCTTCCAAGACTGAACCAGGAAGAAACAGAAAATATGAACAGACCAATCACAAGTAATGAAATTGAAACTGTGATTAAAAATCTTCCAACAAAAAAAAGCCCAGGACCAGATGGCTTCACAGGTAAATTCTATCAAACATTTAGAGAAGAGCTAACACCCATTCTTCTCAAACTCTTCCAAAAAATTGTGGAGCAAGGAACACTCCCAAACTCATTCTATGAGGCCACCATCACCCTGATACCGAAACCAGACAAAGATACCACAAAAAAAGAAAACTATAAACCAATATCACTGATGAATATAGATGCAAAAATACTCAACAAAATACAAGCAAACAGAATCTAACAACACATTAAAAGGATCATACACAATGATCAAGTGGGGTTTATCCCAGGAATGCAAGGATTCCTCAATATACGCAAATCAGTCAATGTGATAAACCATATTAACAAAGTGAAGGAGAAAAACCATATGATCACCACAATAGATGCAGAGAAAGCTTTTGACAAAATTCAACACCCATTTATGATAAAAACTCTCCAGGAAGTGGGCATAGATGGAACCTACCTCAACATCATAAAGGCCATATACAACAAACCCACAGCAAACATCATTCTCAATGGTGAAAAACGGAAAGCATTTCCTCTAAGATCAGGAACAAGACAAGGATGTCCACTCTCTCCACTATTATTCAACATAGTTTTGCAAGTTCTAGCCACAGCAATCAGAGAAGAAAAAGAAGTAAAGGGAGTACAAATTGGAAAAGAAGTAAACCTGTCACTGTTTGCAGATGACATGATACTATACATAGAGAATCCTAAAGATGCCACCAGAAAACTACTAGAGCTAATCAATGAATTTGGTAACGTTGCAGGATACAAAATTAATGTACAGAAATCGCTTGCATTGCTATACACTAATGATGAAAAATCTGAAAGAGAAATTATGGAAACACTCCTATTTACCATTGCAAAAAAAAGGATAAAATACCTAGGAATATACCTACCTAGGGAGACAAAAGACCTGTAAGCAGAAAACTATAAGACACTGATGAAAGAAATTAAAGATAATACCAACAGATAGAGAGATATACCATGTTCTGGGATTGGAAGAATCAATATTGTGAAAATGGCAATACTACCCAAAGCAATCTACAGATTCAATGCAATCCCTTTCAAATTACCAATGGCATTTTTTATGGAACTAGAACAAAAAATCTTAAAATTTGTACGGAGACACAGAAGACCCCGAATAGCCAAAACAGCCTTGAGGGAAGAAAATGGAGCTGGATGAATCAGACTCCCTGACTTCAGACTATACTACAAAGCTACAGTAATCAAGACAATATGGTACTGGCACCAAAACGGAAACATAGATGAATGGAACAAGATAGAAAGCCCAGAGATAAACCCATGCATCTATGGTCAACTAATCTATGACAAAGGAGGCAAGGATATACAATGGAGAAAAACAGTCTCTTCAATAAGTGGTGCTGGGAAAACTGGACAGCTACATGTAAAAGAATAAAATTAGAACACTCCCTAACACCATACACAAAAATAAACTCAAAATGGATTAGAGACCTAAATGTAAGATTGGACACTATAAAACTCTTAGAAGAAAACACAGGAAGAACACTGTTTGACATAAATCACAGCAAGATCTTTTTTGATCCACCTCCTGGAGTAATGGAAATAAAAACAAAAATAAACAAATGGGACCTAATGAAACTTAAAAGCTTTTGCACAGCAAAGGAAACCATAAACAAGACGAAAAGACAACCCTCAGAATGGGAGAAAATATTTGTAAATGAATCAACGGACAAAGGATTAATCTCCAAAATATAGAAACAGCTCATGCAGCTCAATATCAAAAAATCAACCAACCCAATCCAAAAATGGGAAGAAGACCTAAATAGACATTCCTCCAAAGAAGACATACAGATGGCCAAGAAGCAAATGAACAGCTGGTGAACATCACTAATTATTAGAGAAATGCAAATCAAAATTACAATGAGGTATCACCTCACACCAGTTAGAAAGGGCATCATCATAAAATCTACAAACAACAAATTCTGGAGAGGGTGTGGAGAAAAGGGAACCCTCTTGCACTGTTGGTGGGAATGTAAATTGATACATCCACTATGGAGAACAATATGGAGGTTCCTTAAAAAACTAAAAATAAAATTACAATATGATCCAGCAATCCCACTCCTGGGCATATACCCAGAGAAAACCATAATTCAAAAAGACACATGCACCCTAATATTCATTGCAGCACTATTTACAATAGTCAGGTCATGGAAGCAACCTAAATGCCTATCGACAGTCAAATGGATATAGAAGATGTGGTACACATACACAATGGAATATTACTCAGCCATAAAAAGGAATGAAATTGGGTCATTTGTTGAGACGTGTAAGGATCTAGAGACTGTCATACAGAGTGAAGTAAGTCAGAAAGAGAAAAACAAATATTGTATATTAACACATGTATGTGGAACCTAGAAAAATGGTACAGATGAAGCGGTTTGCAGGGCAGAAATTGAGACACAGATGTAGAGAACATACGTATGGACACCAAGCGGGGAATGCTGCAGGGTGTTTGGGGTGGTGCTGTGATGAATTGGGTGATTGGGATTGACATGTATACACTGATGTGTATAAAATCGATGACTAATAAGAACCTGCTGTATAAAAAAATAAATAAAATAAAATTCAAAAAACAAAAAACTAGATTTAGGAAAATGTATTTTAAGAATTTTCATAATAATAATAACAGCTCCCATTTACTGAGCAACTATTATGTTCCAGTTATTGTGATAAATGATGCATCTTCTTTAATCCTCACATTAATCTCACAAAGTTTGATTTATTACCCCAAGTTTTGAAGAGATAGAGTGAAAGATTAATAATATAAGCATGTTAAGTATCTTTTTTTTAAACAGAATCTGAATTTTCAAAGATTATCAAAATTGAATGGGAATATGAGGTCATTTAATCCAACCTTTCATCAACTGTAGTTGTTAAAAGTTTCTTATTGCCCTATGCCTTTAATTCATGAGGGCTACTCCTATACCATAGAACCACCTACCACCACACAAAAATAGGCTGCATATACCCTCTTGTTGCTTAACTACCTCTATGCTGGACCGTTAGCTCTGATGCACCTCGTACACTGCTTCCTGCCCCGTTCTTGATTAGCCTGACATGATTACCTTGCAATTCACTGACCTCCATTTGCCCTTCAGACCAGGTGCCTCAAAAGCTTTAGTCCTTTGTCTCCATACTTGACCATGTTTTAAACTCTCTCTGGGGTCAGCACTGTGTTGTTGGATCCTGCCTGACTTCCAGGATATTATATCTCATGTCAGGCACTTCAGTAGCACCTCCATTTGAAAGTCTTGTTTCTGGCTAAAATGTCTGCCTTTTGATTTTAGCCAGTTATAAAATTGTTTTTAACAATACAATGTAACTTTTCTACCAACTCCCACCTTTATTCTGTTCTATATCCAAAGCAAAGTGATGCAAGAGAAACTCGAGCATTAAAGACTAGGAAGACCAACTTGTCCTGGTTTTCTCACACTGTCCTGCTTTTGAAACTGGAAGTTCCCCTTCTCATGAACCTCCTCAGTCCTGGGAAAACTGGGATGGTTGGTCATCCTGTATTTTAAACTCCAGTGTTCCTGTGCTATACAATAGCTTTCAAAAACCACCATTTGATGAGCACAGTCTAAGTAAATCTCTCTCACATACACATAATTCCTCGAATGTAGAAAGAGTGCTAAAGTCATGACTGTACTTAGAGTTGTAAATTTCACAATCTAGGCATTACATGCCTTCCCTACTCTCCAGATAAGTGGAATAGGCTGAAAAAAATCAAGAGGCTTCACTGGATATTTATGCAATTTATTATGAACACCCAGGGATGGACCCTGTCTAGAAATTTGGTTTAAGAGTGAAAGGATTCAAACTTGTGACACTGATTTAATCCACAATCCTTCCTAGTTTTTTGCTTGTTTGTTTTTATCCATAAAACTAATAGGAAACCTAGGCTGGGGTTCTCATATCGATTACCTATGCCAGTATTCCAAATTTCATGGTTTAATTGGTTACTCAGGATACTGAGGCGTGGGTTGGGGAATGTCATGAGGATATGAAGAATATTTCAAAACTATTTAACCCTTGTAGGATAGAGACAATTGAGGGTTAGCCCAAGGATGTGTTTTCTTTGGACCATAAGGTGTATTCAAAAAAACAACAAACAAAAAACTGAATTAGTTGCCAATCTTTGAAAGCCAAGAAGAGATGTTCAGAATAATGTGAACACAGGAGATGTTCCATGAACACGTACAGCACAGTTTAAAGATGCTCAATGAAAGAAAGCTAGATTCCTGACTTTTCTTGAAAAATCAGATCTGGTCACGCCGGGCTTGCATTACTATAGACTGGTTTGAAAACGTTGTATCGGATCAGAATCCCCTGAAGGGCTTGTTAGACTACTGACTGCTGCTCCCCACCTCTGCTCCCAGGCACCAGATGCAGATTCAGTCAGTGGATCTGGGGGCAGGGATTGACGTTTTGCATTTCTAACAAGTTTTCTTCTGATGCTCCTAGACGAAGTCCAAGAACCGCACTTTGAGAACTCTGAGAACAACTGACTGGATTACAGTCACAGCTGCTGCCCCGTTCACCCCCTCATGTTTGATGGGGTCTGTAGTCTCAAGTTCACCAGAGTCTGTATCTGGCTCGCCTCCCTCATTTGTGTTAGCAGCCCAACCTCTGTAACTATGTGAGGTTTCGACTATTTGATTACCCAGATTTTCACTTCACTTGTTAGAGTGTGGATATTTTTCTTATAAGCCCAAACTCAGACACTTAAAAGGGATAGTGTGACCATAAGGATCGAGGGGAATGAGAAAAGGAAGCAAGTAGGTTGGACCTATAGCCAAATTTCTGGTAGTTTTCCTTTTCTAATTCATTCCTTCATTAGCTGGAGGCTTGGGTGGGATAAGATGCTATGGACCAGTGGCTCAACAAGCCTGGCTGGACAATGAGAATCACCTGAGCAGCTGTTAAAACCACCATCCCGGACTTCCCTGGTGGCACAGTGGTTGAGAATCCACCTGCCAATGCAGGGGACATGGGTTCGACCCCTGATCCAGGAAGATCCCACATGCCGCGGAGCAACTAAGCCCATGCGCCGCAACTACTGAGCCTGCGCTCTAGAGCCTGCGAGTCACAACTACTGAGCCCACGCACTACAACTACTGAAGCCCGCACACCTAGAGCCCGTGCTCCGCAACAAGAGAAGCCCCCGCTCGCCGCAACTGGAGAAAGCCCGCGCGCAGCAACGAAGACCCAACGCAGCCAAAACAAAAAAACAAAAAAAAACCCCCACCATCCCAAAGCAGCTAAATCAGGATCTTAGTAGTAAAACCCAGGTAAGCTCCTTGAATCATTTTACTATGTATAATATGAAAACCACTACCATAAACCTGTGAACTCCAGGTAAATAACTATTCTCACTGGGGGAAACAACTTTTATCTCGGTCTTTCTGCTCTGGGCTTTTCAAAGTAGTGTTTCCAAATATAAGTCACAAAGCTCTATCCAGACAAAGAATGCTCTGAACACAGGAGATGCTCCACAGACACACATAGTATAAAGGTGCTCAATAAATGTTTGTGAAGAGAATTGAATGCTAGAGAGCAATCGCCAGTGTTCTGAAGTTATGTAATCACTCTGAATTGTAAAACAGTTGCAGTTACTTAAAAGAGATAGGTATGCCAGTAGGAAGCTGAACTTACAAGCTTGCCTAATGCTTTGAAAATCAAGACATGTCACCAATTAGCTTATATTACATTTACGCTTTTGCCACTTGGAAAAGGTCCATTACAGCCGTAGGCTTTGTCTACACGCTGCCAAGCATCTGAATAAACAGTGCTAGGTTCAGTTAATCGTTTGGGTAATAGTAAGCCCTTCCATTTTGATAGTACTTCTAGGTCTTTAAAGCATTACCAAATTACAGTCTCATTTGATTCTCACAGCAATTGGGGATCATTTAAAATAGCTTAGTGGTGAAACTTGGGCTATAGAGTCAAACAGATTTGGGCTCAAATCCCCATTCCTACATTTACTAGTTACAAAACATGGCTTTTGGCAAGCTACTTAACCTCTCTGAGCCTTAATGTGTTTGACTTAACATGATAATAATAATAGTAACCATCTCATCAGACTGCTGTGATGATTAAGTGATTATGAAGGCCAAGTACTAAGCATAAAGCACAGAACATAGTAAATGCTCATAACTGTTAGCTGCCATTATTGTAATTATTATTACTAATATTAATTTTGATATTGTATTAGTCAGGGTTCTCCAGAGAAACAGAGCCAATAGGAGATAGATAGATAAATAGATAGATAGATAGATCTACATATCGATATATATGAGATTTATTATAGGAATTTGCTCACGTGGTCATGGAGGCCAGGAAGTCCCACCAGCTGCCATCTGCAAACAAAAGAAAGCTGAAAGTATAATTCAGTCTGAGTCCAAAGAGTCTGCAAACCAGAAACTCCAGTGTCCGAGGGCAGGAGAAATGGAAGTCCTAGCTCAAGAGTGAGAATTCACCCTTCAGTTGCCTTTTTCTTCTATTTGGGTCCTCAACAGAATGGATGATGCCCACCCACATTAGGGAGGGCAGATCTCTTTACTCAGTCCGATTCAAATGCTAATCTCTTCCAGAAACACCCTCACAGACACACTGAGAAATGTTTTAACAGGTATCTGGGCATCCCTTAGCCCAGTTGAGTTGACACATAAAATTAACCATCACAGATATTATCCATCTCAAAGTACAATCTTCACGTGCTTAACTGTGTCTTTCATTTTACCATGTAGGCAAACCACGGTAAGATGGGAGGAGAGCGGGCGATTCATTACATTTTTGTCTAAACCACAGAGAGGCGTATATCAGAAGGTCAAGAGCTGCAAACTCCTTGTACTCTTAACATTGACAGCTTGAGGTAAGGGCAAGAATTAGTCAAGAGATTGGTGGCAGCAGTGGCATACGAGATGATTCTTAGTACCGCAACACACAGAATGAAGAAAAATGTGTAGGAAACCCTCTCTCTCTTTCTGAACAAACCTTTGGCTTTCCTAGAGTGACAAATAGTTTTAGCATAATAAGGATCACTGCTGAATGTCTACCCTGATAGGCAATAGAATCATTATTCCTATTAAACATATGAGGAAAGTGAGGCTAATAGAACTCAAATAACTTACATAAGATCACACTGATAGAAAAATGGTTGAGGTAGGAATCAAACCCATATCTGTAGTCCTCCAAAACCCATGCTCCTTCCATCATATCATGTGGCTTTTCCTGTACACCTCAGGATGTCCTCCACCACACTTCATATGGAGGCAGCTATGTCAGCTCCCGGTGGTCATACACTGCCTACTTGTCCTCCCCGCTGTGAAGGAAGGTCACCATGGCCCACTCACTCATAAACTCATGACATAATAAATAATCAAGAGTTGGCATGCTGTTCCAGAAATACTGTGATACATTTGCCCACAGTTCATGTGGTTTTAGGATCAGCTATAAAATGTCTTCATCCTTTTGGTAAGGGCTAGGGAACAGTATCAGAGTGGGAGGTCCTGAGGATGAGAAAATGAGATATTTTTCTCCAGATATCTTCCACAAGAGCTGGAAGGAACCCTAGAAATCTAATACAGCCTCCTATTTTTATAGGTGGAAACACTGTCATATTGATAACAGACGAGATCTCATTCATTCATTTATTCATTCTTCCTGCTTCCCTCCCCAGTCCTTACCAAAACCTGAAACGGTGTCTATGGGTAAACTTCCTTTCTTAGGTGGCCTAAATTTCAAACACTGAGTAGGCTTATAAGGCAAGCTTCTAAGTAGTAGGCTTTTGTATCAGGTGGCATCTACTGAAGTGGGCATGTGATGGAGCTATACAAATATGCTTGGACGAGTAAATTAGTAAGGCTTTCATTACAGATGAAAATGCCGCCCCCCCCGCCCCAATCAGGAAAAGGCTAAATACTATATGACTTGTTTATAGATTAGAAAGTAGGATCAGACCATTTGAGATTTCAAATGGTGAATGGAGGAGGCCCATCTCTGGGGGAGCTGGAGCAGACAGAGGCAGAACAAATGAGGAAAAGTGCTGAACCTACTCCTTTGCCTAGATACGTCTATCTATTAGATGATGCTATGGCCCAGAGTTTCTAACGCTCTAGACAGTTTGTTTGATTAGTACAAATAAACTTACCTACATGGACTTAGGTATATGTATGATACTTTAGTTTTCCGTCACTAAAACAAACATAGCATTAATATATCTTTTCCATTTAGGCCAAACTGGAGTTAATAAAAGACATCTAGTGACAGTTCAGAACAATTACATCTTGCCATAAAAGACCATATTAAACTATAGAATGCACTAGAAACGATTCAAAATGGAAAGCGCCGGATGCAATAGATATGTTTCATTCCAAATTCAGCTGGAAACTTGCAAAAAAGAAATGAATCAACAACTCATCAACTTCTGAAATAGCTTTTCTTCTGTTTGCTGGGCAGAGTCATCATTTAAGCTGATCATTTATTTTTCCTAAAGGGATTTTTCATTGAATGGGATTCTGGGATGTGCTTCTAGAGATATGTCAAACATCATAAAATAGTTATTAGTTCCATATGCTGAATTTGCTTCCAAGTGCACCTGTAATGTGCTGTCTTGCCCAAGAAATGCCCATATAGTTTTATGTTTTCCCTTTCCTCATTCCTCAATATCCCCTGGAGCTCCTGATTATAGGAATCAGTCAAGGAGCTTCTCAACAGGTATATCTTTGCCAGTCTTCTCCATTGGACTTTTCTGGAGACCTCCAACTAGAATCCAGCCTCCTTTCTTGTAATGTCATACAGACCACGTGCAAGTTTTGGTCATCTGCTCAGGAAAATTCTTTCTTTTAAGTATTTCAGCTGCTACTTGCTCTTGATGCACGTTGAACATTCAACCAATTTTCATTTGCTAGTTGACTTTATTTTCCAATTCTTGAGCTTCTTTTTCATTTTCAAACTTAATGGGATAAATTGCAAATTTAGGAGGCCATTTCAAATGATTTATTCATAAGGTTTCAAATCTGAGCAAACTGTTTTACACAACTCTTCCAAAAAGTTAAAAATAAAATTTCTACCTATGCCAAAGTAAGCACAGAAACAAAGCTTCTTTTCGAATGCAAAAATGGTTCCTTTTAGAAATATACAGGAGCATTTTTAAAACGCAAGTTTAAATTTCCGGGTCTATGATATAAAGATGACATTCAGAGTAACCAGGAGGCATAGTAGATATAAACCAAACTACAGTTGACCCCATCTCTCTCACTCCCCTATCCTATCCAATTCATTGGCAAGGCCTGTTGATTTTGTGTCCTAAACAATTCTCCAATCTAAATACTTCTCTCCATCTCCATTGCCACCTGGTCTGAGTTACAATCATCTCCTGCTCAGATGGCTACAGAAGCTTTGTGACTGGCTTTTTGCTTTCATCCTTTACTCCTGTGGTAGACTAAATAATGCCCCTCACACACCCCTCCCCACAACACACACAGGAAGATGTCTACAAACTATTCGCTAGAACCAGTGTATGGGTTACCTTACATGGTAACAGAGATTTTACAGATGTGATTAAGTTAAGAATGTTGACATGGGGAGATTATTCTGGATTATAGAGTAGTCTCCAATGTAATCACAAGGGTCCTTATAAGAGGGAGGCAGAGTCAGAGAGAGAAAATGTAATGATTGGAGCTGATGTCAGAGAGGAGAGAAGATTCTACGTTGCTGGCTTTGAAAATGGAGGAAGGGGCTTCCCTGGTGACACAGTGGTTAAGAATCCACCTGCTAATGCAGGGGACATGGGTTCGAGCCCTGGTCCGGGAAGGTCCCACATGCTGCGGAGCAACTAAGCCTGTGGGCCACAACTACTGAGCCCGCGTGCCACAAATACTGAAGCCCATGCGCCTAAAGCCTGTGCTCCGCAACAAGAGAAGCCACCGCGATGAGAAGCCCGCACACCGCAACAAAGAGTAGCCCCCACTCGCCGCAACTAGAGAAAGCCCACGCGAGCAGCAACGAAGACCCAACGCAGCCAAAATTAAATACATTAAATAAATAAATTTTAAAAAAAGAAAATGGAGGAAGGAGCCATGAGGCAAGGAATGCAGGAGGCCTCTGGAAGCTGGAAAAGGCAAGGAAACAGATTCTGTCCTACAGCCCTCAGAAGGAACACTTCTGCCTTGATTTTAGCCCAGAGAGCTGATTTTGGACTTTTCACTTGCAGTGCAGACAATAAATCTGTGTGTGTTTTTCAAGCCACTAAATTTGTGTGAATTGGTTACAGCAGCCATAAAAAATTAATATAACTCCCCACAATAGATTCCCCACACAATAGAAGGATCTTTTTAAAAATTAATATTCCTCAGTGGCAGCTCTAGGAACTCAGAGAAGAGTCCAAAATACTAACATATCCTCCAAGGCTCTGTGTTATGGGTTGAACTGTGTCCCTCCAAAATTCATATGTTGAAGTCCTAACCTCCAGGACCTCAGAATGTGACTTTATTTAGAGAGGTCTTTGCAGAAGTAATCAATTTAAGTGAGATCATTAGAGTAGGCCCCAATCTGACTGGTGTCATTATATATATAAAAAAAAAAAAAAAAGAAAAAGGAGATGTATATACAGAGACACACAGATAGAGAGAAGACAATGTGAAGAGCCACAGGGAGAAGAAGTGGCTACGTAACAAGCTAAGTGGAGAGGCCCGGAACACATCCCTACCTCACAGCCCTCTAAAGGAACAAAACCCACCAACAACTTGATTTTGGATTTTTAGCCTCTAGAACCATGAGACAGTAAATTTTTGTTGTTTTAAGCCACCCAGTCTGTGGTACTTGTTACAGCAGCGCTAGCAAACTAATTCACCCAGCATGACCTGGCCTCTGTCTGCCTTCCCAGGTTTATCTTGAGCGATCTTTCCCTCTCTCTCTGCCTGCAGCCACATGGGCCTCTATCTTCTAAGCCTTCACACATGCTATGGGACATTTATCCCCACCGCCCACCTCTCTTTACCTGATTAACACCCTACTCATCCTTCAGGTGTCCGCTTAAATGTCACTCTTCAGAGACTTCCCCTCATCGATTTGAAAGGTGCTACCAGTCTCCATTATTCATTCGTAACACCCTGGCCTTTTCTGTAATAGCTCATATAAAATTTTTAATTCCAAATCTATCTTAATATATTTTATTTTAAATAAAAATTTTTTTAATAAAAAAATTAATGTCTGTGACAATGGCTATATTGTTAACTACTGTATACACTGCACCTAGCACATTGCCTAACATGTAACAGGTACTCAATAAATTATTTGTTGAATGAATAGATAAATTCATGCCCTGAGACAAAAGATCTCTGACAAAACCTGCTTCAAATTCACATTCTCTCATTCAGGCCTCACATTTCAAGAACAGAAATCTGAGAAGCCATCCCTCAGTGTCTTAGTAAAAGGCTCTAGAAACAGAGTTGCTCCTCTTTCCACCCTTACCTCGTATACTGAGGACCTAAAGTCCCAGGTAAATGGTTATCACTATTGATAGCTCATTAGATGCCCCCCCCACCCCAGTTTCAAACCCAGGAAGACTTCTGGTATACTGCATCCTCAGGATGGTAACATTTCTGATATGGACAAGCAAGGAAAAAGCTCAGTGCAAGAAATGAAACTATCAAATATTCACCACTGCAAAGAAAAAAAAAAAGGGCAATTTAAAAAGAAAGCAAGTTTTAAGGAAATTTGATGCTCATAAAGTTTGAGGATTTCATGCTCCCCCACCCCCAATAAGTTTCCTTGGTAAGAGATGCTGCAACCAGAGTCATCTTGAGAATTGCTGCAACCCCCCATTTCACCTTATATGTGTAGGCATTGCCATCACAGTCACAAGTGGAGCCCAAAGTCATAGAACTAGATGGATACTTAAGCCTTAATGGACGTATACAAATCTTTGCTTCATAATACTGCCTTTTCTTTTTAAGTGCTAATGTTAATTTAGTATTATACAGTTTCCTAGTACATGGTAAAATGTCACTTCAGGATATAAGGGAGCAAGGAACATAGGTATCAATTTGCAAGGACTCCTTTTTAAAATTGCTCTTGCGTGACAAGCTTATGAGTCATGATGTTTGTGCTATAAATTCATTATAGATCCTCATATCATGGTCCATCATCATTTTAACTTGGCATGCTTTCAAGGCTTCTCAATAGCACTAGAAATTTGTTGTTTTTCTTTCCGGCTGCTTTAACATCCTACCCTTTAGAATGTTGATTTGCGTTATGGAAAATTTGAAAATCCCCTCAATTAAAGTTGTCTACTGCGACACCAATTCTGAGCTAGCCATCAAGAGTAAGGGCCCCAGCTGAATCTGAAAATCAGGTTTTGAAGTTTCTATGTTAGTGATCTCTCTGAGATGTTGGATGGTGTCCACATATCACCATTGATTCAACTGTTTTCACAGTTCAATTTGTTGTTTCAGTCACCATTACAGTCAAACCACCGGGCCCTTTTGGCCATGAAGAAGACCAGATCAAATCAACTGTTCAGTCTCCTGGCAATTGACCCATAAAATGGTCAATATAATCAATGCTGCGAAGCCAGCCTCAACCCTACAGGAGAAAGCTGCTAAAACACCACACTTCCGGGGAATGCAGATTGCTTTGCTTTCCCTGTCAGCTAGTGCAGAATAATGTTTTACTGATCCTATGGTAAAGGCATCTTTAATAAATAATGACAGCTTAGTACTTATGCTGGTTGAGTTTCAGGTTTTTAAATATTAAAGTTTACAACATACCTATGCAAATGATGTCGGTTTATTTATATATACGTGTGTGCATATATATGTATAAATGTACACACACACACACACACACACACACACACACACACACGGAGCCACTGGTTGCCTTTGGTCATCCATAAAACTCAGTGTGCATTCCTTTATGTGACCAGAATCTTAAAAGTTAAATAGCTGAAAAATGAATGAGGAGATAGGAATCACAATGAAGCACCATAAAGACAGTTATTGAACTACTGAACACAATAGAAAAATGACAGAACACTATTGAAAATTAATTATTTGGGCATATATATATGTGTGGCCATCAAGAAATGAAGAATTTTGAGAAAGTATGGGTAT
This sequence comes from Globicephala melas, assembly GCF_963455315.2. Classification (NCBI taxonomy): domain Eukaryota; kingdom Metazoa; phylum Chordata; class Mammalia; order Artiodactyla; family Delphinidae; genus Globicephala; species Globicephala melas. Next base: position 29,093,261 of record NC_083335.1, on the reverse strand, counting down.
TTTTAAAGGTACAAATACATCATAAAATGTTGACTGAGACATTCCTAAGAAAAAAATTGAACTGTTTTCTCAAGCTAAAAACCATAATTCTTTGTAATTTTTGTTACAACTTGATTTCAGTAAACAACATTTGTAACATTTGCAAATGAGATTAGGAGACAATAATCATGATGTTTCCATCCTATGATTTTATATATTAGGAGCTGTACAAGGTCTTAATGTTTGTTACTCCTTGTGGGGAGCCAGGCTAGCTATACTATTTCCATATAAATTTAGAGTATTCTATTATGCATCTTAAAATTGGGTCATTGCAGCCAGAAAATTCATACCAAATTGCAGTTCCTGGACACACAGGCAGAGTTGTCAAAATATTCTCATCAGCTGAGTAAATTTTTGCTCACAGCAAAAACAACAGACTGCAAAACACAAGTACCCTGTAAGCTCTCAATTAGCCCACACGAGAATAAACTCATATCAAATAGAAATTATGTCTGTGACATAAAATACACACACACACACACACACACACACACACACACACATACACACAGCTTTCCATTTGATGGCATTCCTTTGAAATAAAAATTTTTTGAGAACGTCTCCTTGGCAGAAATCCTTGTCTCTGATTAGAAAATGGAAGGTATTATCATCATTTACTTTCAGTTATAGGAACAAATTTCATTGTGTTAGATGCCAACATAGCAACAGAAGTCAAGAGTCACATATTAGCCTCTGATAATGGAACCTATAAAGAAATCTAGGGCTGAAGAAAACAGTAACAACCCAACATCAACATCCATCTCAAGGGGTTGAGATACTAGGCTGAAATCAGAAATCAGATAGGAGGGGCCCCTTATGGGTTCTCCAGTAGGAAGATTGTTTCTGGAAAAGATTTTGGGAGAGAGTTCCAACAGCCACTTGCAAAGAAGAGTTTGAATGAGAACGAAGAGAAGGAGACAAACTATAAATTACTCAGGTAAAAAGCAATGAGTTCCTGGATTAGGGCTGATTATAGTGAAAGCTATGTCTGAATGATTTTGTGATAAAGGAAGATTCTACGTGACTGAATGCAAAATGGGTTAAAGTATTGTCATGTTTTCCCCCCTTATGATTAAGCCAGCTACTTGTGCTCTTTATGTGCTACAGAAACATGCTCTATTAATTATTCTTTTTCTCTCTTATAACTTCAGTTGCTTCCTAGTTATTGGGTCTTTCTTCCCTGCCTGCAATTAACCACATACCTATATGGCTAAAAATAAAAAAGAAGAAGAAGGGCTTCCCTGGTGGTGCAGTGGTTGAGAGTCCGCCTGCCGATGCAGGGGACACGGGTTCGTGCCCCGGTCCGGGAAGATCCCACATGCCGCGGAGCGGCTGGGCCCGTGAGCCATGGCCGCTGAGCCTGTGCGTTCGGAGCCTGTGCTCCACAACGGGAGAGGCCACAACAGTGAGAGGCCCACGTACCACAAAAAAAAAAAAAAAAAAAAAGAAGAAGAAAACAAGCCTTCATTCAACCCTGAATCTTCCTTACCTATCTGATTATCATTCTCCATCCCTCTACTACTAAATCCTTGAGAAAGTAGTCTATAATTTGCCTTCCTCCCTTTGGCTCATTTCAACAATTCAGTGAACATTTAATGAGCATCTGCCATGTACCAAGTGATAATACAAGGGTCTGAGAAGAAAAAGACAAATACATAATCCTAAATCTCAAGAAGTATGCAGCTAGTAGGGGAAAAAAAGATATAAACAAATAAGTATTTGAGCTTTTGTTATACTAACATAGAAACCAAATATTTTAGGACACATTTTTTGTTTTTTGCGGTACGCGGGCTCTCACTGTTGCGGCCTCTCCCGTTGCGGAGCACATGCTCCGGACGTGCAGCCTCAGCGGCCATGGCTCACGGGCCCAGCCGCTCCGCGGCATGTGGGATCTTCCCGGACCGGGGCACGAACGCGTGTCCCCTGCATCGGCAGGCGGACTCTCAACCACTGTGCCACCAGGGAAGCCCTAGGACACATTTTTGAGTTAAGACAGATATTCCTCATTATCTGACTCTTACTACTCATGACTCAACACTCAGGAACCAAATATATTCAGATCATGTTGTGTTCTCTCTTATCTGAACTGCCACAATCCAAACTTGGGAACTAAACAGATGTGGACAATGAGGGAGGCTTGGTTTTATAATATGATGTGATACTTCAAATAGTTCAGATATGTGCAAGAAACAAATAGTACAACTTCTGCTATAAAACCAAAACTAGGGACTTCCCTGGTGGTGCAGTGGTTAAGAATCCACCTGCCAATGCAGGGGACACGGGTTCGTAGCCCTGGTCCGGGAAGATCCCACATGCCGCAGAGCAACTAAGCCCGGGCACAACTACTGAGCCTGTGCTCTAGAGCCCACGAGCCACAACTACTGAGCCCGTGTGCCACAGCTACTGAAGACCACGTGCCTAGAGCCCGTGCTCTGCAACAAGAGAAGCCACTGCAATGAGAAGCCCATGCACCGCAATGAAGAGTGGTCCCCGCTCACCACAACTAGAGAAAGCCCGCGCATGGCAACGAAGACCCAATGCAGCCAAAAGTAAATAAATTAATTAATTAAAAAAAAAAACCCAACACTAATTTCATGTTTGACAAATCTAATACTGAAGCTTTTAAAACTGTTGGTAAAAAATAAATAAATTTAAAAAATAAAAACAAAAACAAATTTAAAACTGTTGGTGACTCCCTCATTGTTGATACTCTCCTTCACTGGCCTCCGGGACAAAATTTGTTCTCTACATTTCTCGTTGCAACTCTTACTTTTTCAGCACCCTTCAGTACTGTCTTCCCTTCAAACCATATAGATTAGACCCTAGGTCTATGCTATTCAAAATGTGGTCTGTTATCAAACAACATCAACATCATCTCAGAGCTTATTAGAAATGCAGAATCAGGAATCCCCTGGCAGTCCAATGGTTAGGACTCCATGCTTTCACTGCCAAGAGCCTGGGTTCCATCCCTGGTCAGGGAACTAATATCCCACAAGCTGTGCAGCACAGCCAGGAAAAAGAAAAGAAAAAAGAAATGCAGAATCACAGAATCTCAGGCCCTCCCAGACTGAATGACTCAGAATCTATAATTTAGTAAGATACCTAGGCAAATCATATGCACATTAAATCTCAATAAACATGGTAAAAGCATTTGGCAAAGTCCAATCTCCATTCCTAATAAAAACTCTCAGCAAAGTAGGGTTATAAGGGAACTTCCTCAACCTGAGGAAACTACAAAACTACAGCTTTCATATTTAAGGGTAAGAGATTGAACGCCTTCCCTCAAAGATCCAGAACAAGGTAAGAATGTTTACGTTCACCACTCATATTCAACAATGTTCTGGAGGTACTAGCCACTGCAAAAAGCAAGAAGAAGAACTAAAAGGCACACAGACTGAAAAGGAAGAAATAAAACTGTCTCTATCTGCATATGACATGAGTGTCTATGTAGAAAACCTCAAGCAAAATACAAAAGAGCTGACAGAACTAAGTGAGTTTAGCAAGGTCTCAGGATACAAGGTAAACAATGTAAAAATAAATTGTATTTCTATATACTAGCAATGAACAGTTGGATATTGAAGAAAAATGTACCATTTACAGTAGCATTAAAAAGCATAAAATATACTGGTATAAATCTAGGAAAATATGTGCAAGATCTGTATGCATGGGAAAAAAAACATCCGGCAAAACATTATTGAAAAACGTCAAAGACCTAAATAAATGGAGAGACACACCACATTTATGGATTGAAGACTCAATATTGTTAAGAGGTCGAATCTCCCCAAAGTGATCTTCTACAAATTCAACTACAATTACAGTCAAAATTTTCTAGCAGTGACCCACCTCCTAGAGAAATGGAAACAAAACCAAAAATAAACAAATGGGATTTAATGAAACTTCAAAGCTTTTGCACAGCAAAGGAAACCATAAACAAGACGAAAGGACAACCCTCAGAATGGGAGAAAATATGTGCAAATGAAGCACCTGACAAAGGATTAATCTCCAAAATTTACAAGCAGCTCATGCAGCTCAATATCAAAAAAACGAACAACCCAATCCAAAAATGGGCAGAAGACCTAAATAGACATTTCTCCAAAGAAGATATGCAGATTGCCAACAAACACATGAAAGAATGCTCAACATCACTAATCATTAGAGAAATGCAAATCAAAACTACAATGAGGTATCACCTCACACCAGTCAGAATGGCCATCATCAAGAAATCTAGAAACAATAAATGCTGGAGAGGGTGTGGAGAAAAGGGAACACTCTTGAACTGTTGGTGGGAATGTCAATTGATACAGCCACTTTGGAGAATAGTATGGAGGTTCCTTAAAAAACTAAAAGTAGAACTACCATACAACCCAGCAATCCCACTACTGGGCATATACCCTGAGAAAATCATAATTCAAAAAGAGTCATGGACCACAATGTTCATTGCAGCTCTATTTACAATAGCCAAGACATGGAAGCAAACTAAGTGTCCATCGACGGATGAATGGATAAAGAAGATGTGGCACATATATACAATGGAATATTACTCAGCCATAAAAAGAAATGAAATTGAGTTTTTGTAGTGAGGTGGATAGATCTAGAGTGTGTCATACAGAGTGAAGTAAGTCAGAAAGAGAAAAACAAACACCGTATGCTAACACATATATATGGAATCTAAAAAAAAGAAAAAAATGGTTCTGAAGAACCTAGGGGCAGGACAGGAATAAAGACACAGACGTAGAGAATGGACTTGAGGACACGGGGAGGGGGAAGGGTAAGCTGGAACGAAGTGAGAGAGTGGCATGGACATATATACACTACCAAATGTAAAATAGCTAGCTAGTGGGAAGCAGCCGCATGGCACAGGGAGATCAGCTAAGTGCTTTGTGACCACCTAGAGGGGTGGGATAGGGAGGGTGGGAGGGAGATGAAAGAGGGAGGAGATATGGGGATATATGTATATGTATAGCTGATTCACTTTGTTATAAAGCAGAAACTAACACAGCACTATAAAGCGATTATACTCCAATAAAGATGTTAAAAAAATTTTTTCTAGCAGGAAATTTTTTTTTGTAGAAATAGACAAGTTGGTTGAAAAATAAATTCATATGGAAAGGGAAAGGAACTAGTATAGTCAAAGCAATTTTGAAAAAGAACAAAGTTGGAGGACTCACTCCACCTGATAGTAAGGCTTACTATAGTGCTACAGTACTCAGAGAGTGTGATATTGGCAAAAGGATAAACCTATAGATCAAAGGGACAGAATAGAGAGTCCAGAAATAGACCCACACAAATATGGCCAACTGGTTTTTGACAAAGGATAAAGGCAATGGTGTTTGCACAATTGGATATCCACATGCAAAAAATCAACTTGATTCATACCTCACATCATACACAAAAATTAACTCAAAGTGAATTATAGACCTAAATGTAAACCCTAAAACTATAAAACTTCTAGAAGAAAACATAGAACAAAATCTTTGTAACCTTGGTTTAGACAAAGGTTTCATAGATACGACACTGAAATATGATCCATGAAAAAACGGACAAATTAACTTCAAAAAACACTATTAAGATAATGAAAAGAGAAGCCACAGACTCGGAAAACAATATGTGCAAATCACATATCTCATAAGTGAGTTGTATCCAGCATATATAAAGAACGCTCAAAACTCAGTATTTCTCAAAAAGTTAAGTACAGAGTTACCATATGACCCAGCAATTCCACTTCTAGGTATACAGCCAAAAGAACTGAAAACATATCCACACAAAATTTTCACATGAATGTTTATAGCAGCATTATTCATAATAGCCAGCAGGGAATTCCCCGGTGGTCCAGTGGTTAAAACTACACCTTCCAATGCAGGGGGCTTGGGTTCAATCCCTGGTCGGGGAACAAAGATCCCACACGCCATGCGGTGCAGCAAAAAAACAAAACAAAACAAAAAAACCCCACATAATAGTCAGCAAAAGGAAATAAACCAATTGTCCATTAACTGATGAATGGATAAACAAATTGTGATATATCCATACGATGGATACTATTCAGCCCTAAAAGGAATGAAGTACTGGTTACATGCTACAACATGCATAATCCTTGAATAAATTTATGCTAAAATGAATACACAAAAGGCCATATATTATATGATTCCATTTATATGAACTGTCCAGAATATGCAAATCCATAGCGATATAAAGTACATTAGTAGTTGCCAGGGGCTGGGGGTAAGGAAAATGGAGAGTGACTGTTAAAAGGTATGGGCTTTCCTTTTGGGGTGATGAAAATTAGATAGTGGTTAAAATAACACTCAATAAAAATGGGAAAAAACCCTCAATAATAACAACTCAATTAGAAATGGGCAAAATATTTGAATAGAAACTTCACCCAACATATACAGATGGCAAATAAAGATATGGAAGGATGTTCATATTTAACCATAGGGAAATCACATTAAAAATACATTTAGATATCACAACACACGTTTAGAATGCTATAATGTTTAAAAAAAAAAAAAAAACAACTGACATTACCAAGTACCAGCAGGGATGCAAAACAACCAGAACATTCATATAGTGCTGGTAGGTAGAGCCACTTTGGAAAACTGTTTGATAGTTTCTTATAAACTTAAACACAAACTTACCATACAACACAGCAATTCCATTCCTAGATATTTACCAAACTGAAATTAAAAATCATATTCACACAAAAACCTGTATACCCCGAAGTGGAAACAACCCAAACTGGAAGATGGATATGCAAGCTGTGATGCACCCATAAAATGCAATATTACTTGGAAATAAAAAGGAATGAACTACTGATACACTCAACAACATGGATGAATCTCAAATGTGTTACACTATAAAGCATTTTTACACTGGCTTCTTTTTATACAGTATATTACTCGTTTTTTATGACAATCTGGAAAACGCAAAACTATAGACCACTAACATATTAGTGGTTGTCAGGGGCTGGGGGTAGGGGGAAGGTTTGATTACAGAGGAGCAGGGGGGGTGGTTATGGGGTGACTGAATTGTATACTAAAAAGGGTGACTTACTGTATGAAATTTACACCTTTAAGGAAAAAACAGGCAGCTCAAATATCCCTTTCTCTGTGAAACCTTTTCTCATTTTCAGTGTCAATTAAATTTGTCCTTTTCTTGCAACTTCATCATAGCATGTATCAACCTTTATATTATTATTAGTTATGTAGACATCCTTATTTTACATTTGACTATGAGCTCCTTGATGGCAAGAGCTCCTTCTACTATTTAGCACAGCTGGTCCTTGTACAGAGTAGGTGTTCCAGAAACATTTTAAGTGAAGGAGGGGAAGATTTCACGTTTGTAAGCCTGAATCAGTGAGGCCATGATGGAACCACTAACAAAGACAAGAAGCAGAGAAAGGAGGGTAAAGAGCATGAAATGGCATGATGGACACGACCCAATGCATCTTCCCCACCTCACTACATGCCACAAGCCTTCAGACTGAGTGAAAATCAGAGACCGGTGGGATTGATACTGGGATTACCACATAGAGAGAAGAACCAAGAGACTAGGCAAGGCTGAGACAAGTAGGATAAGCAACTAAAATCAGCAATATGGAATACATATCAGAACCGGGAAGACAATGACCGAAGGAAAAATACAAAATCCAAAGGCCACAAAATGGGGTTTTGGCAAAGGAAGACAATAAAGCAGCATCCTTGAATAGTCTGATGCAAAGAGAATAATCTAGAGTCTAAAGCACAAAACTTAATGACAATGGCAACTACATTTGCATAGCGCTTTCTGTTTTTCAAACTGCTTTTCCAGTCATAATCTTGTTTGGTCCTTGTAGATTGTTAATTAGCAAAATTATTTACATATTATACATATTTATCGTCCTTTCCCACTACCAAATAAAGCAATAACATTTCCACAGATATTTATGATTCATTTCTTATTAGCTCAACACTCAAATTTTCCATATTTTCCCTTCATATACATAGTTTATTCAGTCTCCTCTCTCTGATCCAACAGAGTTTGTTCTATAGGCCAATATTCCTTCTGGATCTCTTGTTTATCTATAGTATGTCTGCCATCTCCATGAGTCTTTTTTTCATATATATATTTAGATTATATATTACATATTATATACTTTATTGAGCTATAATTGATATTAGTTTCAGATTACAACATAATGATTCCGTATTTGTATATATTGCAAAATGATCACCACAATAAGACAAGTCAATATCCATCACCACCATTTTTGTCTTCTTTTGACAAGAACATGTTTTAAATCGAAGTATAGTTGCTGTACAATATTGTATAAGTTACAGGTATACAACATATTGATTCACAATTTTTAAAGGTTATACTCCATTTATAGTTATTATAAAATATTGGCTATATTCCCTGTGCTATACAATATACCCTTGTAGCTTATTGTTCTCTGTATCTGTGAGTCTGTTTCTTTTTTGTTATATTCACTAGTTCATTGTACCTTTTAGGTTCCACATATAAATGATATCATACAATATTTGTCTTTGTCTGACTTATTTCACTTAGCATGATGCTCTCCAAGTTTATCTATGTTGCTGCAAATGGCAAAATTTTTTACAAGCACATTTAAGATCTACTCTCTTAGCAACTTTCAAATATACAATAGTGTCATTAACTATAGTCATCATCTGTACATGAAATTCCCAGGACTTACTTATAACTGGAAGTCTGTACCTTTTGATCACCTTCACCCATTTTGTCTGCCCCTCAACCACAGTAAATTTCTATCTCCCAAATCATGATGGTAGATCTTTCTTCCTGTCTGTTTTCCTCTAATAGGACCTGATGAATTTTTCTGGAGATCCAGCAGTCCTGCTATTGCCACCCCTAATATTATCCATAATCCAACTCAAAAAGGTTTTCAATGAGATACCTCCAAAGATGAAGAGCTAAAGTATCACTTTCTTCTATTATCTTCTCTTGAGCAGGTATCATATCTCCTCTGAAACTTTGCATTAATTTTAAGCAGTTGTTTATTATATAAAGCAAAACATTACAGTTTTGCCCCAATTCTTCTAGTTCCTGCAACCACTTAAAGATATTTAATTTTTTTCTCTTCATTGAGTTTATCAGTTTCAATTTCACAAGTAGAGTCTTTCGATTTCTTATTACCCTTTCATTTCTCACTTGTCCTAAATCCTCAGTCCTTAGTGTCCATTCTGCAACAGTCCTTTTGGTCTTTAAAAATGTTTTTCCTTTTGAGCAGAGCAAAGGCTTCTCATTAATCATTTATGCTTTTCTCTTTCAATGCCATGAAGACAGTCTATGACATGCTACAACATGAATGAACCTTGAAAACCTTATGCTAAGAAAGTGGAGAAGCCAATCACAAAAGACCACATACTATATGATTCCATTTTAATGAAAGGCCCAGAATGGGCAAGTCCATAGAGATAAAAAGTAGATTAGTAGTTGCCTCGAGCTGAGGGGATGGGAAAATGGGGTATTATATTGCTAATTAATAGAGTTTCTTCAGAGGGAGATGAAAATTTAAACCTGGTTTGTGAGAAGGGTTGCACAACTCTCTAAATTTACTAAAAATCATTGAATTGGACATTTTAAATGGATGAATGTCTGGTATGTAAATTACACCTCAATGGAGCTGTTTTAAAAAAAGACAGCCAATGACAACTGTGGTATAAAAAGCAAGCTTCAAAGAGTCAGATCATACCAGACTGTCCTGTGACACAAAGCTGACTTTCTCCTGACTCTGCCCTATCTGTCTAAAAGGCCTCAGTCATTAAATTTGTGCAGGATATCAGTAGGAACTATATGTTACTAAAATATAAGAAAATTGGCACCACGAAATGAATAGTCTTGCCCTGTATTCTAATGATTCCAAATCTTCCACGACTGCCCAGGTACTGGCCACCAATCTGCCTAACTCTCCACATACTACCAATACTATTTTTCTTTGCTAGACCTCCAGTTCTTGTTACTAAGCTCCAAATATTCAGGTACATTTCCTCCTATATCCATAATCTACTGTGACACCAAGTGCCTATGCAACATTGGTGGGAAGATTTGACCCACCCCACCACTGACAAGCTCTAACACATAATTTGTAAGTGGAAAAAAAGTTTTACATGTTTCAAATGGGACTTAAGCTTACAAGCTTTTGCACAGCAAAGGAAACCATAAACAAACAAAAAGACAACCTACGGAATGGGAGAAAATATTTGCAAGCTATGCGACCGACAAGGGCTTAATTTCTAAAAGATACAAACAGCTCATACAACTCAACAACAAAAAAACAAACAACCCAATCAAAATATGGGCAGAAGACCTGAATAGACATTTCTCCAAAGAAGACATAAAGATGGCCAACAGGCACATGAAAAGATGCTCAACATCGCTAATTATTAGAGAAATGCAAATCAAAATTACAGTGAGATACCACCTTACACCAGTCAGAATGGCCATCAGCAAAATGTCTACAAATAATAAATGTCAGAGAGGGTGTGGAGAAATTGGAACCCTCCTACACTGTTGGTGGGAATGTAAGCTGGTGCAGCCACTATGGAAAACAGTATGGAGGTTCCTCGAAAAACTAAAAATAGAGTTGCCATATGATCCAGAAATCCCACTCCTGGGCACATATCCAGACAAAACTATAATTAAAAAAGATACATGCACCCCATGTTCATAGCAGCACTATTTACAATAGCCAAGACATGGAAACAACCGAAATGTCCATTGACAGATGAATGGATGAAGAAGATTTGGTGCATATATACAATGGAATACTACTCAGCCATAAAAAGTGAATGAAATAATGCCAGTTGCAGCAACATGGATGGACCTAGAGATTATCATACTAAGTGAAGTAAGGCAAAAAGAGAAAGACAAATAACCATATGATATCACTTATATGTGGAACCTAAAGTATGACACAAATGAACTTATCTACAAAACAGAAACAGAGTCACAGGCATACAGAACAGATCTGTGGTTGCCAAGGGGGAGGGATGGAGTGGGAGTTTGGGGTTAGCAGATACAAACTAGTATATATAGCATGGAAAAACAAGTTCCTGCTGTATAGCACAGGGTACTATATTCAATATCTTGTAATAACCTATAATGGATAATAATCTGAAAAAAAAATATATATAACTGAATCACTTTGCTGTACAGTAGAAATTAATACAATATTGTAAATCAACTATACGTCAATTTAAAAAAAAAGTTTTAGGAATTTCCTGGTGGTCCAGTGGTTAGGACTCTGTGCTTTAATTGCCAAGGGCATGGGTTCAATCCCTGCTTGTGGAACTAAGATCCCACAAACCCTGTGGCATGGCCCAGAAAAAAAAAAAAAAAGAAAGAAAGAAAAGTTTTACACGTTTCAGATCATTCAGATCATTTAAGTGATGCTACTTACTGTAAAACATTGAAGGAAAAAAACCACATATTAGAAAAAGAATATCCACTGCCCAGTTATAATTAGCTAACCTTTTATAATTATATCTTCCTAGACAGACACATAGGTAAAGATGAAATGATTACTATACATAAGGTTTTATAACCTGAATCTCTTTTCATATAAGTTAATACAGTCACATATCATTTTAAGGGCTGCATATTAGTCTATCATAGTGATTAATACAATTTATTAGTAGTAATTATTTAAACTGGTTCTCAAGTTTGCCAAATATGAACAACATTGAAATGAGCATCCTTATACATAGATATTTGCCTGATAAATTTCTAGAAGTAGAACTGCTGAATGAAGGGCTATCCACTTTTCAACTGAGGTTGATTTTATAAATTTCCTCCTAAAAATGTATTAACCAATTTATGTTGCTATCAGCAGCAAACTAGAACACCCATTTTCCTCACAATCTCTCCAACACTGTCATCAATTCTTCCGTCACTGTAAATCTGAAAGGGTTTAAGAAGATATAAAAAAATTTTGTTTACATTGCATTTATCTAATTACAAGTGAGGTTGATTTTTTATTTTCATTCAAAATTTATATTTCTACCTTTGCTTTTAGAGATGATTTCTAAATGCTTTAGTTCAATATGTACGCCACTGAGTTAGATGCCACTGTGGCACTGGTGGACCTATTTTTGTGGCTGGTTATTTATGTGGAACTCTTTCTGGCCAAGAGTCTTTGTCTCTAGTATCTGTCATTCTGTCATTTAGTTACCTCTCTGATTTTCTGTAGATGTTGCCAAAGTGCTCTATGTTTTTTCCACACTTAAGTGAGTTGCTGAACCTAACCCTCTGACCTTAGGAAGCCATACCCTTGTGATTACTGAAACTGTTTGCAATATAATGTAATGGGAGATAGTATAGAGTAGTCATTAATAATATGCATGCTGAAATTAGATAGATCTGGAGTTGAATCCCAGTTCTGCAACTTAGTTGTCCAATCCTAAAAAGTTGACTTGATTTCTCTGAATCTCAGTATCCTTATTTATAAAATGGAATGAATGATAGTAACCCCCTGAGAGTTATTTTGGGGATTTAATGAGATGGTAGATGTTATGTATTGTACAGTGACTGCCAAAAAATACTTGATACATGGGGCTTTTAGTATTACTATTATGAAAGAGATGAAGGACAGAAGAAAATAACTGGATTCTTTGAAAGTGGAACTTTCTCTTGCACATACATTAGAAAATGAGTAACTAGGCAGAAATCTGTTTGATTTCTAGCATCTATAGGAGCGTCAACTGAACCTAGAAACCACCATAGCAGAATGACGCTAAACACAAAGCAAGTATATATAGTCTTAGCTAATTCTACTTCTTTATTCCCAGTGTCAAATGGCTTCACCATGCTACAGACCACCATGCTATCAACCAAATCCAAGGTCCAAAACATCGATCATCAAACATATCAAGCTGAACAAGGCGGGTGCTAGGAGCTGTCATAATAAAGTACTGACTCTACTACTACTAAGAAACAGGCTGGCACTGAACAGCCTGGCTCACAGGCTTCTGTTTCCTCTGAAGAGTAGCTTAGTTTTAGCCTAGGGCCCTAGATGTGAGCCATCCATCGCGAACTTTCCACCTGGCTGCTGGAACTTAGGAGGACCTCTTTACCAAAGATGTGGACAAAGAAGCAGGAAAACAGATGCCTTGGATAAACACAGCTCCAGAGTTTCCATCTCTCAATTCAAGGACCCATTCTTCTAGGATCTAATTTTCAGTCTATCTTCCTCATAGCTCTCTTGGCATTTGCAGAGCAAACAGAATAAAAAGAGGCAGGCAATTTGCCAGTCTTCATTCTCTTAAGATGGACAGAGTACCAAGAGGCACATTCAGGGAAAGGGAGAGGGAACCCTTGCCCCAAGTCAGCTTCTGGCATGCCTTTAGCCCCGTCAATGCTACACATACCTCAACATCACAGCATTCATCCTGGGATGCCTAGTACTGCTCAGCTGCAAGCAGTCACTCCAGTATGAGCGCAAATGCTGAATGAGGAACTGTGGTTTTTTACAAATATTTATGTTGCATAGGCAATTTAGAAGCTTCCAGAGCAACCCAGCTGGTTCTGAGAAATAATGAAACGTTAGTCTAGCCTTATGGACGGTACCAGGCCAACTCTCTGCATAGAAGCCAAAAGTCATACACGTGGTGTGGTTCAATCTGGGATTACAGACCAGGTCTCTTGACCCCCTTTGTCAGGTGTTTTCTACTATGCCACCCACCATTTCATGAGTTGGTAACCTTTAAGTGTTTTACACCAAAGATCTGTATTCTGCAAAGGGAAGAAATATTGCTGTTGCTAGCTACTTCTTTCTAAGCATGGAGGGAGCATGGGATTGTGTCAACTGCTACTTCTCCTGGCATAAGATGGTGCCCTCACGCAGCAGGAAGGATGGGGTGAAAATTTGCTCAGCTTTCTAAATATGCCCTTATAAATCTCAGCTCTTCAGGCTATGGGTAGGAGGCACTATATTCCTTGTGGGTTGTAGACCAATGGATTCATTCATCAGGTTATTTAACTTAAAAAAAATAAATGAACCTAAAGACATGAGCTAGGGTCAGGGAAGTTTCAAGGTCAACAGGAATATTGACATGGCAGTGACAAGACTTGACCAGCCTTGGACATCATAAAATCACAGTACGAAAAGGTATGCCTTGAAGAGGTAGCCCAGTGGTAAACTAGGTTGTGAGCCTCACATGAGAAGAAAATAAATATAACCAATAAAGGAGTACATGCCCTAGATATGGGCAAAAGTAGTAGTCATTTACACCTTTGGGGCTGTCTTCTCAGGCCACGACCTTATCTATATAAACACCACTACCTACCCCCAGAGATAGACGCCCAACTTAAGAGTAGCCAACCCACTGGATGACCAGTAGCCAATGACACTTTCTCTCTCAGAAATTTGAACTAAGCACACAAAGTGAGAATGTGGAGCTTAAGCTGATTTAAGATTAGTTTTCTTACTTGCAAACAGAAGAGACTTACATAAAACAATGAGGAAAGAAATATATATTTTTGCCCTCAACTTAAAAAGCTCAACAAAACTCTCCATCAAAGGTAAATAGGCAACTTAGAGTTGCCTTAGATTTAGAAGTTGGGTGTGGCTGATAGCTACTATAATCAGAGGAAGCAAAAATTTTAATTTCAGCAGAGCAAAGCAGGAAACCCATGTCCCCAAACTGCAAAAGGCTGGTATACCTGGAAAGCCAGAACTGTGGGTTTACCAAATAACTTGGCAGGCAGGAGGACCACCAGGGATTATATAGGAAAAGTTCCTTCTACTCTCTCCCACTTGGAAAGAAAACATGAATGTTCTGGATTGATGGAAAATCCATAGTCTTTCTAATCACAGACCGGAGGGTGTGGGGACAGAGTTCCTGAACTACCCTGTGAGTTCAGTTCACCCCAGAATGGACCACGTGGCAGCTCCAGGGAACTACCTTGGAAAGTATTCTTCTTACCAGTCAGAAGAGTAAATAAGGCTGGGAAACTAATAATTATTATTATAGGAAAGTAATAATAGCTAACATTGATATAACATCTACTATATGCTTCTTCACTGAGAGTTTTACACATATGAACACCTTTAATCTTTACAAGGTACTATTAGAGTTATTATCTCCCGTTTTATAGACACAGAGAGGTTGAGTAGCTTTCCCAAGGTTGCAGGCTTGTTAAAGAATCAAGCTAAGATGGGAACACAGGTTTTCTGGCCCCCAAGTCCATGCTCCTAACCAATGTACCATCCCGCCTAAAGACTAGTGCTTAGCTGACTTAGTTGGAGAGAACCTGGCAAACCAATCCCTGATTATCAGTTCATAAGACAGCACCTAATAAATTGACCTTTTACAGAGGAATTTGCATAACGAGACTCTAGAAAATAATAATTAAAGTAAAATAAAATAGGAATGTTATTAATAGCAAAATCTTAGGCATAATGGCAGGTACTGGAGGAAATACATGAAGAGAAAACTTCTAGGCATCCTTTCTCTTATATACACCATTCCTAGAGTAAGGAGGGCACTGCAGTATATGTTGTTAGTTAACGCTTTATGTATCTTTTGCTGAGGCTCAACTCTTCACTTTCATCTTTCCACACTTCCTACCCTGCTACTGTCTCATCATCTTGATGGTTCTTCCTTGAACTCTGCTAAAGTTTGCCACATGTCATTTGAATTAAGCAGTCCATAATTAGATACAGTACTCTAGGCAAAGTCTAAGCACTGCTGAGTCTAATGCAGTTTTGAGATCCTGTATTTCTCTTGGTTCACTGAAACATTAAACAATAAATTTCTGACACAGTCTTACCTTGTTATATCCTTTTACTACTTTAGCAAGGATTCTTAACCTATACTCCAGCTATAAGATCCATGAATGGGTTTCAGGGTTTTTTTTTTTAAATACACTTATCTCACTGTATCAGTTATCTATTGCTGCGTAACAGATTATCCCAAATTGGGCAGCGTAAAACAAAAAGCATATATTATCTCGCACCATTTTCGAGGATTAGAAATCTAAGAGTGGATTAGCAAACTGGGTGACTTAAGAAAACAAATGTATTCTCTCACAGTTGTGGGGGCCAGAAGTCTGAAATCAAGATGTCGGCAGGGTCCTGTTCCCTCCAAGGACTCTAGGGGAGAATGCTGCCTTGCCTCTCCAGCTTCTGGTGGCTGCAGTATTTGGTGGTTTGTGGCCACATCACTCCAATCTCTGCTCTACCCCCACGTGGCCCTCTGTGTGTGTGTGATCTCTCTATGCCTCTCTTTTTTTTGTTCTTTTCTTTTTTTTTTTTTTTTTTTTTTTTTTTTTGCGGTACGCGGGCCTCTCACTGCTGTGGCCTCTCCCGTTGCGGAGCACAGGCTCCGGACACGCAGGCTCAGCGGTCATGGCTCACGGGCCCAGCCGCTCCGCGGCATGTGGGATCCTCCCGGACTGGGGCACGAACCCGTGTTCCCTGCATTGGCAGGCGGACTCTCAACCACTGCGCCACCAGGGGAGGCCCCTATGCCTCTCTTTTATAAGGACATGTGTGACAGCATTTAAAGCTAACTGGATAATCCAGGATAGCGTCCTCATCTCAAGAGCTTTAATTATATCTGCAAAAAACTTTACCACAGGAGGTAACATTCACAGGTTCCAAGGCTTAGGTTGGAGTCATATCTTTGGGAGCCATTATTAGTCTACCACAGCATCTCATAGGTTTGCCATAAGGATTAAGTAAATTAAATCAGATAAAGTGTTTAGAGTATGCCTGAAATATAGAACATATTTTTTTAAAGAAGAAAAGTGGTAGAGAATCAGTGGGTGATGGAAAGAACTGTGAGTAACACCCTGCCCCAGATATTTTCAGGGGATCTTTGAACCTCCTGAAATTATTTATCAACCACATGCATGTGTCTAGGTGTGTTTTGGGGGAGAGAGTTTCTAATGCTTTCATTCATTCTCAAATTGATTTGTAACAAACAAAACAAAACCAACAAATACCTCTTCCAGTTCTCATTCTACCGCTCTCGACCTAAGCCAGAATAAGCACGGGCTTTTTTTGCCCCAGTTGCTTCACAATGTACGTATTTCTGTGAAATCAAATCACAGAATTATGGCGCTTGATGGGACCACAGATGCCATCTATACGTGACCTCTGCTGGTTACCTCCTTCCACAACTGGGGCCGTTGCTTCCACACACCCACCACACACACACACACACACACACACACACACACACACACACACACAGCCCCAGTCTAGTTGTTAGGATGGGTCCTTACTTTAGGAAGGAAAAAAGTTAAGGTATATCAGACCAACTTTTATGGTACATTAAATCAACTTGCCTTTATATTCACTCATAATCTTTTATTTTTTATGTGTTTAATAGTTTTCTTGAAGTAAAATTTATATAACATGAAATCACCCATCAGCCATCATCTTTTACCTCAGTTCTCCCAACTAGATTTCTGCCTTATTCCTTGCTCCATGATTCAGATACGTGGACTCTGCTTTGTTCTCTGCACCTGAGTCCCAGTGTCTTGTAATGTTGCCGGGACCATAGTCCCTCTGTTTCCCTAATCTCCCTCCGATGGACTGGAGTCCTGTTGCTTTTCCTTTTCCAATGTTATCAAGGAAAACAGCATTTTTTAGGCCCCTACTATATTTTAGGCACTGCTTGGTGCTTTATATATGTTCCCTTAGTTAATTCTCACAGCATTTTGAATACATAATGTGTCCTCATTTTTCACATGGAGAAAATGAGGCTTAAAGACGTGAAATAATTACACAAATGAACCTATCTATGAAACAGAAACAGACTCACAGACACAGAGAACGGACTTGTGGTTGCCAAGGGGAAGCGGGGTGTCAAGGAGGGAAGGATGGGAGTTTGGGATTAGCAGATGCAAACTATTATATATAGAATGGATACACAACAGGGTCCTACTGTATTGCACAGGGAACTATATTCAATATCCTGTGATAAACCATAATGGAAAAGAATATAAAAAAGTATATATATATATATAACTGAGTCACTGTGCTGTACAGCAGAAATGAACACAACATTGTAAATCAACTATACTTCAATGAAAAAAAAAAAGGAAGTGAAAGAATTCACCCAAGGCCATCTAGCTACTACATGACAGAATCACAAATGTAACAGAGATGACTAGTTGTCAGATCTATGCTTTTGTCACTGCTCTACATTCTCCAGATCAAATATCTACTTAGATCTTAATATTATTTGATCTTTTATTCCATTTTCCACTTGGAAAAAGTTTCCACCTTTTATTCCTATTTCCACATTTTATTCCATTCTCCATTTCTCTGGATACCAGCTACTTTATTTTCTATCTAGAAAGTTCATATTCTTTTTTTCTTTCTACTCTACAATCTCTTTCAGTCCCTACCGCACCCCCCTCCCCCGATCCATTCCATGCCCTTCTACCCCATGCCACTTCCTTGAGTCAGTCAAAACGTTTTAATTCTTCTTCCTCTCTGTCCCTCAGATCCATTCCTGGATCTCCACACTCTTGTTCAGACTCCGTCATCTCTCAATTACTGTTACCTTTCTCATTGCTCTCTCTGTCTTCAGTCTTGTTTCCCCTCCCCTCCATTCATTCTCCACCCAGCATCACAGATTCATCATACCATCCCCCTATTTAAAACCTTCAATGGTTTCCAACTGCATGCAGAATACAGTCCAAACTCTAACACATACAAAGTTCCTCTGTGATCTGATCCCTGCCTTGCCTCTCCGGCCCCATCTTCTGCCAACACCTACTTCATACACCATTGCCCTAAGTTTTAGCCACACCCAATAACTAGTTAATCCTTGGACAAGCCACATTCTTTCATAACTTTAGGACTTTGTACAAATTGTCTGATTATGATGCTCTGCCTTTGGTATTCACATTGTGAAATTCTAAGTATCTTGAAAAACCAGTTGAAAAGTTAATGTTCAATGTAAAACCTTCAACTTCCCTTAGAAAAATAAATATTACCCCTTTGGGGGTTCCCATTGTGCCTTTATGCATGCCTCCATCATAGTACTTACTACACTATAACTAATGACATGTCTCTCTTCCCCACTAGAGTACAAACTCATTACTGGCAGAAACTGCCTTATTGACTTTCTATCCCCAGCATTTGGCACAGTGATGGGCATCCATTAGGTGCTCAACAGGTGCCTGTTGAATGGAGGAATAAATTAGCGTTGCCCCCCCCACCCCAAGATGTCCATTTCCTAATCCCTAGAATCTGTGAACATGTTACTTTACATGGCAAAAGGGGGAATTTAGTTTGTAGATAAAATGAAGTCTACTCATCAGCTGACCTTAAAATAAGATTATCTTGGTGGGCCCGATGTAACCATAAGGGTCCTCATAAGTGGAAGAGGAAGGCGGAAGGAGTCAGAGGGAGATGTGAGTAAGGAATAGGACCAGAGAGATAGCAGCGTGAAAACTCAGCCCCATGTTGCTGCCTTTTTTTTTTTTTTTTTTTTTTTTTTTACTGGTACGCGGGCCTCTCACGGTCGTGGCCTCTCCCGTTGCAGAGCACGGGCTCCGGACGCGCAGGCCCAGCGGCCATGGCTCACGCGCCCAGCCGCTCCGCGGCATGGAGAATCCTCGCGGACCGGGGCACAAACCCGTGTCCCCTGCATCGGCAGGCGGACTGTCAACCACTGCGCCACCAGGGAAGCCCGTGATACTTATCTTAACTGCAGGTCTAAGTTTTCATGTCCATCAGGATCACTTGAATATCCTCAAAATACAGCTTCCAGGACTCCCAACCCCCTGATGGTCTGATTGAATTGGCCTGGTGGGTTGCAACTCAGAAACCTGCCTTCTGACAGACCTACAGGTAATTATGATGCACGTCGTAAGGGGACTACATTTTTTGAGAAACACGAATACTGTTAATGTTCATGGGCTTTGGAGTTAAAGGGACCTTGATGCAACCTATGTACTCGTTGTACACACGGCCCCCACTCCTCTCATATACCACTGCTGCCTCTCTGCTTAAAGCTCCCCTTATCCTTACTACTATCAACCTCTGTTGGATTAAACAGTGAGTCTTATTACCTTCTCTTTATCCTCTCTACCTGCCCCCTCCTCTCACACTTCCTGTGCATACACAACTGACCAGTGACCAGCTATTTTATCTCATTTTGTTCCCAGTATTCTAACGGCTAAGTGTTTTCCTAAAGGTGGTTGCTATGTATATGGTTGGCAATCCTTGTTGTGACCAATCAAACGTCCAGTTGTGGTCACTTGAGTATTGGTTTCACAAGCTTACGACTCTTGAATGAACGTGTTTCCATGGCGGTTGTGAGCCAAAAGCTTTGACTAGATTTCTTATCAAAATATCCTGCTGCCCTTTAGGGGTTTCTCAAACATAAGTGTGCAAAAGAATCACCCGAAGAGCTAATTAAAAATGAATGTTCCTTCCTATATTCTCAGAAATTCTCGTTCAGTAAGTTTGAGGTAGTGCTCAAGAATTTGCATTTGAAATAAGCACCCCAGGTGATGCTGATGAAGGCGGTCTACAGACCTGCCTTTGAGAAGCGCTGCTCTAGGGGGAGTTCATTAACTTTCATGAGACTAACATTGTCCCCCTTATATTAATTTAGCGATGGAAATATTGCAACCTTTCTGAGCATCCTAAAAGTTTTTGCTCAAGACACTTCCCTTCCCCCTAGCATTGATTTAAATGTATTCATTATACAAGGAACCCAAATTATTTCATTGTGAATCCTGTCTGTCTGTAGACTTTACATGTCATTATAAGATCTCCCTTGTTAAATGTTGCAAAGACACTTTTCTCTTGGAATACAAGGTTTAATGAAGGGTAAAATATCACTTTTAGAAATACATGATGCTTCGGAGGCTCTTGACTGGAATAAACCCAGGATGAAATTCTAGTACAGATAGGTCTAAAAGATTTTCTAATGTAAAACAGGCAAACCACCATTGTGACTACTTTCCATTAGTACTGCATCTATGGAGAAGAGTGGCATAACAGGATTACAGTACAACTAGGGCAATATCGTGTGTTTATAAAACTCCATTCAGAAGATTTTAGCATGAGCGGTATCTCCGGATTTAATGAGACTGAACATTTGCCATTTTCGACACTTCGTATCTTGACTGATTGCCCATTTTGCCTCTTCCTCCATTGTTATGGAGCCATCTAACGCAGGGAAATAGCATTAGCTTGCAAAAGAAACGACCCCTTGAAAAGGTCACAGGAACACAATTTTCATTCTATTTCAAAAGAAGAGATGGAAATACTAAATAGCGGAGCCCTCAATCCCACCTCTACAAAACACAAATGCTACTCTAAAAGTTGGTCTTTGATGCTCATCAAAGCCCATTAAAACACATCAGACTGTACTTATTCAGTCAAATCCTTTCAGTATATAAATTACTCTCAGGGGCTTTCTGAGGTGCAGTAACTCTTTGAGGCCCTGGGAGGTGAGTAAGTGCATCACAGCAGTGATTTACTAATCGACCCTGTGGCCTAAATTCGTTAATGCACTCCCCAGGGGACAGGCTGGCTTAATAGTCTAGTCATCTATTCCTAAAGGCCTTGAAAAATGCATGTCATTATGGTGACACCATCCTTTCAATACAAATCTTAAGCCTGCCGTACTATATTACATTTAAAATATTCTAATTCTCAGAATGAAATTTATTAGGGCTAAGATTTACATCCTTTTACCAGCTTATGCTCTCACCTCCATTAGTGTAAAAGAAACTCTCCCAAAATGAAACTCTAACCTTCTCAACAGCTAATAGCTCATCCTAATGAAATATCCTAGGGAAATAATTAGGACAGTTTAAGCATTAAAATAATAATGGAGTTGAAGGGCAAGTTTTAGGGTGGTCCTGAATCTTACAAGACCATGGAGATCTGCTACAGGGTGAAGACTTTCTGGGGTGACACAGAGGAAATTAAAGTTACTGTGGACATAGGGATTGGAGACAAGAAGAGATACTCTGGTCAAACTCTTCCCCAGACCTTTACAGAAAAACATGGCCTTTTTGCTTCAGACAATGGCACGTATACTGCTGAACTGACTTTAACTTATACATTGCAAAATATCTACAGTAAAGCAAAAGTCGGAAAGGAAAGGAACACTCAAGTACAGTACTTATGACTAACCTAGTGTAACTCCTAGCTCTTAAAATGTTGGCTTATCTTTTTCCCACCTACAGGCTGTCTCAAGCCCTTTTCAAATTTTCTGGTCTCATGGTACCATTTTTTTCTCAGCTACTATTTTGAGTACAGGTATTAATTTTACATTTATTTATTTAGACTCCTACGTTGTTCTTAAAAGGAGTTAAAGCAGGACAGGTATTAATTACCTATTTAAAATCTTTTTCAGTTACCTTGAGCATGAAGGACCTGAAGAGAATAGTGTTTTCTTAGCCCACACAGCTCTTTCCTTCCTCTGGGGGGCTCCACACTACTAAGATTTGCCTGTTAATTGTTCCTCCAACAGCTTTGAACCACTTTTTTTTAAATTTTTTTTTTTTGCGGTATGCGGGCCTCTCACTGTTGTGGCCTCTCCCGTTGAGGAGCACAGGCTCCGGACGCGCAGGCTCAGCGGCCATGGCTCACGGGCCCAGCCGCTCCGCGGCACGTGGGATCCCCCCAGACCGGGGCACGAACCCGCTCCCCTGCATCGGCAGGCAGACTCTCAACCACTGCGCCACCAGGGAAGCCCTCTGAGCCACCTTTTAAAGAGTATACAAAAGCCTGTTCTCCTGGGCTTCCCTGGCGGTGCAGTGGTTGAGCGTCTGCCTGCCGATGTAGAGGACACGGGTTCGGAGCGGCTGAGCCCGTGAGCCATGGCCGCTGAGCCTGCGCGTCCGGAGCCTGTGCTCCGCAACGGGAGAGGCCACAACTTTCGTCTTCCCCTCCCCCCAGTTTTCGTTGTTGTTTCTAATTCACTCATTCAAGTCCACTCCCTTTGGACATCATCCAGTATTTAAAGGTGCTATCCACAAAGAATTTCAAACAATGTCCCTAAAAACACTTGAAAACTATTCATGTTCATGATTTTCACATAACCCTGTATACTTACTTTTACGTACAGGAACTCTTCTGAACATTGAATCTGTGTCTGTGTACATTTCCTCTATGGTGAAGCTGCTCACACAGAATAAACTGGCAAACATAAAATGAAATTTATTACAGTTAACCATAAGTATGGTCAAATCTACCTTACCAGCTGCAGCATGGTTGAATCCCTTGCATCCTCTACACATGGTGTTAACAGTTAAGAGAGTCCAGGAGGTTATTAACAGTATATATTTGCATGCTGTTTTATAATTCATAAGCCCTTTCACACACTGGGGCTACATTTAAGCAATGAAGGATGAGGGCTCAGAGAAGAAAATTGATTTGCCAAAGATCACAAAGATGAGAAGTATCAGAATATGTAATTTTCACCTGGCATTCAGTAATCTGTGAATACACAGCTTAGATGAGTACAGACTAGAGTCCATGAGAACACTGTAACCAAGGGCCCAGCATGGTACCATTGTAAATTTTCAATTAATAAAATTGAATCGGCCCCAACTCATTTTGAGGATACTCAGAATAATAAAAAGCAGTTCCTGAAGCTTTAATTAATTCCCTGCCAGGGCTCTAGCCCCATTCTGAGTAAAGCAGACTGAGAGAGTTCTTTCTGCATAAAGTTGCCATGGCTCATGTTGGGGAGGAAAATTTTCCTCTACCCTTCTAGGTTCTTCTGGGAGGTCTAAGAATTCGATTGACATGAGACAGATTAACAGGAGAAAAATCACACAAAAGCTTAACAACATGTATACTTACTTGGGAGAGACCCAGGAGAAATGAGAAACTCACCAAAATGGCTGAAACCGCCATCTTAAAATCATTTTCATGTTTGGATTGGGTTGTTTGTTTTTTGATATTGAACTGCATGAGCTGCTTGTAAATTTTGGAGATTAACCCTTTGTCAGTTGCTTCATTTGCAAATATCTTCTCCCATTCTGAGGGCTGCCTTTTGGTCTTGTTTATGGTTCCCTTTGCTGTGCAAAAGCTTTTAAGTTTCATTAGGTCCCATTTGTTTATTTTTGTTTTATTTCCTTTTCTCTAGGAGGTGGGTTAAAAAGGATCTCGCTGTGATTTATGTCACTGAGTGTTCTGCCTATGTTTTCCTCTAAGAGTTTTATAGTGTCTGACCTTACCCAATCCAAAAGTGGGCAGAAGACCTAAATAGACATTTCTCCAAAGAAGATATGCAGATTGCCAACAAAGAGATAAAAGAATGCTCAACGTCACTAATCATTAGAGAAATGCAAATCAAAACTACAATGAGGTATCACCTCACACCAGTCAGAATGGCCATCATTAAACATCTACAAGCAATAAATGCTGGAGAGGGTGTGGAAAAGGAAAAGGAAACCCTCTTGCACTGTTGGTGGGAATGTAAACTGATACAGCCACTATGGAGAACAGTATGGAGGTTCCTTAAAAAACTAAAAATAGAACAACCATATGACCCAGCAATCCCACTACAGGGCATATATCCTGAGAAAACCATAATTCAAAAAGAGTCATGGACCACAATGTTCATTACAGCTCTATTTACAATAGCCAGGACATGGAAGCAAACTAAGTGTCCATCAACAGATGAATGGATAAAGAAGATGTGGCACATATATACAATGGAATATTACTCAGCCATAAGAAGAAACGAAACTGAGTTATCTGTAGTGAGGTGGATGGACCTAAAGTCTGTCATACAGAGTGAAGCAAGTCAGAAAGAGAAAAACAAATACCATATGCTGACACATATACATGGAATCTCAAAAAAAAAAAAAGTGGTTATGAGGAACCTAGGGGCAGGACAGGAGTGAAGACGGAGATGTAGAGAATGGACTTGAGGACACGGGGAGGGGGAAGGGTAAGCTGGGACAAAGTGAGAGAGTGGCATGGACTTACATATACTACCAAACTGGTGGGAAGCTGACGCATAGCACAGGGAGATCAGCTCCGAGCTTTGTGACCACCTGGAGGGGTGGGATAGGGAGGGTGGGAGGGAGACGCAAGAGGGAGGAGATATGGGGATATATGTATATGTATAGCTGATTCACTTTGTTGTAAAGCAGAAACTAACACACCATTGTAAAGCAATTATACTCCAATAAAGATGTTTAAAAAAATTAATTAAAAAAAAATGTTTCAGCTAAAGACAAAAGAAGATGTTGCGGGTTGGAGTTTGGGATTTGAAAGGGAAGGAAGCCAATTCACAGGGAGATGGAAAAGCAAATGTTTGATAAACAAATGTATGCTGGGCCAGGCAGAGACAATGGGACACAGAGAGGAATTTTAACAGACTTCTCTTGGTTCCTCCCTGTCTACACACCTAGTTCATATTATAGTTATCTATGGTGATAACCCTTCCTGGAACAGGTCCTCAGTCTACATTCTTTTAGGCAGTTTGAGGGAAGGTCAAAGGTTCTTCCTGAATCTTTTGGGCCTTGAATGTTTTCAGCTCAAAATAAACTGCATGGGCTTCCCTGGTGGCGCAGTGGTTGAGAGTCCGCCTGCCGATGCAGGGGACACGGGTTCGTGCCCCGATCCGGGAAGATCCCACATGCCACAGAGCGGCTGGGCCCGTGAGCCATGGCCGCTGAGCCTGCGCGTCCGGAGCCTGTGCGCCTCAACGGGAGAGGCCACAACAGTGAGAGGCCCGCGTACCGCAAAAAAAAAAAAAAAAAAAAAGGGAGGGGATGGAGAAAGGCAGAGGGGGAGAACTTCTGGGAGAACAGAAGACTTTTAGGAAAAATGGGCCCTTAGGAGGATAGGTAGGACATGTGTTAGTTTTACGACAATGTCTATTATTTAGGCGATTTCTTATCCAGGTGCTGACTTATCTTCTCTTTAGTGATAAGAGTCAGTGTCTGTGGTTGTGAAACTCCCAGAGAGGGGATTTATGACAACTGAATTCTTTGGGGAAGCTTTGCTTTCAGGAAGATAAAGGGAGTTTAGAGAAAGCCTCTTCCTGCTGCTGTTGAGTCTCAAATGTCTTCAGCTCCAAACGATGCTTTTGCTGCTGTGGCATGTTCTAGACCCCTTCAGCACAGAAGCTTTGGCCTAATGGCACTACAGATCCCTTATTAGCTAAGGAGACTCTGTTTTAATGTGTTCTTCGCCAATAAACCCTTCTGGCAATCAGATCTTCGCTAGGATCCATAAACATTAATTGGCAGCTGGTCAAATATACTTGATGAGGAAATAACATTGGACAAATGAGTGTCTTTATCTTGTCATTAAAAGTATCCTGATATTAGAGTTCCTCCAAATACCTGAAATGCTAGCATCACAAGTTTCCATGGGATATAACTGGGTGATAGATTGTAATATGAATGTGCTTTTTGAAAGGAAGGTAAAAGGTCAAGGAGAGTAAAAGGCTGTTTGATCGATGGCCTGTGTAGGATTTAAATGGAAACACTGAATGCACATGCATTGCAGTGAAAGGGGAAGGATATCTGTGGAGGAACTATTAGGATTCCCAGGAGTTCTTTCTACTATGTCTTTAAGTTATATGTATATGTGTGTGTGTGTATATATAGATATATATAGCAAATGGAAATGCTGGAATTCAAATCAGGTCTGCCTGATTCCAAAGCCCATCTCTTAAACATTATCATATATATTGTCTCTCACTCAGAAAATGCCAAGCACCTTCTGGATCTACCATCAATAGAGAACCATTCAATCCTTGTGCCCACACACTGTTGCCAGGATATGCCCACCACAGACAGCTATCTCCTAATAAACCGTAGAACTCCAGCGATACTGTCTTCTGCCCCAACCTTGCCCCTCCACTCACTTCCTAAATCAGCTTAGTTAATAGGATAAGCTTTTATATGCTGAATAGTTAATGTGACCAGGTTGCATTTCATCAGAGTTTACACTCATAAACCAAAGCAATGATGGAAGTGAGAATTTCAGGGCCTAAAACAAGTATACATTTTAGTGATGCCTTTCCATGTACCTAAAACAATCTGAGAATGAAGCTGCCTGCATATAGGAAAAGTTATGTTCATAAAACACTTGAATTAATATCCTAGAAATGAAAGAAAGCCTTTTGAGTACTGTCTGTTGCATCCTAAAAACTAAAGATCGATGGCTGTTTCACAATAACTCTTTGGCCCAGAAGGAGGCTCAGTGCCTAAGCCAATGCACACTTAGACTGCTAAGGAAGAATGATAATTGTCCTCGCTGTTCTGGGATAACACTCGAGTGGCCAATAAAAATTGGGAGAATCACCGGGCATTGAAGGTTGATGGGCCCCAACAAAATTTTCTCAGTGCAGAATTTGATTTTTCTATAATGATATTCATTCTCTGTTAGAATACAGGCTGAAAAGAAGGCATAGCCGTATTCATAAGGATGGCAAATTCGTAACAGAATGAGGACACATGTAGCAGTGGGGGTGGCATTCACTTCCTTTACTGTCTTTTCTTCTTGTTATCGTATTTTCCCCTTCGCACAGCAGTTCTGCAATGTGCTACGTGAAAGCAGTTGATAACAGTTGTTAAGAACTGAATAACATGAAAAAAATGTTCAACATTGCTAATTATTAGAGAAATGTAAATCAAAACTACAATGAGGTATCACCTCACTCCGGTCAGAATGGCCATCAGCAAAAAGTCTACAAATAATAAATGCTGCAGAGGGTGTGGAGAAAAGGGAACCCTCTTGCACTGCCGGTGGGAATGTGAATTGGTACAGCCACTATGGAGAACAGTATGGAGGTTCCTTAGAAAACTAAAAATAGAGTTACTATATGATCCTGCCATCCCACTCGTGGGCATATATCCAGAGAAAACTCTAATTTGAAAAGATACATGCACCCCAATGCTCATAGCAGCACTATTTTCAATAGCCAAGACATGGAAGGAACCTAAATGTCCATCAACAGATGGATGGATAAAGGACATGTGGTATATACACACAATGGAATACTACTCAGCCATTAAAAAAGAATGAAATAATGCCATTTGCAGCAACATGGATGGACCTAGAGATTATCATACTAAGTGAAATAAGCCAGACAGAGAAAGACAAATATCATATGGTATTGCTTATACGTGGAATCTAAAAAAAAAAGATACAAAAGAACTTATGTACAAAACAGAAATAGATCCACAGACATAGAAAATAAACTTATGGTCACCAAAAGGGAAAGGGGAGGGATGGATAAATTGGGAGATTGGGATTAACATATACACACTACCATATATAAAGTAGATAACCAACAAGGATCTACTGTATAGGCACAGGGAACTATACTCAATATTTTATAATAACCTATAAGGGAAAAGGATCTGAAAAAGAATATACATGTATATAACTGCATTACTATGCTGTACACCTAAAACTAACATGACATTATAAATCAACTATACTTCAATAAGAAAGAAAAGAGTGCCTAAGAACTGAGGCTTGGGAGTCAAACAAACCTAGATTCAAATTCCAGGTCCGCTGTGCAAAAACCGTGAGTCTTTGGAAAACATGACTTCTCTGAACCTCAGAGTATTGCTATGAAAATTAAATAATACAACAGACTGACATACCACAATTCTCAAGAAATTTCTGTTGTTGCCATCAAAAAAACCCATCTTCCAGAACTAGAAATTATCTAGCAATTTTGCAAACCAATCCAAATTGAAGAGCTTCTCTTCCACTACAAATGTAGAGAAATAATTGATAAAATAGATCAAAACTTTATTTAGTGTGGTGAGATCTTTTGCTTCTGCTTATGACAGAGGAACCAGTACTGGACTTATCCTCCTGCTGTTAAGAACTCTAGAAAACTGGGCAAAAATGTGAAACATCTATTTTCATACATGGGACAATACACAGTGTAGATCTGAAATCCTTGTGAAGAAGGAAAAATAAGGGGGGGTCCAAGAGGTCCCATGATGTCTTTGGCTGGCTAGGAAGTTGTTCATGCCTAGGGTGACACTCTGTGAGGCCAGGCGAAAATCAACCGGAGGGGAGATGTAAACTGAACAATTCCCTGCGCACACATGATTAGAAAATATTCTAGTTCTCATCAGCTAGCAGCGGTCAGCCAACACTTTCATTAAAGGACGAGATAGTAAACATTTTAGGCTTTGTGGGTCACATATGATGTCTGTAACATAATCTTCTTTTTCTTTTAAACTACGTTTTAAAAAGGGAAATATAATTCTTAGCTCCCACACTATTCCAAAACAATCCACAAGCTGGATTTGACCCACAGTTTATAGTCTGCTGAGCTCTGAGCTACATTGTAGAGACCTTTTTGAGCACCGAGAGTATTCAATAGAGACCCAAGAAGGTCACACCTCGGTAATAGCACTAAAGTAGACATAAAATAAAAGATAGTCTTTTGGCTCACACTAGCAAAACTTAAACACAAACTTCAAATGAATCAAGAACAAGAAAAGCATCATAACATAAGAAGAAAAGAGAGAATATTACTAACATCTTAGAGGTATTAACAGGGTAATTAGGCAATATTAATGATAATTTTATGCCAATAAATTCAACAATCAGATGAAATGGACAAATTCCATGAATGATACCAATTATGAAAAGAGACACATTTAAATAGAAAATCTGAATACCATCATAACTAGTAAAGAAATTGAATTCATAATTGAAAACCTTCACACAAAGAAAACTTCAAGCCCAAATCTCTTCTCTGGTAGGTGCTATGAAACATTTAAAATGTTAAGGAATACCAAGTTTAAACAAATACTTCCAGAGTATAGAGGAACACCTTCAACTCATTCTATGAGGCCCATGTTACCCTTGTACTAGAACTAGACTAAAATATTACAAAAAAGTAATCTATTCACCAATATCCATCATGAACATAGAAAAAAGTCTTCAAATAAATTTCATAGAAAATTGAATCCAGCAATATATTATATTAAAAGGATAATGCATCATGACCAAGTGAGTCTTATCTCAAGATTGCAAGGCTGGTTCAATGTAAATTG
Organism: Globicephala melas; assembly: GCF_963455315.2. Lineage (NCBI taxonomy): Eukaryota > Metazoa > Chordata > Mammalia > Artiodactyla > Delphinidae > Globicephala > Globicephala melas. The sequence continues at coordinate 29,063,219 of NC_083335.1, read as the reverse complement.
ATCAATGTAAGTCACCATATGAATAAAGTAAAGAAGAAAAACCACACGATCATCTCAATAGATGCAGAAAAAGTATTTGTCAGAAATTCCACACCCATTCGAGATGTAAACTCTCATTAAAAAGGGCATCTACAAAAATCCCACAGCTAACATCAGTACTTAATAGTGAAAGACTGAATGCTTTCCCCCAAGGTCAGAACATAAGGCTGTGCCTACTTACACTTTATTCAACATTGTATCTGATGGCCGAGCAAGGGCAACAGGCCAAAATAAAAAGAAATAAAAGGCATATATTTTGAAAAGTGTCAGTTACTCTTCCAACAGCATGAAAGAGTTTTGTACAATTAATTTTTGTGTTTTGAGCTTAAAGCCTGTGAACTCACTAAACTCAATTATTAGTTTTAGTACTTTCTGGTAGATTCTTTAGAGTTTTCTAAAAGACAGTTTTAATTTTCCTATTCCAATATGATTGCATATTTCATAAAAGATACAAAAACAGACAAAACTCATCTATGCCCTTAGAACTTGGCAAGCACTCAGTAAATGTTAGTTACTATTTTATTTGACTTACAAGTATTTTAAATTAAATTGAAAACACGAGAGTTACCAACTTTATAGTACACATACACCTTATAATGACTTCCCAAACTCTTGAAATACCCAAGATGACTCTGGAAATCATCTGTCAGGTCTGCTGTAAAAGAGATTTTTCTGGGGATAAAAAGTTGTTTTAGCCTTAGGTGATTTATATGATTAAATTAATTCACACTAAGCTATTAGTTTTGCCCTCTAAATGACTGTTTTTAATATTTTATCAGGGTATAATATACAGATGGTGAAATGTATTCATCTTAAATATAAAGTTCAATCATCTTTGACAAATGCATACAACTGTGTAACTAACACCCCTATCAAAACGGAGAACATGGCCACCACCATGCTCAAAAGTTCCAGGGTGCTCCAACCCAGTCACCCCTCCCCCACAAGACAACCATTGATCTGTTATCATCCCAAATTAGTTTTCCTTGTTTTAGAACTTCTTATAAATGAAACTGTACAGTGTGCCCTTTTCTGTGCCTGGCATCTTTCACTCAGCCTGATGCTAATATTTTAATTTTTATTTTATCGTGGTAAGAACACTTAACATGAGATTTACCCTCTTAACCAATTTTTATGTGTTCAATAAAGTACTGTTAATTATAGGCACCATGTTTGTACAGAAGGTCTCTAGACCTTATTCATCTTGCTTAACTGAAATTTTATACCTGTTCAATGGCAAGTCCCTGTTTCCCCCTCCCCCAGCCCCTGGCAACTACCATTCTAGTCTCTGCTTCTGAGTTCAACTACTTCAGATACCTCACATAAGTCAAACCATGCAGTATTTGTCCTTCTATGACTACCTTATTTTACATGTACCTGTGAGCTGGAGGGGAACCAGATCCGTCTTGAGCCAGGACACTGGTTAAATTCTACCCTTCAATCCCCCTCTCCCATGAAAAGCACAAATAGAGAACCATCTGGTCAACCAACCAAAGTCAATGAAAAGCAAGGTTTTTGCTTTTCCTTTTTCAGACTACTGGGACCTGAGGGCATTCTGGTTATAGATCATGCCATTCCCAAGGGAAAATTCATATATATTTTGATCGGAGGTTAAGGACTGCATAACTATGTAACATGGATATAGGGTCCCTATTTTCTTCAGGACTGTTATTTAACAATAGTGGGAGGCAGTATGGTATAAGGCAAGAACACTTGCAGCAGACACAGGTGCTAATCCCAGCTCCAGTATCTACTAGATACGTGTCATTGGACAAGTTACTTCAACTCTACGAGCCTTGGTTTCCTCATCTGTAAGTGGGGCTAATGCTACTTTCCTTGCCAGGGTATAGCAAAAATTTCAGACAATCTGATACGTGGTACTAAAATCAGCTATTACAATGCTGGGCACACAGAAGACACTTAGTAATTGGAATTATTGATAAAAAAAAACTTTCTGCCAAAGTGTCACCATTCAAAATTTACTCCTTTGGGTTAATGAGCTACTCACTTAAACAGTCATTCCTAGCCAAAGTTGTGAAATACGTAATTTGCCTTTAGCACCTACATTTAGACTCCCCTTTTTATGCCCTTCTGTCCTTAAATTGGTATTTGGTTAGAGAGAGAGAGAGAGATCAGAGAATGCTTGGGAGAAAATGGAACAAAGAAAAATTCCCATTTCTAGTTTAGATTCGGAAGTCACGTGATAGATGTGACATATTTAAGAACTTATTTTTCCAGAAAATGGAGCTGGACCAGGCATACAATATAAATTTCCCTGATGTTATGATAGAGTTAGTGCACTATCATTTAAGTGCCACTCTTCAAATATGACTAAAAATATATATGTATGTGGCTTCCCCCAACTTCATGTATTCCTGATTACCTTAATCATTCATTACTTTCTCAAACATTACAACATAAAAATGAGGAATGGCTTCTAGTTAAGAAAATTTGCAAGAGAGAACATAATAATATGGAACAGCTGCAGCCATGAAATTTTATGAATGCTTTGTTGAAAATAACATTAAATGGCAAAATCAGTTCACAGATGAACTCTGCAGCACTTTATGCTATGCAGAAAATTCATTCATCATTCTTGCTTATCCATGATAAAAAGAACATGGAATAACTTACCTTGATTTTTTTACTCGGTAGAAACCATCATCATCGTCCTCATCACCCTCATCCCTCTTTCAAGGACCTGGTATATGAAGGGTAACATGCAAGAAGCTGTGGGAAAAAGACAAGATGCATACATTCAGAGAACTTAAATCAAATTAGGAAACAGACTGTATAGACAAATATGAAAGCACCATAGCAGGATCAGGGTTGATTGGTAAATATCCCTGGTTATCAGGCACTATCTAGCTCCTGAGCTCTGGGTCCCTACCTAAAGTAGACACCCTCAACCTATCCACACAATTTCTGACCTTAGTAAATACAAATTTAAGGCTTTTCAGACCAAGTTTGGCAAAATTATGCCCAATAAGCCAAATGAGGCCCAGGAACAGATTTGTTACACTGTACATATATATATATATATATATAAAAATATATATATACTTTATTATTATTATTTTTAAAATTAATTTATTTATTTTCGGCTGTGTTGGGTCTTCATTGCTGTGCGTGTGGGCTTTTCTCTAGTTGCGGCAGGCAGGGGCTGCTCTTCGTTGCGGTGCACGGGCTTCCCATCGCAGTGGCTTCTCTTGTTGTGGAGCACGGGTTCTAGGCACGCGGGCTCAGTAGTTGTGGCGCAGGGGCTTAGTTGCTCCACGGCATGTGGGATCTTCCCAGACCAGGGCTCGAACCCGTGTCCCCTGCATTGGCAGGCGGATTCTTAACCACTGTGCCACCAGGGAAGCCCACACTGTACATATTTTTAATTTACTCTTCAAACTGGTTGTTCCCGGTTTTATATTGTTTTGTTTCCCTTTATGATTCAGACTTCCGGCTTCTCCAGCAATATCAAAAGATCTGGCAACACTAGATCCATTTTGCACATTACAAAAATTAGCTGTTGCTAAGTAGAAGCCCTCTTTAGACAGGACAGAGGACCTCCGTTCCTTTCATCGGCCTCATCACGCCTCTTGTTCCTTACACCTGGCTTGCTTCACTCCCTTTACCTCTCAGTCTCTGTAGGCACTTGAGTTTGTGACTCGTGGTCTAGCCACACTCTCAGACTCAGCATGTAATCTCACTCTGGTCTAGTTCTGACCTACATTTCAATGTTGTTTCTCTTGCCACATTCCTTATCTCAGTAATCCATCCTCCAGCACTGGCAACTCCTGACTTTTGACTTTCTGCTCCTACCCCCATGCCAACAACACTTCTTATTGAAAACCGTACCCCCAAAGAATTGGCTCACACCTTATTTTAAATTACTTAATGAATGTACCTTTACCCATTGCCCCTGGATGTAGTATAATCAACAGTGATGAGGAGATGTGGTTGGCTGATTAGTTACATGGAAAAACTGTATAATGTATGTATAATGCACGTATAGTCTGATATAGCAAGTTCATATGCCTCTGAACCAAGCAAAGATCTCGGCAAAACCACTATCTCCCTTCAAATTATGTAAGAATAGGCAGCGATGAAAACCCCACTGAAGTAATCGATTTGCGCAAGGACCCTGAAGGAAAACAAAATCTATTAGGTGATAGATTGATGGGAAACTCCATATTTACATAGTGCCAAAGGATCACCCGCATGGATTACCTGCTAGCTGAAAAGGGGCAAAAGGTTAACTTTTCAGTAGAGCAAGCCGGCAGTCATCATCTTAACCCAATCATCACATTAACCCAATGATCCTTTCACTAATACGGAGTCAACCACACATTATATGGGTCTCAATGTGATGCAATCTGCAACACGCAGCCTCATCTATGAAGCAATCCTATGAGAAATGTTTAACCTCAATCCAATAAGGTATAGTTCTAAATTCCAGTTTTCAGAACTATAAGGATTAGAGGAATAAGTTCAATGACACCACAAGGAAAAACAGGTAAATCCAGCAGGTGATTTACTCTAAAGGACAATCCCCAATCTCTTCAATTATCAAAATCATGGAAAGAGGAGGGAAAAAAAAATACACACATACATACCTGATCAGAGAGAGATTGATTTAATTTTAATTAAAAGAATGGGCAGGAAATTTTCAGCATAAGCAAACAGTGGTTTGATCACTCACAGAAAGAGAAATTGTTGGCATAACATCTGGGTACAGCAAAAGCTGTGAGGACAGGTACAGGTAACCACTAGCCCAGAATGGTTCAACTTGTATCCATTACCAGGGAACCGATTAGATATTTAGCCTAACTCCTCCCGGCTTTCAGATCTCCCTTACCTATCCTCTCCTTCATGAAATTCTTGCTCAGTAGGTCTCAGCTTAGTCATTCCTCCACCAGTTTTTTTTTTTTTTTTTTTTTTTTGCGGTACGCGGGGCCTCTCACTGTTGTGGCCTCTCCCGTTGCGGAGCACAGGCTCCGGACGCGCAGGCTCAGCGGCCATGGCTCACGGGCCCAGCCGCTCCGCGGCATGTGGGATCTTCCCGGACCGCGGCACGAACCCGTGTCCCCTGCATCGGCAGGCGGACTCTCAACCACTGCGCCACCAGGGAAGCCCACCTCCACCAGTTTTGCTCTAGCTCCCTTCTTGTGTGTTCCCACAGTGCCCTGTTCTTCTATCATAGGACTTAATGTACTAAATTACTTATCTGTCTCTCCCGCTGGCGTGAGTTCCTACAGGACAAGGCTAGTTATTTCCCAAGTGTCTCATCCAGCATCTGGCCAGGACAGGCATTCAGTAAATATGGCATACCTTATGACTAAAAATTGAATTATTTCTAGGTCCTCTCCTGAGATTTGGAACCTAGTTCTTAATCCCTCCTAATAACCGAGGCCCAGTTATCTGACAAGATAAGATTTCATTGCCCAGCTGCCTGCAAGTATGTCTGAATATCGCCTCCCAGTGGAATTTTATCACACTGCTCTTTTCATGTCAACGCAGCCCTGTTAATTAATTTTCTAAAATGTCAAACTCAATGTCACTCTTCTTTCTGGTTCTATCAAAATGCTGTGGGAATTTTTAAACACCTGAGATATGAGTAGGTTGGATGGCATTTTCGTGACACCTTAGCCCTCAAAGTCCATTATCTGAATGGTAGTTAAGCTTGGTGTGAAAGAGTCATCCAATTGAGTTGTTCCTATTGCATGTGATCCAGGTATTCATTTATTCTCATTGTCACTCTCCCCTAACTGTCAGCACTTTCCTCCTGTAAAATCCCAAAGAGGCTATCAAAGGGAAGTCTAGTTTAAATTTTGAGTGTCTTACTATTTCTGGTCTTGTCGATATCTCTTTGACATAATGGGCAAGTCTATAAGTATTTAGACCCTCTAATAGAAGGCAGAAGGCAGTGCCTCCACATGAATCCAAGGCAGGATACATTTAGTAGTAAGGCTACTTTGGTAGGGTTGAATAGAGAAGTACCACTAGACTTGGGGACCAGTTATCTTCAAATCTTCCACTCGCCAGGCAGCGGTTCAGCGCAAGGATGTTTGTTAGCTAGCTATTACTTACATTTTTTGAAAGCACCAACATCCTGTTTCACACAGAGAATAAATGAGCTCCTGTAAAGATCCACACATCGCATGAAACCTCTAGGAAGCGATCTAGTCCTCGTTCTGGAGGCTAATAAAGGGTAATAAATAGTTTCATGGGGTTTAAAAAACATGACTATTTGGACCAGTTTGTCCAGAACATGCAAAAAAAAAATCAGAGTCCAATACATCCTCAGACTTCCACAGAGAAAGTACCTTCCCTTTATTTGCCTCGCTGCTGACTTTGGTAAATTGTCAGTGGGGCTTGCTGCCAGAATTCTAGTCAGCACCCTTCAGCCTTTCTGATTATCTGCCGTTCTCTGCTCCAAATGCAGCACCCAGCACAAACGGCCAATGCTGTGATCTGCCGAACAAGTCCTTTCTTTGACTGGTTGACATACTCCAATGTCATATGCATTCAAGGTCCTCAGAGAGTACTTACCTCACCACCCTACTTTTCTCCATTTTTCTTCATAGCAGTCACCACTACATCTCTACTCCCTATGAGAATGTCATCTCTATGATGGCAGAGTTCACCACTCTGCAGCCCCAGTACCTGCAACAGTACCAGGTATATAGAAAGTGCTCAATAAATATTTGTTGACCAAATGAAGAATCATGGCAGCCAACACATAGAAAATTTACCATGCCACGCACTGCTAAGTGCTTTCAATATTTTACTGCACTTAATCCTCATAAATATTACTGTGAAGGAGGTGCTATAGTTATTCCTATCTTATAGTTGAGGAAATTTAAGATCAGAAGACTGAATTTTGCTTAGGACTTATTATTGTTACTGCATCAGTATTTCATAAGGAATAATAAGGGAGTAAGGGCTATTTAAGAATTTAACACACCCTGGATACCTATGGAGACAAACAACAGCTACTTTCTATGGGACAAGCCATATTAGACTTTACATCTCTTTAAATCTCACAATAACACTATGTGTTCGGCACTGTTATTATTCCAATTTTATAGATTAAGAAACCGATGCACAGCAAATTGCCCTAGGTCTCACAGGGAGCAAGTGACAGAGCTTAAATTCCAACTTGGTTAGGCTGGCTCCTGAGACAAATCCCTGAAGACGTCTTTGAAAGGAAAGGAAATAATATTTTATAAAATGCTAGGGATTTTTTGCATTGATTATCGAAATGTTAGAGACTGGCACATATTTTATATAATCCTCCAAAAAAGAGACTATGTTCTATTATCTTCAGTTTATGGATGAGACAAGGGCTTAGAGAAGTTTCTAGTCCAAGGTCATGCAGCTAATTTCCAGGCCTATCCCATTTCCACTATCCCTACACTGTCTGGAGGATAGGTTGGCTTAGGGAGAGAAACAGGGTGGAACTGAGCAGAGAAACTAACAGAGAGTAACCAACTGAAGGAAAGTCTAACCTGAGAAGAGCAGACTACAGGAATCAGACAGAGAAAAAACAAGGAAAGACCAAGATTTAGTTCCACGATGACAGGGACAGATTTTGGTTTAGTTATGGTGCATTAGTCAATTAAGAACATTGTTGAACTTGGTTCAGTTTCTAACTGGGTCCCTTACTAGCTTTGTGAATTTGGGTAAGTCACTTCAACTCTCAAAGCCTCAGTTTCCTAACCTACAAAATGGGTATTCTAATACTGCCTTCCTCAGAACGTTGTTGGGGAGATCACCTGATATGTAACATGCGCTCATTAAATGCTAGTGACTGTTATCAGTGGAGAAACAGGGGACAGATAAATGCTTAGTTCCATTACATCCACTCACCACCCAACCCTGGCCTGCTGCCTGCTTTTCACACAGTATTAGGCACCGGAGATAGGAAACACAATTCTTAAGAATCCTTTATACCGAATTGCTGTAATACTTGAGCATTGTGAATTTGAATAATGACTGGATTATCTTGATCATGTTTTTGAGCAATGGCTGACCCTTTCAAGCCTGTCCATAAATTTACTGGGCACCTGAAAGATGGCCTAAGGTTGCAAATGGTCATCAGCATTTAGGCTCCAGCGTCTATGGGATTCACACTGGCCCTTTTCTACATATCTTAAGACTCTGAATAAAGGCTCCCTAAAAGACAGCTTCCCACTACAGTCCCAGTTGACCCACTTGCCATATCTGTTCTTTTCTGAAATACCCATAAATCAGTCTTCTCCCAGTTACTTTGTCTTTTCTAGGTAATTTTCCAGTATCATTTGCCAGTTCTGTATTTACAACCTTAGTTCTGTCCCACCCATGGTGCGTCAGCCACTGACTGCTAGACCACAGGCTCTTCAGCCTCTAAAAATGGTGAATTTGTCCTTGGCTTCTTGAATAAGTGGGAGCTGTGTACTAGGAAGTGTCTTGGGAGCTTCCACAAGAATTATCTCCCTAAATGATAGTAATGGCCCCATGAGGTTGGGATCCTCTATCCCCATTTTAGAGAAGGAAACTAAGGCTAAAAGAGGATAAGGTGACTCTCTCAAAACTACATAGCTATTTGGTGGTGCTATGGTCTGAATACTTGTGTCCCCCCAAATTCATATACTGAAACATAACACCCACTGTGACGGTCTTTGGATGTGGGGCCTTTGGGAGGTGATTAGGTCCTGAGGGTGGAGCCCTCATGAATAGGATTAGTGTCCTTATGAGAGTGACCCTTCCTCCATGTGAGGACACAGTGAGAAGACATCAGTCTATGGACCAGGAAGCAGGCCCTCACCAGACACTGAACCTGCCAACACCTTGGTCTTGGACTTCCCAGCCTCCAGAACAGTGAAAAATGAATTTCTCTTGTTTATAAACTACCCAGTCTATGACGTTTTTGTTAGAGCAGCCCTGAAGGACTAAGATAGCTGGCAAAGCCAAAATAGGCTAATGGGGACCATTAGACTCCAAGTCCAATGTCCTGTCTACTTTGCCAAGGGGTGATATTCAGCTGAGTTTTAGGATAGCCTGTATCTTGGCTTAAACATCTTATTTCTGCTTGTAGTGTAGGGATGTGAGGTACTGTGCATGCTCCTGAGGCCATAGTAAACATGCTTTTTTGCTGGAGAAATGTCAGTGATAACAATTATCTGCTGATGGGCTAGAATGTGCTTCATCATCCTTTGCCTCTGTCCAGCACATTCTGCTCCTTCTGATGAGAATATACTTTCTCTTCTTCCTTTACCTAATGAACCTCTACCCTACTGTGGCAGGCAAAATAATGCCACCTCGATAAAGATATCCTAATCCCCAGAACCTGTGAATGTTACCTTACCTAGCAAAAGGGACTCTTTAGATGTGATCTCCATCTTGGGATGGGTAGATTCTTCTGGATCCTTTAATAGAGCCCAATGGAACCACATGGGTCATTATAAGGGAGACGAGGGATGGAAGAAGAGGCCCATGGGCCAAGGAATGCAGGCAGCTCTAGAGGCTGGGAAAGGCCAGGGAATGATCATCTCCTAGAGGCTCCAAAAGGAACACGGCCAGGTCAACACGCTGATTTTAGCCCAGTGAGACATGTGTCGGCCTTCTGACCTCCGTAAGTGGAAGATAATAAACTTGTGTTGTTCTGAGGCACTGTGTTTGTAGTAATTTGTTATAGAAGCAATAGGAAACTAACACACCTACTTTTAGGACTTAGTTCACATATCACCACCTCCTAAAAGGCTTCTATATCTCCCAAGGCAGACCGAGGTGTCAGTGTTCCCATTGCTTGGAGTATGACTCTATCTCCATTACTGGATTCATCACCAAGAAGCTGAATTCCACTCCATTTTCATTCTTTTCCTCCTCTCGTCTAGATGTCTATTAGTGCGTGAAGTGAGGAAGAAGAGAAGTTCAGGTCACTTCCACACTTTTGCTACAAATGACATCTGGGCCATGAAGTGAAATCTACAGGACACAAACACTGACCTTTCAGCAACTGAATATATTCTCTACCGTTTTGGAGCTTCTTATGGTATAGCAAGCTCGCCTACCTGGGCAAGAAACAGAGTCATTCACCAATCTGGCCCTAACCATCTTTCCAGCCTCATCTTTTCCACTTCCTGTTCTAGACTGCGTCAGTTGGGATCCAGCCAGGGAAAGAGAACCCACACCAGCTAGCTCCATAGACGTAATTTAATACAGGAAACAAGCTACAACCGTGTGAGAAGAACAGGAAGAGCAATGGGGGAAAGATGAAGCAACCTAGACCTTACTAACTGCAAGAAGCTGCTACCGCCCTTACGGCTGAGGGACAAGGCAGGAGGTAATATTACCAGGGCCTGGGAACCAGGAGCCAGGAACACCAGAGAGGAGCTGGAACCTTGGAGGAAGAGCCGCTCAATAGAAGTTGAGACCCTGGAGCTTCCCAATAAGATCTAGAGCCACAGAGGAAACACTGCCAACTGCCAGAAACCCAAATGAAAGCCAAGAGGAAGAGCGGGGGAGACCATGGCTTCTCCCCTTCTCCTGCCCACCAATGTCTGACTGGCATCTCCTATTGGTCAAATCCAACCAGAAGCCGTTTGGCAAGGAAGCCCAGAAAATATATTTGGCCAGGGTCAAAACCCTCACAGAGCAAGGGAAGGACATAAGATGACTCTAAAAGCAAAACTAAGCTTCTTGCAGTTTCCCAAATGTACTATATGTTTTTCCTATTCCCTTCATTTGAATCGCATCCCCCTTCTCCTCTTATCTCACATATTACCTCCTCTGTGAAGCCTTCTCTAACTATTGCAGGCTTCTGAACTCTAATATCTCTGCAGACCACACCATTCATCTGGTAACGAACCTAACCAATACTGAGTAGCAGCACTGTTAGTCATCTTTGCTTACATGTACGGCGTGACTACCTAAATGCTCTGTAAGCTCTTCGTGGGGCAGGGGGATCTACACATCCGCATCTCCCATGGACATCCAGCACATGGCAGGTTTTTGCTAGGCTGCCCCTAGCCTAATTCTAACCACACGGTGGTATTCTCTAGAAGCTGGAGATTGCCTGTGACCTTCAGGGGTAATAGTCAAATATTAGCAATCAGTATGGTGTGGGCAATGTGCAATCACAATCTGCCTCAACCTCAAAAGAACAGAACAGACCCTGGTTATAAACAACAAATACACCTGTCCCGGGGCATTGCCTGCTGAACATCTGGCTGGGAACAGAATCTGCAGCCAAGAGAAATGTCCTAACTACACTATTTGGGTATGTGAGCCTAATTATTAAAATAATGTTATTAAATAAAACAGTTTATAAAATAGCGTGTTCGCCAAAAAAAAAAGTTGTAAGACATTATATGTATATATACACACACACACACACATTATGTCGTGTGTATTGCATTATAGTCTATTTTTTGTTATATATCTAATATATTATATATTAATATATATTATTTATGATCATCTGTATTTTCATAGACAAATACATATATGCATAAAAAAACCCAGAGTGTAATGCAATGGTTACCTCTGGGTACCCATTAAGGGTGATCATTATTTTCTTTTTCTTTTGCTTATTAACATCATCTGATTTTTCTCCAACACTCAAGTATCACTTATGGGATAAGAAAGTTATAAGCTACGTGAACTTCTTCAAATGTTTCATTAATCTCTGGCAGGTGGATGGATGATGAATGAAAGGGAGAAAGGGGGATGAGGATTATAGTACGTGCTCTAACAATATATTTTTAAAATACCCAATAGCACGGAGAGATTTTATACTCTATGCATGATCTTTACCCCTCAGAGAATCAAAGTGAAAAATTAAATTTTATCCAAAAGCACTGTTCTGAAGCACTTATTTTTCCTTCTGGAAGGAAAAATAAAAAAGTAAAGAGAAAAAAGGCTTATCATAAGGCATGGCTTCAAATTTGAATGGAGATCAGTATTTCGTAAAATGTTGAGGAGACTGGTTTAGAAAATTATCGCTCTTCCTCCTCACACAACCCACCTGCCACCCCCAATGACACCTCAGCAGTCTTTGCACTTCCCTCGCTGCCAAAGCTGTAAATATCCCGGGACTTGATCACTCAGGTCAACCATAATCGTCGTGTCCTCATCATCAGGCCAAGCTGAGCGTTCGTAGCCAGCATTTGATTCACAGCAGGGAAATAGAGGGCAGGCAGACAGACCCATCAGAGATGTGGTAACACAGCCTATTTCTGTCCTGACCGCTCAGATGAGGCGAGCTGCCAGTTGTGGGTGCCACGGGACTAAAACTCAATGTTACCAGTGTGACATCTTTGGTGATCTTCATATAACTCTGATTGATTTTCTTTACTGAGATTCTTTATTGCTATTTTCGTTCTATAATTACTTCTCAAAAACCTCCTGTCATGATGACGCCTCCATTCTCTCCTTCTCATCTCAGGCTATTACCAAGACAGCGACAAACCCCGTGTTTTTCCGATTCTGGTGGCTTTCCATTAACTTTCACTTTGACTTAGACCTTGAAACTGGGTCAGCTCAAAGTCTCAGCATTTAATTTCTTCTTTTCCAGCAATTAACATCACTTATTAATAAGCCTTGTATTTTAAAGAAAGGTTTAGCAAAATGTCAAATACATCCCTCCTCTATAAAGATAAGAGCTATATTTAGCTAGTCCTAATTAAAAATAGCTAAAATGCTGCTTGGTATGGGATGAGGGGGAAATCTGTTCGATTCATGTCTCCTTTCAAAAACTGTGACATTTGAGTTTCTTTAGTGTTGTTTATGGCTTGAATTAATATTGTTCCATTTAGTTTGAAATACAGCAAGCATCTAAATTGTATTATTGATTCTCATAGAACACTTCCAGTTCCCCAGTCTCACATGCAGTAAATCCTGGGCATGTGAAAGGGGTTTTGTGACTCTCATTGATAGTTAAAAGTATCCAAACTAGAGAATTGGTTCCCAGGTGAATGGTCCCAATAGTCAGACTGAACGCTCCCTAAAGTAAGGGATATGAGGCTGTCAGTGAGTTTGCTATGCAATCATTGCCCCTTGACAAAAGCTAGGAAGCAAAAACTCAAAATCTGAACCAATCTGAGCCCTGAGGCTCAGTTCTCTATGGAGCATAGAAAGAACAGAGATCTGCATATTCATAAACCAGTGTCAGTGCATCTCTTTGTCCTTGTGTTCCCTTTAAACATTTCTCCATGATTTAAAAAAAAAAAAAAAAAAACCTCTCCAGGAAAGGGAACTCACTCAATGTTAAAGAGGTGAAGGGAATAAGTTGTGGTGTGTGGCCTTCCTTGGGATGGGTGTTGAGACCCCAGGAAGGAGATTCCTAGGGAGAACTGACACTTCTAAATCTTGAAGCAAAGGTGTCCATGGGGGGCCGGGGGAGGGGGGCTGGTGTTAGGGGGTTGGGAGGTGAACCATTGAACTTCACCTCATACAATAACCCAACTCCATAGAAAAAAGCAGCAGGAGCCAGTGGCTGGGTTCAAGACGTTCCAGTGTGCAAACATATGTGTTTGTCAGTGCGTGTGTCTGTGCCTGCGTGTGTGTCAGAGTATATGTAAATGCGAGGTGTGTATGTGTTTGTGCATGTGAAGCCCTGTGGCCCAGGTCGTGTGTATGTGTAGCGCAAGGGAAGCTTTCAAAGCCAAGAATAGAAATAAGCTCTAGGTATCATTCTCTTTGGCCTTTTTCTGTCATAAGAACGCCTTCTATATTTTTTGAGAGTCTTAGCCACATTCTTGACATTACACCTTATGTAGGGAGAGGTACCAAGGCACAGCAGGTGAAAAAAATGTGACTTTTCTGACAAGAAAGCCAATACTTGTATCACCTTATGATGGCTGGTTGACATTTCCTGTTCTGCTTTAGTGTGCGTTTGGAATTATCAAAAGAAGCCAAGAAGGTGGGAAAATGGGCCTTCCAGAATCTGCTCTTGTGTTAGCTGTCCCCAAGGTCTAACTGATATCAGTAATCTAGAATGGCTTTCTCTTCTGTTTCTTACCTGATACTTTTCACCTCCCCTAATTCCACATTAGTAGGCTAGGAGCATCTTAAAGACAGGAATGCGGGGCGGGGGTCGGGGAGATAGGTGAAGGGGATTAAGAGGTACAAACCTCCAGTTATAAGATAAATAAGCCACAGGGAGGTAATATACAGCATAAGGAATATGGTCAATAATATTATAATAACTTTGTATAGGGGCAGATGGTTACTAGACTTATCATGGTGATCATTTCATAACGTATGCAAATGTCAAATCATTGTGTAGTACGCCTGAAACTAACATAATATTGTATGTCAACTCTATTTCAATAAAAGATTGAAATTTTCTCTTATTGATCTCTCTATTCCCAATACTAACATAGTACCTGACATGAAAGTTGGATCAATAAATATTTACTGAATTATAGAAAATTTTTCTTCCACAGAGTCAGGTTTCCCTTACTCTTCCAAAGTAAGATTGACCCTTCAATTCAGCTATATATCCTCAACCTTATTCGTGGTAGAACTCAGTACAGAAGCCCTGAGCTGATTAATAAAATTGTCTTTCCAAGTGCCGCCTGGCCTAACACCCTGACGATGTCATTTCCCTCCTTAAAAGTCTATAGTTAAATACATATCATGCATGAATTGATTCCATTAATATTTTCTGGGGGCCTGTTACGTGCTTGGCATTGTGTCGGTTCTGGGGCGAATATAAAGACATATGAGACAGTCTCTGTCCTTCGGGAATTTATCCTGTAAGACAGATCAAACATAACCAAATTACTCTGGTATAGGCTATACATGTTAAGTGCCACGGGAGTGTTTGTTAACAAGGTTCTGGTTCAGAGGAAGATGACATCTCTTCCCTTCGGTTTAGTCACTAAAAGCTTCCCAAAGAAGGGGACATCCTAGCTGGACCTTATGTGATGGATGGGATTTGCATAGGCAAAGAGGAACAGCTTGGATGCTTGAAGTAGAAGGTGCAAGGTGATAATAGTCACAGAATTAGGAACTTCTAAGAACCCCCATCTAGGGCTTCATTGTATATGTTTTCCAAATAGGTAAAAACTTGTGAATATAATGTGGACAATCTGTCAGCTTCTGGAGTACAGCCCCAAATGCTGTGCTTTCCAAATCAGACAGGGAGGAAGTAGGCTCTTTTCTAGAGTGGTATAAATCTAGTGAGTCGACCACAAGATGGGTTGTTCTCGGCTATGCACGTGCCTTTCCTTTTGAATATGTCATTGCCTGTTTAATAGACAGCTGCATTTTAAAGAGAATGGGACGGAATGAGAGGGAGCAAAAGTGAATTTTCAGCAGTTCCTTAACAATGGTATATTGCTACCAAGATTCAAAGTTCACACACACACACAAAATTCCACGAGAAACTTATCAATAGAAAGTTTTCTCATTGTGAATGGAATTTTGTCTACAGGATGCCAAGCATCTACCTAAAACAAACAAAACCACTCAGCAAGAGTGCTGCCTACTTGGTATTAAACTTATGGAAATATCCAGAGATACTTGGCTATTCGGTCAAAGTTCTATTTTCCCCAGTATAAAACAGAGAGATCAGCACTGTGTACACACAGCCTCACTCTGCTTACTGGGACGCCAAATCATTGAGCGGGCTGGGCTCCCCATCAAAACACCAGGCACTCTCTGCTCGAGTCCCTAACGCCTCACTGATCTTGAAAAGGAGATGTGTGCTACAGTATGGAGAGATTGGATTTTTTATAATAGCGATTCACCTAATTTGCCCTCAATTTGCTACTATAGTCATCCTGCTAAGACAATTTAAAAGCACCATTCCCTCTTAAGCGACCCATTTAAAGAGGATTCATATCTTGTCGGAAAATTGGATACCAAACGCACAATGGCCCTAACTTTTCACTAGAATCATTTACGAAGTGTAGTTAAGGCTAAAAATATTTAAAGTGGATGAAGAATAGAACAAAGAAATGAAGTGCAACCGTGACAGGCTATGAATATTAATGATACTTTCTTTTCATTCCTTTTCTCATATAGTAACATCCCCTCTGCTTTTTGATTCAAGATCTTACTTATGCTGCAGCACTGAATACCAGCCCTTGGTGCTCTGTGATATGATACATATATAGAGATACAATTAACCTGTAGTCTAATATCTGTCTCACAGATAAGGTGCTAAAAACCCTGGTATTTTGACTCCCCGCTGCCTAAGGGATAAAGTACGATCTCCTTAGCCTGGCAGATAAGGCCCTCCACAGGCTAGCCCCAATCGGCTTTTTCAGAATTGTATCTCACTACTCCTTTACACAAACCCTCTGCTACAGACAAAGCTGTCTCTTCACTGCCCCCTGAAGAAACCACGATTAGTCTTTCCTGCGCACACTTACTCACACCGGGTTCCTCATTTAAATTCTCACATTTTCCAGTTTCTACCCATTCCTCACGTCTCAGCACAAATTTTTCTTTTTTAAAATGTTTTTTAATGAAAAAAACTTTGATTGAAATACAGTTGATTTACAATGTTGCATTAGTTTCAGGTGTACAGCAAAGTGATTCAGACCTATATCTGTCTTTTTCAGATTCTTTTCCATTATAGGTTATTACAAGATATTGAATATAGTTCCCTGTGCTATACAGTAAGTCCTTGTTGCTTATCTATTGTATATTTAGCGGTGTGTATCTGTTAATCCCAAACTCCTAATTTATCCCTCCCACCCCCTCCTTTCCCCCTTGGTAAACATAAGTTTGTTTTCTATGTCTGTGAGTCTATTTCTGTTTTGTAAGTAAGTTCATTTGTATCTTTTTTTAGATTCCCCATATAAATGATATCATCTATTTGTCTTTCTCTGTCTGGCTTACTTCACTTAGTATGATAATCTCAGGTCCATCCATGTTACTGCAAATGGCATTATATCATTCTTTTTATGGCTGAGTAATATTCCATTGTGTATATGTACCACATCTTCTTTATCCATTCATTTGTCGATGGACATTTGGGTTGCAGCACACATTTTTCTTCTACAAGGCTTCCAGCAGCCACTCCAAGCCACAACGATACCTCCCTCTCCAAACTATACCTGTCTTATGACATACAGTCTTATTTAAGTAACATGTGTATCTCCAACTATAAGTTCCTTGAGGATGGGGAAAATGTGTTTACTTTGCAGCCCCTCACGGCTCTTAAAAATGTAGCACAGAGCTGCACTAAATAAATCACTTCTAATGTAAATTAATGAATAGATGAATGGAGATAAATAACACGAAAAGGCCTATATGGCACTCCATCATCACTGCTTTGTTTCCTTTCTGTTGAATACCTCCAGGATTTTTGTCCTCTAAAATGTAAATATTCTTTATTTAAAAATGCATCAACATATAGACTTACAGCAAAGCTCAAAATATTCCAGATGCCTAGATCTCTGTCCTGTGACTCCTAAAGACTAACTCCAATTGATTTCAAAGGACATTGTGTTGAGCAATGCTTGGAGAACTTGAAAAACAGCCTTCCTTTTAATAATAATAAAGTACTGAGTCTAGAAATCGTTCAGTCAGAAAGCCTCTATGGTATTTCAGGTGCTGAAGAAAAACACAGCAACGAGGAAGTAAAGCTACTTGTTTCAAGAAAGGTTCAATAAAAGTATATAAACTCAGCAAGAACTATAAACTCTCAGTGGATGTGTCTCTAAAATGTGCCACTGACATACATTCTACATACAGCATAGCATCTATAACCCAATTTTGCCCCTCAGAAAAAAAATAGGAGAAATTTCACTGAAGCTTTAAATGTCACCGAGACAAATAATTAAAGCGTTTATATTTATCATAAGGAATCACCTCTCTTCCTTAAAAAAAGCAATCTTAGAACTCACCTTCCCCAGCTGACCTGTCCCACCTCCCATCCTTACCTTTCACCCTCCCACCTCAGAGGAAGAAATGTCCCTGCTCACGGTCAAGGGGACACCTCCACTTGAGTTCTCAGGATGCCCAACTCTCCTGTCTCTCGGCCCAAGTCTGTTTCAAATTAAGTCAAATTAGTGCCTTTGCTATTTGGCCCTCAGCTTGTACTCAGCTTCAAATACATCACTCATGTTTGTATATATTATTTTCATACATTCTTATGACATTGCAAACATGGCACTTTGATCTCTAACTAAATTAGAAGTTCTTTAAGGCCAAGGACTCCTCACACAGCCAGGAGAAGACTGAGGACATAGCAAGCAGTGTTTAGCACCTACATAAGCGTACAGAGCTCAAGTACTGTTATTGCCTGACGTCCTTTACCTTTAGGAAAGGTGACATAACCATGTGGCCCTGAACCTCGTCTCACTCCTTGAGACAATTCCTTCTGTAGAAATTATGACCTAGCTTCTGTCATCCTCCTTCATGCGTCACAGTGATTCAGCCAAGCAGGTGTGTCCCACAAACCCTACCCCCTCCCCTTTGTGTGCCTTTCTATGCATCATTTCCTTCTCCTAGAATGTGAAGACTGCAATTCTGACTCGAGGGATCTGAGGAGGCTTGTGAGGGATAATGGTGGTAGTATCCTAAATTGGGCCGTGAAAGATTGATAGCAAGTGACAAATGAGCCAACCTGGAGAGAAGATATTCTAGGAAAAGGAGCACGTTATAAGCATAGTGCCCTTTTATTGAGCACTGTCCTCCATGCGAAGGCAGTTTCAATCAAGGTTCATTAAAAGTAGTCTCCGGGGCTTCACTGGTGGCTCAGTGGTTGAGAGTCCGCCTGCCGATGCAGGGGACACGTGTTCGTGCCCCGGTCCGGGAAGATCCCACATGCCACGGAGCGGCTGGGCCCGTGAGCCATGGCCGCTGAGCCTGCGCGTCCGGAGCCTGTGCTCCGCAACAGGAGAGGCCACAACAGTGAGAGGCCCGCGTACGGCAAAAAAAAAAAAAAAAAAGTAGTCTCCGTGGATGTACCTCTAAAACGTGCCACTGACACACATTCTACATGCAGCATAGCATCTGTAACCCAATTTTGCTCCTCAGAAAAGAATCCTATCAATGCAAATCCTATCTAGACCCACCTTAAGTCATATTTCCTCTGTGAAGCCCCCCTTAAAAAATCAAGCCAACAATTCTTTCTTCTCCAACTACCCAATGAATTTTTCATCTACCACTAACTTTGCTACTTGATTTGATTTACAGCTGGAAATCCGTCCACTGTTCTCTATTGGGTCCATTCAGAGAGTGAACAGAATAGTAGGATCTGAGCAAACCATACCTTATCACCCCAAAAATGTTTAGCTGGTGTTGGGGAACCAGTGAACAAAGTCCAACATCTTTAACATAATAATCAAAGCCCTCATCAAGGTGCCCCCGCCAAGCTTGCCAGTTTCTGGCAAAACTCTAAGACTCTGTCTTGGTCAGCTCAGGCTGCCATTTAAAGAATACCATAAACTGGGAGGCTTGAACAACAGAAATTTATTTCCTCACAGTTCTGGAGGCTAGAAGTCCAAGATCAAGGAACCAGCATGTTCAATTTCTGGTGAGCACTCTCTCTGCAGCTTGTAGATGGCTGCTGTCTCCCTGTGTCCTCATGTTGTGTGTGTGTGTGTGTGTGTGTGTGTGTGTGTGTGTGTGTGTTGGGAGTGGGGGTGGGGAGAGGTCTCTGGTATCTATTATAAGGGCACTAACCCCATCAAGAGGGCTCTATCTTCATGACCTCATCTGAACCTATTATCTCCCAAAGGCCACATGTCAAAATACCATCACATTGGGGGGTTAGTGCCTCAACATATGAATTTGGAGGGCACACAAATCAGTCCAAAGCAAACTCCCACTCTACCACAATCACCCCAGTGAATGGATGAGTGTATGGGCTAAGTTTGTAGGCTCTAGCTTCTACCGCTCGTTAGCTGTGTAGACTTCAACAAATAAACTACTTTGAGTCTTAGTTTCCTTATCTATAAAATGGGGATAATAATGGTACTCATTTCATAGGATTACTGTGAGGAATAAATGAGATCATGTACATAAAACACATAGCCAGCGCCTAACACAAAGTTAAGTGCACAGTAAAATGGCACTATGCTTGTGATGTGCTCGTCTGGCTCCTTTTCCTGGAATATCTTCTCTCCAGGTCGGCTCATCTATCACTTGCTATCAATCCTTCAAGGCCCAACTTCAGATACTACCACCATTATCCTTCGCAAGCCTCCTCAGATCCCTTGAGTCAGAATTATAGTCTCCATCTTCTTCTAATGTGTGGTGTCATGTCTCTATTCTGGCACTTACTATAGGCTGCCTTAGTCTACTAGGATGAGCCATTTAAATACAGAAGCATTAAACAGTAAGCTCGTGGCTTCAAGGGACATGTATTACCCATTGTGCGCAAGGCATTACCTTGCCCACAGTAGGTACTCCATGCCGTGAACTTCACTGGACTAAGAGTCAGGATACCATGGTTTTCTTCTGGTGGTGCTATCTCTATCTAGTGGTAGTATTTTGAAAGAATCACTGTTACAGCTTTTGCCTTCATTTTCTCAGCAATTAAATGAGACAATATCCCAACTTACAGATATTACTAATAAACACGTACACTGTAGGAGTTTCATAGAATCTGAGTATGATTTGCAGCTCTGCTACTTACTAGCTGTGTGACCCTGGGCAAGTCTTTTATTTGCTTCTCAGTTTCCTCCCCAGGAAACAGGAATAATAAGACATTCCTTTTAAGGATTAAAAAAGGTGTGTGTAAAATGCCTGAGGCGTCCTGAAACTCAGTAAGTGCGAATTCCTTCCCTCAGTCCCTAGTCCCACCCTGAGCTAGGACAAAGTATCCCAGCTTTGCTTTCAGGCCGGCCTCCATGGTGGGGGGAGGGGGGGAGAGACAGGGGTAGTAGGGTAGGGACAGGGACCGGGATTATTCTCTAACATCAATGATCAATTCCTTGTCTCTCTTTTCTTCCCCACACCCTTTTGCTTTCTGCTGAATTGCTTATCTGCATCCCTCTTCCTGCTGTATCCTCTCCCAATTTCCAAGAGACACTGGTAATAACCTAGAGCTGAAAAAATTCCTGGGCCCACTGGTTTACCACCTGGAGGGATGGCAAAGCAAGGGTTTCTTTACACACTTCTGAAGCTTCACTGGGAAAGAGAGTGTTTCTAGAACCCACGGTTGAAACAGGGAGTGGATTTTCCCACAGTAGCATAGCTTTACATGGTCATTAACATCTATGGTATTATTAATACAGCATGATCCTTCAGATTATGGGTTACATAGGCTTTTATGGGCTGGCCTGGGAACCTAATTACCATGGAGACCATTGTTTTCCGTGGGAAAAATGCATTCCACATTCCAAACGGCTGACTCACAAACAAAATTTTGGAACACAAGCCACACATGAGTTACAAACTTTCTGTACTTTTCTAATCTACCCCAAGATCAAGCATAGAGCTAGGTGCTCCAAAGTGCTGACTACTTACAGAAACTGGCTAACTTAAAAAACTCACTTACAGGTCCCTGTATACACAACATTTTTTCTTGCAGCAAGTCTTTGAGCTGCACTTTCTACTTGAAATACTCTGCCACCTCCACCTCACCTGGCTTTTACCTTCTCTTCCAAGTTTACCTCAGGCTCCACTTCCTTCTCCAAACTCTGACCAACACCCTTCATCCCCCATGGGGCTGTACACTATTCTCTATCCCCAGGAGCCCCCTATTCATGCACTCCCAGAACACGTATCACAATGGGTTGCCACTGCCCAGCTACTTGTTTGCTTGTTTCTCTCTTCCACTTGAGGATGGGGACTTTTATCTTTGTGTCCTCAATGCGTAGGACAGTACCTGGACCTCAGTAGGTAGTCAAAGAGAATTTCCTAGATCATTAAACAGTCAGAAGCTACAGATGCTATGGAAAACTCACAGGTAGTCATTTTCACGAGCCAGAGGGGTGGAGCCGGGGAAAAGGGTACATGCCTGGGCTGAGGAGCAAGAGCTAGAAATACTGGCACAGTCAGCTACCACAGCTTAGTTGCTAGATCTTTCATAGATTCTGAACAACCATCAACTGCTCAGTATTAGCCTAATAACTTAAAGAATCAGATCATTATATCATATCAGAACGGCTAGGGACCTAAGAGATAATCTTGTCCTCCTCTCATTTTCCAAAGGCAGACATGGAGCCCCAAATAGGAACTAAAACCTGCCATTCACCCAAACCAAACATCCAAGAGCTCATCTAACAGCTCCCTTTTTGACTTAATAGCCAGACAGGGTAACATAACCACTGTACTCAAGGGGAACTCCAAACTGTTCCTCAGAACAATCTACCTATCTTCTAGGGTCAGTCCTACTTGGACATCAGCGCCAGCTCAAGTTACAAGATCTAAGGAAAAATAAAATCTCTCAGATATGGAAAAAGCATTCAAAAACCATCCAGCTCAAACTGTTCCCATGCAACAATAAAAATATCCTGACACTACTCCCAACAACCACTCTCTGCACAAATATTTGCATGCATGCTATATTAACTTTCCCAGGATTTCTGGCAGAGGTATTCTATATTTATATTGACAATATTCTATAAATATTCTGTTTCTGTTGATAATATTTAACATGCATTTTTAAAGCATGAATGTGGTTGCAAATAAATGGCACCAAAGTAGGCTGTTTGAATAACAAAAAAGGTCAGAAAGTGTATTGGTGTACAGAGGCACTGGTGGAAATTTCCAACAGCAAAAATGATCCCTCCCATTGGTCATTTTTTTCCCCCATCAAAAGAGTGTTTGAAGTTTTCAATGGGGATTGTCTACTTAGAATTGTCAGTGAGTACCTTCAAGAAGTCATTCAATGCAGGCATCAGTTTGCTTTTCCATCCCTGTCCTTTTACATGTTTCATGAATAGTAAGTGATGGAGTAAAAATATCACTGGACTAGGAGTCAGGAGATTAGCTTCTAGTCCTGGATCTGCCACTGACCAGCTGGCTTATCCTGGGCAAATCACTCCCCTTCTATGAGCATCAGTTTCCTCATCTGTACAATGAGAAGATGATAAAAAGAGATCAGTGTTCCCTCAGATACATGCTTTAATATTTTTATATGTATTCAGAGTACAATTACATTTGTCAAAAAGCATGCTAGTGGCCTTAAAATTGTTCACAAATTATTGAACTGGAACTCTTCATTCTTTTCCTGCTTAACAATCCGTGACTCTTAATGGAATAAGTTAGCAAGAGGATCTAAGGGATGCAACAGGTTCAAAATGGGGTAGTTCCCAATGATTGCCTATCAAACTAGAAACTACTTTCTGAAAGTGAAACAAAGTAATGGATAAAGCAGGCCACCTACAGAAATTCTTTCCATCCTAAGAGATGGTGCGCAAATGTGCTGCTGATGAGTTTCCAATGTCATCTTAGTTTCCAACCAGACTAAACTATGATTAATGTAAGCTAGGCTCTGACAAGCAATGTCATAACAAGCGGGGTTGGGAGAGTGTTTGCATGGATTCTAGGGAGAGCCAAAGTGTGAGAAAATGTCAGTGTGCTCTGTCCAGGAGAATCAGTGCTCTGATTCTAAAAAAACAAATACCAGTTCTCTAGAGAGGACTATTTCTGGAGTGGGGAAGGACAAACTGTCATACCACCATAGCTTGAGGAAAATGTCCCCTGGGAACATCAGATTCCCTTTGTTCTAACTCCATACTCACAAAGTAATATTCCGACATAACATTTCATCTCTAGAGTGAACTTGCCAACCAGGAGAGTGTGCCCTGTGCAAAGGATTGACACCAGTTATACCGCTGACTACAATTCTTATCATAAATTAAGAAAATGGGCGTCTGAAAGATCAGAGTTGTCTGATTTTTGACTAGTATGGGGAAACTGATCAAAATGAGTTTCTATTCTGAAAAACTAAGACACAAACCCAGGATCTGGAGTAGGCTCACCAAGAAGGGCATTCACGCATAAGGCCTAGCCTGAAATCAGCAGTACCTCGCTAGCATCATTCCATCCCTTAACAGAAACTTCAATATAGCAGGTTTTCTATTTCTTGGGACCTAGCACTAATGACACAAAGGACATTTTCCAATCCAGATTCATTAACCGCATTATCTTTGCTCTATTTTAGGGCCATAGTTTCAGTCAACCTGGCCTGCCAGGAAGTTCAAAGCCCATGAAGCTTTAATAAGTAACTACTATGTAAAAGGCAACAACTACAAGGGAAACTAGATGCAAAAAAGGGTGCCTAGATCACGGAAAACCTACAAAGAAACACCACTGGAAATAAAATAGATCTGTGACTTTATTTCAAACTCCCAAGAATAGCGCATATGACACTGCATGATGTAACTAACCCCTGCCTACCTCTCTGACCTCACTTCCATCTATCTATCCCCTCAAGGCATCCCCTACCCTCTAGTCATATAATGTATTGGCAGTTCCCTGTATATGTTCATTCTTCCACATATGTAGTTTCTTCTGCCTAGAGTATCCTGCTCACTCTGAACTTTCTGATTCACCTTGAAGGGGAGCAGAATATAGCACCCCAAAATGTGCCTCCTTGTCATAAGCATTAGTTTGAGCTGATTAGTTTTAAGAAACAGCAGATACTACCATATATAAAACAGATAAACAAGGACCTACTGTATAGCACAGGGTACTATATTCAATACCTTGTAATAACCCATAATGGAAAAGAATCTGAAAAACAATATATGTGTGTGTGTGTGTGTGTGTGTGTATGAATCACTTTGCTGTACACCTGAAACTAACACAACATTGTAAATCAATTATACTTTATTTTGAAAAAATAGAAATAAAAGAAAAAAATAAACAGTAGACACAGGAGAAATTCTGAAAACCCAGTAGGAGGTGCTGGTTTGTAAGAGACATTTATATTTATAAGGGAAATCTCCATTTGTAAGGGTGTCTCCCTCTCCTTACCAGGAAAAAGAGGATGATGAAATCTCTAGAAACTCTAATCAATGGAGAAGCCACCTTAATCTGCATTATAGCAGCCACATCCTCCTTTACTAAGCTTTGCCTGTTAACCTCCTATAACATCTTTCTTTTGTCGTTAGCTGGAGATGGTATTTAAGATGGTGGCTTAGGCCATTACACAGAGTTACTCAGTTTTCCTGGGTATCTCCCATGTACAAATACAGGAGTTCTACGTGTTATTAAACTTCTGTTTGTTTTGCTCCCATTCATCTGTCTTATATTACAGGGTGGGTCTAAGCCAAGAACCTAGAAGTATAGAGGGAAACTTATTTTTGCTCCCCTACAAGCTGAAGCATCATCTTATTCCTTAAACCTCCAATGGGAATGAGTTAAGTGACCTCCTATGTGTCTCCATAGAGCCCCATTATATATGCCTCCACTGCATTGTAATTGCTGGTTTCCTTCTCTATATTTCCTCTTATACCATCAGCTCCTTGTGAGATGATGTGGCATATTATTCGTTTCTGTATTTCCAGTTTCCTAATAAACAGTTGATACTTATTAATAAATGTTTCCTGAATTAATGATCAAATGCCTGTCTAGGAAAGAGTACAGAAGAACACTAGGGGGATGATCCAATCATTGGGAGCCATGAACTTGAGTTATAAACAATTTGCTTTACGTAGTACCACACTGAACTTTCCAATGTGGTTTCTCTATGTCTCAAGCGTCCTTTCCAGCAGCTTTGCTATACTTAAGCCATCAAACACTGGAGAATTTAGTTGTTGGTCACTTTCTGAAAATGAAACTCAAAATAAATCATTCCACTGGGAGCAGAGTGAGCTCAATAACCAGAGGCTGATTTAAAAGAAAGAAGAGAAAATCAACACCAAAATGGTCTAGGAAAAAGTCATAATGCCTTTCCATTCCTCCAAGAGCACTTTGTGAATTGGATCCCACATTCATCTTTCCCTCTGAGTATTTGAAATAATGTCAGACTAAGTAATAAATGTCAGATGAGCTGAAAAATATCTGGTTAAGAGGACAGCATTTCTTACACAGCCAAAGAAAGTCTATTCAAACCTTGCCACGTAAATGTGGCTTTCAAACACTAAGAGACCTGAGGCAATGTCTCACTTTCTGGGCAGGATAGAGAGTATCTCTTTCCTTGTCCCACCTCCAACTTTTCAACAAATACCTCTTGCTCCTCTTAGTGATGTTGCACTTCAGCTTGTCCTTAGAAGAAGAGGCAGCAAGAATGAAAAAAGACAGGGGAAAAAAAAAAATCTATCAGTAATAGCCACAAAGTTATTGCTTCAAATTGTATTATCTAGCCAATGACAAAGTTGAAAAGTTTGTACCTCTGTTCTCTGAACATGGTTCCAACTCACTTTTCTCTTTGCTCTCTCTCCCTTCCTTCTCTACCACTCTCCCTGTTACGTACCTCTGGAGTTAACATTTTCTAATGTCCTCGCATATTCTCTCGTTTGGCTTCAGGTACAATTATTGAATTGATTTTTGGTGCCATTTAAAATTTTTTGACATATATTGATTTCAGTTTTAGGTACTTAATTCCATGAAATTCAGATAAATTCCGGTTTTTACGCTTCAAAGCCAGAGATACAGGTTTCGGCTACGGTGTAGATTATTTATTATTTGCTGGATTTTTCATTTTTATTACCTTGAAGCACAATTTCACACTGAGAGTAAACTAAAATGATTGATGGATGAATAAATGCCCTGGAACCTCTCAGAGGCCTAGTGGGAATTTTCCACACAAAGCAGTAAGAGCTTCTAGTGATGGAAAGTCTTTCTGAATTATAGAGCATTGCAGTATAGACTCTTGAATTAGATACTAGAGGAGAATCAGGAGATCAAGGCTCAAGCAAGTCATTTCACTCAGTCTAAAATGAAATAAAGCCTCCCTCAGAATTGTTTGGCTGGGTCTACGCATCAGGTACATCTGTGTAAGAAGAGCATTTAGTTCACTTGGTTATCACAGATTTGCCTCCTTAATGACAATAAATCCCTTTACGTTTTCATTCATCTAAGCAAACTTGTGCCTGTAAGGGGGCAGAATTTGCCACCCCAAAATATGTTGTTATCGAGCAAAACTTGGGTCTGCTCATCCATGCGCACTAAAGCCAATCTACTGACACCAGGTTGTGGTGAAGGAAAGTGCAACATTTACTGCAGAGCTCCAAACAATTAGTCCAAGGCAGCTAGTGCTCAAAATACCTGAACTCCCTGATGGGTTTCAAGAAAGCATTTTTAAAGGCCAGGTGAGGGAGGGGAGTCTCAGGGTGTGTGACCTGTTCATTCACAATTCTCTGATTGGTTGATGCTGAGGTAACAGGGCAGTGTCACAGGGGTTAACATTATCATTCCTTAGGCACCAGGAGGTCTGGGGGCTATGTGCTCATGGTCATCCAGTAGTTAACTTCTTCCATTTGATGAGGGTTTTAGTATCTGTCAAACAACTCAGGAAATGTGCATCAGATAGAGTTATCTAGGTACTTCAGAGAGGAGGTAAAGCAGAGGACATGGGGGAGGACATATAAAGAAGATGTGAGATAGATATATATATATATATATATATATATACACACACACAATGGAATACTACTCAGCCATAAAACAGAATGAATTAATGCCATTTTCAGCAACATGGACGGACCTAGAGATTATCACACTAAGTGAATTAAGTCAGACAGTGAAAGACAAATATCATATGATATCACTTATATGTGGAATCTAAAAAAAAAAAAAAAAGATACAAATGAACTTATTTACAAAACGGAACCAGACTCACAGACATAGAAAACAAACTTACGGTTACCAAAGGGGAAAGGGGGAAAGGGAGAGATAAATTAGGAATCGGGGAGTAGCATATACACACTACTATATATAAAATAGATAAACAAGGGACTTCCCCTGGCAGTCCAGTCGTTAGGACTCAGCGCTTTCACTGCCACGGCCCTGGGTTCAATCCCTGCTTGGGGAACTAAGATCCCACAAACCACACGGCGCGGCCAAAAAACAAACAAAAAAACAGATAAACAAGAGGGACCTACTGTATAGCACAGGGAACTATACTCAACATTTTGTAATAACCTATATGGGAAAAGAATCTGAAAAAGAATATATATATTATATATATATATATAAAAAATATATATATATCTGAATCACTTTGCTGTACACCTGAAACTAACCCAACAATGTAAATCAACTAAACTTCAATACAAAATTAATTAATTTTTACAAAGTGATCATAGTGTGAATATATTGATCGAACTTTAAAAGAATGGTCCAATCACAAACATAAGTATAGCCCTAATACTATCCATAAGAGAAAACATGGAAAACCCAAAGTAATTCAACAGATTTTTATTGTGTATCTACTATGTGCAAGGAACTTTCTGAGTACTGGTGACTCAGCAGAGGACAAATTCCTTGTGTTTATGCAGTGTACATTTTAGTAGGAAGAGAAAGACAATAACAAATTAAAAAAAATTTAACAGCATCTGACTGGAGGTAGTAAATGCCATGAAAAATAATAAGGCAGGATAATTATTCTGATAATTTTAATAATTCAAGGAGAAAATACATTTGCTTTCATTATGTGACAGTTTCAAACCCAAGTTTTTCTTTAGGCCTAATTCATAAGTCTTTGGATTCTGCAGGCTACTTAGTGCCTACGGAAATACAAATTGATGTCGTTAGCATTACCAACGGTTGTCGTTAAGTCACACAACAATTGATGCTAATGCCAGTATTATCAAACCCTGGAAAGAAAGAAAGGACATGGAGAAAGGAAAAGATGGATGGAAGCAAAATGCAGAAAGGGAGTACAATGCTCTAAATTTGTATTTTTCCAAGCATTAATTTGCCCTTAAAATCCCCATCATGAGGCTACTATATAAGCAAATCACCTTATAATAAAATCCACTGGGCACTCGAGTACCTAAATCCGGATGGACCTAGCTTATACTGGCTTCTACCGAAGAGATAAATATTAGAGCAGGATTCCAGTTGTATTAGTCTCCCCACTACAGGTGTCTTCCATTTCCTCCCTTATCACAAACCATCTCCCCTCAGGCAGTAGCAATTATATTCCTTTGAAACTCTCACTTCTTAAGAGCTAATGCAGATCTGCTTTAAAGCAGATGCCAAAGTACTTAAACACTGTTATTCTGTGGTATTTCTGGAAAATGCAATAGTGCAGTTTTATCTTTTAATAAAGAAATTTGGCACTGTCACTATAGGCTTAGCAATAGTCCTCAAATCTTTACAAAGACATCAGTAGACTAAATCATTCAGCAAACAAAGGATGCGTGTACGTGTTTTGAGGAGGCCAGAGTCAAATTGCCATGCTGATTGTTTCTACATAAATATTCTCATATTAAAACCAGACTTTCATATCTCAAGGAAAAAAGAGACATTCACTACAGAAAAAAAGCCAATTTGGTTACCTAAGGATATTTTTCTTTTTAAAAATCACTGTGCATTTTCAAATAACAGAGAAATACTAATTTTTGTTAATTACTGAAGAATAGGTTCAGTAACATTTGTGCCACATATTCACTTACATTCTTGCAAGGTTTTATTTATCCAAAATGAGAAACGGGGTCCTATTTCCATGTCAGTTCTCTTTAAAGGGGAAAAAAATGGGATGACCTCTATCACCCTTTTTAGAATTCATATCTTCATTTGCACTTCAGTGACTTGGGGCTTACCCCTCAGGGATGGAATCAGCATGAAATTATTAATAAGTATTTTGTAGTTATTCATTTGTTCAAGCATTTCCCCTATCTTCCTTGTATTCATTTAGAAACAAATTTAACACAAGTACTGCACATTCACTTCAGAAAAATTATAGGACACTAATCAGCAAAATAATAGGAAATGAAAAACATATGTGATTATACCACCCAATAATAAACACTACAGTAGGCCCCAGGTATCCATGGTTGCAAAACCCATGGACACAGAGGACCGACTCTACGATGCCATTTTACACCAGGAACTTGACCATCCATGGGGTGGGGGGTGTGGCCCTGGAACCAATCCCCAGTGGATACCCAAGGGATGACTGTACAGTCGACCCTTGAACAGCACAGGTTTGCACTGCGCAGATCCACTTATACGTGTATTTTTGGCAATAAATACATATAGTGCTACATGATCCGGGGCTGGTTGAATCTATGGACGCACAACCACTGATATGGAGGGCCAACTATGGGACTTCAGCACCTGGGGATTTTAGTATCCATAGCAGGTCCTAGAACCAATCCCCCAACAGGTACTGACTATATTAACACTTTGGTTTATGGCTATTCAACATGTATATACAGATTGGTATAGATAGATTATTTCTATCTTAATAAATGTGGTTCTACGTTCGTTGTTTTTTGTAGCTGCATAATGCATTTCATTGTATAGCTCTTACGTAGTTTATATAACTACTTTCATTTTATTAGATATTCAAGTTGTTTAGATTCTTTTATTATATTCAAACCTGCTATGAACGTCCTTGCAGCTAAATTATAGCAATCATTTATTTTCAAAGGAAAAAATGCTAGAAATGAAGGGTAAAAAGGCATGATAATGTTTATGACTTCTAAACACGTTATCAGAATGCCTTTCCAGGAACACTGCCTGATTTATATTCAGCTGCCATTAAAAATAATAATGACACTGATGATAATACTATAGCCACACAGTTCCCTTGCTCAATCACCAATACCCTGTATTATCATTCTTCTTAAGATCTGTTCATTTGACAGGTAAAAACATAATGGTATCTCTTAAATAGGAGAGTCTCTGTAAATTCGGGAATCAACAAACTTCTGTTGAATATCTACTGTGTGTCAGGCCCTGTGTCAAGCTCTGAAGGTCACAAAACAAAACACCAACTTTGCCTCCAAAGATCTTACAATCTAGTGGAGAATTCAGACATGTGTGCAAATGATAAAGACCCAAGGCATGCTACCATAAGAGCTATACCAGAAATAAAACTAAAGTGATGTTAGAGAGCTGCACAACCTAAGTGGTTTCCCTGGGTTCTCTTCAACATACCAAGGTATTTCCATTTTCTACAACCTGTCAGATCCCACATACAGCCAGCCCCTCAGCAACTGCAGGCGAGTGTTTCCAGAACCTGATACGGATACCAAACTCCACAGATACTCAAGTCCTATAGTCAGCCCCCTGAATCTGCTGTTTCCATCTGAGGATTGAACCAACTGTGGATCGGATAGTACTGTATGTATTGAAAACAATTTGTGTATAAGTAGACCTCCACAATTCAAACGCACTGTAAAACAAACGCCGAACACTATTTTTGCTTTTCACCTTCCTTCCTAAAAGCAAAAATCCTCTCCAGATTCCTTTCAGTTAGAGAAAACAGGTACGAAGGTAAGTCTTTCCTAGAAGGTAGGTCTTTCATCAAAGGGAAATGACATAAACCAAACTTTCAAAAAGCAAGGGAAACCTTTATTTTAATAAGAAAGAACTGAAAAGTGCCCAGACTTGAGAAGCAAATAAACTCTTACCAAATTAGATATGACAGCAAAGAAGGGCTGGAAAGATGAGGATATGTATCTGCATTCCTTACAGAGAAAACCAGTGTACTTTCAAGCTGCCTGCTCTGCTACGGAGTCTCTAAGAAAAAGCCTCATTGTTGGGACACTCGGATCTATA
Source organism: Globicephala melas (assembly GCF_963455315.2). Classification (NCBI taxonomy): domain Eukaryota; kingdom Metazoa; phylum Chordata; class Mammalia; order Artiodactyla; family Delphinidae; genus Globicephala; species Globicephala melas. The sequence continues at coordinate 29,031,608 of NC_083335.1, read as the reverse complement.
CCTAACCACCTTTTACCATTTCAACATAGAGGGGAACAGAAGTATTTAGGGCCACAACAAGGTCCTACTGTATAGCACAGGGAACTATATCAACACCCTGTGATAAACCATAATGCAAAAGAATATGAAAAAGAATATATATATATATGTATATAACTGAATCACTTTGCTGTACAGCAGAAATTAACACAACACTGGAAATCAACTATACTTCAATTAAATAAAAAAAAGTATTTAAGGCCAAACATAATAGTGTTTCTAAGGCTTTCAACATTCTTTCCTCTGCCCTACCTTACTGTTACGTTAAGAGCAGTCTCATCTACCAAACACTACTACGTGCCAGGGGTTTTCACGTATTACCTCATTTAATCCTCCACATTCCTTGTAACATCATCCCGATGTATACAGATTCAAAACATTATATGCAGAGAGGCTAAGACACTTTGTTGCACAAGCTAGAACTGCAAGGTTTTCCCGTCTTTTAGGGACAGACCCTATTCGACGTTCTAGTTTACTATATTTCTGGAACAATTTCTAGTTTCCTGAAGCAGCCTAGAGATTGTCTCTAACTCAGAAAGCATAACTCTTTCAATTGCCTTAATTATTCATCAGAAATAACACGAGAGCAAATTAGATTTTTCCTCTTTTGAGTTGAAATTTTTGTTAACACTTTAATTCAAAAATCAGATGACATTTTCATGTAAAATATACAAATGTACAAATATACAAATTCTCAGTCCCCTAATGTTTCCAGAAATGCATTTGGTACAGCTGTTTGGCTTAGGCTGTTCACACACACATGGTGGAATGAAGAACTGAAAATTATTAATATTACTCTAGTCAAAACCTTTTTTTTTTTGCCTCAATTTTTGCACAGTTCATATAAACCGCTCCAGGGCCTGAATAACCCAGACGTCTTCTCAATTTTCAAAGCGCAGGGAGATATAGATAATGATAGATCGTTAATTACACACCTAAAAAGCCACCAGGTTAATGGAAAATGAATGCTTCTTGCTCTTTGCATTGAAAACAGTACATATGTTCTCTAACTTTGCTACAGACACTTTCAAATAAAACTAGGTCATCTTTACAGCCATTCTTTTTGTCTTTGTGTTTAATAACGTCTTTTTGTTCTGCCTCCTATAAAAAAATTTGTCAGTGATTTGTTTTATTTACAATACAATCCTGTTACGTAAGATTTTTTTTTCTTCCAGCTGAACTGCACTGTGAGTGAAAAGTTATTATGTGCCAATTTTCCATTTGTATTTTGAGAGGGAGTAAAAACGCTTCAGGACGCTTCCATTTTCCGTTACTGAAACAGGAGTGTGTAGGGCCATTATAAGAGTATGTGGGTACGGCTCTGCATTTTGCACTTCTAATGCTTGCAAAGCTTTTAATACATCTTGCTGCCTTGCAGAGTCTTACATTTACATTTTAAAAATCCAAATGAAGTAACCACCGCCTTGGCTATTATAACCTGTGAATCAGAGCCAACCAACGTAAATGGCAAGGTTGTTTGCAAAATGAAAGAATTAAATTGACCTGACGTCTTGGGCAAATGTCACTGGTTACCCCATTAGCTGGGATAGAGGAGCTTGATTTTCTCTATCACTGAGTAACTCCTATATAAAATAATGGCCTGTATGGTATTGTTACCTTAATTTTAAAAAACAAACAAACATGGGGGTTGGATGAGAAGAAGGATAGGAAATTAAGAAGTTTTGGTTACATAGGCAAATTAAGAAGTTTTGGAACATAGGCAATTTATGCTTTTCATGCTGGTATGAGACCAGCATACATACGTAGAAGGGTTGGTAACATTAAATGAATTAGAGATACTGAGAAAGACAAAAAGTTAAGTAAAATGGAGATTTTTAAAAGCATCCCCCAGAGGCACCCAGGGTATCCTTAATACATGTATTCATTTCTGTGGGGGAGGAAGTCCCTACCGACCAATGGTTTACACTAGATAGCATACTTCAATCACTATTCCTACTGACAACACAGATTAAACGATTTGATTCTTTTGACAAAGTAAACATAACATTCAATGAATGGAGAAAGAGAAATGATCAAAAAAGGATAAAGACTCAAAAGGAACTTCCAGATACCTAAAGGCAGAAAAGAAAAAACTTGTGGTTTTAAAAGCAGAGCAGAGGAAAGAGTTTGCATGACCAGCAGAGGCAGTGATGTTCAGAAGAGTAGCAAGAACAAAGGCAGAGTAAACTGAAAAGAGGGTAAATATGCCACCCACCTCAACACCCATCCCCTCCTATACGGCCATGCAGGAAGTTTAGGAATCTAGCAAGTGACATGGCAGTACATAAAGAAAAACAAAATTATGCAGTGGAGGAAATACTGAACAAGAAGCCAAGAGATCTTTTGTGACTTCTTGTACATCATGGATGGACCTCAGGGACATTATGCTATGTGGAATAAGGCAGACAGAGAAAGACAAATACTGTGTGATCTCTTATACGTGGAACCTAAACAACAACAACAAAAACACCTGAACTCAGCCAAAGAGAGAACATACTGGTGGTTGCCAGAGGTGAGGAGTTGGGGTGGACAAAATGGGTGGAGGGGGTCAAAAGGTACAAACTTCCAGTTATGAAATAGGTAAGTCATGGGGATGTAATGTACAGCATGGTGACTATAGTTAATGATACTGTATGGAGGTTCCTTAAAAAACTAAAAGTAGAATTACCATATGACCCAGCAATCTCACTACTGGGCGTATACCCAAAGAAAACCATAATTCAAAAAGATACATGCACCCCAATGTTCATGGCAGCACTATTTACAATAGCCAGGTCATGGAAGCAACCTAAATGTCCATCAACGGACAAATGGATAAAAAAGATGTGGTACATATATACAATGGAATATTACTCAGCCATAAAAAGGAATGAAATTGGGTCATTTGTGGAGACATGGATGGACCTAGAGACTGTCACACAGAGTGAAATAAGTCAGAAAGAGAAAAACAAATATCGTATATTAACGCATATATGTGGAATCTAGAAAAATGGTACAGATGAACCAGTTTGCAAGGCAGAAATAGAGACACAGATGTAGAGAACAAACGTATGGACACAAAGGGGGGAAAGCAGGGGGTGGGAGGTTGGTAGTGGAATGAACTGGGAGATTGGGATTGACATATATACACTAATATGTATAAAATAGATAACTAATAAGAACCTGCTGTATAAAATAAAATAAAATTCAAAACAAATAATAATAATACTGTATTGTATATTTGAAAGTTGCTAAGAGAGTAGACCTTAAAAGTTCTCATCACAAGGAAAAAAAAAAAACCATCATTCTTAAGTATTAACTACATGCAAGATGGTAGGGGATATTGGGATGAATGAAAAGAATCCCTGTCCTTCACTCTGGTGGGAAAGCTGTTTCTGGAATTCTTGTCCTTAATCCTAGAGGAAATTAATTCAGTGTTTCATCTTCAGAATGATGTTAGCTGTGTAGATAATCTTTATCAGGTTAGGAAGTTCCCTTCTATACCTAATTTGCTGACACTTTTTGTCAGGAACGGATGTTACATTCTGTCAAATGTTTTTAATGCATAAATTGATATGATCATGTTTTTTTTTAACATCTTTATTGGAGTATAATTGCTTTACAATGGTGTGTTAGTTTCTGCTTTATAACAAAGTGAATCAGCTATACATATACATGTATCCCCATATCACCTCCCTCTTGCGTCTCCCTCCCACCCTCCCTATCCCACCCCTCTAGGTGGTCACAAAGCACCGGGCTGATCTCCCTGTGCTATTCCCTGTGCTATGCGGCTGCTTCCGACTAGCTATCTATTTTACATTTGGTAGTATATTTAAGTCCATGCCACTCTCTCACTTCGTCCCACCTTCTTTTTTAATCTGCTAATGTGGAAAATTGCATTGATTGCTTCTCAAATACTAACCTAACCCCGAATTCCTGGAATAAACTCCATCTGGTCATGATGTATTATCATTTTTTCATACAGTTGTCCCTCAGTATCCACAGGGGATTGGTTCCAGGACCCCCAGTGGTTACCAAAATCCAGGGATGCTCAAGCACCTTATACTCAGTCCTCTGTATCTAAGGGTTCCACCCTGGCAGAGTCAACCAACTGCAGATCGATTTGATTTGCTAACATTTTGTTTAGAAATTTTGCATCTATGCTCATGAAGGATATAGGTCTGTAGTATTTTTTTTTGTAATGTCTTCTCTACTTTTGAAATCACAATGATGCTGACCTCATACAGAAATCTGGGTAGTATTCCCTCTCTTTGAATTTTCTGGAAGTTTCTATATGCTTGATATTATCTCTTCTTAACATATTCAACAAAATCCACAGTGGAGCCATCTGGATATGGAAAGGTTTATAAGAACAAATTCAGTTTATAAAAATTAGATATATGTGTATTCGCGTTATCTATTTTTTCTTACATGAGCTTTTAATAGTTTGTGTGTTTTAAGATTTGTCAATTTCATCTACGTCATCAGGTTTACTGGCATAAAGTTGTTCATGATTTCTTTATTATTCTTTTAGTATCTATATAATACATACAGATATTGCCGCTCTCATTCCTGATACTCTAATTTATATATTTTCTGTTTTTTTAATCCTGATCCATGTGGCTAGGGGTTTACATATTGTATGGATCTTCTCAAAGAACCAGGTTTTGATTTCATTGATTTTCCTTGTTGTTATTTTTACTTTGATCTCCATTATTTTCTTTCTTTTGTATATTTTAGCTAAATTTGCTTTGCTTTTTGTGGTTTCCTAAGGGGGAAGCTTAGATCTTGGACTTAATATCGTTCTTCTTTTCTAACATGGGCATTAAGTGCTATAAATTTCCCTCCAATTGTTGTGTTAGTATTATGCTACAAATTAGAATTTTTAAAAAATTTTTCATCCAGTTCAAAATTCTTTCTAATTCCCTTTTTGATTTATTCTTTCATCCATGGGTTATTTAGAAGTCTGTAATTTCATTTCCAAATATTTATGGATTTTCCAGAGACTTTTTTGTTATTGACTTCTACTTTGATGCCATTGTGGTCAGTGGATATATTTCGTATGACGTGAATCCTTTTAAATTTGTTGAAAGTAGTTTTCCAGCCCAGAATGTGTTCCGTCTTGGTAAATGCTCTATATGCACTTGAAAAGAATGTGGATCCTGCTGTCGTTAGGTAGAATATTCTATAAATGTCATTTAGGTCAAGTCGATTGATAGTATTGTTCAAGTTGACTAAATCCTATTGATTTTCTATTTAACTTGCTCTATTAATTACTGAGTGAGGGGTATTGAAATCTCCAGCCATAATTGTGGATTTGTCTATTCTCTTTGCAGTTCTATCAGTTTTTGTTAACATATTTTGAAGCTCTATGATTAGGTACATAAACATTTAGGTTTTTATGTCCTTTTGATGAATTGACTCCACCGTCATTATGAAATGACATTCCCTATTCCTGGTAATATTCTTTGCTCTGAAATCTACTTTGATATTAATATAGCCACTCAGGTAGTGATTAGCATGTTACAGGCAAAATGTTTTTCGTTAGTGAGGTATTTTTATATCATTTACTGATAACCTATTTGTGTCTTTATATTTAATGTATATTTCATGTAGGCAGCTTGTACTTGTGTCTTGCATTTTCATCCAGTCTGACAATATTTGCCTTTTAATTGGAGTGCTTAAAACATCTCCATTTAATGTGATAATGTGATGTCATTAGGTTTGAGTCTGTTATCTTGTTATTTGTTCTGTATTTGTCAATCTGTTCTTTGTTCTCTTTTGGATTCCTTGAATGTTTTTTAATGATTCCATTTTACTGCTTTTTTTTTGGCTTAGTAAATATAACTCTTTGTTATTTTAATGATTGATTTAGGGTTTGTAGCATCTTTAAACATGACACATCTTTAAACATGGCACAGTCTACTGTCAAGTAACACCAGTTTGTGTGTCTAGTACAAGAACATCACCCTCCATTTCTCACCTCCTGACCTTTGTACTATTGTTATCACACATTTTACTTTCGTATATATTATAAAGCCCATAGTACATTTTAAAAATTATTTTTATTGGAACAATTATATCTTAAAGATACTTATACTTTCCCATGAAGTTGCCATTTCTAGTGCTCTTCATTCCTTTGTATTGATACAGATTTCCATCTGGTATCATTTTCTTTCTGCTTGAAGTAATTCCTTGAGTATTTCTTATAGTAACAGTATGCTGGGGATCGATTCTTTGAGCTTTTGTATATCTGAAAAAGTCTTTATTTTACCTTCATTTTCGAAAGGTATTTTCCTGGGTATAGAGATATAAGTTGTCTGCTTTTTTTTTTTCTTCTTCCCTGTTGGTACTTTACAGATGTTTTTCTCCTATCTTCTTGCTTTCACAGTTTCTGGTGAAAAATCCTTATTTTTCTTTCTTTGTACATAATGTGACTTCCTTGGCTTTCTGATTGTCTCTTTACCACTGATTTTACAGCATTTGATTCTGATATGCAGTTGTTTTCTTTTCTTCACATTCGTTGTGCTTGGGATTCATTGAACTTCTTAGACCTGAGGGCTTATAGCTTTCATCAGATTTGAAACATTTTTGGCTATTATTTCTTCAAATATTTTTTCAGTGTCTCCTTCTCTCTGCTCATTCAGAGACTCAAATTATGTGCATATTGGGCTGCCTGACTTGGTCAGATAGCTTACTGATATCTGTTCATTTGTATTTTATTCTCTTTTCTCACTGTGTTTCATTTTGGATACTTGGCTCTGCTATGTCTTCAAATTTACTAATACTTTCTTCTGCAATGTTGGATGATCTACCACTAATCTCCTTCAATGTTTTTTTTTTTTTTTTTTTGCGGTACGCAGGCCTCTCACCGTTGTGGCCTCTCCCGTTGCGGAGCACAGGCTCCAGACGTGCAGGCTCAGCGGCCATGGCTCATGGGCCCAGCCGCTCCACGGCATGTGGGATCTTCCCGGACCGGGGCATGAACCTGCGTCCCCTGCATCGGCAGGAGGACTCTCAACCACTGCGCCACCAGGGAAGCCCCTCCTTCAGTGTATTTTTAATCAGATATGATAGTTATCATCTCTCAAAGTTCAGTTTGGCTCCATGTCTTCAACTTCTGTGTCTAAGTTTTTTAACATATAGAATATAGTCATAATTGTTTTAATTTACTTGTTGCTAATTCTGATATCTGTGTCAATTCTGGTTCAGTTTTGATTGATCGATTTAACCATTTTGAATTGAATTTTCCAACTTCTTTTTTTTTTTTGGCCGCACCGTGTGGCATGCGGGATCTGAGTCCCCTGAGCAGGGATAGAACCCATGGCCCCTGCAGTGAAAGTGCAGAGTCTTAACCACTGGACCGCCAGGGAAGTTCCTCCAATTTCTTTTTATAACTGGTAACTTTTGATTGGATGCCAGGTGTTATGATTATTTTTCCTTTTTGGGTGCTTGATATTCTTGTATGTCTTGAGCTTTGTTCTGAGATGCAGTTACTTGAAAATGGTTTGGTCCTTTTGGGTCTTGCTGCTAAGATTTGTTAGGTGGGATCACAACAGTGTTCAGCCTAGGGATAATTATTTCCACTACTCCATTGAAATCCTCATGTTTACTTTACCCAGTGTTTCATAAATCTTGAGGTTTTTCCAGCCTAGCCAGTAGGAATTGGCACTATTCCTAAGTCGGTGTAAATGCCAAGCACTATTAACTTTAGTTCTTTCAGATGTTTCCTTTCCCCAGCCTTAGGTAATTTCTTCCTACACAAGTGCTGATCTGAATTCATCTGAATACTCAAAGAGGACCATCTACACATCTCTACAGTTCTTTTTATATCTAGCTGTTTCTTCCCTATTACACTGTCCTGCAAACTCTAGCTGCCTTGGACTCCCTGGACTCCCAGAGGAGTTCCATCTCCTCAACACAGAGAGTCCACTGGGCCCTGCAGTGTGACTGGGAAGCTCTCTCCGGGCAGGAATATAGGACAATCATAGGGGTTGCTTTGGTTGCCTTGGAGATTACTGCCTTCACTGCCTGATGTCCAGTGTCTCACAAGCCATCATTTCATTTATTTTGCCTATTGTTTTATTCTTTGAAGTGGGAGGATGGTCCCTGTTTCTCTATCTTGTCCACACTATTCCTGTGGAAATGGTACTCATTGAGAAGAGCTACAATTACTTAGTCATCATTTAAAATTTAAGACTCAGATTCTACCCACACAAGGCACCAGAACAAGCCTTTGAAAACAATGGAAGGAGATAGCCATTGCCGCTCACTGAGGTGATTATTTATAGGGGATGACGACATTGCCGTGCTTCTATGCTTCTGTATGTAGGTCATTTATCCATGATATCGTTCACTTATTTGGAAGGTCCTTTTTGTTCTGGGGCTGAAATAGACCTAGTCCAGAAGGAGAGGCCATATGCATGATAACCATCACACCCTGCATGTATATAGGTTTAGTTATCTTTTATATATAGGTTTATACATTATTAAAGAACATTCATAGTCATTCACATCCCATTTAATCCTTGATGTGTCTTTAAGGCACTAGAAGATTAGGTATCTTCATACCCATTCACAGAGAACTTAAATGATCTTCCTGATCACATCATTAGCTGGTGTCAGAACAATGGCTGGTATTCAAGTCACACAATTCCCTGTGACTCTGTCCCCATATCCTATGGCTTCCTAATGGCTTGTAAAGATAAGATTGGTATAGCTGGGCTATGTCCGCCTATGAAATAGGGACTCAGACAAAGCAGACACCAGGAGAGCCACGGTGGCAGCAATCCCATAGAAGTGTACGGGAGCCATCCTATCATAATATATTTTAATACAATGCAAAATTTCAGGTCCCAGCTGCATGTGAAAGCTTGTTTTCCTCCCTCTTAGCCATCATGCATTATTGATGTGAAGTGACCTCACTTACATGTCACAGGCAGATTATGATGACAGAAGCTCCTTTAGTGCCGGCATAGAGAAGGCCTGCTTTCCTTTGCTCTAACTTGGTCCACTTCCCCTGCTTTATATGCTGCCACCGGGACTGTCACTCTCCCGTGGTAATGAGCTAAAACAAGTGTTGAATCACTGCAGCTATCCCTCATTTTCAGCAAAGCCCTTATGTACTCAGCCTCATCTTCTGTCTTCACAAGAAATCCCATTTAACTCCTTGAACCCAAAGGTCTCATTCCTCACGGCCCCACCAGTAAGTCTCTGCCAGCCGTTGCATTGAGGATCTACAGATGGCCATAGGCTGTCCAACTGATGGGCTGATGCACCGATGCTCCTACCTGGCTGACCCGAGTCTCGTGCTCCTGGACCAGAACCAAAAGGAAGTCTGACAGGATTACTTTAGAACTTGCCATTTTTTTTTTCATCCTTCCTGCCCCACTTCTCTATTTCTCTCACTTTAAAGAGACTATGCAATAAAAAGGTCTAAATATCTCTGCGGTGTCGTGAAAATGCCCAGCTGCCAAAGAAGTCTAAATGTGAAAAAAAGGTCTTAAGAGGAAGTAAGAAATGATTGACAGAAACAGGTTCTAAAATGAGACCATCACTAAAGGAAAGAAATGTACTGGGGATTGTCCTGAGAAGAATTTAATATTAATAACCATCTAAGGTTACTAAGTGTATGGAATAAAAGTTGTTCAAGAAAGGGACTTCACAGAACTCGATGCTGGTTACTGGTTCTTTGAAGCATGATCTCAGAATGCTTTCAATGGAGTGTCAAGTCTGAAAATATGTGCAAATGACTCACCCATAGATTTGTTTTTTTAATATGTCCTGACCTAGAAAATGCTGTAATGTAAGACAATATCATTTGCTTTTTGCAAAGACAAGGAGAAAAGGATTCTTAAGATAATTACATCCTAGCAAAAACTTTCTGCACCAATGTTTGTTGTTTAATGAGAACAGCAGGTAGGCAGCTTCTACTCAAGGGGTTCTCTTGCAGGTTGCTAAGACATGAAAACGAAAAACTAGGTTACAACGTTAAGGTTTCATGACCCATCTCTCATGCTCGTTCTTCACCTCGATTTCCATAGCTATAACTATATGACTCTACGGTTGGGCTCTTTCTTCTCATCTAAACAGACATTCAGGGAGAGATTACAGTAATTTTCAAAAGGAGGAGTATGTTAGAATCACCTGTCGATCTTTTAAGAAGTCAGGTAGCAGGGCCATGCCTCACCTCTACAGCAACCAACTTTCGGGGAATGGGGCTCAGATATGTTTTTTACAGCAATACATGATTAAGATGTGCATCCCTGTTAATAACTTTTCGATTAAGGGATATTTGAAGAAATTAAGTCATTAAGTTTTTAATAGTTTCCTATGGCTGCTGGAATAAATTATCACAAGCTTAGTGACTTGAAACAACACAAGTTTATTGTATTACAGTTCTGGAGGTCAGAAGTCCAAAATAGGGCTTACTGGGCTAATATCAAAGTGTGGTCAGGGCTGCATTCCTTCCTGGAGGTTCTGTGGGAGCATCCCTTTCCTTGCCTTTCCCGGCATCTAGAGTCAGCTTACATTCCTTCCCTTGTGGCCCCTTCCATAATCAAAGCCAGCAATGGTTGGTCAAGTCTTTCCCATGATGCCATCTCTCTGATTCTGCCTCTTCTGTTTCCCTCTTCCCCATTTAAGGACCCTTGTAAGTACATTGAGTCCACTCAGATAATCCAAAATAATCTCTTCAAGGTCATCTGATTAGCAACCTTAATTCCATCTGCAACCTTAATCCCGCCTTTGCCATATAACATATTTACAGTCTCTATAGATTAGATCATGGACAAAACTTTAGGGCACTATTATTCTCCCTACCACAGAAATGATCTATTTCAACCACTTCATTTGGCTGATAAGGCAAAAGAGACACAAATAAGTGGAAAGAGGTATTCAGTTAATGGTATTAACATCCTCAAAGTTACCCTTCTCTTTATGTCACCCCCAAAATTTAAAAACCAAATTCTGTCAACCTGGTACCCATGAATCTAAACCAATGAACACTGTCCTCCTCCTTAATTCAGACCAACTTTGTCGTCCTCACCCTAGACCTCCACAAGATATTCCACAAGTACCTGCAGATGTTCCAGTTATGCTGCCCCTTCCAGCAGCCAATTAAAGGGAATGAGAATGTAATAGCTGACCTAAGTCAAGCTACTCCCAAAGTCCTGGTGGGATTTAAAATGAATCCTATTTGCCCCCTGCTTAAGGATGCATCCTATGCTTTCTGATATGGAGTCTTAAAGGAAACTCTGGCCGTTACCCCTAAACCAGCACCTTGCCCCATGCTTTGCTCGGGCAGAGGCATTCAATATGCCACAGGGAGAATTCTACTCCTATTCCCGAAACTCAAACTTCCAGCATGAAAACAAAATGGAAATCTAGAATTGACCCAATTTCTACTTGTATAACATTGAAATTCTATCCGTCTCCTTGATTTCTTTCTTCTGTTTTCTCATTCACTCTTGTTAGCTTAGCCTTCCTTTAACCTGCCATTTCTCCTCCAGGCCAGAACAGTGCCTTGCCCAAGTTGATGCTACCTGAATACTTGTTGAATGAATGGGTGAGTGAGTGAATGGGTGAATGAATGGGCCATTGAAACGGCCATATATTTGGTTCTTTTTGGCTCCAGTCTCCCTTCAAACACATCCTTCACACTTCTGCTGGAGTGATCCTCTAAAACGAAGGATCTAATTGAGTCCTTTCCCAGCTTCCAGTTGCCTACAGAATAAAGTCCACATTTCTCAGCTTGGCATTAGAAGCCATCCAAAATTAACCTCCTAACACACTTTCCAGCTTTGCTCCTGCACTAGGCTCTCCTCGAATGCTCTGATCCCCCTAGATCTCTGTTCCGCAGCGACAGCTCGTGTCCTCCAATCCCTGATTGCAACCTGCTCTTCATGTCTTGCTACTTCACACTCAGGTTTTGCACAACTTGGAATGCATCTCTGTCCCTTCCATTCTCAGTGACCTAAGCCTCAAGCATCGGACCTATTTCCTCCATGATTTCCCCCCAAAGAACTCTGCCAGGCTCCAGTCCATTCTGTAGGTCTTACTCATTTTGTATCCTCCACAGGACACTGTACTAAGTACAGACTAATAGAAGTCTACTAAATGCTGATTTTATAATACAGGAGTATTTATTCAATACAATGTTGATGGTTCCTGAATCAAAAGAAGATTTTTTTTGGCCTTATATTGCACTGAGAGAAAACAGTATTCAGTATACGTTAGAGAGGATTTTTTTTTTCTCCAAAAGAAGACAACTTTCCAGTCAACTACGAGTTAACCAGAAAAACCAATTAACCAGAAGGTCCATTCCTTACTCTCAATTATACACACCAATGGAGGGAAGCAGTGAGGCAGATGATCTAAAACAGTAGATAATCAAAAATTCTGCCCATTGGCTTTCAGGCTCTCCCCACGCATCCTCCCCGTTTCTCTGCCCACTGCACTGCACTCCCTGGCCTCTGGCAGACTCATTATCCTGATTCTGCTTGGCTTGGGCTATACAGAAATGAGTTTGAATTCTCTGTGCACACATTCACTTACCTGACTTGTACTTGGCTGGCCATCTGCCAGCCACTCAGTGAGGCCCTGGATGGAAGAAGAGAGATAGAGGCAAACCATACATGGTCTCTGCCTGGAAATAATTTCTAATGTTTAAATAAAAGGAGTTTGCAATCTGGTTCGATACTGCATCTTTTTCAGTCTCAACACACCAAGGGATCTGAATGTGAAACACCTGGGGGTGAGAGTTCAGGAGTAGAAAAAATAAGACTGAAAGGCTGGTTGAGGCCAGCTTTGTGAAGAGGCTGGTAAGCCAAGCCAGGGCATTTGGACTTGATCCGAGAGGCAATAGTGAACTGGCAAAGGAAATGACATTGCATAATGGCAGCGGTGACAGAGTCATGGGAAGGATCTAGCAGCCCTGGGTTAATCACTTGAACCACAAAATAAATAATCCCCAGAGAGAAAAACTAAAGCTGAGCATTTAAAGGTATAAACCCCTATTCAAGATAACTTTTTCAGAACTCCTGCTGCCTAGGGATTTAGACATGAGATCTCTACTAAACACACTGACAAACAAGTGCCTAGCACAGTGCCTTTCACATGACAGGAATTCAGTAAATGACCATTGACTTCAATAGAATGGGGGATGAGGCTTGATAAGAAAGAAAATATATCAAGCAGCCACCAGGGTTGAGCTATAAAAGGCCCACCAAGGAACTTTATCTCCCTGGTGCTAAATGAAACCCTATATTCGGGAAGCTGAAAAAAGAAATCATGTTCAAAATCCCCTGCTTAAAATTTCAAGTGGTTCCCTGCTGCGACCAGGATTAAGCCCAAACTCAATAATTAGGGCTAAAAAGCTTTCCATGATGTGGTCCCCACCCAACTTTGCCTGCCTTATCTCCTAATATTTCCTAACACAAGGCCTCTACTATTGCTAGACGGTCCCTCAAACACCCACTAAAGAAATGTCAATCCTAGTCTGACCATAGACATGCTGTGGAAGCCAGATAGTCTTGATTTTTCTCCCAGGAATGTTGTGTGGTTTCCTATGAGAACCAATGATTACAGTGGTCTTTTAAAATGCAAACTGAGAATTGCAGTGTCTAGTGTGGTAGTGGTTAGCCTTCAGGACTAAGCCAATACTTGGATCTCTTCTTATATAAACAACTTGGTTTGCCCGGTCCTAATGAATGGGTAATGTCTCAATGCCAGAGGCAAAGCTTGCACTACACTTTAAATACCAAAGGACAGAATTACAAATGGGCAGAACCCTTGCTACACCTGCTACAGCGTGCATACATGATCAGACTCAATTGTAATGATTATGTGTGTGTGTGCTTATCCTTTGGAAGACAACCATGCAGAAAGATGCCTGGGCTGGAAATGAGTTTGCAGTTATTTTAATGATTTGGAATGTATCCATTAATTTGAAATATTCCAAAGTAATGGTTTGAGATTATATTTAAGGTCTTTCAAAGTACCCCATAACAACAGGGCAACTATTCACCCTCTAAGTTAAATTTTAAGACAGTTTTTTAAGTTGAACACCTACTATGTGCCAGGTGCTTTTATATAGGTCATTTCCTTAGCACATAATGATCTCACTGTTATGTATTACCAACTAAAATTTGAATTATGTGCTTATTTCTTTTCAGTGAATCCATTTTCCTTTCATTTAAGCAGGAGTAACATTTTATCAAATCATAGCATTGAGCTGGAATAACTCTCACATCCATCTACTTGTATCTCCATTGCCACCACACTCGTAGTCCCACCATCTCTCATCTAAAATATTTCAACAATCTCCCTCGGGCTCTCCTCAGCTTCCACGCTTGCCCCTTCCAATCTATTGTATACAGAAGAGCAAGAGTCCTTGTCTTCAAATGAAACTTAATTTCCTTTTGAAAACCGTCCAATGTCTTCCCACTGTATTTTGTATACTGTACTTGAAAGTTGCTGAGAGTAGATCTCAAGTGTTCTCTCCACACACACAAAGATAGAGGTGTAAACTAAGCCTCCTGTGGTAGTCATTTTGCAATATATACACGTATCAAATCACCACATTGTATTCAATACACCGTAAACATATACAATGTTATATGTTAATTATACCTCAATAAAACTGAAATAATCAAACAAACCAAAACCTAACTCCCAAACTCCTTACCGTGCCTATGAGACCCTGCATGATTGTCTATAAGCCCTAGGATTTCTGTGCTCAAAGCCTAGAGAGCCAGGGCTCAGTTAGTTGCAGAACAGACTAAGACCTGGAGCACACACAGGCAACTCACAGTAAGGTAGATGCTGCAAAAAGTCCCCATAAGAGATGTTGGAAAGAGGTGTCCTGAGCAAATGTCCGCAGAGATCACTGCTATGGGGTGTATGACCTTTAGGGGCTTAGAAATGAATGAACAATATCCATTTGAGACAAGAGATCACCTTGTATTCTGCCTTGTTTGGATCTTCAGACAGACTTCCTATGGTTAAACCCGACAACTTGTTCTCTGGATCCCATTCCATTTTATCTACTCAAGAATTTCCATCCTATAATGATGCCTTCTCCTGCAACTTCAGTTTCTTCCAACTGGATTATCCCTATCTGCATACAAACATGACCTGGTATCTCCCACTTAAAAAAAAAAAAAAAAGTCTTAACCCTCCACCCCTTCTACATGTGCTCACTTACCCTGGTCCCTTTCCCAGCACCATTTCTTCAAAGAGTCATGTATCCCTCTGTCTCAGCTCCTTCACAACCCAATCTCTCTTCAACCCACTCCATTTAGGCTTTTGTCCACACTCTGCCACTGACACCATTATGGTCAAAGTCATCAATGACATTCATGTAGTGAAAAACAATGGCCAATTTTGCTCTTCTCTCATCTGATTTCTCAGTAGCATTTGGAAGTCAGCCACTCCCTTCTCTTTAAAACACTTTTTTCATGTGCCTTTCTTGATGCTATGCCCTTGGTTTTCCTCCTACTGGTTGCTTGTATTCAATCTCAGATGCTGGATCCTCCTCTGCTAGACTTCTTAAGGATACAAAGCCTTAGATCTCAGATCTAGGCACCATTCTCTCAACTATCTACACTCCTTCTAGGTAATCTTACACAATCCCATGGATTTAAATATAAGGAAGATACCTGACGTCTGCATTGGCATATGCGATAGGCTTCTCAAACTTAAAATGTTGAGAAAGAATAGTCTTTTTCTTTCTCTCTCACTTTCCAAATTCTTCACTACTCTTCCCCATTTCAGAAAGCAGTATTACCAAATATACACAATAACCAAACCAAAATCTAGGGCTCACCCTTGATCCACTCTTCCCTTCATCACCCTCTAGCATCCAGCCCATGAACAGGTCCTGTTGATTAAACTTCTCTGACCTCACTCATACCGCTCTCCTCCCGTTCATCCACTGTGTTTCATTCAACATGCCCTTCAAAAACACCAACTTGTGACTGTCTTGGAATCCTTTGTGCCACTTGTTCTCTCTTTTAGGAATGTTCTTCCTCCTGATTTTCACATTCCTGTCTCCTTTATGTCATTCAGCTCTAAGCCTAAAATTCACCTCCTGAGAAAAGCAGACTGACCACACAATCAGAAATAGGCTCTGGTCACTCTCCCATTATTGTCCTTTATTTTGCTGCATATCACTTACTAGTATCTGATATTCTCTTATACACACACACACACACACACACACACACACACACACACATACTTTTCAATGTGTTCATTACTAATCTCCCTCTAACTAAAACACAAGCTCCATGATAGCAGCAGCATGACTTTCCTTGTTCAACACTATATTCCTAGTGTCTATACAGTTCCTAGCCTATAGTAGGCACTCAAAAATTGCTGAATGGATGAACACACAAAATTTGTAAGCTAAAGGGTTTTTACAGAAGCAAGGTTTGATGGAACAAAACAGGGAAGATGGAATAGGAAATATGGTGAAAAAGCAGGGACAAATAGAAGAAAGGGACATAAATCAATGTACCATACCAACAAGGTGTTAGGAAGTACAGAGAAGGACTATAATAACTTTTTTCCTTTATAATGTCCCCTCTTTGTTTCTCCATGATTAAAAGCACAAGTCTTAAAGTGAACTGGACCTGTGGACTTGTCTTTGAGGTCAACAAGCATGTGTGGGCAGAAAAGACTGTCTCATTTCCTAGCCAGTCTTTGAGAGACAGAAGAATCCCAAGAGATAACTGGTGATGAGAGCTACTAAGAGGCAAAGAAAACAGATAAAGTGCCTGTGTGCTGAGGCACTCAAAAAAGAAAGAGAGCAAAGCACAAGGACTCAAAGGTCTAGAGATCTGAGAAGTGGCCTTGGGAGGAATTCTGACACAAAGCTAAAAGAATGGGACAGCTGGTTGAGGTAAGAAGGTCAGCATGAGGAATATCCGGAAGAAGGAAGCCACTGATTCGTCTGGCAGATAGATGGGACACAGCATTAGACATCCAGGAACTTCTCGTCTGGTAGCAATTAGCAGAGAGGAAATCCAATGGGCTCAAGTCTGGGGCAGAACTCCAGTTTCTAAGAGGGCTAAAGAAAGAACAAGGCTGGACCCTAGGTCTGAAAGATTCAGGGCCAGGCATCTATCACAGAAACCCAGTTCTAAGGGCTGGGGTCCAAGAACAGTTCTTTGTCACAAGAACAAAAAAGAATCTGAATTGTTAGACTGATAGATGAGGTCAAATCCTGACCAAATATAATACTTACGATGACAAGCTATTGCCCTAGGGCACCTCAAAATCCCACTATCTCAGACAGGACTGGCCCCCGAGTCAAGAGTTAGACTGAATTTGCAGGTGATTAAAAATGCCCTCAGTTGTGAGGACTGGACAGCTCTGGGGACAGAGAGCCCAGCAGGTCATTCCTGAATGTGATGCAAGATGTCTCTGTGGCCAAGGCTTTCTTGGATGATTTCAATAGCCCAACATGCATGTGAGATTCATTAGTGGTTGAAGGCGCCTAATTACGTTGGTGAGAGGCTACCAGGAATCAGACCTTAATTACTCCCAACCACCTGCTCTCCCAGAAGTCCAGCCAAAACTGGAGCTTCTCCTTGGATTCTCTTGATTGTCCTGCTGCTTCTGGGAACCCAGGAGCCAATTGCAGATATCAACAGAAGATGAACTGCCTCCAGAGTATGTAGGGTGTTAGTCTCCAAGGTTTAGAGGTATGAACTCAGGCCTCCTGCCTGTGCAGCTAAACTCTGAAATGTTGCTTTCCTAGCAATGCTTCTAAGTATGCACTTGTTATAAATTGCACACTTTCTCCACACATTAACATAGGCGGTGTATGGAAATGTGTGTAGCCAAGAAATAAGTTAAGAATTAATAGAGTTTTGTGTTCTTTCAGCTTGGAGGTGGCATGTGGAAGCTCGCTAAGGCAATTTCATTTCCCCTACCTTGTGCAGTCAGTAATTACATTTATTCTTAGACAAAGGAGGGTTTATGGTTATTTAGCATTAGAGATGTCTGATAAGGGTATTGAAGTTTAGCCAAGCAATAGGAACCTTAGATGCTGAATACACTGTGGTCAGACTGCCACTTTGGTTTTACAAGTAGACTTCGAAGACTTCAGACAGCTATTATGTTAAACTGGCCCCTAGTCCAAAGGACCTTGTTCTGCCAGGTTGCTCAGATTCTGGAAATGCAAGAACTCTTTCGTGCTGCACGGTGCTTTCCTGCCCTGAAGTTACTAAAAGGCCTAAGAGGTGCCTAATTACCTCCAAAGAGAAAGCATATACCTCACATCAGGTTAGAGTTTGATATGAGTTATCTACATTTGGATGGGTCAGAAATGTCACAAGTAGTTGGGATTCAATGTCTCCAATAAGCTGAATATGGCTCACATCATATGCCACCTTCAAAAGTCAGCTCAGGCCTGACTTTCTCTGTGAAACCTTCCCTGACTGACCACACCTAGGTAGACTGAGGCCAGCCTTCCTGAACTGCCATGGCACCCCCATGGCATACCTCGATGAGAGCAATTATCACCCAGTAATATATTAATTTCTTAACCTCTGTGTTGTCTAACCAGATAAGGAGATGCTTGTGGGCAAGGGGCCATTTTTAGTCATCTATGAATCACCAAAATCTATCATGATACCTGGCACGTAGAGGGGATCCATAAATGTTACGTGAATGCTGAATGAAAGAAAATGTTACAGAACCACAAGTTTAACTTAATTTGTTTGACACAAGCATCTCCCACCCATTCATCTGTTCTCACACGGCATTTAAATGATGCTGCTCTAAATTGATAAAGTTCTTTATTGATCCCCTGTTCTGTGCCTCACAGTGTGGAGCACAGTGTCTTTTAAATAAAAGACACGGACTCAGCTCTCCAAGGATTTACAGTCTTACTGGGAAGGGAATGTGGGCAATCCTGAAACAGTCTGTTGACATTTGTTCTTAAATTGGGTTCAAAGATGGATGAGAGGATAGAGGGTCAGAGTAGCAGTGAGGAGGTAAGATTGGAGCTCAACCTTGAAAAAGCAGTTTGGCAACAATAAACAAAGGATAACAGGCTGAAGGCAAAGCAGAGGCAATGGAAGGCCAAGAAACGGGAATCGATGTAGCATGCAGTGTTAGCCAATGAGGAGATGATTCTGACAGGCTGCAGAAGGGCAGCGAAGGTTTCAGGGTACTGCAGGGAAATGAAAAAAGGACACTGAAAGATGATGACAAAGAGAGCAACAATAAACAGTATGGTTTTCTGAGGAAAAACTGAGGGAGGGGGTCCTAGAGGAATATATTCTGTCAACAAACTGTGATAGATTCTACAAGAGAATGACTTTTCTTTCCCTTTGCAGGGCTCTGCACGGGAAGGGTTTACCAATGCCCTTTCATCGGGTAGGCTTCTTTTGCAAGGCCTAACAGTAAAGTGTGGCCTGGGGTACAGAGGGATTGAAATGTTCTGGTGCTCCAGTGGAGGAGGGGGCGGGGAGGAGGGGGGAGGGGGAGGGGGAGGGGGGGAGGGGGAGGGGAGGAGGGGGAGGGGAGGAGGAGGAGGGGAGGAGGGGAAGAGGGGAGGGTAGGGGGGAGGGAAGGGGAGGAGGGGAGGGGAGGAGGGGAGGGGAGGAGGGTGGGGAGGAGGGGAGGAAGGTGGGGAGGAGGGGACGGGAGGGGAGGGGAGGGGAGGGGAGGGGAGGGGAGGGGAGGAGGGGGAGGAGAGGTCTCACCATCACTGCCCCTTGAAAAACTCCCTGTGCCCAGATCACTAGACTGAAATCCCAGGATACCAGGGACACTCTTATCTAGTTCACCACTGTATCACCAGTATCTAGCACCGTGACTGACACAAACTAATATGCTCATTAAGTCACTGATTGAAAGAAATAACACCATAGAACTTAGCATAGTCGATCATGCCAAATAAATCTTGGCCATACCTATTTATTATGATAGCCAGTGCACTGATTTAATAAACATAGAGCCAAACACCTGCTAGGTACAAGCAATAAAGGCAGGATGAGATATAGTCTCTGACCTAAAGGGGCAGAATATAATGGGTTGGATGGGGCACGCGCACACACACACACCTATGGACTAACGTAGAAATCCCTTTCCACAGTTGCTTCATGCAACATCTATATAGTACCATCATCTGAAAGTCTCAGAGCATATTCTAAATATTTCTTATTATATGCAGTGGGGGAGATAAGTGAGAGACATCATCTCCATTTTACAGATGGGGAACACGGAATTATTAAAAATTGTTAGAAAATTAGTAGTCATCTAGATCTTCCAACACCTTACAGGTGTGAAGGAGGCCAGAGTAGGGCTGTCAAAGATGTGGCTATTCCAAGAAGCTGAATGCAGGGAATGGAAGTACATGGGCCTGTGAAAAAATGATAATCTCAGGTGGTAACACGTGCAAAAGCAAGCCCAATTAGCTATAAGGGGTCTCTCTCAAGCACCAAATATAGAGAAGCACCGCCCCAGGCTCAAGGGCCAGAGGGCCTCTGCATAAGGACTACTATGATGATCAGACTAAGACCATAATAAACAAGAGGTCAGGACGCCTTTTGTTTAATGAGAGCAGCCAGACACATTCATCTGGCAAGTACTTTGTAAGCACATATTATACGGCAGGCTCTGTTTAAGTCTAAGGATACACAAACCATGAGATACAGTCCTTTCCCTTGAACTAGTGAACCATGAGAGAGACAAACAAGTAAATGGATAATGTCCATTATGGGAACCCAAAGTCAGTGTCGCTGGAATGCTATCTATTGGTATCTACCATAGGGAAATATTTGCACGTGTTCACAGCATGGCATTTTTACAAGGATAATCCCTGTAGCAATATGTGTGGTTTCTTGGGTTTTCTTTTTTTTTTGGCTATGCCGCACGGCATGTGGGATCTTAGTTCCCCAACCAGAGATCGAACCCGTGCCCCCTGCAGTGGAAGCGCGGAGTCTTAACCACTGGACCGCCAGGGAAGTCCCAGCAATATTTGTAAAAATAAAAAATCAGGAGACAACCTAAATGTCTTTCAATACTAGAATGTCTGCTTACAGTATAACAATGAGCAGTAAATAAAGGGTAAGGTAAATCTTGATATTCTGACAGAGATCTCCAAGACACAGAGCCCAGTCAAAAGGCACGTTGCAGAACAATATACATAAAGGGAGTGGGTAATCATAGACAATCGGCTTTATTGGCAGGAATTTAAATCATTAAACAATTTTAATAAGATTATATACTAAGGTATTAGTTGAGTAATGAAAAGTAATTTGAACATATGTATATGGTTAAATTGTTTTAATCTCTATATCCAATTTCTCCTTCCTATTTTGGGTTTTTAAAAAAATTCTTAAATGGGTAAAGGTGGGGCAAATAGAAGGAAGCATGTTCTCAGAAAGGAGAGCCACATGTGCTGAGTCAGGAAAGCCTGAGAAAACAGAATAATGCTAGATCAGAGGGCATGAGGGGTGAGGGTTGCCGGGGTGAGTGGTGGGGAAGGTGCAGGGTGAGTTGAAAATGGAATGCTAAGATGAGGCCAGACCATAAAGGTACATCATACACATGCCAGGCTAAGGAGCTTGGATTTTATTCTGAAAGTGTGGGGAAACCATGGAATAGACTTTAAGAAGGTAAGTTTTGAACCAGCCCTTCCATCTATGGTGTGAAGAAAAGATGGCAGGGGTTGGGGCACGGGGAAGGGAGAGGTTAGCAAGAAAGTCTTTGTAGGAATCTTAAGAGAGAAATGTTGAGGTCAAGAACTGAGATAATGGCAATAGAAATGGAACAGAAAGACCCCCTGAGAGGAAGTAGCCTCCATAGTGGCTGCTGCTGGCCTGGGAGAGAATGCTGCTAAGGATACGGTGAAATGTTATGGCCTGGGCAATTAGGTAGATGGTGGTACGACTGACTGAAATAAGAAATCAGAAGTGGCTGATTTGGAGTGACAGGGGAGGATACTGATGAGTTCCCTTTTGAACATGCTGAATTTGAGGTACCTGTGAGACATCCATGTAAAGATCTGACTGTAGGTCCATCTTAGTACAGATGGCAGAATTTTCTTCTTCTTAAAGGCTATATGTGTGTGTTTATCCATTTGTCTGTCAAAGGACATTTAGGTTTTTCCATATCTTGGCTATTGTGAAAAATGCTTCAGTGAACATAGCAGTGCAAATATCTCTTCAAGATAGTGATTTCATTTCCTTTGGATATATACCCAGATTAGGTATTGCTGGATCATGTGGTAGTTCTAATTTTTTGAGAAACTTCCACACTGTTTTCCATAACTGCCTTACCAGTTTACATTCACACCAACAGTGCACCAGGATTCCCCTTTCTCCATATCATCACCAACACTTGTTATCTCTGGTCTTTTTAACAATAGCCATTGGAACAGGTATGAGGTAATATCTCATTGTGGATTGATTTGCATTTCCACGATGATTAGTAATGTTGAGCATATTTTCATGTTACCTGTTAGCTATTTGTATGTTTTTTTCTTTTTTATTGGAGAAATGTCTAATCCATTCTTTTGCCCATTTTTAAATCAGGTACTGTTGTTGTTGTGTATGCTATTGAGTTGAGCTCCTTATAAATTTGGGATATTAATCCCTTATCAGATATATGGTTTGCAAGTGTTTTCTCCCAATCCACAGGTTGCCTTTTCACTCTGTTGATTATTTCCCTTGCTGTGAAAGAAGCCTTTTAGTTTGATTCAATCCCACTTGTCTGTTTTTGCTTTTCCTGCCTGTGCTTTTGGCCAAAAAAAAAAAAAAAATCATTGCCATGACGAAGGTCAAGAAGTTTTTTCCTTGTTTTCTTCTAGTAGTTTTACAGTTTCTTTCAGGTCTTAACATTTAAGTCTTTAATACATTTTGAGTCTATTTTTGTATTTGGTGTAAGATAAGGGTCCAATTTCATTCTTCTGAACATGGATACCCAGTTTTCCCATCACCATTTATTGAAGAGACTATCCTTTCCGTATTGCATGCTCTTGGCACCTTTGTTGAAGATCTGTTAACTAGGTGTGTGGATTAATTTCTGGGCTGTCTATTCTACTGATCTATATGCCTGTTTTTATGCCAGTATCATACAGTTTTGATTACTCTTATGCTAAGTGAAATAAACCAGACATAAAAACAAATACTGCATGATCTCATTTATATGTGGAATCTAAAATAGTCAAATTCACAGAATCAAACAGCAGAATGGTGGTTGCCAGGGGCAGGAACGAAGGAGAAATGAGACATTGATTAAAGGGTACAAAGTTTCAGTAATGCAAGGTGAACGAGTTCTGGAGATCTAATGTATTGATACATTATGATGACTATAGTTAACAATACTGTATTGTGTACCTGACATTCTCTAAGAAGGTAGATTTTAAGTGTTCACCAAAAAATAAGTGGTGATTTTGTGAGATGATGAATATGTTATTTAGCTCGAGTGTGATGATATTTCACAATTTATATATAGATCAAAACATCAAGTTGTACATCTTAAATATATATATTCCTATTTGTCAATTACATCCCTCAAAGACTTAAATCTTTAGTCTTTAGTAAATCTTCAAGACTTAACATTCTGAAAAGATTTCACTGAACACAGTCAGACATATAGTTCTAGACTCTAGAGGTGGCTATAAAATGTGGTCATCAGTGAATGTGACTTCATTTTCAGTCATGGAAATGGATGAGATAACAGAAGGAGATTTTTGTACAGATAGAAGAGAACTGAGTTGAAGATTGGATTCTGGAGAACAGCAATGTTTAAAAGAGAAAGTAAAGGAAGACCAGAAAGACAGAAAAGAACTGATCATAAAAGAAGAGAAATTAAGAGAGTTTCAAAAAAGAAGAGTTTGTCAACACTGTCATATGTAGACAGGAAGTATAGTAAGACAAGTAATAAAAGTACCCATTGGACTTCTCAACAATGAGGTCTTGGGTGAGTTCAGTGAGAAGTATATAAGGCGGGGGGGGGCGGGGGGTAGACAGGATAATCTCCCCCATGTCCTAATCCCTAGACCTATGAATATATGAGGTTACATGACAAGGGGAATTTTGCAGATGTGTTTTAATTAAGTAATTTGAGATGGAGAGATTACCCTGGATTATTCAAGTGAGCCCAATCTAATCACATGAGTCCTTAAGAGTGAAAAGTCTTTCCTGTAGTCAAAGGGAGATGTTACTATGCGAGAGGGAACCAGAGAAATACAACCGACATTGCTGGTTTTGAAGATGGAGGAAACGGAATATGAACCAGGAAGTGTGGGCAGCTGTCAGAAACTAGAAAAGTCAAGGAAACGAATTCTCCCCTACATGTCCCCCAGAAAGGAACGCAGCCCTGTCCACACCTTAGTTTGAACCCAGTGAGACCTAGTCAGACTCCTGTGGAAGTGTAACATAATAAATAGGTGTTATTTTCAGGCACTAACTTTGTGGTAATTTGTTACAGCAGCCATAGGAAACTAATATGCAGGGAGGGGACAGTAGTCAGGACAGAAGCCAGATCACAGTGGAATTAACAGTGACAGGAGGTGAGAAAATAAGAGATGATGAGTGAAGACAACTCATTTAAAATTTTTTGCTTTTTAAATGGAAAGAGAGCATTAACAGGAAGAACACAGTTTTGAGGGAAGAGTTTTGTGCTATTTTGAAAGGGCGGGGTGGATGCACAGGTACATGTAAGTGCCCATAGGGAAAAAGAAAGTGCCAACTACAAACTGGCACTCGTCATCTACCTCTATAAGGATTAAATCATGAGCCACTGCAGCTGCTGACCTTCAACACCCCCTGGAAGGAGTTCAGGGTGGAGATCAGGAATGAGGCACTCTGTGCTCTGGGAAAACCCGGCAGAACAGGTCTTCAGACAGTTAGATAGTTTTAGGAGAAGATTTTATGAGCCCAATTCTTACATCTCCTCGTATCTAGAAAAGCACTAAAATCACTGACAGTGACATCTGCTGCTCGTGACTAGCTGCAAGGCTCTGCCAAAGTGTGTGCCTGACTGCATGTCCCCCTTCACTAAAGTCATATGGAACACCGACCTTCTCCCTGCCTCTTTGGAGCAGTTTCTCCGAGCTATCCCGAGATGCTGTCTCCCGGCTTATAGTCCTCATTTTGCCCCAAATGATACTTAATTCACAACTCTCACATTTGCATTTTTTTTCAGTCAACGAAAGGTAGGAGACGTAGACAAGAGAGAGGGAAAGAATGGAGAGGAAGTTCTTGGGAAAGCAAAAGGAGCAGCTTCCAATGTCAGGTAACAGAGTTTCAGAAGGCAAAAAGGAACTGAGTGAGGGGGGACTTGTGGACCTAGGGTTCTGGTGGCAGAATCTCAGGGTCATCATCATACGCACCACCTGATTGTTCCCTTGTCGGCAATTAAGAGTTAGAAAGCTTGGAAAAAGAGGAGGCAATCAAGGTGCAGAGAAATCAAGTGACTTGTTCAGAATCATACAGACAGCTGAGGTTTCAGTGTCCTCAGCTGTGATATATTAAATGTGATAATGCATGTAAAGTGCTGTGTCCAGCACATGGTATATGCTCAGTACAGTATGGCAGGTATTATTATAGGATAAGTTAGTATACCTGATGGCCTGCACAGCTAGAGCTTAGACGTATAGGACATCTAGTCAGTCAAACCTAGGTTTGAGTTTCGGTTTGGCCACTTATTTCCTATGTGGCTTTGGGCATGGTGATTAATTAATACATACTAGACTGGTATTCTGACATCACATTCTATACCCTTTCCACTTCATGACACTACCTATCTTTAAATAATTATACAAATATGCACTCCGGGGCTGAGAATTGAATCATGTCTTCTTCTAAGGCCTAATACTGTTAAAAGCTTTACTATTGAAGGGGAGCAGAATTCACCACCCCAAAATATGCCTCTTGGGCATACTGGTTATTTTTCAGAAACAGAAAAGAAAAAAAAAAACCCACCAAAACTCAGAAAACTGAGTAGAAGTTACCCTTTTATAAGAGACTTATACATTTATGAGGAAAATCTCCACTTGTAAGGCATTTTCATCTCTGTACCAGGGAGAGGAGGGTGACTAAATCTCTAGAAACTCTTATCAGTGCAGAATGCAAGGACTTACATCTGCATAACAAGCATACCATCCTTTGCTGTGCTTTTCCTGACAGCCTGCTGGAACTGCCCCCTTCCCAATGCCCAAGCATCTTCTTTTGTCTTTAGCTGGAGATGATATTTAAGGTGGCACTTTGTGCCATTTTGGAGTGTTATTTAGTCTTCCTGGGTCTCTCCCATGTATACAGGAAGTATACATGTTATTAAAATTTTGTTTGTTTTTCTCCTGTTAATCTTTTTATTATACGGGGTGTCTCAGCCAAAAACTGAATCAGAGCAGTTCCCTATGGGGCCCTCCTGGATACAAATCCTTCTCATGTCCCCTGTTTTCTGTTTCTAGGAAATAGACTTCATTTGGCCTCCTAGACCTTCCCTGAGTTCCAAAGGGCAGACTCAAAAACAGGTGCTCATCAGGGAAGGGAGGGGATGCAAAAACAAAGGAGGAGCAGTCAAGAAACAATAGTGCAGCACAGGGCAAGGTCCTGGTTCCTCCTCAAAGGACCTACATAAATATATCTTTGAGTTCTTCTGCAGGAACTAAGGCCCCCAGACAGGTGGAGGATGGTAACTTCAGGCTGATCACAAGATCCCTGGAGCACCGCCGTGTTACTTCACCACCAACCAATCAGAAGAAAGCCACAGAGCCTGCAGCCCTCACCCCAAGTTTTGCCTATAAAAACTTTTCCCTGAAAACCATCAAGGAGTTTGGGTTTTTTGAGCATGATCCACCCATTCTCCTTGCTTGGCCCTGCAATAAACCTTCCTCTGCTCCAAATGTTTAGGCTTGTTTGGCCTCACTGTGTCTCGGGCACATGAACTTGTGTTTGGTAACAGAACCAAGAAGGGTAGAGGAAAATTTATTTTCCCTCCCTTACACTACTCAGGGATGACAAATGCGATAGAACCTATAGTACTTGTACATTACATTCTGCAAAAGAATTTAACTATTCCTGCTGCCACAATTCTGTGAACGTGCCAGAAAGTAAGAGCAGAATAGTCAAGAGCTCTGTTTCAGTTATCAAAGGACTCAAACAAAACCCAACAGAAAAATCTGAAAAGCCCCTCTTTATCCTGATGAGTATGTAAATATTCATGATAACATTGATGATGGTACTATATTTGAATTAAAAAAACCCACTACATAGTTTAATCAAGTCAGCCATCCCATGCAACAGCAGTAATCTTCCCTTTCAGAGGTTCCTGAGTGGACGATGGGATGTTGTCTGATGTATCAGTGATTGGCTATTTACTTGTACAGTTAAGTTCATCTCTTCCTTTCATCATTTTGCAGGGACACTGATTTCAGTAAAAACCTCTAAATGAGAAGAACAAGAAATGTAAATCCACAAAGCCAAAGCGAATGGAGGAAGACACAGAAAGTTCAAGGGGAAGTCAAGAGAGGAAATGGGACAGAGATTTTAAGCGCAGTGATTGCCTGCCAGCTCTACGTGGGTTGTGGAGATTGTGCCTGGTTCTATGGGCTCATAACTACTCCTCTTAGGGTGAGAGCAGGACCGGGTAAAGTGTCCTATGCAAGCTGGTCCAGTGATGGGTGCAGAGCCATACAAGTGCCCTAACCACCTCCACTCTGACCACCCCTCCCAAAATGCACATTCTGCCACAGGAGGAAGCAGAGGAAGAATGAACTTTTTAAATGAAGTATTACCATAGGGGTCAGGAAGAGCCTCCCCTTCCACGCGGAATCCTTTATCCCTTGCTTGATATTCTTTCCTGCCTATTCTATGGGGATGGCAGAAAACTTTCGGAGAATATGTAGTCCCTTTAAGCTCCGTTTCAACCTCCAATGTCATTTTTGTTCACATGCATGGCCTAGTCAGTAGCTTTTTACCTCAATTTTAAAATAAAAATGGATGGCCGGAGTTTTGCGTTCCCCTTTATTGTGAAGAAAAGCAACAGCAGACTCCTCTTCTCACCCTCTCAAGACTCTATTTTCCCTTATGACATCTTCCTAAAGTATTTTGTGGCTTGCAATCACAGTGTCTATGATTGTTTAGCCTGAGAGATAGTTCGTGTCCCTCTCTGGATTACTTTTATAAAGTAATGTGCTCCAATAATCAATTATTTTAATGATCTTACTTACAGGGAAATCCCATATTTTACTAAAATTAATATCAGCATAAGCCTGAAAACTCTTCATGGCTTTAGAAAGATCTGTCGCGGCCTCTGAAATCTGTACAAACGCTATAAAATACTCTGGGTAAACTTAAATTGAGAGGATCAAACTCTAAATAATTTATACGTGTTCGTAACCATCATCCTTTCTCAATATTACTGCCTTGAATTAATAGAGTATCATCTTCCCCAAGGGCCCAAAGGACCCCACAGGTAGAAGACATTCATCCTCCTGCTACCCCTGTGGGCAAGGAACGCACAAGAATCATTACCCCCATTTTACAGTCTGAGAAAATGAGGAACTAGGATGTAAATGATATGCTAAACAGAAAGTTGGAGGCAAAGATGTAAGGCTTAGTGAAAGTAAGAGAGAAAAAAAAGTTCAGGAGACAAATAACCCTGACAGATCTGTGACTCTGGAGTTAATTTGGAGGCAAAATGAGTCAAAAACCTATCACAAATCCTATATGTACTATCCAGGCTAATATCAGAAAATGCCAATGGTATCAAAACAGACATCTGCATAGGCCCAGGCACAAAGTGAAAAATAAGCAACTGATTCTTCAGCCAAGGTAGAAGTATTATTGCTTGAGATCAGCTCCATAGGATGGCGTTTCTATAGACCTAAGGGGTATGACAGCAACCAGTCAGGCTACCTGAAAAGCAGCAATTGGACAAAGGAGGGCTTATCTGAAACAAGGGCAACAAAGATTCTACCTAGAAGAGAGAAGTAAGAGGGCGCAGAAGGCAACATCTCCCGAGTATTGTTTTTTTTTTTTTTTTTTTTTTTTTTTTGCGGTACGCGGGCCTCTCACTGTTGTGGCCTCTCCTGTTGCGGATCACAGGCTCCGGACACGCAGGCTCAGCGGCCATGGCTCACGGGCGCAGCCGCTCCGCGGCATGTGGGATCTTCCTGGACCGGGGCACCAACCTGTGTCCCCTGCATCGGCAGGCGGACTCTCAACCACTGCGCCACCAGGGAAGCCCTGGAGTATTGTTTTTAATCATGCCTGTGATCAGCCAAGGACAAAGAGTCAAAAGATAATGGTCCGAGGATGGAAGAATTAATTACATTAAGCAATCGTACCACAGAGTTGGATATAATGTAAAGAAGTTAAATATTACTATTCTGAACCGTTTTCCTTTCAATGAGAACTTGTCAAAAAGACAACCCTAGACAGCCCAGTATAGCACTAGGCAGAGAATAGGTCCCCAGAATAGGACTATTGAATTGACCAACTGAAACTACTGCAAGGCTGTTTATCAAGCAGGTATCAAGAGAACAGATCAGAAAAGAGTGAGAAGCATTAGTTAGGTAAGCCATGTTACCAATGTTTTCTCTACTCCTTTCAGTAAATGATCTTCATTTCTTGTGTGGGTGGGTGGTGCTATAAGGGTAATGTTGAAACCAAGGAGGACCCTGTGGGGCTCCTGGGCATAGAAGCCTTTCCATGTCCCCTGCCTGTTCCTTGTTTGTAGGCAACAGACTCCAGCCTCCTTGACCTTCCTTGAGTCCCAAAGGACAGGTTCAAACAGTTGCTAATCAGGGAAGGGAGGGGATGCAGAGACAAAGGAGGAGCAGGCAAAAACAACAGTGCAGCCTTGGGGCAGGGTCCTGGTTCCTCCTCAAGGGATACACATAACAATATCTTTGAGCTCTTTATAGAACTAAAACCCAACAAATGGAAGATGTCACTATTCTTCATACCAGAGAAGACCACCTGAGGCCAGATTAAAGCAACCAGAGAAGCTCATCAAAAAAGATTACCTGAGACCAGATTAAAGGAGTATAGGCCCTGCACATGCCCTAATCTTATCAACAACCCCACCCTTGAACTACTGTTAAAAAACTCCCCACCAAATCCTCCTGGGTGGAGGACACAGTTTCTGAGGGCAGGAGCCTGCTGTGTCCCACCCAAAGCTCTGTCTCCAAGATTCGATTAGGCAGAGTGCACAGAGGCCGAGTTCTCAGCATCAATGTCAGCCTATATAGTTACAATCCAAAAGAGGCAGTGTATGCAATTTGTCTTTGCAACTTATCACCTTATTGATCTTGGGAAAATTACTACAATTTTCATTGGCTGCATGTTCCCATTTATATAGATATAGTCATTGTAGCTACACAGGGGATGCTGTAAAGATGAAATGAGATGAAGCCTGTCAACACATTAAATACTTAATAAATATTTGCTGCTATTATCATCATTATCAGGATCATCATTATAACCCAGTTTTCCCTGGGCTTATGATTCTTTATGGTTCTTAGGTCTTCTGGCCCTGCCCTAGCTGGGTGGGATGTATTTTTAGCTACATGCCTATTCAAGGGCCACCTCAGTCAGAAGTTCTAGCCTCAGTCCGAACTACCAAAAGACCCAGAAGTTAAACAATCCCTGACCTAGAATAGGATTTACCTCTGTGCTTCAATAGCTGGTTCTTGATCTGAAACTACATACAGTTCTAGATTTCTCACTGCCTTGACCTCAGAGATGTGATTTCTTCTCTGCCCCATGCCCATATGCCTGGATTCCAGACTCTTAGATTACTTCTGGCCATGTATAACCCTAGACTCTTCCTTGCCATGCTTTCTTGGTTTCAAAGTCCTGGCTCACTTCTGGCCATCGCTAACATAGGGAAACTTCCAATAGCCAATCCAGAATCAAATTCCTGTTTAGAGTTGCCAGACTGATCATTCTGTGCCTAGGCAGCCTTGTCTCTCTGGGTCATGATACTGAAGGGAATGTTCTGTTCACCTTAAAGGAGCCGGTTGGTGGCAGCAATTGGGATCATCGCTTCCAGTTTCTGATGATGCCAGCCCACTCTAGTAATGGTATCAAATCCATGAGCAAAGAACACACGTGGCTGCACTAGCCTCACCATCTTTGTGTGACTCCACAACTGTCCATGTTCTATAACCCACTTGATGCCTCCAAGAAAGCAGGCTTGTAAATACTTCTACCACAAAAACACGCTTTTTAAACTAAATAAATATCATGCCACATAGAAGATTTTCAGCGTTGGAAATTATAGTCTCAGATGTGGAAACCAACACTGAAACTCAATGTTCCTGTAAGCAGGTTAGTTAATCATGAATAATAAATAAATATGGGGTTACCAGGAAGTATCATGACCCTGTGACAGTCTTTCAGAAGAAAATGAGGCCAGAATTTACAACCTGAGGAAAAAATTAACCTTTCAAAAGTCTACACCTGATATTTTCCACAAGATGACTAGGAAATGGAACTCAAAATGACCTCCCATCTCAGGGGTATTACCTCCTGAGCTTCTGAGGTTTCTGCCAAATCAGTTTCTGGAGAATGTGAGTTTTCCAAGCACTTAAATGAGCAAAGATGAAGGTGTATAATAGACCCTTCAGCACAAGAGGCAGGAAGAGTCTTCACTCTTCCTGAAAAGCCTCTATGGCATGTGTAAATTAAAATGGCTCAAAAAAACAAAAAGTGACAGGATAGAGGGGAAGAAACCACTCCCTGAAGAGGGACTGTAGGGAAGATTCATGCATAAATGCAGTCAGTTTGAGCCATGTCTGCATTTTTGTCTTTGATGTGAGTCTCTTCCTTAATGGGTAATCTTTAAAAAGAATCAGTGATGAGTTTATATATTAAAAATATAATTTGATATTACAGATACGATCCATATTTTATACATATTGTTTTTCTTCCCCAAGTTGATGATGTCTCAAATGCTAGCCAAGGAAAGAGTTCAATGAGAAAACCCAAGCAGGGAACAGAAAGCTCTCCGCTGTGGTGTGATGGAGACCACGTCCCCCCAAGAGACTCAGCCTGATAAGTAGGTTGATCATAAGTACCCTCCTAATTTTGGGGTGTGTTTTAAGGGGTATCAGAAAAGAAATGATAACAACTCCACTCAAAATATCTCCAATATTCGCTCCTACCTAAATATCCCCTACTAGACTAAACGCCGTGAGGATGGAGATCGTGGCTGTTATGCCAACTGATACTTATCTATGAACTGCATTGGCTTAAGGCACGGTTAAAAATCAAACACTCCCTCCAATATTTGCTCTTTACACATTGACAAGGCTGATGCAACCTACACTTCTATTATTCTCACTGAAGTGGGACCACATTTCTACTGCGGGCCAGTTAGAATGGAAAGGGGCTGGGTGGAGGCGAGATGGAACCTAATGATACTAGGCAGGTGGGTCAGGAAGCTGATGCCATGACGGGGAGAGAGAAGGACCGGAAAGAAAATCACCATTTTGCTGAGCCAACTCTGACCAGGCGTAGAAGTTACTCCAGGTGCCTCAAATCCTTCCTCCCTGACAGTCTGTGTTGTTCGCTGTGCACCTCCCCTCAGTGAATGGCCTGGTCATAACCTAAACGAGCACTCTTCCAACTCCGTCACCAGATTCTGCGCTTGCTATCTTACTTGCCTCGGTCTGGAAGCTTTACAACGGCTGCCAGCTCAAAAATCACATCTGCATGAAAATAATTAGTCGTCTTATATGCCCTTCTATCTAGATTGGGGACTTGTTCCATGTTTTCCCTTAACTCTCTCCCAGTGGGTTAACTTTCTCCCAATGAGTTGATTTATACTTATCAGAAATGCATTAAAAATCACAGTATCACAGAGAAGAAAACTCGAATGTCATGATGCTGCTTCCTGTTAATCAGTAACTAGGGGCTGTTTTAGTAAATGCAAATATACACACACTCTGTGTGAATGTGGATTCATTTGCCAGTTGTGTGTGTGTGTGTGTGTGTGTGTGTGTGTGTGTGTGTGTGTGTGTGTGTGCGCTCCCACCAATGCTGATGCTGAAAATATGCCAGGGATTCTCAGACGTGTGTGTGTTTGGAGGAAGAGTGGCGGCTTTTCCAACTATACACGCTCCCTGGGAGATTCCATAACTTTCCTCACACCAGCCCCCACCCCCAAGTTTAAAATCACCGCAGGGTAATGAGTAATGTTACTGATAGATGTCAATTTCACAGTTAAGGAGGCAGAAAACAAGTTGAGAACCACTAAATTAAGCTCAAGATTAACAACCAAATGCTTCCCACTCCTGTCCCACCAGTTTTACACATCCCTTCCATTAGGAATTCCAGTGGAAAGAGCATTATCAAGCCTATTAAAAACTGCCCCAGGAAAAAACAATTAGTTGAAATTCACATCTTCTATAAACTATCTATAGTTTAAATTTTCCGCTTTCCCAAACTGACTCCACTCTCTTCTCCTGCCCCAAAGTCAAGCCCTCATCACACTTCTTGCAGTAGCCTCCTAACTGGTCTCATTAACTTTAGTCTCATCCCCTCCAAGGAGGATGCTAAACTCTAAGCCTAGTCAGTCGCTAACTCTTTAAAACCTTTCCAGGGTTTCAAGCTCCAAGATCCCTGGCAGGGCATACAAAGCCCTCCATAACTGAGCCTTTCTTTGCCACTTCAGCCACATCTCCCATCATTCCTCCTTAAAGTTATGATACCCAGCTATTAATATTCACAAGTCTCTTTAAAGGCACCACTGTAATCCAGACCTCTTGAAATATTCTTTCCCCCTTTTTCACTTGGCAAACTCCTGTTCATCCTTTCAAATCTCGCTCCTATGTATACCATCCTCTGTGATACTCTACCTGACCTCCCCAGGCAAAGTTTCCCCTCCCTCCTCTGTATTACTTCCATATCTTGTGCGTATTTCTATTGCTGCATGTCCACACTGTAATATAATATCTGGCTTTCACATCTTTCTGTTTTCCCTACCACACTGTGAATTCCAGAGTCCACGTGTATCTTTCTATCTCCAGCTCTAAGCACAAGGGCAGGCATACAGCAGCTCACAGTAAATGCTGGGTGAACTGGACTAAGCAGGAAAGAAAATGCACTTATATTTCAAATCGAGTGACAGCACCCATTTAATTTAATGGAATCACAGACCTTCAAAAATTCAGAATAATCAGTACCTCCTATCACCTAGACAAATCACCACATTCTTTCAGTGCTTCCTTTGGACTAGCTCTTAAAACATTTCCAAGCCCGCCAAAACTCCCCTAAGTGACTTATGTCCCAGTACACTTGACTAATAATGCAGCAGTCTCCTATCCGATCTTCCTGACTTTGTCATTTCTTCTCTTCTATCAGCCACCCTTCCACACTGTCAAATTGCAAGGCAGAAATAGAGACACAGATGTAGAGAACAAACATGGACACGAAGCGGGGGAAAGTGGGCGGTGGGGTGGGATGAACTGGGAGATTGGGATTGACATGTATACACTAATATGTATAAAACAGATAACTAATAAGAACCTGCTATATAAAAAATAAATAAATTAAATTAAATTTTAAAAAAACCCATCTTCTTGAAACCCTACAGTTCCCCTTTCCCTGCAGTGGTCCCTCACTGTCTACATGATAAAGTCAAACTTCTTAGCCACGTATTAAAGCTCCAGTCTACAGTTCCTAATTCCTATATCCTGGATAGGAGCCCTCCATTCAAAGCCCTGCCCAAAAGGGAGGAATAGTTAATAGAGTAGACAGTTCAAGGATTGACTATATATAACTTAAGGACATCTATATGGCGAAAAAGTATCAGAGTCAGATTAAAAAAAACAAACTGGAAAATGCATATTAACACATATGATAGAAAATAGGAGAACTTCCTTAAGACACAAAGAGCTCATAAAAACCAACAACTCAATAGAAAAATGGCCAGCAGAAGACAAAGTTTACTGAAAAAGAAAAATGGCCCATAAACCTAAAAGATGCTACCTCACTCCTAAATAAACACATTAAAACAATAAGATACTATATTTCATATATCAGACTGGCAAAAAGTAACACTTAGAATACCATGTGTTGGGAAGGACGTGGATAAAAAGTAACTTGCATAAACTGTTGGTGGGAATATAAATGGTTATAATCTATTTGCGGGTAAATGTGACACTACCAAAATTAAAATCACACGTATTTTGGGACTTGGAAATTCCACTTCGAAGGATTCTTTTCTACATAAAACCCCACATAAATGTACAACATTAAATGTACAAGCAAGTTTTAGCAGCACTGTTTGTAATAGTAATAAACTCCCCCAAAATCTAAATATCCATCGACAACAATGAAGGAATAGTTCAATAAATTATCATACAGCCATACAGTGTAATTCTACAGAGCTGTTAAAATGATTTTATTTATTCATTTATTTACATGAGAATATATCCAAATTTTTAAAAATAAAGTCGCAAAATATTATGTATAGTAAATCTGTAAAAACTCTCTATATATGGCATATATAATAAGTATGTAAGGATACAGGGCTGTGCTATTCATTTTTAACACGATTCATTATTTTATAACTAAGAAAGTTAACCCACTTCATTTTTCAAGGTCCAGCTTTTCAAAAGCTAAACCCTTTACAATGCTCTCCTGATCACCCCAACTGCAAGTGATCTCCTCTTCCCCTGAATTCTTAGGGCACATATATCTACATCACTCACTTAACATTTAAAACATTGTCTAGAGCTTCCCTGGTGGCACAGTGGTTGGGGGTCCGCCTGCCGATGCAGGGGACACGGGTTCGTGCCCCGGTCCGGGAGGATCCCGCATGCCGCGGAGCGGCTGGGTCCGTGAGCCGTGGCCACTGGGCCTGCGCGTCCGGAGCCTGTGCTCCGCAACGGGAGAGGCCGCAGCAGTGAGAGGCTCGCATACCGCAAAATAAATAAATAAAAACAAAACATTGTCTAATGTGTTAGCTTTATGCACATATCTGAGCTCTTCCACTAGACTGTAAGCTTTAAGGCCTGAAGCCATGTGTCAGGCCTTTTTAAATAAGTCCTCGAGCATCTAGGATAATGCCTTATATAGAAAAGGGGCTCAACAGATTTGGTGGATGAACAAAAGAATAGAGTCCTGATAAAACACCACCTAGATTTTTTTTTAAGTTCAAACCAACAAACATTTACTGAGCATAGAGAGTTTTTTAAAGACAAATTTTAGAGCAATTTTAAGGTTACAGTAAAATCGAGAGGCAAGGACAGAGATTTCCAACATATATCTTCCACCCACACACATGACTAGCCTCCCCACTGTCAACATCACTCACCACTATGGTACATTTTTACCAAGGATGAACCTACATTGACACATCATAGTCACCCAAAGTCCATAGTTTACCTAAGGGTTCACTCTCGGTGTTGTATATTCAGTGGATTTAGACAAACGTCTAATGACATGTATGCATCAGTCTAGTGTCATACAGACTATTTTCACAGCCCTAAAAATCCTCTGGCCTCCACCTACTCATGTCTCCCCTACCCTAATCCCTGGCAACTACTGATCTTTTCATTGTCTCATAACTTTGCATTTACCAAAATGTCATGCAGTTGAAATCATAAAATAGGTCTTCTCATATTGACTTCTTTCACTTACTAATATGTATTTAAAGTTCCTTCATGTCTTTTCATGACTTGATAGCTCATTTCTTTTTTGCACTAAATAATATTCCACTGCCTGTATGTATCACAGTTTATTCATTCACCCACTGAAGGACATCTTGCTTGCTTCCAAGTTTGGGCAAATATGGATAAAGCTGCTATGAACCTCCACGGGCAGGTTTTTGTATGGACATAACTTTTCAACATCTTTGGGTAAATACCAAGGAGTGTGATTACTAGATTCTATGGTAAGAGTATTGTAGTTTTCTCAGAAACCACCAAACTGTCTTCTAAAGTGACTGTACCATTTTGTATACCCACCAGCAATGAATGAGAGTTCCTGTTGGTCCACATTATCGCCAGCATTTCATGTTATCAGTGTTTTGGATTTTGGCTATTCTAATAGGTATATAGTGGTACGTCCATCATTATTGTTTTAATTTGCATTTCCCTAATGATATATGATGTGGAGCATCTTTTCATATGCTCATTTGCCATGTGTATATCTTCTTTGGTAAGATGTCTGTTAAGGTCTGTGGCCCATTTTTAAATCGAGTTGCTTTCTTATTGTTGAGTTTTAAGAAATCTTTATATATTTTTTCTTT
The DNA here is from genome assembly GCF_963455315.2 of Globicephala melas. NCBI lineage: Eukaryota > Metazoa > Chordata > Mammalia > Artiodactyla > Delphinidae > Globicephala > Globicephala melas. The sequence continues at coordinate 28,994,357 of NC_083335.1, read as the reverse complement.
AAGGAATTCTTCGTATAGTTTGGATAATAGTCCTTTATCAAATGGGTCTTTTGCAGATATTTTCTCCCACTCTGTAGCTTGTCCTCTAATTCTCTTTCACAGGGCAGAAATTTTTAATTTTAATCAAGCCCAGCTTTTCAATCATTTCATTCATGGATCATGTCTTTGTTGGTGTATCTAAAAAGATAGCCCCTCATTGGGGGCCATATAGGTTTTCTCCTATGTTACCTCCTAGGAGTTTCAGAGATTAGCATTTTACATTTAGGTCTATGATCCATTTTGAGTTATTTTTTTTGTGAAGGGGGTAAGGTTCATGTCTAGATTCATTTTTTTATTTGCATGTGGATGTCCAGTTGTTCCAGCATCATTTGTTGAAGAGACTATCTTTGATCTACTTTTATTTATTGCCTTTGCTCCTTTGTCAAATATCAGTTGACTATATTTCTGCAGGTCTATTTCTGAGCTCTCTATTCTGTTCCATTAATCTATTTGTCTACTTTTGCCAATCCCACACAGTATTGATTACTGTAATTTTACAGTACAATCCTGAAGTCAAATAGTGTCAGTCCTCCAAGATTTTTCTGTTCTTTCTGTATTGTGTTGGCTATTCTGGGTCTTTTGCCTCTCCATATAATCTTTAGAATCAGTTTGTCAATATCCACAAAATAACTCACTGGATTTTGGTCAGGATTGCATTGAATCTATAAATCAAATTGGGAAGAACTGACATCTTGACGATATTGAGTCTTCTTATCCATGAAAATGGAATATATCGCCATTTATTTACTTCTTTAATTGTGCTTAAAGTTTTGTAGTTTTGCTCATATAGAACCTGTATATATTTTATTAGATTTATACCTAAGTATTTCATTTTTAGGGTGCTAATGTAAATAGTATTGTGTTTTTAATTTCAAGTTCCACTTGTTCATTGTTGGTGTATAGGAAAGCAACTCACTTTTCCATATTAACCTTTTAAACTGCAATCCTGTGATAATTGTTTATTCCTGGAATTTTTTGGTGGATTCTTTTGGATTTCATACATAGACAACTATGTCATTTGTGAATGAAGACAGTTTTATGTCTTCCTTCCCACTTTGTATATTTTAATTCCTTTTCTTGCCTTGTTGCATTAGCAAGGACTTCCAGTATGATGATGAGAAGGAGTGGTAAGAGGGGACATCCTTCCCTTGTACCTGATCTTAGGGGGAAAGCTTCTAGTTTCTCACAAGTATGATGTTAGCTGTAAGTTTTTGGTGAGTAGCCTCTCTCAAGTTGAGAAATTTTTCCTCTATACAGTTTTTATCATGAATAGATGTTGGATTTTGTCAAATGTTTTCTCTGCATCTATTGATATGTTTGTGTTATTTTCCTTTTAGAGTCTGTTGATCACAATAAATGATTTTCAAATACTGAACCAGCCTTGCACACCTGGGATAAATCCTACTTGGTCATGGTGTCTAACTCTTTTTATAATTTTTAGATTCAATTTGCTTCTATCTTATGAAAGAAACTGTAGAGAATTGGCATAACATCTTCCTTAAATGTTTGGTAGAATTCACCAGTGAACCCATCTGTGTCTGGTGCTTTCTGTTTTGGAAGGTTGTTAATTACTGACTCAATTTCTTTAACAGAGATGGGTCTATTCATGTCAGCTATTTCTTCTTGTGCGAGTTTTAGCAGATTGAGACTTTCAAGGAATTGATCCATTTCATCTAATTATCAAATTTGTGTGCATAGTTGTTCATAGTAATCCTTTATTAGCTTTTTAATTCCCACGGAATCTGTAGTGATGTTTCCTCTTTCATTTCTGATATTAGTAATTTGAGTCTTTTTTCTTAGTTAGCGACCTTTTCAAAGAAGCAGCTTTTGGTTTGTTGATTTTCTCTACTGATTTCCTGTTTCCAATTTCATTCATTTCTCCTCTAATTCTTCTCATTTTTTTCCTTCTGCTCACTTTGGATTTAATTTCCTCCTCCTTTTCTAGTTTCCTATGGTGGAAACATATTACTGATTTTTGGTCTTTCTTTTTTATTGAAATGTAATTGACATATAATATTATGTTAGTTTCAGGTGTATTACATAGTGATTTGATATTTGCATACATTGTGAAATAATGACCACTAAGTCTAGTAACCATCTGTTCCCATACAGAGTTATTACAACATTATTGACCATATTCCTTATGCTGTATGTTACATTCTCAAGGCTTATAACTGGAGGTTGGTACCCCTTAATCCCCTTCACCTATTTCACCCCTCCCACCACCACCCCTCTGGCAACCACCTATTTGTCCTCTGTATCTATGAGTCTGTTTTCATTTTGTTTTGCTTTTTAGATTTCATATGTAAGTGAGATCATACAATATTTGTCTTTCTCTGACTTTATTTCATTAGCATGATACACTCTAGATTCATCTACGTTGTCACAAATGGCAAGATTTTTTTTTATGGCTGAGTAATACAGATCTTTTCTAATATATGCATTCAATGATATAAATTTTCCTCTAAGCACTGCTTTCACTGCATCCAACGAAATTTACCTGTAAGTTGTATTTTTATTTTTTAGTTAGTTCAAAATATTTTAAGATTTCTCTTGAGATTTCTTCTTTGACCCATGTGGTATTAAGAAGTGTGCTCTTCAACCTCCATGTATTTTGGAATTTTCCAGTTAGCTTTCTGTTATTGATTTCTATTTCAATTCCTCTGCGGTCTGAGAGTAGACACTATGCGATTTATTCTTTTAAATTTGTTAAGGTGTGTTTTATGGCCCAGAATGTGGTATATCTTGGTGAATGTTCTATGTGAGCTTGAGAAAAATGTGTATTCTGTTGTTGTTGAAGTAGTCTATAGATGCCAATAATATCCAGTGGATTAATGGTGTTACTGAGTTCAACTATGTCCTTACTGATTTTCTGCCTGCTGGATCTGTCCATTTCTGAGAAAGGGGTATTGAAGTCTCCAATATGATAATAAACTCATCTCTTTCTTCTTGCAGTTCTATCAGTTTTGGCCTCATATAGTTTGACACTCTGTTATTAGGTGCATACACATTAAGAATTATTATATCTTCTTGGAGAACTGACCCCTTTCTCATTATTTAAAGCCCTGCCTGATAACTTGCCTTATTTTGAAGTCTGCTTTCTCTGAAATTAATATAGCTACTTCCTGCTTTCTCTTATTAGTGTTAGCATGGTATATTTTTCTCCATCCACTTATTTTTAATCTACATGTCTCTTTATACTTAAAGTGGCTTTCTTGTAGACAATAGACAGTGAGTCGTGTTTTTTGATTCGGTCTAAAAATCTATCTTTTAATTGGTACACTTGGACCACTGACATTCAAAGTGATTACTGATATAGTTGGATTAATATCTACCATAGTCATTACTATTTTCTATTTGTTGCCCTTTTTCTTTGTTCCTATTTTTGTCTTCCACTCTTTTTCTGCCTTTTCTGGTTTTAATTGGACTTTTTATATGATTCCATTTTCTCCCTTTTCTTAGCACATTGGTTATACTTTTTTTTAGTGGTTGCCCTAGAGTTCGCTACATACATTTACAACTAATCCAAGTCCACGTTCAAATAACACTATACCACTTCATGGGTAGTGAGTACCTTTTAATAACAAAATAATCCTAATTCTTTTCTTCCACCCCTTGTATTATTGCTGTCATTAATTTCACTTGCATATAAACATATGTAAGCATATATATACACATTAAGCATACAGAATTGACTACTACTATTGCTACTGTTTTGAACTTATCTGTTAGATCAGTTTAAAAATAAGAAATATAACTTTGTATGGTGACAAATGGTAACTAGACACATGGTGAACATTTTGTAATGTATAGAAATATTGAATCACTGTGTTGTGCACCTGGAACTAACACGGTGATGTAGGTCAATTATACCTCAATTTAAAAAAAAAAAACACGTAGACACTAGAAGGAAATGCATCAAAATGCTAATGATCATTATCTCTGGGAGGTAGAGCTTATGGGTGATTGTTAATTTTTACTTTTTGCTTTTATGTATTTCTAGTTGCTTGCAATGAATATGTATTGCTTATAATATTAGAAATGTCAAAAATGAAATGAACATAAGAAAAATGAAAGTTTTTCTTTTACCTTCACTCATTCCTTCTTTGATGTTCTTCCTTTCTTCATGTAGATCTGAGTTTCTGACCTGTATTATTTTCCTTCCCTCTAATGAACTTCTTTTAACATTTCTTGCAAGGCAGATCTACTAGCAACCAATTCCCTCAATTTTTGTTTGTCTGAGAAAGTCTTTATTGGCCCTTCATTTTTGAAGGATGATTTCACAGGGTACAGCAGGCTAGGTTGGTGGGTTTTCTCCTCTCAACACTTTAAATATTTGACTCCATTCTTTTCTTGCTTACATGCTTTCTGAAGAAAAGTTGGATATAATTCTTATCTTTGTTCCTCTATAGGTAAGATATGCTTTCCTCTGGCTTCTTTCAGTATTTTTTCTTTACGTTTGATTGTAATTTGAAAATGATACAGTGTAATTTTTTGATATGTATCCTGCTTGGGGTTCTCTGAGCTTCCTGGACCTGTGGTTTGGCATCTGATATTAATTTGGTGATATTCTCAGTCATTATTGTTTCAAATATTTCTTCTTCTGTTTCTTGCTCTCTTGTCCTTCTGGTATTCCCATTACACGTTACAGGTTTTATAGTTGTCTCACAGTCCTTGGATATTTTGTTCTGTTTTTTTTTTTTTAAATCAGCCTTTTCTCCCTTTGCTTCTCAGTTTTTGAGGATTCTGTCGATATATCCTCAAGCTCAGAGATTCTTTCCTCAGCTGTGTCCAGTCTGCTAATAAGCCCATCAAAGGCATTCTTCATTTGTGTTAGTGTTTTTGATCTCTGGGATTTATTTTTCATTCTTTCTTACAATTCCCATTTCTCTGCTTACATTGCCCAACTGTTCTTGCATACTGTCTACTTTGTACATTAACACCCTTAGAATATCAGTTGTTCTTTTAAATTCCCAGACTGATAGTTATAATTCCAACAACCCCACCATGTCTGGTTCTAATGCTTGCTCTATCTCTTCAACTTGTGTTGTCTTTTGGTATGCCTATAATTTTTTCTTGATAGCTGGACATGATAAAGGAATTGCTGTAAATAGGCCTTCAGTAACATGGTGGTGAGGTGTGGGGGAAGGGAAGTCTTCTATAATTCCATGATCAGGTCTCAGTCTTCTAGTGAGTCTATGCCTCTGGACTGTGAACTCGACAAGTGTTCCTCAGGTTTTTATTCTTCCCCCTGAGGTGGGCCACAATGGCTAGAATGGGCTGGAGCTGGGTATTTCTGTTCCCTGGGTCAGTTAGGTTCTGATAATATCCCAGCAAGTTAGGGTCTGGTTAACTAGTTTCTCCTGAGAATAGGCCTTGTTAAGGAGAACAGAGTGCTCTGGTGCATTTTTAAATGGTTCCCTTTCTCCTCCTTCTGCCAGAAGCAAGAGGGAATTTGTCTCCAGTATTTACTATGGGAATCTGGTCGAGTTCCTGGAGGTAAATCTCACAATACTGTAGGGACCACTCTATGACTGGATCCCCCTGGAGGTTTTAACTCTCAGAGTTGTCTGCACTGAGCTTCCAGAAATTCATCAATACAGTTCAGGTTTTCCTACCTTGCCACTGGTTCTCATGGCAGTCCCTGCTCCGATCAGCTACAACGCTCTCCAATCTTGGGGGCACCAGTGTGCCCTGTATCATCCTCTTCCCTCTCTTATGGAGAGATTCATATAGGGGTTTGGGACCCGACAGTGACTGAGAATTCCAAGTCCTAACTTAACTCTACCCTGCAAGGCTCCCTGTCCCCTCATTTGTTATAAGCACATAGTTCAGTTATTGTATGAATCCCTGCAATCATCCTCAACATTTCTTGCTTTTACTTTTTCCAGTAGACTAATTACCCTGAGCTAAATCATCTGAATCAGTACATCCTGAATTCTTCTTAAATTATCCTTTTCTCGTGTTTCCACTGACCCAGGACATTTAACAGCCATGTTCCTTACACTCGCCCCTTCCCATTATTTCATTTAGTCTTCCGAATTTCTGAACCACAATCTCTAATTGGATGAACTTCCCATACAACAATAGCATTTGTAACATTTACAATTCAATAATACTAATAGTAATATATGCCAAGTTCTCTGTGAGGTGTTCTACCTGCATTGTCACATTTACTTCTCACAACAATTCTATCACCTAATTACTGTTTTTATTTCTATTTTATAGCTGATGAAATTGAGACACAGAGACATTAAGTCACTTGCCCAAGGCCACATAGCTGTTAAGTGGCAGAGCCAAGACTTGATTCCGAGTCTGTTGACCTCAAAACCAACACTATTACGAAATAGTGTTCGTAAACACTATTATTTCTCTCTTTTTTCCAGTCAATTTCTCAGATCCTCATTTTAGATATCATACAGGTAGATTTCATGGCTGAAATTTCATAGACTGACTTTCTCTGTGGACTAGAATATAATTTTTTAATCACTTAAAATATTTTTAAGACATGGTATGACACTAGAATTGTACTCCTAGGTATATATACAAAACAAAAAAGTGTTTATACGTCCACAAAAAGACTTTTACATGAATGCTCATAGCAGATATATTCACAGTAGTGAAAAACGATAGGTAACTCAAACGTCCATCATCAACATGAGTGGATAAACAAATGTATCATACAATGAAATGCTACTCAGCAATAAAAAAAATAATAAACTACCTATACATGCAGCAACATGGATGAATCTCAAAAATATTATGGTGGGGCTTCCCTGGTGGCGCGGTGGTTAAGAATCCGCCTGCCAATGCAGGGGACACGGCTTTGAGCCCTGGTCCGGGAAGATCCCACATGCCGCGGAACAGCTAAGCCCGTGCCCCACAGCTACTGAGCCTGCGCTCTAGAGCCCGTGAGCCACAACTAATGAGCCCACGCTCTACAGCCCGTGTGCCACAACTACTGAGCCCGCGTGCCACAACTACTGAAGCCTGCACACCTAGAGCCTGTGCTCCTCAACAAGAGAAGCCACCGCAGTGAGAAGCCTGTGCACTGCAACGAAGAGTAGCCCCCGCTGGCTGCAACTAGAGAAAGCCCGTGTGCAGCAACGAAGACCCAACGCAGCCAAAAATAAATAAATAAAATTTTAAAATGTATCTATCTATCTATCTATCTATATAGATAGATAGATAGATAGAGATATATATATTATGGTGAATCAAAGAAGCCGGACACAAACAGCTACATATTTGATCATTCTATTTATAGGAAATTCTGGAAAAGACAAAACTGATCAACCGTAACACAAAGCAGATATGTGGTTGTCTCTTGGGTCAAGGGGATTGCCTGGAAAGGGGACTTTATGTGATAATAACAGTGTTAGCTATCTTGATCTGGATGGAGAGTATACATTCGATAAAATTCACTTAGCTATAAACTTAAAATTATACCTCAAAAAAATGTTGAACAAAAGCCACTGGGCAATAGGAGTATAAGCACCCTGACCCTATGCACATAAGAGCAGGGAGCCAACTATGTTGAACACTAACAGCTAACAGGCTCAAAATACAGATCTTTAAAATATATGTATTCTCATGTCTCCACACATCTATCTTCTCGCTGCCCAGTCTACAGCCACTGAAATCACGAGAAGAGGGTGGTTTCCCTGGGATAAAGCAGTGGTTCTTAACTGAGGGCTATTTGGATCCTCAGGGGACCTTTAGCAATTTGTGGAGACATTTTCCAGTGTCACAACTGGGGGGTTGATGCTAGCATCTAGTGGGTAGAGGCAGAGATGCTGCTACGTATCCTACAGTGCACAGGACAAAGAATTAATTGGCTGGCCTAAAATGTCAATGGTTCTGAGGTTGAAAAACTCAGGGATGAAGTATTGCTACAGCAAAAGAAATTTATATCTAATGATGAAAGTAAGGGGCAAGGTATGTGTACAAATCAACATCTGTTAAAACCAACCATTTCAGCTAGCTCTCCCTTGGGAAAACAGTGAACAGCATCTGAAAGGATGGGCACAGGGTGACTAAATTATGATTGGGGTGGGGAGTATGGGTGGTATTGAGGTGCATCCTTACCCTGGAGCTTGGGGTGGGGGTGGATAGCAAAAAGGGCGCCCAGAAGGCAGCTCAAGGGCACCTAGAGGTGGGGCTGAGATACCAAGAAGGACAAAGGCTTCAAAAGCCAAAGTTCGGACCACTTAACCATTTTGCCTCAGGCTCCCCATGCAAAGTGAACACAATGGCTCTTCTTCATCTCAGTTTTATTCAAATAAAATAAGTTGGAGAGTGGGGGGCTTATTCTTTTGCCATAAGCCTGGAATTTTGTTCTTTTTTAAAAATAAATATCTGCTTGCAAGGAGTCAAGCTGCAGAGAGGGAAGTCACATTAAACAGAGACAAAAGGAGGCGTTGCCCTAGCAACCAAAGGTACTTAAAAGATTTCATCAAACTCATTGTACACTATTTTGTTTTTCATTCGATCACTTTTTAATTTTTTTTTTTTGGAACATGGAAAGACTTGAAGTAGATGGATAGATAATTGCTCAAATAGGCCTAACACTCCCTAATATCCCATCATGAAATTTCTTTCAGCACCACCAAGGACAATTCTGAATTGTAAATGCAAAACAGCATAATAGCCTCCTTCCCCCCTTCCTTCCATTAAGAAGGTCTACAGTGTAAAGCAACAAAAGAACTCTCATACAGTACAAAAGAGGTTTCTCTCACCAACCAGGGTTGCACACTCAACTAAGCATGTAAAAAGCATTTCTTAAATCATTCCTTTTGAAAAGTAGCAAGACTATCTTAAGAACCAAGCATGTTACTACTAGCTAATCCCCTCAGCTGTTACAGATGGGGTACACCAAGTAGGATGGAAAAATATCAATGATTTTTAAAAGGAAGTGACTTTTCATCTCATTCAAATGGTTCTACTATTGTTACAATGTTGGCAGTTGAAAAACAAGCAGAGAAAATCCACATAATACAGTAAAAAGTATACAGGTCTGGAAGAGAGCAGGATAGTTCTTGTTCTGGTACTCACTAGCTGTATGATCTTAGGCAAGTCACTGCACCCCTCTGGGTCTCAGTTACTTCAAGTGTTAAGTGATAGGTTCCCTCTCAAATCTATCACTCAAGTTTGAATATAAGATAACACAATGGAAAAAGGACTCAACTTTCTAATTTCGCACTCTTATTTTTTATCTTTTTTGGATTTAAAAATAAAATTTCGCGTACAATGCTTGATCTGCTGCTGAGTCCTTATCTAAATTCATTTTCTAACCAGTATTCTTAATATCCAGTACTGGTGAGCCATCCTTGACTTTCAAAGAAGAGTTGTTCATAACAATGGTTATCCAATAATCTCCCTTCCGTAATGTCAACAGTCCATTTCCCAGCTATGAGTGAATCACTCCAAAAATATTAGCTTATGAGGCATTCATTCAATAAAGACAGACCGTGAGTTGTTAGAAGCTGAAGGAGCACCTGTACTCACCAGAGACCACTGAAAATTTAACAGGAGAAGCTTCTCGTGCATATATACAAAGGAGAAATTAATCCACGGAAGAAAAGCATTCTGAATTAAGAACGTCTTTGGGAATTAACAGAGCAAGAGAAAGCCACCGTTCTTTTCTAGAATGTGAATAATTGAGTTAGCTATATAACCTAATATGTGAGATTTAATTTCATGTTTATATAATAAAATTAGACATTCTTCAACAAAAAGATGTTTAAAGGACTATCTTTAAAGTACAACAGAAGTCACATTTATAGTATGCTTGCTATTAGAGGACCGTACTCAGACTATATAAGCATTTAAGTGAAATAAACAAGTTAAGTGTCTTACATTTGGGGGTATGACACGTTTTATCAAACTGCATTAAGAAAAATACAGGGTCCCATAGAACCACAGTTAATATACTGAATTGATGGTGGTAAAATTCCATTGGACTTCCTATATACAACCTTCAATTTGCTTCATGGTTTCTATTAATGTTAAACACTACACTTGAAGGCAAGGATTTATAGTTACATCTAGAGTAAACAGAAATCATTAAAATTCAGCTCCTCTAGACATTATATTCAATATTTTTCTAGATAGAAACAAATGAAAAGATACAGTCCTGGCATGATAAAGGAAATTGGAAAAACCTAATTAGTGAAACAAATATATAAGTAGGCAGGCATAGCATATGCAAAAAAGCCAAGGAGAGTTAAAAACAAATTTCTATTGATTCCTTCCACAGGAGGTATTTCACCTCATTGTTCCTCAATACAACTTGAATTACCAGATGGCAGAATGATTACCTAGTTAAAAGTTTTAACTATAACTAAAGACCAAAGAATATGACAGAAGTGTACTATAGGCTCTTTTAGTCTGTTTCCATCTCTTATAAACACTTGATCCCTCCTAGGTATAGGAAAAAGGATGAATACAATCTTGGGGAAAATCTTAAATTTAAGGCTAAAAATCACAGCAACCTTAACTCATAACGACAATCAGAACTTGAACTGAAGTCCCTTTGGAAGGTTTAGTTGAGCTGATTAATAGCCCCAAACAAGTTTGCCTATATCTTTCCATTGAGAATAAATGCAATTATTCAACCACACCGTGAGTGCTTATTATGCGCTAACCTCCTCTTCCAAGTCAGGGGAGAGGAAAAAGCAAGAAGAGTATGGATAAAGACCCAGTCCCCTTCCTCAGAGCTCTCATAGTCATAAATGCAATGTGATTTGATGGTGAGTTTTCAAGGGAAGGAGTAAATGACTGCAGGAGGCAAACAAATGGACGGTACAGAGGAGCCTTCGCAAGGAGATATTTGAACTGTGCCTTGAAGGATGAGTAGAAGAAAAACAATGGGTGGGGTGTGTCAGGAAAACAAAAGAGCTGTGCAGAAGACCGGGAAGCATGGGAAAGCGTGGCATGAACAGAGGACTACAGAATTCAATAGAATTACTAATTTGGTAGAGTTTGAGATGGGTTTCCTGCATGGGAGCAGTGAGGGATAAGGCTAGAGAGATGGGTAGAGGTTATCTCCAGAAGGCCCTTCTATGCCATCATAAGGTGTCAGAACTCTGTTCTGAAAGCTATGGGAAGGCATTACATGATTTTAAACACAGACTAAAAAAAAACAAAAAAACAACAAAAACCCATAAACTGTTATATATCAAAAAACAAACAAAACAAAACAAACAAACAAAACCCCATAAACACAGACTGACATGATCAGAATTGCATTTGAGAAAAATAGCTCTAGCGGCCACGGGAGAGATGGGCTGGAGGGCATTAAGTTAGGAGTCGAAGAGCTATTCCAATAATCCACACAGAAAGTGACAGCACTAAAAGCTGTAACTATAGATTATTATGAATTCCCACCTTTCTCAGCAGCCTAGGGGTAGGAATGAGAAGGGTGGTTGTACTGACCCAGAGTTAAGTTACCACGATGGGTCAGCTGAACATTGGGGTAAAACAATAAAGAATGATAGCAGAATGTGGTTGAAGTGATGAACAATGAGGTCCAGACCGGTTATGAAATTAAGTTAAGCAACATGAGGGATGGGGGACGAAGGATGTAGTAGGCAGGATTTTGGTCCCCATGATCTCCACCCCCTGGTGCTACTCCCATGATTATGTGCTACTCCCATGGCCTTACATGGCAAAAGCGGGGGGGCGGTTATCTGGGTGTGAGCCATCTAATCATATGCATCCTTTAAAAGCAGAGAACTTTGTCAGGCTAGTGGCAGAAAGGGAGGTCAGTGAGATTGGAGCACAAGGGGGACTTGTGGCTGGTTCTGAAGATGAAGGAGGTCCCAAGCTGAGGAACACAGGCAGACGTTAGGAGCTGAGAGTGGGCCCTGGCTGATAGCAAACAAGGAAATGGGACCTTAGTCTGACAGCGGCAAGGAATTGAATTCTACCGACAATCTAAAATGAACCTGAAAGCAGATTCTTTCCCAGAGTCTCCATATAAGACCCTAGCCCAGCCAACACCTAATTTCAGCCTGTGAGACCCAGAACACAGAACACAGTTTAGTCTTCTGACCTACCGAACTGTGAGCTAATAAAATGGGTGTTGTTTTAAACTGCTAAATTTGTGGCAATTTGTTACAGAGCAACGAAAAACTAATACAAGAGATGAGGAGAGAAAGACAGACATCAAAGTGTGATAGGTATGAGCAGTTGTATTGGGACTGATACAGAGAATGATAAAAATAGGAGGTTGCAGTCTAGGAGGAGGCTATTGGAGTGTAATACTTTGGAGGTGGAGTAGTAGGTCTAGGTTACTGAAGTGAAGTGTGGCTAAACAATGCTGAAATAGGGGGCCACCATATACAGCTGTGCATGTTGTGCACTGTACAACTCCATGTGGTACCACTAGCACAATATACATCATATATTTATGTGTTTATCACAAGGCTTTTGCAGCAGATGGAATTAAAAGGCTATGAGGAAGGAGTGTATTTTCTAATTCACCAAAAAAAATATAAGCTAGCTAATACTGGTTAAAAAATAAAAGACAGGTGAAAGTGATATATTCATACGGCATGAGTATCAACTGCAGGGTGATGAATGAATGAGGACAGCAGAGAAGGTTCTGAAATGAGCTCCACAGCACCAGGAGGATAACAAGAAACAGACCTTATAAGAATAGTATGGGACAGTAGTAGTAAGTCAGTTATTACTTCTGCTCCCCCAAGCTCATATATAGCTCCTTTAAATGAAGTCACTCTCACATGCAAGCAAAAAAAAGTTAATGCCGGCAAATGAGTCAATACTAACATAATTCTCATTTCTTGAATATTTCCAGAAAACAAATATATGCAAACTTTCTAATTCTTACAACAACCTGCAATTTCATGACATTACATGGTAATTACTGATTACCGGTATTTTACATACGAGAAAACTGAAGAATAGAGTTAGATGACTTGCTTAAGGTCACACAAGTTAGTAAATGATGAGGCTAGAATTTAAAACTGGGTCTTTCTGTCTCTACTCTGCTGAGCTTCCTTCCAAGCAGACAAAATGTGGGCTAGATGTTTCCTAATATATTCCAATTATCCAAAAGCCTAGCACCCCACTGTACCCAGTGAGTCCTACCCTCCTCCCTCATCTGTGTCTGACCCTTGGAGCCCTTGTCTCTAGAGGGCAATCTCTCTATATATGTTACCTCCTCCCCCCAAGGAAATAGTAAGATGACTCAGTTCAAGTGCACGTCTCCTTAGGAACTGAACTAAACTCTGGAGACGTCTAGTAGGCAGAGACATCCTCTCATTTGCACATCACAGACGGTTATATCTACTCATAATACTGGCTTTGGATACCTTGGCTCTGATACAGAATAGGGCATGCTGGTGCCAAAACTATGTGTAATATTGGGGCTGGAGACTTCTAAAAACACACATTCTCCCACACATTCCACATGTGCATGCGCACTCACGCCCACGCCCACATTAGCAAACAGCACTGGCCTCCCATAGTGCCAAGTTCTAAGCAAGCAGGCTCTTCACGGAAATAGTTTGAATTTGGGAACTGGCCAGGATGTCGAGGTTCTAGACTACACATACCTAATTTTTTAATACTAATTGCAGCATTGACAAGAAATTTTGGTGACAAGCTTGGTATTCTGATCTTATCTTGTTTCTTTCTTCTTCTTTATAAGACCTGGAATTTTCCCATTTGAAGTTTCCTCCATTAAATCCAGACAGAAATAGTTTAATGGGATTCAGTAAAATACAGTAAGCTTATATCCTTACTACTAACATCTAGCTGGAAAAAAATAAATCTACACCAAATATGAATGTTTTACTTTTCTACCTGTTTCATGAAATTCTTGTAGCGTGTAGAAATTAAAGAGTCATACATTTTGGCTACCAGTAATATCATATTTCGAATTTTGGTTCTCTTTCTCCAGGGGATTAATTTCAGAGAGGTGGCTTGGTTTATCAACGAAGTCATTGCTTGATACAGTAATAGTGTATCCTGGCCTGTTCCGGTTTTCTTTTTCCAACTAAAGGAAGAGTCTTTTTCTGAGTCATATGGGCAGGCTGTACATTTACTTGATAAATTCTTGGTGACAATAAAAGCTGAATTTTCCTGGATTCTTCTTATTAGTCTATGGTCAACCCAAATCATCTAACAGTGGGCTCCATTCGAAAGAACTCCAGGGTACTTCAATGATTTTCAGAAGAAAAGGTCTACAAACAAAACAAGAATCGTATTTGGAGCCACTGCTATGTGTGCTTCGTGTCCAGAATTAATTACACCTCACCCCGACTCCTAGGTACCTGTCCCTGTCGACATGCACAGCTACTTCACCTGCAGGCAAGAAAGATACAAGCCAAAGAGGGCAAAAGAGCTCCACTGCTGCCAACCCCCCTACATAGACTGTGTGTATTCATTTCATGCCTTTTTTAGCATCAACTGGTAAAGTCCCACACTCCTCAACGCAATGGGCACCAACAGCAAAGTCCGCTGAGGACAGATCATCAACCATTCTGGCATATACTAGCAGTGACTGACTGCATTTAAGCCACAATTGTTTCTTTGTTCAGAGCTGAAGTAAGAGAGTATTTATACATAAGCTGTTCTTGGTCCTAAAAAACCTTATTTCCATACTAATGAATGACCCAATTTATAGTTCAACAAAAATGACTTCTACTTGGCAAAAGAATATATGTCACCCAACAAAGAGGCTGATTCAAGAACGTCCCACCCCCCACCACAACCTGGTTTAGACGGCAAATAAGGAACAGACTCCTGGATTGGAAGAAAAAAAGACGCTTCAGATCCTCTCTGTCTCTTCCCTCTTTTTTTTTTTTTATTTCTTTTCTTTTTTTATTTAAAGGTTTTTTTTTTGTTGTTTTGTTTTGTTTTTAACATCTTTTTTGGGGTATAATTGCTTTACAATGGTGTGTTAGTTTCTGCTTTATAACAAAGTGAATCAGTTATACATATACATATGTTCCCATATCTCTTCCCTCTCTTCCCTCTTTTCACACCACTCATAACACACACACACACACAAATACCAAAGACTTGTATCACTTACATTTACACACCCACCCACCCAGACTGGTGTGCGTGCGTGCGCACACACACACACACACACACACACTCCAGACTCTCACAACTGCACACTCACACCACATGAACATGATGGATACCATATGCAAAAACACTATATGCTCTCACACTGGCTCACACCCACTCACACTCATTCACACCTACACACCACTCACACACACACTCATAGAGCGTATTTTGTATTTTCTACCAAGTTCAGCATGATTTCTTGGTAACTGCTTTTTCCTCTCTGATTTGATTCTTTCATTGCATCTCTAGAATCTTCTTTGGTTGCTTGCACTTACAAGAGATACGTCAGTACCAGTGACCCTCTTCACCCCTCTCTCTGGGGCCAAATTTATAAGCCACAGGCTGACTGTCAAAGCTTCAGGTGGGTGGAAAAGAAGAAAAGGGAAAGGAAGTTGCTCTCCCCCTCCATCCCCTTTTCCAGATAAAAGTTCACCATAGACCCGGGACAGTGAATTGTGTCCACTTATCCTCACTTTTGACTTCAGTCCATTTTTCAAATGTATCTGAGCTCTGAGACGTGGCCACCCAGCAGGTGGTAATACCAGTTGGCAGGGATGAAAGAACAAACCGACCACTGCATGATGATTTTGCAACTTGTTTTCAGAGTCTAAATTCAACCCTAATCATCTGAGAATAAGAATAGCTAATTTGGTGACAGGCGCTACGAATGGCTATACACGCATTATCTTATTTGATGCTCACACTAATTATTTGATATGGTGGCTCTAAGACTCCTTATCTTAAAGATAAGGAAACTGAGGTTCAGGTAAGTTAAGTAATGTAGGGGAAGGCAGCTTTGGCTTCTTTTCTAACTCTGTCCCACAGCCCGAAAGAATTGCTATTTTGGTTGGTCAATATGACACTGTGAGGGACATTTCTTGTAGGTGGGGTACCTTTGGATAAAAAGGTCACACGCATATTGTGACACTCCTTGGAAATGGAAAGCTAGCCAAGATCACCTCAAAGCCAGTCACAGTGATTTCTTCGGCCTTTCCTTCTATGCAGCATCATCATAAATTCCTTTATCATGGCTGACCAGAGGCCATGAGATGCCCAGAATTAGATTTGAGTTTACTGAGACATAGAGGTCCTCTGTAGGCTATACCATAAGCTTCAACCCAGCTTTCCTTGGTACGACTTAAGGATTCTTAGGCACTAGCCCAACTGAAAATAATTGCATACCTTGTTTCTCACAGAGGAGGGTGACGAGATCAAAGCAACTTCTCAGCATTCCTCTTTCCCCAACACAACCTAGTCCTAATTCCTCCCTGCTCACTGAGCTCCAGGAACATTGGTCTGCTCTCTGATCTCAATCGTTCTTCCACTACAACGTATACTCCAAGAAAATAGGAAGATATCTATCTTGTTTCCCATTGTATACCAAGCATCTAGGATCATACGTGGGGCATAGTAGGCAGTCAACAAATATCAAAAATCACGAATCAAATGAACTGAGTGAATGATCACGTAACTTGCTAGGGTCACATAGCCACAAAATGACAGAGGTAAGATTTAAACTCAGGTTTTGGGTTTTTTTCCCCTGACTCCAAAGCCTTCAGAAAGACCCCAGGCCTTCTGAAAGATCCCAGATACAAAGACGAGAACATGCCACTGAAGAGCTTTATCTATTGCAAAAGATAAACAAGTAAATCATTCATCCTTCAATACAATAAATATTTATTTAGACAAGAGACTGGGAAAAACAAAGAATCCTGGCACCCAGAGAGCTCATTTTCTCTCATAGTGGTTTTCACCAGAAATTCATATCAAATTCACCCAGGGAATTTTTTTAAATGTCTCTGCTTAGGCTATACCTTCCCCACTCCCCAAAGTTTGTAGTTCAATGGGCCTGGATTGGGCATCCGTGTTTGTTTAAAAGCTGCACAGCCAATTTGAATTCACAGGCATGCTGGCAAATCACTGGTCTAGTAGAACGCCATGTGATAACCTACTATTTCAGAAGAACAAATGAAATGTTATGGGGATCAAGGGGACAAAAGAGGTTTACAAGGGAAGTGACATTTGAGCTGCTTATTGAAAAAGAGATCAGTGTTAGGTGGGGATG
This sequence comes from Globicephala melas, assembly GCF_963455315.2. Taxonomy (NCBI): domain Eukaryota; kingdom Metazoa; phylum Chordata; class Mammalia; order Artiodactyla; family Delphinidae; genus Globicephala; species Globicephala melas. The sequence goes on along the minus strand of NC_083335.1, from coordinate 28,977,145 downwards.
GGGAGAAAAGTAATATGGAGACACAGAAAGATCAGCTCAAGTGATTACTTCAGAGAGAACAGTAAGAGTGAAAATATTTACAAGTTTCCTTAGAATCCTAAATAGTAGACCTCAAAGGACCTCAGAGGTCACCTTGAGAAGTACTTCTAAAGCCTAGGAATTGCCTGGGGATCGTGTTCAATGAAGAGTCTGACTCGGTAGGTCTGGAGTGGAGCCTGAGATTCTGCATTTCTAACATGCTCCCAGACTGCTGGTCCACAGACCACACTTTGAGTTACCAGATTTTAGGGGTTCATGGAAGAACACTGATTTGCCAAGGTAATTACTGAAGTAGAAGTATACCAGCAGACAACTACTACCCAAAGACAGATCAAAGATCGTATCAATCCACCCAGAAACCAAGACTCAGGCTCTTACTGCGGGGATGGCTGAGTCCAGACCAACACCTATGGTAGTTTATAGCTTATCAGACCATCCAACAGTAATCACTTTCCCTAGGTGCTTGACCTTGAACAAGAGCTAATCTTATACCTCGAATACTTAGGCCTTTGCTGGCTCACAGGAACATTTACCTCCTTCAATTTATTCTTAAAAAGGGCAGGAATGACAGAAAATAAAGAGCTACTCCTTTGACACTTGATGACAGCGACCTTTCTTGTACTTCAAAATTATTCCAATCTGAAGGAGTCCAACCCGAAGCAGAAATTCAGAAATACTCATTTCATAGTCATAGACACTGACTGGAAAACTGTCTTACTCTGCTGTGACATTACAGAGATATCAAAGTGATACAAAGGAGCAACTTTCAGGGCAACTAATAAATATTCACACTTAAGGAGGTAAAGCACAAGTGAAGCCAGCCAATTCTTTTTACACCTGCAAAAAAAAAAATACTTAAGTACCATTTTCTTCAAAAAAGTGCACATTTGTCAAATATCAAATCAAAGCAGACATCCAAGTTTAACCTGGATTGTTGCATTTAATCCTCCCCAGCAATTCTAACATAACTGTATATTATTAAATCTGTTTTAGAGGTTAGGACACTGAAACTCAGAGATATCAATATTAAATAACTTACGAAACCATACATGTAGTAAAAAGCAAAGCTGGGATGGGAATCCAGATGGTCTGACACCAAAGCCTTTTGTATTCTTTCCATTTTACCGAACTGCTTTCCATAAGAATGCATGATGTGATCTCCCTGTTACCAGTCCCTACCTATCAACTTACTGAACATAAGACATTTCTGTCAAAGCACCCACTCACTTCTCCCTTATATCAGTGAGGGGTTTACTTGTTTGTTTCCCCGAATTGATTCTAAGATCCTGGTCCTTTGAGAAATCAGCCTAAGATAGTGATTCTCAAAATATCGTCCAGGGAATAGCAGCATCGACATCACCTGGGAACTTGCTAGAAATGCCAATTCTCGGGACCCACTCCAGACCCACTGCATGGGCTGTGCTTTAAGAAACCTCCAGATGGGGCTTCCCTGGTGGCGCAGTGGTTGAGAGTCCACCTGCCGATGCAGGGGACACGGGTTCGTGCCCTGGTCCAGGAAGATCCCACATGCCGCAGAGCGGCTAGGCCCATAAGCCATGGCCGCTGAGCCAGCATGTCCGGAGCCTGTGCTCCGCAACGAGAGAGGCCACGACAGTGAGAGGCCCACATAACGCAAAAAAAAAAAAAAAAAAAAAGAAACCTCCAGATGATTGTGACATCCACTCAAGTTTGATAACCACAGCTGTCTATACTCTATCCAGTTCAAAACCTAGCTGCAAACAAATCACCCTGCCAGAGAATGATAGATTAGGAGGGGTTGACTCAATGGTTTCTCCCGATTCAAATCCAATAACGGAACAAAATTAGAGACATATTTTCTCAAAAATAGATCAGCCTTTCTCAGGGAAAATCTCCGTTCAACGTAGTTGCTATTCATACCACAAAAATCTCCTAAAATGATCTGATCCTTCCTCCACTCAAACCCCCCAGAATCCCTAAAGGTCACGTATCAACTTTCTTTCCATTTAAGTGTGTAGAATGACCTAATGATCGTGTAATTTATTTAACCCAATACAGACTTTCAATTTTCTTCACAGTACCCTGACCCACCTCTTAAATCAGACAACGAAAGATTCACTGTGGTTTCTGGCATCAAATTTCAACTACATGGCTTACTTTTCAAGGACCAACAGCCCTCTTTTTCCAACCTTTTATTCCTGTCCTTAACCCAGACTCTCTATGAAAACCAAGAATCAGGTTGGTCTCATCACTAACCAGCAGAGTCATTGTCATTCCCATCTCTGTGCCCTTCCTTATTTTCCTTTCACATTTGGAAATTCCCTATTGCCTCCCTCCTCTTATAGAAACACTAGTGTCGGTTTTTCAAGGCCCATCTCAAACCTTACTGCCCTCCCCTCCCTCCCCACCCCCATCAGGCAAATAGGACCCCAGAGTCAAAAAATATTTTACCCCGGCTTTGGAGTCAGAAAGACTCGAGACTCAGTTCTAATCCAATATTTACCATCTCGTGATCACTGGAAAGTTTGTGAACCTTGATGAGCCTCAGTCTCCTCTTCCGTGAAATGGGCACAGTAAGAACCAACTTCACAAGGTTGCTGTGTGGTTTCAAGGAGAAAGCGTCCCTGACTCAAGGAAGAGAATCATCAAAAACTCTCAGCCCACGTTAATCTCTCACTTCTATGGACTCCTAGAGCAGCTGTAAACTGTGTCACACAATTTGTCAGATAATGTAACTGCCTAATATTATGTAACACACAGGCCACGAAACCAAAAGCATGTACAAACTACACTTATAACCTTCTTCCTCTGAGAAAAGACAAGTGGGGTGGGGGTCGTGACTGGAGTTGAAGATGGAGTTCAGGAGCCTGAAAGAAAGAATCTGACCCCAAAACTTAGGAACTAAGATCCCCGATAAGTGGAATTTCACAACTTCAGAGCATCAAAGGCACTCTAAAGGTGGGTAGCATCAGATGAGATCATTTGTTATTAATAATAAATTACCAGAGTGTGGGAGCAATTTTAGTTTGAATATAAATTAGAGAAGATTCAAAATTTGTCTCTATAATCACAAGAATGTCACTCACTTTCATTCTAATGTGCATTTTTGAACAGGAAAGAAAGGGCGAGGCTTTACCTTGCTCCTAACCCTGGTTACATACATGATGGCTGCCTGTCAAAATTAAAGCAGCATTGACATAGAGAGCATGATGCGATGTGCTCTGCAAAGAGGAGGGCTTCAAACAAGAGGTCAGGTGGAGAGGCCACCTCTCCCCCTGCTACTGGCACACCATGTCTTCCTCCACTGACTTAGCTGTTACAGAAAGAAGGAGCAGAAAACATGACCTTAGCAAGTTGCCAAGCTCCTTCTGCCTGAAGGTCCCCTCAAAGAGGACTTGGGTTGTATTTTAGGAAATACCTGGGATGATGTCAGTTTTCCTTAGGGTTGATATTCTGAACAGGCTCTCAGAAGTCAGCCTCTCTCTCTGACCAAGGCAGAGATGGAGCGGAGTTCCATCTAAGAGGAATCTAACTCCCCGAGCGAGTGGTGAGGCCCGCTGGGGTCCTGACACAGATGTCAGCAGCCACCCTTAGAATGGGGCAGTGGGGCAGATGTCTAGGTATTTGCAAAAGAGGGGTGAGGAGCTGGGACCAGCAAAGTAGACCCCCAGAGAGGCGGCAGAATGACTGAGAGGACAAAGTATTTCTAACTAGTTGTGCGGTCTTCCTCCGTTCACGTGCTCTGAACTTCCCCACTCCCACCCATGAGGTTCTACCTCCTGCTTTTGGTCCTGATACACGTTGCTGCAAAAGTGACACCTTTGTGCTTCACGTCATTGGAAGTATGGGGAATAATTAATAATATCGCATAAGAACATCATCATCTACCAGCTGAGAACCTTGGCTTTAAATTAGATTCTTCCTTCTCTGATTCCCTTTAATCGATGATCACTCAACACTGTCAAGCCTTCCTATCTAAATATCTGCCAGACCCTTTGCCTTTTCAATACTCTATGACCATTAACGTTGCCCTATTTTGAGCCCTCCGATCCCGCACCCTCACTTCCTAACTCCATTCTCACTAGCATAAAGATAAAATATCTCCCTAGAATATTTTTAAGCCATAAGACCCCTATTACATGGTGCCTTGAGTTTTGTTTTCATGTTTTCTTAACAGATATTTTCAAGTGAGCTCAGTAATGGTAAGGCCATTGGGAAACCAGCAAAGAGTTGAACAAAATTATACTGTCCTTCTGAAAGCTTGCAGGTTAAGCACTGTTAAGTGGGTAACGTTGGAGCCCTCATTTAATCCACAAATGAGCTTTTCAGATGTTATGACTTTAATTTTAGTAACTTTCAGATAGATCCATTAGATACATACAGGGGCTCCCAAGTACGCTTTACCTAAAACCCAGAGTCAACACATCATCAGTTGTCAAGATCAGATTTTGAGTTTATATGTCAAAACTCCATGTCAAGTCCCTTAAATTGTAAACTTTGAAGATCCTCAAAGTATACAGTTCACACATCCTCAAAGTATACGGTTCAAGGTCTGCAACATTTAGATATCGGCAGGATACCTCCCCTATGTCAATTCTAATTTTGCATCTGCACGTGCTTATAGCTGCAAATCGCCACATATAAATTCCCAGCAAATATACAATTATTATAAAAGAGAAGAGCACAACTGTATTAAAAGGTAGGAGGTAAAAGACCTGATTTCCAAGAAGAAAGAGGTTGAAGCAGTTAATGAAAAGAATGATATTAATTCCTTTTCTAGTCCAGACTGTTCTGTGTCCTAATTATTTCTGGCTTTTATCATACAGAAGGCAAAAAGAGGTCTAGAAAAGGCACTCAGAGCAGTGGCCAAGTCCTTATTCAACTACTCACTGTGTAACCTTGAATGTAGACCAAACTCTACTAGACACCTGAGGTTCACCATCTGTAAAATGGGGAACTGGATCAGCTTTTAATTGCTTCTAGTATTTAAATCTTATGATTTCATGGATAAAAAAGAATCAGGTTTCACATCTATATACACACCCTCCACACTTGAAGTGAATGCATTCATTATGCCATTTTTCAAAAAGGAAAAGGAAAGCCCCAGACAAGTAACTGAAGCACTTTGGATACGATAGCACTAACAGGCCTAGGACAACAGGAACATTCTAACACCCAGTTATTTTAGCTTTACACGTAGAAGACTTGCGAAGTTTTAGTACATTATTTACTTGCGAAGTAAATAATAAGCTACCCGTTACGCTCCTGGAAAGCTAAGATTACGACAAAGTTCACTTTTAGGTTGCACTGAAATCCGGTGCCTCACATCTCCCCTCTTCCAGTTCTAGAAAGATAACAAGGCAAGTCCTTCTCCGTGTCACTGCCCTTTGAAAATTGAAGCACAGCTACATCATCTGTCAATCAGCCTTCTCTCCTCCACACTGAACATTTGCCATTACACCCACCACTCTAATAAGTTGCATGGTTTTCAGACTCTTTTAACCACCCACCTCACCATCCTGTGGACACACTACGATTTGGTGATTACTTCTTTAAAATGGGCCTACAGAAAACCAAACACAAACTCTACTAGACAAGCACAAACTTTTGTTAGTGTGTTGGAGTCTTGGAGTTTTAAAAGACTCTGATGAAAGCTATAGATGTTCTTCGGAGAAAAAAGTTCCTACATGTATACAATATATTCATAATCTGCAAACGATCAGTTGTTTCACGATCCACGACACTCATCCGTGGACCCCATGCTAAGAACCCCTACCCTGGATATACCTAGAGCCCAGGAGGGCTATCATTTCTGATGATCTTAACACTATATTCAGATTGAATATACAGTGCCAGTTGAATCTTCTAAAAGGAAGCCAAAGGACAGAAATAATTAATTTTGAGGTGGGAGTGCTAATAAAATCACTATACATGTTTTCAGGTATTTTTAATGAGACTTGTGGGAATTCGACTATGAAATAATCTAACCTACCTATCTATATAACTAAATTTAGTTAAGAGACATGTTAGCAAACATTGTGACTACCCTCCAAGTGCCAATTCAGACTAAGGCACTTACCGGTGCCAGGTAATATCTCAGATGATACATGTTCAACAGGAGGATAATGATTTATTCTTAGCATGAGGAGCTGTCAAGCAGGAAAGATACAGTCATGCAATCCAACACACCTCCACCCATCAAAGAGGTGTTTCCTAGTGTTCTAATTTCCATTGACTAGAGCACATTAAACCCCTACTGAACATTAAAGTTAAATTAGGCATCATCACAGGCTGAATAGCAATCTGTTTAACGCCATTGCTTTTCCTGGGTACAATAATATTTTGCTATGGCTATTCATCAGGCACAGAGTAATCGTAGCTGCAGATGCCTCATTCTTGGTCAACTATTACTAGAAACTTTGTCAAAAAAGTTAGAAGATTGGGGCTTCCCTGGTGGCGCAGTGGTTGAGAGTCCGCCTGCTGTTGCAGGGGACACGGGTTCGTGCCCCGGTCTGGGAGAATCCCACATGCCGCGGAGCGGCTGGGCCCGTGAGCCATGGCCGCTGAGCCTGTGCGTCCGGAGCCTGTGCTCCGCAACGGGAGAGGCCACAACAGTGAGAGGCCCGTGTACCGAAAAAGAAGATTGAGAATTGGGAGGAAAGTTTTCAATTGTATATCAACAGTTGGTTTTGGGGGCCTGCCCCATATCTTATTATGTGGTTACTGCTGAAAGCAAAACGATCCAATTATTGTCCCATAAGAGTAATCACAGGTACCTGACCTCAAGTCTTGTTGACATAGACCCCAATTCATCACTCCTGCCTAGACCCATTCCTTTGCCATGCGACTTTACAGTTCCTCCCCCTACAGGCCGTGCACGTTGGGCTTGACCATGTGACTTACTTTGTCCAGTGGAATAAGGGTAGAAGAGACAGTTTCCGTTTCAAGCCTAGGCCTTAAGAGGCACCTCATGGTTCTCATGCTTCTGCTTGCTCCCTTGCATCTCCACCACCACCAGGAAAAAGCATCCCCGGTTAATCAGCTAGCCCAAGACACACAGAAAAGACTCAGACCCAATCTGCAGCTAAGGGCCACCCAGCTAAGCCCAGCCTAGGTCACCTGACCTCAAACCAACCCATAGACATGTGAGCAAAATTATTGCTTACTGTTGCATGCCACAGATACTCTGTTATTGTTAGGGATACAGCAATAGCTGACTGACTCTATACTCAACGTTAAAAAGGTACAACATACTGAAATCGTTGATTTTACAACTTGCCCTTTTTTCCTATGAGATATTTACACTTACATTATATATCTATACACACTTAGGCAAAATTTTGACTGCCAGGGACTGTGTTAGATGTAGGGCATGCCATGGCAAACAAGCAATGCTCATGGTTGCTTACTGCCTATTGGTCTGAGCTTCGTAATATCTCTTACACCTCTGGACATAACGGGAGATATGGTGGGGTATACCAAAATCAGGGCCAGGAATCATTTTATTTCATTTGTAAGCAACGGATGAGATCCGTTATCTCTAAGAGCAATTCATAATTATATTCCCGTAGCAATGCTTCATTTTCTGACTGTCAGGAAAATGAAATGCTTCAACATTGGTATGCTTTCAGATAACTGAAGTTTGCATCTCAAGCTCCGAAATTCGAACTACATTGGCAGGAACCAGTACTATCCACATCCCTGGTATCTCAAAGGACACAGAACATAATTTGACTTTTCTTCCATGACTTAAGGCCGTCATTATGGACTACAGTTATTGTGCCGTGCTGTAATATGGCTCTCGGTCTCTCTCCATGTTTCTCTGTCTCCTCCTTACTAGAAGTCTGTCAACTGTCTCTTCTTCTGCTCTCACCCAACCTGCCTCTAATAGCCTTCTTTCCCTACTGCCTTCCCCAAACTGCTGCATGTCCACCAGATAACCATGCTTATTAAGAAGTATGTATTAACAAGGCTCACTGTGGTACACTGACCCTCTCAAGTTAATTGCATGGTTTTTATACATGGGATTCATAACAGCAAGTCCTGGCCTTCACAGTTCTTTTTTGCTAACTTCGTGGTTTAAGGCTGAATATTCTAGAAAAGTGAGGCTACCAGATGAAAGTCTGAACGTGCAGGGGGGTTAACGTACCTTACGTTTTATTGTGCTTTAAAGATCTTTAAAGGGTTTTTTTTTTTTTGTATGTAATCCTACTTAATAATCACAATACTATTCAAAGAGCCAGGTGAAAATTATCTCAGACCTAGATGGATTCCCACTCCGGTGTACAAGGAGAGGGCTTGTGTTTCTCTCCAAATGCTTAGTAAGATTACAGAAAGTCAACAGTTGGAGGCCCTAAAACCTCAAGCACCATGCAGCTACAAGCAGTTTCTTTAAAAAAATAAGTGCCCGGAATGAAGTGTCACTGTAGGTATTCAGACAGGCCAGCTCTGGAGTAGAAAGACAGGCTGGATGAAATCTCTGTCTGCATTGAGATTTTGAATTTCTGCATCAGTTGTATAAAATTTTATTTAAGCGAATCGGACCACACGATCCTAATACATTTAGTTTTTAAAAGCAATATGTGTCTTAACATTTATTTCTCAAAATCAAATTATCATTTGTTCAGAAAGCTCAATTAATGTGAAAGATTTCGATTTCCATTTTCTTGTTATCACCCAGAGTTACGGAGCCGAGGATTACTTCATCTCTGAGAGCATAGCAAACAGAGCCAATGTTCCCATTAGTTTTTCCTGTCACATCTAACGCAGTGTCTGGGACCTAACAGGCACCCAGTAAACGTTTGATGAATCAATGAATTTGTGAACTCATCAGATTTGTAAATCATTTGCCTCGTTTCTTCCCGTTACGGCTGTTTGGGAATCAAAAAATAGAACTAGATTAAATAAACCACTAGCCCATCATTTATCGAGCTCTTTGTATTACCCACGACTTCCATTATTAATTGCCTTCTGTGTAGGAAATGTCGAACAATGGCATGGAGGGAATAAGGCAGACACGGAAGAGAAAGCAAGTGGGGAAGGCAGCAATTACCCTGAAGTAGAACTAATTGTTCCAAATCCATTGCCTTTGGCGTCAGTTCACATAATAATTCTGTGCTGCTTTTGACTATACACCGCACGTCAGCGCCACTAATGGAATGCAATAAAAACCAAATTCCTTTTGCTTCTCTCCATATACAGTCTATGTACATAGCCAGTAAATGGGTTCTACTGCCGTCACAAAAGATGTTCCAGCTGCGGCCTCCATTGGCCATATGTGGGATCGTGTAGACACAGTTCTGAGAGAAAGTCTAAGCTATGGAGGCGAGGGGGGAGGGGGGTTCTCAACTATCTGTTATCATCTCCGTGTTTACAAATTTATGACACGAAAACAGGAAGTAGTTTGGACTGTTTGTTGATATCCCCCCCTTGCACCTACATAGCTCTCTGCGCAATTCAGTCCCAACAGGTAGACATTTGCATGTACTCTGCATATTTAAATTCAGCCACCTGCCAGAGCCCTCCAACAGCTGTCTAAACATCAGTCACCCTAAATTGTTATTCCCTAAGATCTAAAAACTGTCTTTTTTTTTTTTTTTTTTTAGTTATTAGTTAAAGGGATCACATGGTGAATTCTTTCAGAATGTTTTTCTTCATTTCTTTTTTATCATGAGGGGGAAGTAAAAGGTAAAATGTTGGTCCCCAATTTTTCGCACTCTTCTCCCAAACTCACCCTTACCAACAGAGGTAGCAAAGGTAGCACTGTTAACAGTTGAATATGTATCCTTTCAGTCATTTTCCATAAACATACTAACCCCCAGAGAGACATACACGTGTATGTGCCCACATATGCACAGATACCCTATACAATCATTCACATGCTATCTTCTGAGTTTCTATGGAAGCACTCGTAGTTTTGTAATCCCATTTTCCATTCAGTTTCTTCCAACTTTTTTTTTTTTTTTTTTTTTGGCCGCGCCGTGCAGCATGCAGGATCTTAGTTCCCCAGCTCCCCAACCAGGGATTGAACCCATGCCCCCTGAGTTGGGAGCGTGAAGTTTTAGCCACTGGACTGCCAGGGAGTCTCTTCTTCGAACATTTTAAAGATAAACCTTCATACAGGTGTAAATCATAGTGACCAATACAGAAATCAGTGATCATCCCTATTGGGGAACAAATGTGTGTGTGTCTCACCTCTCAGACTCAGACAAGACAGCGGTGAGAGAGTTCGTTAAATCGACCTAGGTGCTTCTTATTTATAAAGCTTGAGGGGGGCTCTTAAATTGGGATATCATTTTGTTACAAAACTAAAACTGCATCAACACAGAAATGAGTCAAAATACAAATAGTATCATAAACAATCAAATCAGAAACGTTGATTTCTTCATTCAAAAAATACATGCATGCCTATCGCATACTAGGCATCATGCTAAGAATTGTTGATATAAGGATAAAACAGTCTAATTACTAGAGATAATTACAGAATGTACCATAAGTGTAGTTTTCATTTAATCGCCAGTCCCTTTTCACTAACAGAAGAGTAGTATCTAAAGAAAAAGTCTTAGTTCCAATTTTCATATAAAACTGAGGGACAGTCTACAAATACCTGACCAGTACTCTTCAAAAACGTCAAGGTCATGAAAAACACAGAAAATCTAAGAAATTATCACACATCAAAGGAGACTAAGGAGCATGACAACTTAATGTGAAACAGTATCCTGGAATGGATCCTGAAATGGAAAAATGACATTAGTGGAAACACTAGGGCAAATCCAAGTGTGAAGTTTAGTTAATAGTACTGAACCAATGTTTTGACAAATGTACATAGTAACGTACATTGGGGAAGCTAGGTGAAGGGTATAGAGAAACTCTTAGGACCATTCTTACAACTTTTCTGTAGCGTTAGAGTTATACCAAATAAAAGCTCAGGGAACTAAGATCCCACCTGCCACATGGCATGGCCAAAAAAATAAATAATAACTAGGTCGATATCAGTAAAGATGAGGAAGAGAAATAGAAGAGCAATTTAATATTTTTATTTTTCTCTATGCCAGACACCATGCTAAATATTTCCTATGTACGATCACACTTAAATCTCCACAACAGCCCCAAAGATATATCCTATTATTACCTCTATTTCACTGAAGAGGAAAGTGAAGATCAGAGAAGTGAAGTAACTTGTCCAAGGATACAGAGGTAGGAAGTGGCAGAGACAAGGTTGGAAGTCCTGATATTAAGATGAAACCAAAGTCTAGAATCTTAGCCACTATGTCTACCACCCCCACTAAAGAATGTGGCTTTCATTCTGGAGGCTCCAAACTGCTTGACTTTCTGCAGTGGTAACAATGCTGGAATAAATGCTATCTTTAGGAAAGCTTTTGTATTTACTAAGCCTCCTTTCTAATGTCCAAGACTTACTACATCAACTGAGGCTGTTTTTGGTTTCTGTACTGCTGTTTCTCTTAGCTGTCAGCTACCTCTATCATTCTGCACTTGCACACTTATATACAGCCCTCACTCCACTGAGTAGAAACCCATCCTCCAGTCTCAACAGAACAATCCAGGCTCCCCGTCATCCTTTGCACTTGGAGCGCTGTATTATTAGCACTAGGAGCATCTGATTCCCGTAGGACCTGAGTTGGGTTTTGCCAAGCTGTCCTTGCTTCTTGTGTTCATCTATGCATGAGGGTCTCAAGGGCTCAATTTTTTCACTGGCCATCTGTCCTAAGGTTAGGCTTCAGACTTTGTACTTATCTTAAGAATCTCCCCTGTGGTCACTGGGTCAGTGGCTTCATTGGTGGTATCATTCCGGCACAGTTCACCACCTGAGATTCACAGAACAGTGGTAACTCATCTGCCTCAATGCCCTCTCTTGAAACACCAGTGTCAAGGTTTGCCTGGTTTTTGCAATCAGTGAGAGTTATCTTGTTCCACGGTTTCAAGAGGAAAGGATGATGTTCTGGGCAAAAGGCCTAAAGGAAATCTTATCCTGGGAACCGTAGACTCCAACCTCCAAGGTCTTTCACTGCTTCGCTTTTGAAACTGCTTCACTTTTGAAATTGTTTCCATTCTCCTCCAGGTGCAGGTAACAGAACAAAATGCCACCTTACTGTGTAAAACTGCAACTCAAAATCTAACCACTGCTTTTCCAAATTAAAGCAGCTGATTTCTAATAATAAAGGCCGCTTTTAGCCTGTCGAAGCTGCTAAGTGACTGCTTCCTTTCCTCACTCAATAAAGAAAGTCTGTAATCTACATGAGTGAGCGAGAGGGAAATGCTAGCCCAGCCAACAAATGTGCTCACCTTATCCCTCAGAAGTATACAGAGAGGCAGCAGAACAGCTCTGACCCAACTAGAGGAAAGGAACCTCTTTCCAGATGCAGGGCATTTTTACGAGAAAGGAAGTACAATAAGGTAGTCAACTGGTTGACACGTTCCTCTTCTGAGCACTTGGCAGGTTAATTTCACCATTAACTTTCAATGATATACTTGGATTCAAATGCCTGACTCACTGTGTGAGCTAGAACAAGTCCTTGCTTTCTAGATGCCAGTTTCCGGATCTGTAAAGTGAGGGAGTTGGATTAAAGGTCTCTGAGGGCCCTGCCACTCTGACATTATAACAGTTCAACAACTGGGTACACAGATCCACGGTGCGGTTCAAATGATGACCAACACTCAGACAATGGTGCCAATCTTCTCCTGCTAGCTTGGCATGCCCAAAACACTAAGTAACATGCAAAAAAAAGTCCCAAGCAAAATAATTTGCCACACCAACATATTCAGGTATTTTGTCTCCCAATTATTGAGTTGGAATAGTCTATTCTCTGTCCTTTGAATTCTTTCCCTCATTCCCATTTCCACATCCTTTTCCTTGATATTACCCTATCTAGGTAGTTTTCCTCCCCTTCCCCTACCGAAAACCAATCCCTCCTTCAAAGCATAGCCCAATATTTGCTGAATATTTGAGTTTTCACTGATTTCTCCCAGCTAGTGATCTCTTCCACCTTTGAACTCCAATAGCACTGTGTGAAAAAGCTGGTAATTCTTTTAATTGTCTGTTCAAAATGTGTTCTATATTTTGGTTCTCTCTTTTAAAAAGGGCCTTTCTGATCGTAACCTAAGGCATCTCTGAAGTAAAACAAACATTCTAATTAACTGTCAAGTCCCTTCATATTTATTAAGAAAAAGGAACAAAAAAGTTTGTCTTATTCTACCCCTAGGGAAAAAAAAAATGTTACAAGTAGGTTTAACTCCAAAGAAGTCCCAGCTCTGACTACTGAACCTTCAAAAACAGGGCTTGGAAGTGATCTGAAGTAAAGGGACCGTGTTACTTCCCGGCCTTTTTTTTTTTTTTCATTATTACTGTTAATAGTACTGATGTTAGTATATTAGTATCATTAGAGACCGTTGTGATTGTTAAAGACAAAGAAGAACTAGATTTTCTGCTGCAGAAGTGAGGGTTTTCAAAAAGGTTTTAGGGAAGGGCATAGACCATTTTACCTGCGCGGGAAATCTAGAGATATAAGGTAATGCTTTCTCTCATCAACTCAGGAAGAAACAGGAAAGAGCTTTGGCTGTTGTAAGATAAAGAATAAACTCAGGGGCCTTCCCTGGCTGTCCAGTGGTTAAGACTCCGCCTTCCAATGCAGGGGGTGCGGGTTCGATCCCTGGGCAGTGAACTAAGGTCCCACACATGCCTGGTCGGGGAACTAAGGTCCCACATGCCGTGAGGTGTGGCCAAAAATTAAAAAGGAATAAACTCAAACCAACTGTTCAGTACTCCACTGCAAGGGTTTAAATCTTTTCCAAACAGTGACTTAGAATAGCACATTGATTTTCTTAACTCTGTTAACTACTCTTAAAAGTACAATCAAGTAGCTCAGATCAAACATTTTACCAATATTTATGGAGCAATATCACGGGCGAGGCATCAGCTAGATGTTATAGGGAACACAAGAGAAATTAACATGCTCCGGAATGAGCTTGTACTCTAACACAGAGAGCTTCAGTCGGAAGGAAGGGAAGGAGGGAGGGAGGGATTTCCAGGGCAAAAACTTAAGAATCCTTGACTTTCCTCTCATTCATCATATTCAGTTTTCTTTCTTTTTATCCACACCTGTCCTCTGCTTCTCTTAACTTTGTCGTTGTCCCTGGCTACATTTCTATGCCCCCTACACTGTCCCACACACAACTACTGTCAGGGTGATCGTTATACAACACACTCTATGATTCAGCCACACCAAATTATTTGCATCAGAATCACATATCTCTGGACATTCTCAGGCTGTTCCCTCTGCCCATTATTGCCCTTTAAGACTTGGCCAAAAATCACCTCCTAAGTGAAATTTTTGCTGACTCTTGTGGGCAAAAATAGTCCTTCCTCTGTGATCCCACAGCACCCAGCAGATAAATGCATTAGCACTTAGCAAAGTGTGTGGACATTATTTGCTTATATTCCATCTCCCTCTTCAGACAATTGTGTGAGACAGGATTCTGCTGCAGGAAACAGAAACAACGCTAGCATTTTAAACAGAAAGCTATGTAACACAAGGGATTCTGTACATATAAGATCACTGGAAGTGATAGAGGAGCAGGTTCTAGGCTGAGCCTCTCAGACAACCTTTGCCATGATCAGGAAAACGGAGAATCAGGAGGCCACCATTGGCACCACTGAGATATAAAACACACTTCTACACATGTAATCCAGACAGGATGCAGAGCCACCATCATAATGAAGGCTTCTACAAAGCTACTGACTACACCCCAGAAGGCCGCCTCAGAAATGACCACTCTTTCCACAGCAGGGCTTGAGAAAAGCAATAGATAAGACAGCAGTACGGCCACTGCCTCATTTCTGCCTCTAAATCTCATGCGAGTGCATCTATTTGGTGGATGCAAGGAGAACCCTAGCTATGAGAGCCTCAGAGATACGGATTTTTAAGTTTCAAAACTTGGCAATATAGAAAAGCACACAGGGCTTCCCTGGTGGCGCAGTGGTTGAGAATCTGCCTGCCAATGCAGGGGACACGGGTTCGAGCCCTGGTCTGGGAAGATCCCACATGCTGCGGAGCAACTAGGCCCATGAGCCACAATTACTGAGCCTGCACGTCTGGAGCCTGTGCTCTGCAACAAGAGAGGCCGTGATAGTGAGAGGCCCGCGCACTGCGATGAAGAGTGGCCCCCAATTGCCGCAACTAGAGAAAGCCCTCGCACAGAAACGAAGACCCAATACAACCATAAATAAATAAAATTTTAAAAAAAGAAAAAGAAAAGCACACAATAAGGAAGTCAGAGTAGATGGTGAGTAACAGTCACCATGTATTTAGCACCTAGAAACAGTACTTAATAAATGAATGCAACTATGCAATACCCCATTATGAAGGCTGTTGGGTATTTTTAAAGCTGTCCCTATTTTTTGCTTTCTGTTTTTCTGATCGCAAAAGTTATTCGCTTTAGAAGAATGTTCACCTTAGCATTATTTATAAAGGGGACATCTGGAATAATCCAAATATAAAACAAGAGGAGATGAATTAAATGAATTATGACAGAATATTAGGCAGTCATTAAAATGATGACGTAGATCTCTCTTTTGATGTAGGAAGATAGTCATGGTCTGTGTGCAAAAGTAGGTTAAAATCTATGCCACACCACAAAAATAAATTTCAGGTGAGTTAAAGGTATGAATATGAGAAGCAAACTTGAAAATTTGGAGAACTGAAAAATAACTTCAGGATAGGAAAAAATGTCCAAGATAAGACAATTAATAAGCACAAACCATGCTGAATCTGATGCCATTGAAAGGCAGAAATTTCTATACAATGAAGTAACCAAAAAAAACCCATCAACACAGGATTAGTATCAAGATTATATAAAGAAATAATCATGATGAACAGAACTGGAGGTATCACACTCCCTGACAATACTACAAAGCTCTTAGTATTCAAAACAGTATGGCATTGGCACAAAAACAGACACATAGATCAATGCAACAGGACAGAGAACTCAGAAATAAACCCACACACCTACGGTTAATTAATCTATGAAAAAGGAGGCAAGAATATACAATGGAGGAAGACTGTCTCTTCAATAAGTGGTGCTGGGAAAACTGGACAGCTACATGTAAAAGAATCAACTGGACTACTCCCTCACACCATGCACAAAAATTAACTCAAAACTTATTAAAGACCTAAATGTAAGATGGGAAACCATAAAACACTTAGAAGAAAATATAGGCAGTATGCTCTTTGACATCAGCTTAGCAATATTTTTCTGGATCTGTCTCCTCAGGAAAGAGCAGCAAAAGCAAAAGCAAGCAAATGAGACTACATCAAATTAAAAAGGTTTTGTACAGGAAAACAAACCATCAACAAAACAAAAAGGCATCCTACTGAATGGGAGAAAATATTTGCAAACGATATATCTGATGAGGGGTTAATATCCAAAATACATAAAAAACTCATACAACTAAATATAAAAAAAATTCAGATTTTAAAATGGGTAGAGGACCTGATTAGACATTTTTCCAAAGATGATATACAGATAGCCAACACGCACATGAAAAGATGGTCATCACTCATCAGAGATATGCAAATCAAAACCACAATGAGCTATCACCTCACACGTGATAGAAAGGCTATTATCAAAAAGATAACGAATAACAACTGTTGGTGAGGATGTAGAGAAAAGGGAACACTTGTGCTCTGTTGGTTGGAATATAAACTGGTACAACCACTATGGAAAACAGTATAGAGGTTCCTCAAAAAATTAAAAATACAACTACCATATGATGCAGCAATCCCACTTCTGGATATTCATTGATAGAAAATGAAGACACTAATTCAAGAAGATAAATGCACCCCAATGTTCACTGCAGCATTATTTACAATAGCTAAGACTAGGAAAGCAACCTAAGTGTCCATCAATAGATCGATACAATCTATCTTTCTAACGTGGAAAAATACATAATCTATACACACACACACACACCACTCATACATATACACACAACTGATTATTATTCAACCATGAAAAGAATGACATCTTACTATTTGTGACATGGATGGACCTAGAGAATATTCTGCTAAGTGAAGTAAGTCAGACAGAAAAAGACAAATACCATATTATTTTAATTAAGTGTTGAATCTATAAAAGGAAACAAATGAACAAACAAAGCAAAACAGAAATGGACTCATAGATACAGAGACCAAACTGGTGATTGCCAGAGGGCAGGGGTTGTGGGGGGAAGTGCAAAACAGGGGAAGGGAATTAAGAAGTATAAACTTCCAAATATAAAATAAGTCATGTGGATGTAATGTAGAGCATAGGGAATATAGTCAATAATACTATAACGGGGGGAGACCTTCAAGAGGGCGGAAGAGTAAGACGTGGAGATCACCTTCCTCCCCACAAATACATCAGAAATACATCTACATGTGGAACAACTCCTACAGAACACCTACTGAATGCTGCCAGAAGACCTCAGACCTCCCAAAAGGCAAGAAAACCCCCACGTACCTGGGTAGGGCAAAAGAAAAAAGAAAAAACAGAGACAAAAGAATAGAGATGGGACCTGCACCTCTGGTAGGGAGCTGTGAAGGAGGAAAAGTTTCCACACACTAGGAAGCCCCTTCACTGGTGGAGTCGGGGGGTGGCCGGAGGTGGGGAGCTTCGGAGCCACAGAGGAGAGCGCTGCAACAGGGGTGCAGAGGGCAAAGCGGAGAGATTCCCGCACAGAGGATCGCTGCTGACCAGCACTAACCAGCCTGAGAGGCTTGTCTGCTCACCTGCCAGGGCGGGTCGGGGCTGGGAGCTGAGGCTCGGGCTTCTGAGGTCAGATCCCAGGGAGAGGACTGGGGTTAGCTGTGTGAACACAGCCTGAAGGGGGCTAGTGTGCCACAGGTAGCCAGGAGGGAGTCCTGGAAAAGACTGGAACTGCCTGAGAGGGAAGAGACCATTGATTTGGGGTGCACAAAGAGAGGAGATTCAGAGCACCGCCTAAACAAGCTCCAGAGACGGGCACGAGCCGCGGCTATCAGTGGAGACACTGGAGACAGGCATGGAATGCTAAGGTTGCTGCTGCAGCCACCAAGAAACCTGTGTGCAAGCACAGGTCACTATCCACACCTCCCCTCCCGGGAGCCTGTGCAGCCCGCCACAGCCAGGGTTCCATGGTCCAGGGACAACTTCCCTGGGAGAACACACGGTGTGCCTCAGGCTGGTGCAACGTCATGCCGGCCTCTGCCGCCGCGGGCTCACCCCGCATACGTACCCCTCCCTTCCCCCCAGCCTGAGTGACCCAGAGCCCACAGTCAGCCACTCCTTTAACACCCTCCTGTCTGAGCAAAGAACAGACACCCTCAGGTGACCTACAAGCAGAGGCAGGGCCAAATGCAAAGCTGAACCCCAGGAGCTGTGTGATGAAAGCAGAGAAAGGGAAATTTTTCCCAGCAGCCTCAGGAGCAGTGGATTAAATCCCCACAATCAACTTGATGTACCCTGCATCTGTGGAATACCGGAATACACAACAAAGCATCCCAAAATTGAGGCAGAGGACTTCGGGAGCAACGATATATAAATACTTTTCCTTTTTCTCTTTTTGTGACTGTGTATGTATATGCTTCTTTGTGTGATTTTATCAATATAGCTTTGCTTTTACCATTTGCCTTAGGGTTCTGTCCGCCTGGTTTTTTCTTTTTTCTTTTTTTGGTATAGTTTTTAGCACTTGTTATCACTGGTGGATCTGTTTTTTGGTTTGGTTGCTCTTTTTTCTTTCTTTCTTTTTTTAAAATTACGTTTTAATTTTTTCTGTTTTTAATATTTATTTTTTATTTTAATTATTTTATTTTTCTTTCTTTCTTTCTTTCTTTTGTTCTCCCTTTTCTTCTGAGCCATACGGCTGACAGGGTCTTGGTGCTCTGGCCGGGTGTCAGGCCTGTGCCTCTGACGTGGGAGAGGTGAGTTCAGGACATTGGTCCACCAGAGACCTCCCGGTTCCACGTAATATACAATGGCAAAAGCTTTCCCAGAGATTTCCATCTCAACGTTAAGACCCAGTTCCACTCAATGGCTAGAAAGCTACAGTGCTGGATACCCTATGCAAAACAACTAGCAAGACAGGAACACAACCCCACCCATATGCAGAGAAGCTGCCTAAAATCATAATAAGGTCACAGACACCCCAAAACACACCACCGGATGTGGTCCTGTCCACCAAAAAGAAGATCAAGCCTCATCCACCAGAACACAGGCACTAGACCCCTCTACCAGGAAGGCTACACAACCCACTAAATGAAATTCACCAACTGGGGACAGACACCAAAAACAATAGGAATAACAAACCTGCAGCCTGAGAAAAGGAGACCCCAAACACAGTAAGTTAAGCAAAATGAGAAGACAGAGAAACACACAGCATTTGAAAGAAAAAGATAAAAACCCACCAGACCAAACCAATGAAGAGGAAATAGGCAGTCTACCTGAAAAAGAATTCAGAGTAATGATAGTAAAGGCGATCCAAAGTCTTGGAAATAGAATGGAGAAAATACAAGGAACATTTAACAAGGACCTAGAAGAACTAAAGAGCAAATAAACAATTATGAACAACACAATAAATGAAATTATGAATTCTCTAGAAGGAATCAATAGCAGAATAACTGAGGCAGAAGTACATATAAGTGACCTGGAAGATAAAATAGTGGAAGTAACTACTGCAGAGCACAATAAAGAAAAAAGGATTAAAAGAATTGAGGACAGCTACATAGACCTCTGGGACAACATTAAACTCACCAACATTCAAATTATAGGGATCCCAGAAGAAGAAGAGAAAAAGAAAGGGACTGAGAAAACATTTGAAGAGATTATAGTTGAAAACGTCCCTAATATGGGAAAGAGTCAATCAAGTCCAGGAAGCACAGAGAGTCCCAGACAGGATAAATCCAAGGAGAAACACACCAAGACACACATTAATCAAAGTATCAAAAATTAAATACAAAGAAAAAATATTAAAAGCAGCAAGGGAAAAGCAACAAATAACATACAAGGGAATTCCCATAATGTTAACAGCTGATCATTCACCAGAAGCTCTCCAAGCCAGAAGGGAGTAGCAGGACATATTTAAAGTGATGAAAGGGAAAAACCTACAACCAAGATTACTCTACCCAGCAAGGATCTCATTTAGATTCGATAGAGAAATTAAAAACTTTTCAGACATGCAAAAGCTAAGAGAATTCAGCACCACCAAATCACCTTTACAACAAATGTCACAGGAACATCTCTAGGCAGGAGACACAAGACAAGGAAAAGACCTATAATAAAAAACCCAAAACAATTAAAAAATGGTAATAGGAACATACATATTGATAATTACCTTAAATGTAAATGGCTTTAATTCTCCAAGCAAAAGACATAGACTGGCTGAATGGATACAAAATCAAGACCCGTATATATGCTCTCTACAAGAGACCCACTTCAGACCTAGGGAAACATACAGACTGAAAGTGAGGGGATGGAATAAGATATTCCATGCAAATGGAAATCAAAAGAAAGCTGCAGTAACAATTCTCACATCAGACAAAATAGACTTTAAAATAAAGACTATTACAAGAGACAAAGAAGGACACGACATATGATCGAGGGATCAGTCCAAGAAGAAGATATAAAAATTGTAAATATTTATGCACCCAACATAGAAGCACCTCAATACATACGGCAAATGCTAACAGCCATAAAAGGGGAAATCGACAATAACACAATCATAGTAGGGGACTTTAACACACCACTTTCACCAATGGAAAGGTCATCCAAAATAAAAATAAATAAGGAAACAAAAACAACAATACACATTTTTCTCAAGTGCTCATGGAACATTCTCCAGGATAGATCATATCTTGGGTCACAAATCAAGCCTTGGTAAATTTAAGAAAACTGAAATTGTATCAAGTATCTTTTCTGACCACAACACTATGAGACTAGATATCAAGTACAGGAAAAGATCTGTAAAAAATACAAACACATGGAGGCTAAACAATACACTACTTAATAACGAAGTGATCACTGAAGAAATCAAAGAGGAAATCAAAAAATACCTAGAAACAAATGACAATGGAGACACGACGACCCAAATCCTATGGGATGCAGCAAAAGCAGTTCTAAGAGGGAACTTCATAGCAATACAATCCTACCTTAAGAAACAGAGGAAACATCTCAAATAAACAATCTAACCTTGCACCTAAAGCAATTAGAGAAAGAAGAACAAAAAAACCCCAAAGTTAGAAGGAAAGAAATCATAAAGATCAGATCAGAAATAAATGAAAAAGAAATGAAGGAAACAATAGCAAAGATCAATAAAACTAAAAGCTGGTTCTTTAAGATAAATGAAATTGAAAAACCATTAGCCAGACTCATCAAGAAAAAAGGGAGAAGACTCAAATCAATAGAATTAGAAACGAAAAAGGAGAAGTAACAACTGACACTGCAGAAATACAAAGGATCATGAGAGATTACTACAAGCAACTCTATGCCAATAAAATGGACAACCTGGAAGAAATGGACACATTCTTAGAAATGCACAACCTGCCAAGACTGAATCAGGAAGAAATAGAAAATATGAACAGACCAATCACAAGCACTGAAATTAAAGTGTGATTAAAAATCTTCTAACAAACAAAAGCCCAGGACCAGACGGCTTCACAGGCGAATTCTATCAAATATTTATAGAAGAGCTAACACCTATCCTTCTCAAACTATTCCAAATTATAGCAGAGGGAGGAACACTCTCAAACTCATTCTACGAGGCCACCATCACCCTGATACCAAAACCAGACAAGGATGTCAAAAAGAAAGAAGACTACAGGCCAATATCACTGATGAACATTGATGCAAAAATCCTCAACAAAATACTAGCAAACAGAATCCAACAGCACATTAAAAGGATCATACACCATGATCAAGTGGGGTTTATTCCAGGAATGCAAGGATTCTTCAATATACGCAAATCAATCAACGTGATACACCATATTAACAAAATGAAGGAGAAAAACCATATGATCATCTCAATGGATGCAGAGAAAGCTTTCGACAAAATTCAACACCCATTTATGATAAAAACCCTGCAGAAAGTAGGCACAGAGGGAACTTTCCTCAACATAATACAGGCCATATATGACAAACCCACAGCCAACATCTACCTCAATGGTGAAAAACTGAAACCATTTCCACTAAGATCAGGAACAAGACAAGGGTGCCCACTCTCACCACTCTTATTGAACATAGTTTTGGAAGTTTTAGCCACAGCAATCAGAGAAGAAAAGGAGATAAAAGGAATCCAAATGGGAAAAGAAGAAGTAAAGCTGTCACTGTTTGCAGATGACTTGATACTATACATAGAGAATCCTAAAGATGCTACCAGAAAACTACTAGAGCTAATCAATGAATTTGGTAAAGTACCAGGATAAAAAATTAATGCACAGAAATCTCTGGCATTCCTATACACTAACGATGAAAAACCTGAAAGTGAAATTAAGAAAACACTTCCATTTACCACTGCAATAAAAAGAATATAATATCTAGGAATAAACCTACCTCAGGAGACAAAGACCTATATGCAGAAATTTGTAAGACACTGATGAAAGAAATTAAAGATGATACAAATAGATTGAGAGATATACCATGTTCTTGGATTGGAAGAATCAACATTGTGAAAATGAGTCTACTACCCAAAGCAATCTACAGATTCAATGCAATCCCTATCAAACTACCACTGGCATTTTTCACAGAACTAGAACAAAAAAATTTCACCATTTGTATGGAAACACAAAAGACCCCACATAGCCATAGCAATCTTCAGAACGAAGAACAGAGCTGGAGGAATCAGACTCCCTGACTTCAGACTCTACTACAAAGTTACAGTAATCAAGACAGTATGGTACTGGCACAAAAACAGAAAGATAGATCAACGGAACACGAGAGAAAGACCAAAGGTAAACCCACACACATATGGTCACCTTATCTTTGATAAAGGAGGCAACAATACACAATGGAGAAAGGACAGCCTCTTCAATAAGTGGTGCTGGGAAAAATGGACAGGTACATGTAAAAGTATGAGGTTAAATCAGTCCCTAACACCATACAAAAAAATAAGCTCAAAATGGATTAAAGACCTAAATGTAAGTCCAGAAACTATCAACCTCTTAGAGGAAAACATAGGCAGAACACTCTGACATAAATCACAGCAAGATCCTTTTTGATCCACCTCCTAGAGGAATGGAAATAAAAACAAAAATAAACAAATAGGACCTAATGAAACTTCAAAGCTTTTGCACAGCAAAGGAAACCATAAACAAGACCAAAAGACAACCCTCAGAATGGGAGAAAATATTTGCAAAGGAAGCAACTGACAAAGGATTAATCTCCAAAATTTACAAACAGCTCATGCAGCTCAATAACAAAAAAACAAACAACCCAATCCAAAAATGGGTGGAAGACCTAAGCAGACATTTCTCCAAAGAAGTTATACAGACTGCCAACAAACACATGAAAGAATGATCAACATAATTAATCATTAGAGAAATGCAAATCAAAACTACAATGAGATATCATCTCACACCAGTCAGAATGGCCATCATCAAAAAATCTAGAAACAATAAATGCTGGAGAGGGTGTGGCAAAAAGGGAACACTCTTGCACTGCTGGTGGGAATGTGAATTGGTACAGCCACTACGGAGAACAGTATGGAGGTTCCTTAAAAAACTACAAATAAAACTACCATATGACCCAGCAATCCCACTACTGGGCATATACCCTGAGAAAACCATAATTCAAAAAGAGTCATGTACCAAAATGTTCATTGCAGCTCTATTTACAATAGCCCAGAGATGGAAACAACCTAAGTGTCCATCATCGGATGAATGGATAAAGAAGATGTGGCACATATATACAATGGAATATTACTTCAGCCATAAATAGAAACGAAATTGAGCTATTTGTAATGAGGTGGATGGACCTAGAGTCTGTCATACAGAGTGAAGTCAGTCAGAAAGAGAAAGACAAGTACCGTATGCTAACACATATATATGGAATTTAAGGAAAAAAATGTCATGAAAAACCTAGGGGTAAGAAAGGAATAAAGACACAGACTTACTAGATAATGGACTTGAGGGTATGGGGAGGGGGAAGGGTAAGCTGTGACAAAGCGAGAGAGTGGCATGGACATATACACACTACCAAATGTAAAACAGATAGCTAGTGGGAAGCAGTCGCATAGCACAGGGAGATGAGCTCGGTGCTTTGTGACCACCTAGAAGGGTGGGATA
Organism: Globicephala melas; assembly: GCF_963455315.2. Lineage (NCBI taxonomy): Eukaryota > Metazoa > Chordata > Mammalia > Artiodactyla > Delphinidae > Globicephala > Globicephala melas. Next base: position 28,952,822 of record NC_083335.1, on the reverse strand, counting down.
GGGAGGGTGGGAGGGAGGGAGACCCAGGAGGGAAGAGATATGGGAACATATATATATGTATAACTGATTCACTTTGTTATAAAGCAGAAACTAACACACCATTGTAAAGGAATTATACTCCAATAAAGATGTAAAAAAAAAAAGACTCTACCAGAAAACTACTAGAGCTAATCAATGAATTTGGTAAAGTACCAGGATACAAAATTAATGCACAGAAATCTCTTGCATTCCTATACACTAATGATGAGAAATCTGAAAGACAAATTAAGGAAACACTACCATTTACCACTGCAACAAAAAAAAATAAAATACCTAGGAATAAACCTACCTAAGGAGATAAAAGACCTGTATGCAGAAAACTATAAGACACTGTTGAAAGAAATTAAAGATGATACAAACAGATGGAGAGATATACCATGTTCTTGGATCAGAAGAATCAGCATTGTGAAAATGACTATACTACCCAAAGCAATCTACAGATTCAGTGCAATCCCTATCAAACTACCAATGGCATTTTTCACAGAAGTAGAACAAAAAAGTTCACAGTTTCTATGGAAATACAAAAGACCCCAAACAGCCAAAGCAATCTTGAGAAAGAAAAACAGAGCTGGAGGAATCAGGCTCCCTGACTTCAGACTATACTACAAAACTACAGTAATCAAGACAGTATGGTACTGGCAGAAAAACAGAAATATAGATCAATGGAACAGGACAGCCCAGATATAAACCCATGCACATATGGTCACCTTATTTTTAATAAAGGAGGTAATAATACACAATGGAGAAAAGACAGTCTCTTCAATAAGTGGTGCTGGGAAAACTGGATAGCTACATGTAAAAGAATGAAATTTGAACACTCCCTAACACCATACACAAAAACAGACTCAAAATGGATTAAAGACCTAAATGTAAGGCCAGACGCTATCAAACTCTTAGAGGAAAACATAGGCAGAACACTCTATGATATAAATCACAGCAAGATCCTTTTTGACCCACCTCCTAGAGAAATGGAAAAAAAACAAAAATAAACAAATGGGACCTAATGAAACTTAAAAGCTTTTGAACAGCAAAGGAAACCGTAAAAAAGATAAAAAGACAATCCTCAGAATGGGAGAAAATATTTGCAAATGAAGCAACTGACAAAGGATTAATCTCCAAAATTTATAAGCAGCTCATGTAGCTCAATATCAAAAAAACAGCCCAATCCAAAAATGAGCAGAAGACCTAAATAGACACTTCTCCAAAGAAGACAGATTGCCAGCAAACACATGAAAGAATGCTCAATATCACTAATCATTAGAGAAGTGCAAATCAAAACTACCATGAGGTATCTCCTCACACCAGTCAGAATGGCCATCATCAAAAAATCTAGAAACAATAAATGCTGGAGAGGGTGTGGCAAAAAGGGAACACTCTTGCACTGCTGGTGGGAATGTGAATTGATACAGCCACTATGGAGAACAGTATGGAGGTTCCTTAAAAAACTACAAATAGAACTACCATATGACCCAGCAATCCCACTACTAGGCATATACCCTTAGAAAACCGTAATTCAAAAAGAGTCATGGACCACAATGTTCATTGCAGCTCTATTTACAATAGCCAGGACATGGAAGCAACCCAAGTGTCCATCGACAGATGAATGGATAAACAAGATGTGGCACATATATACAATGGAATATTAGCCATAAAAAGAAACGAAATTGAGATATTTGTAGTGAGGTGGATGGACCTAGAGTCTGTCATACAGAGTAAAGTAAGTCAAAAAGGGAAAAACAAATACCATATGCTAACACATATATATGGATTTTTTTTTTTTAATGGCTATGAAGAACCTAGGGGCAGGACAGGAATAAAGAATCAGACGTAGAGAATGGAACTGAGGACATGGAGAGGGGGAAGGGTAAGCTGGGACGAAGTGAGAAAGTGGCATGGACACATATCCACTACCAAATGTAAAATAGATAGCTAGTGGGAAGCAGCCGCATAGCACAGGGAGATCAGCTCAGTGCTTTGTGAGCACCTAGAGGGGTGGGATAGGGATGGTGGGAGGGAGATGCAAGAGGGAGGAGATATGGGGATATAGGTATATGTATAGCTGATTCACTTTGTTATAAAGTAGAAACTAACACACCATTGTAAAACAATTATACTCCAATAAAGATTTTTTAAGAAAATAATAACACTATAATAACTTTTTATGATGAGATGGTAATTTGATTTATGGTGATCATTTCACAATGTGTAAAAATATCAAATCGCTATATGGTTCACCTGAAACTAATATATTGCAAGTCAATTAAACTTCAACTAAGAAAGAATCAACAAAATATAAGCAGCCTAACAAGAAAAAAATGAGCGAAAGATATTAACAGGTAATTCACAGTTTTAAAAAATGGCTGATAAACATTTGAAAAGTTGCTCAATCTCACTAATAATTAGGGAAATGCAAAATTTTTAAGTTTGACATCGGCAAGTGTTGGCAAAACTTTGGGGTCACAGGAAATCACAGACACTAGGGAAAGCATGTCATTTTCACAACCACAGTGCAGAGTGATTTTGCTCTATCTCTACAGCTGCAGGTGTGCACCCTGTACCCAGCATTTCACCCGCAGGTAATACCGTAGATTAGCAAACGTTTTCTGTAAAGGGCCAGACTAAATATTTTAGGTTTTGCAGTCCATATAATCTCTGTTGCAGCTACTCAAGTCTTTCATTATGGCATGAAAGGAGCCATTGAGAATTCAGAAACAAATGGGCGTAGTAGTGTACCCATAACATTTTGTTTACAAAAACAGGCAACAAGCCAGATTTAGTCAATGATGTGTAGTTTTTTGATTACTTCCAGGAAGAACTGCCACGTATATACACAAAGGAGGAGACAGGAGACAAGAACAAGGATATTCACCACAGCAATATTTATAATGGAAAAGATTAGAAGTAATCTAAATGTCCACCAGCAAGAGAAATGGTAAACGAAGTATGCTAAAACCATAAAATGGAATACAACACAGCAGGTAAAATGACAGAGCCAAATTATATTTAATGATACAGTCTTTAACTTTAACAAAATAATGGGGTTGGATGAAACATACAAGTGTATCTGTGAAGTTTAATAATATGAACAGGCACTGGACGATTTTTTATTGTGTTCATTGTGCTTTCCTATATTGCCCAATTCTTAACAAGTAACGTGTATTCATATTGGTTTTAAATCAGATTCATTATGGAATATGTGGAAAGCACACAAAATGTGAAAAGGAAAAAAAATCATCCCACCACCTTCCTAATGAAACCCACTGTCAAGACTTTGACATAATTCCTTTCATTATATTTTTTTGTCCCTTGTCTGTCTCCTTGCGACAGTTGAGACGGTACTAAACGTGCACTTCTTTTATTCTAGGCACTTCTCTATGTTAAATTCTTTATAAGCGTCATTTTCCATAACTGTGTACTATTCGTATTTTTTCACCTCTTTTCTAGAAATTCTGGAATATATGTACATAGCACATTCATTCATAACATAAGCCTCAAATTCCACAGCCTCTATATATTGAGGATCAATGAGGTATCTGTCGGTTCTCTTCCTGCCAGCATTCCACAATTACTAAAACACCCACTTGAATAAGCAAAAATTAAGTGGATTTAACAAACTATCTTTCAGAATGAATCCATTGGAGTTTGTCTCAATAAATTAGCAAAGGTCCTTTGGACTCTCATAATCTTCTGGTAAAACAAGTCACTGCTTGGCATTTTTGTGCCCTTGGTTCCACAGGTTAGAAGCTAACAGTTGTTACTGCGTGGCTCTCGTACATACTGTGAGGTGGTGGCCTCCATCTGAGACATTGAGCATGCTTTTCAAGCCTCTCAACTACACACAAAGAAAGGTGACGTTTTAGATCCAAATTCAATAGCTCTGTCGTTCCCTAGATGTTATTTTAAAAGGTTATTGATGTCTTTCTGTGAAATAATAAGGTGACAAATATAAATGATTTCAAACCGCTACTTTATTAATTCAGTTGTTATTGTTTTTCATAATATATATCCTTCTGTCATTTAAGCCATGTGCCACTGCACTTTTCTTAAGCAAGGTACAAACAAGCTTTCCCTTTTTAGATTGTAGTATACAAAGTAACCAAAAAAAAAAAAAACCTCAAGAGAGTTGGAGATCTTATTTTGAATGGATCAACCTCCAGTTCCCATGGACTGCTAAATAAGCCACTAGTCATCCCTTGGCCTTTGTTATACCAACCTCCCCACTGACCTTCCCTCACCTTCCAACTGCTTTTGACCTACCACCTTGCCAGAATACTGATATTTCTCTCTTGTTGGCATCAGAATAAATTGAAGGCACATCCTGGATTTTAGCCACTCCAGACACCTAACCCTACCAATTTATCTGGTGAATGTATAAGAGAAAGGATCATTTCCTCTTCTTCATCCTTGAAGTCCCTGCCAATGCCTAGAATAGTTCCTGTGGCACATAATAGGAAACAATAAAGCCTTGTTGAACTGAATTGCAAATACCCAGGAACAAAATTCCCAATTAAATTTTGTGAGTTAAGAGAACATGATGAATGTTGAGCTAAGAAGCAAGATTGAGAAAGTGTGTGTGAGGGGATGAGTTAGATCACACTAATTAATGATTTAAAATAGTAACCTACTTCAATAGAATGAACACTTGTGTCTTCCCAAAATTCATATGTTGACACCTAATCTGATGGTATTCGGAGGTAGAGCTTTTCAGAAATGATTAGGCCATGAGGGTGGAGCCCTCATGAATGAGATTAGTGCCCTTATAACAGAGGCACCAGACAGAGATCCCTCTCCCCTTCCACTACGTGAGGACACAGCAAGAAGATAGCAGTCAATGAGCCAAGAAGCCAGCCCTCACCAGACACTGCATCTGCTATCGCCTTGATCTGAGACCTCTAGCCTCCAGAACTATGAGAAATAAATTTCTGTTGTTTAAGCTATCCAGTCTATGGCACTTTTGTAACAGCAGCCTAAATGGACATCTACCATATAAAATATGTTTTCCTTATGAAATGTTACTTCTAGATCTCAATTCAAAGGAATGTGAAGCCTTCTTTGAGAAAACATACCTCTCTCCTATACCACCAATGGCAAAACATAGTACATGTTCTGGAGTACATACAAGCTTGTCATAGTTATCAGTGTTGTCAACTTTAAAACAGAATATGGCTTACCTGTAAATATAAACTCTAATGCACAGCCCTAACCTTCCTTAATTGTCACTGTTAGCATGGAAAGCACTGTGGGCCTCTCTCCAAGGTCGACTGAGTTGCCAACTGCAACCAACATTAGCAAATTCCTAGGAAAGGAATAACCAAAGCATTTGGTAGACTAAAATTCTTGAGAGCTTTGCCCACTCCTGTATCCACAGTGATTATTACTTACTGGTTTACAGTAGGAAAAAAATGTCTGTTGAATGTCCTTACCCCTCCTCTAATTCTTGGTCCAAAGAGTGGGAGTGGCCAACGGTATTTGAAATTCTTCTGAGGCCTTGTTTGACCTCGGGCCCATAGTTTCAGTCATCAGCAGTAATAACCACAGCTACTGCACAGTCCGATATGCAGTGGCCACAAAGAAAAGGAGCTTGTGACAATATTGCCCAAGGACTCAAAAAAAATAATTGGAGCCAAGACGATGGCAGTGTCACAAATCTTCCACTTAATTCTTTAATTTGTCTTCACAGCAAGTGAAAACTGATACCACTACACATGTTTTGACATCTTCATAGCCGCCATAAGCCATGCGGGCAGCAGTAAACACATTTTATACTGCACCATATATACGCTAGATGCAATTTCTTCGCTACAGCTCAGTGCAGGTAATGAGATTTTTCATTAGGCAGACCATATGCTTTTATTAAAATAGCTCACTTAAAGGGAAATCGATGCACTTCTAAATATGGAGAATACATTTCTAGCTCTGTGCCCACATTATTATATGGCTCCTACGTCCTTGGAATGTTAATAGTGCCAATTAGGCTTACAAATAAGTGTGAGTCCAATGGCAGAGCGCTAGCAAACTCCTGGCATTATCATGACAAAGATGAATGCTATCTAGTCAAAAACAAAGATGATGTGAATGTTAAAGTTAGTTTCCGGAGGTTCATCAATGGAAGCTGAAGAACGCCCTTGTATAACAATGCTCTGCCCTTTGGGCTTCAGTTCTGTTATTGCATTGGTGCTATTTGTATGATCTCCCAGACCTCTCTGAGACATCACACCCTAGGTGATGCTGCCCGTCACTGTCAGAAGCGATGTCTTACGTCCACATTGTGCTTAGCAGTTTTTCAAAGCTCATGCATATCCTGTGAATTATTTCCTTTGAATCTTTAGACGGGGAGACAGCCAGGGTAGGTAATGCTTCTCATTTCAAAGAGGCTCTCAACGTCCATGGTCAGAGGGCTAGGAAAGCAATCGGACCTTTAGGAGACTGTTGCAGGTGACGCAAATTTGAGGTTGGGTCAGAAGAAATGAAGACATAATAGGAAAGATTTTGCATCATTATATTGTAAAAGCAATATGTGCATATTTTTAAGACATCCAAGCAAATTATAAATGTATAAATTAGAAAGCAAAAACAGACCCCCACCCTCCCTCCAAATCTCTCTCCTATGGGTAACTATTCTGAAAATTTTGGTGCATATCTAACAGCCTTTTTTTCCTACACATGTAATATATATGTGGCTGTATGTGTTTGTGTATAGAGGTGTGTATACAAAAATAAGATATTATACAAGAAAAACTGATATTTTTCTCTTAATATGCCATGGACATCTTTCCACGTCAGTACCTATAGACCCACCTAGTCCTTATTTATAGCTGCATCCCATAGAATGGATGTACCAGTAACCACTTGCCTGTTGCCTTATATGAAGTTTCTAGGTTTTGCTATTATGAACAGTGCTGCAAAGTACACCCTTGTTCACATATGTTGGCACACTTGCATATTCCCATAGGATAGTTTCACAGAATTGGAATTGCTAGGTCAAACCATGTATGTATGCATTTTAGATTTTAATAGCTACTGCCCAAATGCCTTCCAAAGAGGTTGTACCAATTTACAGTGTATGAAAGTGCCTGAGGGTTATTTTGAAGAAATAACTGACAGGATGTAAGGACTGGCTGGATTAGGAAGGGAAAGCTCATTCAAAGATAACTTCAAACTGTTAGGTCTGAGTGATTTAAAGAATGATGTCACCTCTGACAGACACAGAGAAGTTTGAAGGGAGCATGGTTTAGGGGGAAACAAAAAAAGAGAGTAAAGATAAAAGAACAGAAGGCCAAAGATTGAGTCTCTAAGCTCCCTATGGTAAGAAAGCAGAAAGAAAAGCCATCAAAGGGAACAGAGGCTGCACCATCAGAAATGTAGGAGGACAAATCTACGAGGAAAGAGTTCTAAGGAGAGGCTAATACTTGTGACATGGCACAGAGGCGAGGAATAAAAGATGGCTTTGGATCTAGTGATCAGAAAATCACTAGTAACCTTTGAGAATACAGTTTAAGATTGGAGAACTGGAAGAGCTAGGAAGTGATTTGAAAAAAAGAAAAAAAAAGAAGAAGAAGAAAACCCAAAGATCAGCCATTCCGGAAAGCTGGTAATGAAAAGAAAAGGGAATGCTGAATAATACGTCCTCCTTCCCATCTGAGGGACATCATTAGGAATTCCTATATTTGGGTCTTGCTGTCTTTTTCAGGTGACGAGAGGTCACAGATGACATACAGACAGTCCCAGCGGAGTATGTGCTGAAGCTTTCATTAGCTTACAGGGAGGCCTCGGCACTGCAGGAATAAAAGAGGGAAACCACAAGAAGGGGAGACGGAAGCAAATATGACAGAAGAGTGAGAGCAAAGATACGCTGGTTTCTTCAAATATTTCCCCTGTTCAAACTGCCAATCCAATTAAGTGAAGGATGTTAGCATACACGATGTACAGCGACACATTCATGACTGCACAACTCTCTCTATATATTGACAAGGAAAGATGGCTTCAATATTTTTAGGTGAAAACACAGGTTATCAAAAGGCATGTTTGCGTAACGTTGTGCATATAAAGTTGCATTCATTTCCGTATCTGATATTAGACTGAAGAATGTTCACCGGGTATTAACGGTGATGGTCTCTGGGTGGTGGGATGACAGGTGACTTGAATTTTCTTCCCTTGAACTCTTCTATATTATTTGAATTGTAAATGTTTCTCATTTGACCTAATCAATAAAGGCATTTTTTAAGTGCCTTCCTGGCCTCAGACTTTGGGAAAGGGCCACCCCCACTGGACTGGACAAATACAGAGGGTGGAGGAGAAGAGATGGGGGTAAGGCCTGACAGGACATTCTTCCAGAAAGATCATCAGGATAAATACATCACAGCTAGAAGCGAGATAACAGAACATTTTGACAAGGACAATTTTTGAGGTAGTGATCAAACATGGGACGAGGAATAAAGTAAAACATAGGCACGGGATGGAATGAGACAGGATGAGGCGCAGACATGGGCTAGAGGTCAGACACAAATTTAGACACATTGTAAACAGTTTCTTTTTTAAAAAAAATGAAGATGTAATAGTTTGTTCTTATGTTAAAATGTTCCTAATCCAAGAGACCCAACCCAGACCCTAAAATCAGATTTCGCACCTACCTTCTGCTAATTCTACTGGCAGATTTTCAGCAAGTCACAAAAACTGAACCCCAGGTACACATCTCAAAAATTCAGTGATGTCAGGCACTCTAAGAAATCCCTGCTGTGTGCATGTTTCCCAATTTAGCGTTCATTTCTCAGGCTTGTGTGATGAAATGATCAGTACCTCAAGAAAATGGATTCACAAGTTCTAGGAGTAACTCTTCGCAGGTATGGAATGCTGCCCAGTAAAGGGACGGTCTGGACCAAGAAAATAACAAAGTCACCTTAGTCAGCTGCTCCATCTGCCTCGATTCAAGAAGCCCTGCAAATGGCCACACTTCCCACCCTGCCCCCTACATTCCAGATATAACTGGTTGAAAAGTATTGAAGGATCTTGGTAGACCCTTTTGTCCACCTTTGAAAAGGGGACGCAGGGAGAAACCAGTCACTGGATAATTTGTTGAAGACATGAGGGGTTAAAAGGATTACTCCTTTCCATTAAAAAGGTTCCACTTAAGTATACAGATTTTCTTAAGATGCTCCTTCACAAAGAAGCATTTTTAACCTGCTTTCATTAATATTCAAAAGGTAACAGTCCTGGAGACAATCTCAGCCAGCTGTCATCACCTGATGCCTACAGTAGATTTGAGGGTATGTCAAAAACTGTTAATCATGAGGGCCTTTGATTAATCCACTTTAATTACCTCCATGGTCTACATGGCAAACCCAAGTGGATTTTCATTATGAAGGAAGAATTATATAATTGCCAGTGATGCCAAATTAATGAGGCTAACTCAAGTCTATGGTAGACTAGCATAGAAAGTAAAAGCTGTAACAGGTGTTTAGTCAAAGTAATTTCCCAACTTCAGGACTGATCTTCCTTTGGCTTTTGATAAAGCAGAACCACAGCCCTGAAAATGCAAAGAAAAATATTTCCCACTGAAATGGATTCAGATCACATAATTGCCCCTGAAGTATACGTATCTCGGCTGAAAGGATATATACAAACACCTCGGAGCAAAGTGATGACTTTCAGTTTTGAAGCGCCTGCCTTAGAAATGATTACTTATTCAACCAAAGGGGTGGGGGAACAAGTAATGAGCAATTGAGAATTTTTCTTGGGCCTAATTAATGCTGAAGAAAAGCAAAAGTGCACACACATTTCTATCACATATGCATGTTTTGGAGCTACTCTCCCTCATGCATCCATTCTTCCACTCAGTTTCCGTGGAGGTACAGCATAAAGGAAACTGCATCCAAACATATACTTGTTTCATCCAAGCAGCGATCACTCATCTTGGTTATCCATGTAGTTACAGAAAGTCAGAAATTTATGTCATCCTTGACACTTCCCTCTCCCTCATTCCCAATATTTAATCCATTTAAGCAGTGTTGATTTTACCTTCTAAAGATCTTTTGAATTCATGTCCATATTTCTTCAGTTCCACTGGCAACATCCTAATCAAAGCTCTTAACACTTTTCATCCAAACGTGAATAACCAACTGCCTACATGACATCTCTTGGATCTTTTAAAGTCAAAGTCTCTGAAAACTGAATTGATGGTAACAGCTCCCAACCCCACCCTTACCTGGTCCGCCTGCAGTGTTCCCGCTTGGGGAATGGAACCACTAACCAGCCAGTTATGTAAGACAGAAAACTAGATGTCATCCTTGAATCTCTCCTCTCCTCCCACACACAACTGAAATCAAATTTACCTCTTCAATGCCCTTAAATGCTTCCACTTCAGTTATACCACCATCATCATTACACTCCTTAAATATGAACACTGGAATACTCCAAAAGGCTCAAACTGGTCTACTCACATCACTCCCCAATCCACAAATTATTTTTCTGCACAGCAGAGAAATCTTTTAAATCATGCCCTCCCCGTCCTCTTGCTTAAGTCTTCACTGGCTACCCATGGCTCTTAGGATAAAAACAAATTCCTCCACAAAATCCGTAAGGCCACGTGTATTCTGGCTCCCCCTACCTCCTCCAAGTTTCTTTGTACATTCTCCCTCTCACTCTCTTTGCACTCTGATCTAACTAGCCTTTTTATATACCGTCCTACTTGCCATGCTTTATTCTGTCTGCAACAGGAACTTTGTACATGTTTTTCCTCGAAAGAAACCCTCAGGACATTGACTTTAGTCACTCCTACTCATCTTTCTGATCCGAATTCAATCGTAAATTTCTTTAGGACCATCACATCATATGACTCCTGGGGAAGCTATTCAGGTTGTCATCTAGGAGGACGGCACCTCCTGCAGCTGGCAGGCACCCCGTCCTGGTAGAAGTCCTGATTTCATCTCTTCCTCGCTTTCTCAGGGAAAGTTTCTTTGACCTCCATAACGAGATTATAAAACCATGTAGATTTACTATTTAACACAGTTGCAGTTTTGATATCCCGTGATTACTTGATTACGTTTTCTCTTCCCCACTAGACTATACAACCCATAACGGTGAGGGTCTTACCTGTCTTGGTCATCATTCTATACCCAGCACCTAGCAGAGTGCTTGGTATACAGAAAGGTACTCAAAATATTTGTGTTGATTGAAGATAGGATTAGAAGTGTGAGAAGCAAAAGAGGTGCCCTTACACTTTTTACAATTTTTTTCATGTCTTGTTGATTTTAACCATCACCATCAGTGCACCTGGTTGGTATAACGTTTGGTCTCTACATAGTTGGCCACTTCTCCACAGGCTCCTCTGGAGAGGCAGTAGCTAGCTGTAGGTTTCCAGGCCTCTCTCTACCCAGTGTATTACTTGGATGGGTGGAGTTCTGGTTATGCTCTAGCTAATTCTGCTCTTATTTTGATTCACTCTCTTCATCAGCTGGTGGTAATAGACAAATATCATTAGTTCTGTTTCCCTTACACTTTCTTGAATGGGTGATAGATGCTTCAGAAGATGTTTTGGTTGCACATGCTTGCAGGGGCATTTCTACCCACTTGGCTGTCTTCTGCACCTCTGGACTGTCTCTGAACTTGCACCGACAGGGGGTCATCCTCTCCTTCCTTTTTTCAGTGCTCCTGGATGGTTTTTCTGCACTTAGGATCAGCTGTTGCCCACCGGGGACTGGTTGTTTTGTGCTTAGGATTGGTTGTTCCATACCTGTGCTAAGCTCCTGTGGTTTGCTGGTAACCTCAGGCATGTTGAAGCCTCCGAGCAGTCTTTCCCAGGGCTCCCGATTTCTCTCTCTATACCTCGCTGAGGACAGTGAGGAGGCCCACCCCTACCCTTTGTTTGGTCATCAAGGCACTGCTCCAGCCAATGGTAACCCTGGGGTGGCTTAGACATCATAAAGCACCACTTCTGACACCCCTCACTTCCAGTCCAGCATTTATCATTTTTGTCACTGCCACTACTGTTTCTTCTTAATTTTCTCTCTTTCTTACGGAACTAGATCACTGGTTTATTATAAAAGGCTGTAATGCAGGAACAGCCAGATGGAAGAGAGGTATGGGACAAAGTATGTGGGAATGAGTGTGGAGCTCCCACGCCCTCTCAAAATGCGTCACTGTCCCCCAAATCTCCACACTTTCAACAACCCAGAAGCTCTACGCTTCTTCTTTGTCTTAAGGTAGAATATGGTTTTATAATAGGGAAGAACAAATCTGACTCCACGTTAGATCTGCTCCTTTACTAACCCTTGTGCTTTGTTGCCTGTGCTTAGCCATGGTGGCTCTGCACCTTTTGTAAAAGAATGTTGCCTATAGCCTGAAATATACACGATAGCCTATTCTCGGGGCTCTGACCTTTAAGGGTCCATTCATATAGAGATAAAATGCTGCAGAACAGAGAACAACATTTGTCTTGTTGGAGGTTTACAAGAACATCATGACCTGACCTACATGGATGGCTGCAAGAACAAAGGATTCCAATGCCAAGAAGTTTGCAACAACCAACCACGCCCCTCCCTCAGCTGGCCTTTAAAAGTGCTTTGTGAAACCCTTCAAGGACATCGGGGTTTTTTGGGCACAAGCCACCCATCTCTTTGCGTGGCCCTGCGATAAACCTTTCTCTGCTCCAAACTCCTACTTTTCACTTTGTTTGGCCTCACTGTGCGTCAGGCACATGGACTTGCATTCTGTAACTGTTTTACCTACCTCTTAATCTCTAGTTTCTAATGTATTTATATATTTCACCATGGCATGTTCCATTTCACATATCTATGATGATTCCTTATTCCCTTCCCAAAGGCTTTCCTTCAATTGATATCCTTGAAGCTTAGGAGGTTCACTTCCAATGGAAGTAGAAGTGAGTCAAGTAGGGTAAGGAATCAACATTTCTGTACTAAAAAGTAGTGAGCATATGGTAAGCACAGAATAAATGAAGTAATTATTATTGTCATTATCATTCATTCTTATATACTGTCACAAATCCAATGGATTTGAAAATCAATGTAATATACCATATCAACAGAAATGAGTTTTTGCCAAAATTCAATAATCACTCATAATAAAATCTCTCAACAAACTAGAAATAAAAGGGAAATTTCCTGAATCTGATAAATGGCATTTACCAAAAAAAAAAAAAAAAAAAAAACTCCTACACATAGCCTCATTACATAATGGTGGAAAATTGACCATTATCCACCTAAAGACCCTCCAAGGATGTCTAGTCTCACCACTCCAATTAAAATCGCACTGGAGGTCCTGATCAGTGGAAAAAGTCAATAAAGAGAAATAAAATACATATAGATTGGAAAGTAAGAAACAATATTGTCCCTATTCACCAATGTCATGAATTTCTACTTAGAAAATCCCAAGGAATCCACAAAAATAGGTCCTAGAACTAACGAGTTTAGGTTTAGCGACATCACATGGTCAACATACAAAAATTTCTGTTTATAAGAAAGTAAAAATTAGACAATTAAAATTTTAAAGTACCATGTATAATAACATCAGAAAAAAAACATGAAATACTTAGATATAAATCCAACAAAACATATGCAGTATGTACAGGCTGAAAACTAGTAAACATTGACGAGACCAATCAAGAAGACCTAAATATATGGAGATATGAAATGTGTCCGAAGACCCAATATTGTTAAAATGTCAATTCTTCCAAAATTAGTCTATAATTACAATTCCAATCAAAATTCCAGCAGGCCTTTAAAAAATAGAAATCAACAAGCTGGTTCTAAAATTTATATGGAAAAGAGAAGGGCTTGAAATAGCCAAAATAGTTTTAAAGCAGAACAAAGTTGGAAGACTCCTGCTATCTGATTTGATGACTTACTATCAAGATTTAGGAATGACTACAGTGTGGTATATACATACTGGTGAAAAGATAGACACACAGATGAACAGAATAGAGTGCAGAAATAGACCCATAAATATATGGTCAACTGATCTTCTGCAAAGGCGCCAAAGCAATCCAATAGACAATGGAGAGTCTTTTCAATAAACAGTGCTGGAACAATGGAACATTCATGTACAGAAAGAAAAAAAAAGAACTTTGATCCATAGCTCACACTATATTAAAAATTTACTTGAAGTGGACCATAGATCTATATATAAAACCTAAAACTATGAAACTACTAGGAGAAAACATAGGAGAAAATCTTTGCAACTTCAAAGATTTTTTTAATAGGATCCAAAAAGCACAGACCATTAAAAAAATTGATCAATTAGATTCCATCAAAATTAAAGACTTCTCCTCAAAAGGCATTGCTAAGAAAATGAAATGGCAAGAGACAGACTGGGAGAAAATACTTGCAAACCACATATCTGATAATGTAATGGTATGCAAAATACATAAAGAACTAAAAACTCAAAAAGAAAACCATCTATCCAATTTTTTTAATGAGTGAAAGATCTGAGGAAAATGTCATATACAGCAAAAGATGGCAAATAAGCACATGAAAAGAAGCTCAACTTAATCAGATATTAAGGAAATGCAAATTCAAATCACAATGACATCGTACTATACAACATTAGAATTACTAAAATTTCAAAACCTGACAATATCAATTACTGGTGAGGATGCAGGACAACTGGGATTGTTTATTTTTTACGGGAATACGAAATGGTATAACTACTTTGGGAAACAATTTAGCAGTTTCTTATACAATTAAATATACACTTACCATATGACTCAGCAATTCCACTCCTATTTAGCTTAGAGAAATGAAAATTTAAGTCCACACAAAAATCTATACATCAATGTTCATAGTAGCCTTATACATAGTCACCCCAAACCAGACACAATCCAAATATCTATCACTTCTTGTACAGATAAACAATCTTATATGTTACATCCATATAGTGGAATCTTAGCAAAGAAAATGAAATTATTCATACATGCAGAAACGTGGTTGGATTTCAACTGCATTATGCAGTATGAAAGAAGCCAAACTTGAAAGATTACAGACTATATGATTCCACTTATGTGACATTATAGAAAGGGCACAACTATAGCTACAGAAAACAGATCAGTACTTCCAAAAGGCTGGAGTTTGCGGGGGATCGATTACAAATAGGTATGCACAAGGGAACTACTGGATTGGCCAAAAAGTTCGTTCGGGTTTTTCATGTTATGGGAAAACCATTACAGCTTGACTATAGTGGTTACCTGACCGTATGCTTGCCAAAACTCACAGAACTGTACACTAACAAGAGTGAATTTTTCTGCATATAAAATATACCTTAATAAACCTCATTATTAACAAAAAGACAGGCCTGAAGTCATCCAGTTTATGGGGTCCTGTAACTCTTGAGATCAGTGATGCTTAAGACATTCTTCATGAAACAAGGACTTCAATTTTTTTCTTCTTGGGACCAACCAGAACTAGATGATTAGCTGAGACCCTCTGGGCATGTATGATGACTGTCTCTATCTCTTTACTGTTGCCTCAAGGAACAGCTGAAATGGTTCAGGGCATCGTCCAAGGCCAAGGCTAGTCTGTGGTTTCAATTCTTTTTCAATACAGCAAAACATTTTTGTGTGTTTCAATTCTTTTTCAATACAGCAAAATCTTTTTCCTTCCTAAAGGAAATCTTACATAAAACTTCACTATATGAGAAGGTAAATTGTATTCCATTTCATGTCACAGAGTAAGTGATTATAACTCCGAGATGAAGCAAAAAAGAGTGCGAGAGCACAGACCTTGGAATCCTACAGGCCAAGGTTTGAATCCAGGTTTCTGCTTCTTAGATATGTGACTTTGGATACCTCAGCTAATGTTATAGAGCCTCTAGTTCCTCTTCTATGAACTGATGATAGCACCTGTCTTACGACAAGGCTATTGTGAGATTACTGATGAGGAAGCAGAGGTCCAGCGGAAGTGACTTGCCCAAGATCACAAAAGAAGTTAGTGGTAAAGACAGCACTGAACACTGTTCCCCTGGGCTTCAACTCCCTCTTATTTATGTGTGCTCCACTGTGTAAAAGTCATTCAACTTTGCCAAATAGATGGAAGCAAAAGTGGTGAGCAGGTGGAAATAGGCCAAGTAGTGAGGTATACCTATTCATTATTCCTCCTTAGATCATGGATTTAAAATCTTTTTGTTGTTGTTTTAACATTTTTTTTTTACAAGCTTTGGTTTACTTAAAGTCCACTCTTCAGTACTTTTTTCTGATTTTTTTTTTGATGAGGGACAATATAAATACCGCAAAATGGACAGATGTTAAGTATATATCTGAAATTTATATAAATATATACATCCATGCATTCATCAGCCAAATCAAGATATGGAACATATCCATCCCCACAGAAGGTTCCCTTGTGCCTCTTTGCAGTCAGTCCACATCTGTTACCCCCACCAGAGGCAACCACTATTCTGATTTCTATCATCATAGATGTTTTTGCTTGTTTCCAAAATTCACAAATGAAAGGATGCTGTATGTACTCTTTTGTGGCTGCTTCTGCTTGACAAAGTATTTGAGGTTCTTCAAGTCACAGTTGTATCAGTAATTTGTTCCTTTTATTTTCTCTATAATATCCTTTTCTGTAAATTGTACCACCATTTTGTTTATCCATTCACCTGCAGATAAACAAGTGCTGTTTTCAGTTTGGGTTTATTATGAAAAAAGCTGCTGTGGACATCTTTGTGCAAGGCTTTTAATTCACGTATACACTCATTGATCTTGAGACTATACCTAAGAGTGGAATTGCTGATTCGTAAAGCAGGTGACGCTTAACTTTCTTAGACACTGCCACACAGTTTTCCAAAGTGGTTGTACCTTTTTACACTCCCACCAACAGTATATGAATACTTCAATTGCTCCACATTTTTGTCCCAACTTGATACCGTTAGTCTTAATTTTGGACATTCTGGTTCGTACGTAGTAAGATCTCCTTGTGGTTTTGACTTGCATTTCCTTCATGACTAATGGTGCTGGGCACTTTTCATATGCTGACTGGCCATTCGTTTATTTAGGTTTTTCTGTGAATATCTGTACAAGCTTTTGCTCACTTCAAAAAATTGTGTTTGTCTTCTTGTTATCAATTTATAAGAGCTCTTTGACAAATACATCTATTACGAATATTTTCATCACTGTCTAGCTTGCCATTTCTTTTTATTAATGATAATTTTTCATGAGTAGTTTTAAGCTTTGATAAAATTAAATGTATCTTTCTTTCTTTAAAAACAAATGGCTATTGTGAGATTAGGGGTGATGTATGGAAGGTACCCAGCACAATATTTTTTTTCTAGCTTTATTAAGATATAATTGACATATAACATTGTGTAAGTTTAAGGTGTACAATGTGTTGATTTGATACACTTATATATTGTGAAATGATGACCACCATAGCCTTAGCTAACACTTCTGTCACCTCACATAATTGCAATTTCCTTTTCTGGGGTAGGAACATTTAAGATCTACTTGGCAACGTTCAAGTATATAATACAGTATTTTTAATTACAATCACCATGCTGTACATTAGATCCCCGCAATTTATTTATAATTGAAAGTTGACCAACTTCTCCCCATTTCCTCCACTCCCTGTCTACCACCATTCTGCTCTGTTTCTATGAGTTTGGCTTTTTTAGATTCTACAATAAGTGAGATCATACAGTATTTGTCTTTCCTCATCTGACTTATTTCACTCAGCATAACGCCCTCAAGGTCCATCCATGTTACTACACATAACAGGACTTCCTTCTTTCTTACGGCTAAATGTTTTACTGTATGTGTATGTGTTTGCTTATCATCACATTTTCTTTACCCCTTCATCCACTGACAGAGACTTAGGTTGTTTACATATCTTACCTATTATAAATAAGGCTGCAAGGAACATGAAAGTGCAGATATTTCTTCAAGATCCTGTTTTCATTTCCTTTGGTTATATACCAAAGGGGAATTGCTGGGTCATATGGTAGTTCCATTTTTAATTTTTCGAGGAACATCCACACGATTTTCCATAGTGACTGAACAAATTTACATTCCCGTCAACAGTGCACAAGGGTTCCCTTCTGTCCACATCCTCACCAGCATTTGTTATCTCTCATCTTTTTGATGATCAACATTCTAAGAGGTGCTACCAAGCAAAAGGATGTGCATAGAAGCCAATTACTATAGCACCGGCTTTTGAGAAAAGAAAATACTTCATTGTGACAGGAGGCAAGGCTCTCAAATCTGTCTCCCTGATCCAGGGTTTGGTCACACTTTTACGAGTTAGGGAAGGAGGGTTGGTATGAGGTGGGGGGCACGAGTGGCAGGGCAGGTTTTGTTGGAGGACTTCGGAATTTGGCCATTTATGGTAAGGTATGGTAAAAGGGCTTCAGCACCAGAACTTCCTGGACAACGGACTCTTCACTAGTGAAAGGGTTCCAGCATTCAGGTTCTGGTCATGTCTTGGTCCTTTGGTTCCATAGGGGAGGAGAAACTTTGGTTCCCTGTGTTATCTGAAATAAAAATGTTCTCCTCTGCACACGCTTTGGCTGAATAACTTGTGATTTCATTCTATTGTCTCGGAAAAACAACTCAGTATCTTGTTAGAAACAGGACAGGGCCAGTTTGGGCTGGTTGTACAGTTAGTACAGTACAGTACAGTACAGTAAATTCTTTATTCACTATTGAGTTGAATGAGTTTTTTATACATTTTGGATATTAACCCCTTATCAGATATATGATTTTCAAATATTTTCTCCCATTCCATGGGTTACCTTTTCATTCTGTTGATTGTTTTTTTTGCTGCCAGCAGAATATTAAATACATACAGGCTGTCCTTATTGTCTATACCCTCCACCCCTCCCCAACTTTCATCTTATGTTTATTTGTGTCAGTTAGAGCCTGGGTTTCTTCTTCAACAACTTCAATCCAAACAATATCCCACTGGAACTAGTTGAGCTCTCTCTGTCTCAGAGAGGCTGTGTTCTCTGACTGGCCCATCACCTTCAGAGTTAAATTACTCCAACACTCAATTCCAATCTGAAGAAGAACTGCCAACATTCCATATGTTCCATAGCTCTAGGGGACCAGTAGGGTATCTAGTGACACCATACTACCAATTGCTGATCCATAAAATGAGCACAAACTCATACACACAACTACATATACACACACCAACAAAAACTCTATAACTGAATATTCAAGAATTAAAGGCAACCATTACTGTCAAAGAATGTCAACCTCACATAGGGTGGCAAGGAGTATCAAGAGTACAGAGAAGATGACAAAGCAAGCACGCAGGTTGGCTTGCCACTGTTCCACAGGTGCCAAAACCAGACAACAAGACTCGTATCAGAATAAGACAGTTTATTACTCACAGCACAGCAAACAGTAGAAGGGTCAACCTGGTAATTCTGCTTCTCTTGTCGCCAATTTACTTAGAAACCAGTACATATCTCTACCCTTAAGTTAAAATCTAGTCCCACTTTGCCATTGTCAGTCATAGACAAATTCTTCCCCATATGCTCATAGTTTTGCATCTGGACAGTTATGGTCAGTAAGCCAGAACTGAAACTGGGGGAGTAACATCAGCAAGATGACAGACTAGAAACCTACAAGCCTTCACTGCCCCACAGAAACATTAAATAACAACTAGAGATTGGCTAAAACAATTTTATAGGAGCTCTGGAAAACAAACAAAAGATCTATAGCAACCAAGCAAATGCACAATCAAGAAAAAGCCACATTCAAAATAGTAGGAAATTTCAAGGAGTCTTTACTCATACTTGCTCCACCCCTCCCTGTCCTGGAGTGGTAGAATTTGGCGTAAGTGGTAGCCTAGTTCTCAATTCCCACCCTTGAACTACAGAACAGAGTGTATGTAATTTGCAAAGTTCTAACCTTTCTGGGGCTGTCCTGAGGGAATGGTGTCTGTGTCCCCTAATTTGGATCTCCAACAGCCAAAAGTGGCACAGGTTGGACCAAACTAGGAAAAGCTGCAGGAAACAGTATGCACAGCTCTTGATAGCTGCAGAGAGACTTCAGACTCACAGATGCCTAGGGCACAAGATTATGGACAGAAAAACAGAACAGAAAGTCCTGAGAGAAAACAGGGGGGCGATTCATAGGGAAATTAAGACATTTAAAAGCAGCTGTGCATAAGAGGGAATTGTAAAAAGCACACACACAGGCCCAGGGAAGACAAATGCTCGGAAAAGAATTGAGAAGACCTTAAGGCTTCATCTAGACTGATCCCAAGGCTCAGAACATGTCCTAATAATTAATGAAAGTCTTCCCCAGAACAGAGCCAATCTGCAAAGACTGGGAGACATGCAAATGTCCAATTTTCAACAAAAGATCACAAGGAGTACAAAGAAATGGGAAAATATGGCTCATTTAAAGGAATAAAATAAATATACAGAAACCATCCTTGAAGAAACAAAGGCATTGGACTTACTAGAAAAAGACTTTAAATAATTGTCTTAAATATGCTCAAAGAGCTAAAGGAAATTAGGAAAATGAGATCTGAAAACATGAGAGTATCAACAAAGATGGACAGTAAAAAGGTATCAAACAGAAATGATAGAACTGAAAGGTACGAGAACCAAGTTGAAAAATTTACTAGAGGAATTCAACAGCAGACTCAAACAGGCAGAAGAAAGAATCAGGAAACTTGAATCCAAGTCATTTGAAATTATCAAGTCTGAGGAGAAAGAAAGAAAAAAAGAAAAAGAACAAATAAAAGTTAACAGAGCCTAAGGGACTTAGGAGGTATCATCAAGTAGACCAATATATACATTAAGGGAGTCCAAGAAGGAGAAGACAGAAAATGAGAGCATTTCCTTGAGGAAATAATAGCCAAATTTTTCTCAAATTTAAGGAAAAATTTGCATATACAAACATAAGGAGCTCAGCAAACTCTAAGTAAAATAACCTCCCCCCCAAATCCACTATAAGACACATTATAATCAGGCTGTCAAATGCCAAAGACAAAGAAAAATCTTGAAAGTGACAAGAAAAAAGTGAGTCATCCCATACAAAGGATCCTCAACAAGATTATAAGCAGATTTTTCAGCAGAATTCTTGCAGGCCGGAGGCAGAAGGATGATATATATATATATATATATATATATATATATATGCGCACATACACGTATATATATATATACACACACACACACACACATATATTTATATACTTCATATATATATGAAGTGCTAAAAGAGAAATACTGTCAACTAAGAACTCTAACAAAACTGTCCCTCAAAAGTGAGGGAGAGGGGGTTTCCCTGGTGGCGCAGTGGTTGAGAGTCTGCCTGCCGATGCAGGGGACACAGGTTCGTGCCCCGGTCCGGGAAGATCCCACATGCCGCGGAGCAGCTGGGCCCGTGAACCATGGCCGCTGAGCCTGTGCGTCCGGAGCCTGTGCTCCGCAACGGGAGAGGCCACAACAGTGAGAGGCCCGCGTACCACAAAAAAAAAAAAAGTGAGGGAGAAACGAAGACATTGCCAAATCTACAAAAGCTGAAGTTCATTACCATTAGGCCTGCCTTATAAGAAATGATAAAGGGAGTCCTTCAAGTTGAAATTAAAAGGACTTTAGATATGAACTTGAAGCCATATGAAAATATGAAGTTCTCCAGTCAATGTAAATATACAAAGAAATGGTATTTAACAAAACATTTCAAGAAGAATTAACAATGATCCTTCTCAAACTCTCCTAAAAATTTAAAGAGCAGGAAATACATCCTAACTTATTCTGAGGTCAGCATTACTCTGATACTAAAACCAGACAAAGGTACCACAAGAAAAGAAAACTACAGACAAATATTCCTAATGAATAATTGATGCAAATAATCCTCATCAAAATACTAATCAAATTCAGCAGCATATTAAAAGGATTATAACATGACCAACCAGACTTTATTCCTGGAATGCAAGCATGATTCAACATACAAAAAAAAAAAAAAATCAATGTAATACTTCACATCAACAAAAAGGACAAAACCACATGATTGTCTCAATTGCTGCAGAAAAAGAGCATTTCACAGAATTCCACATGCTTTCATGATAAAAATACTCAAGACAAGAAAAGGAATACAGATCTCCCTGAATTTATAATGGGGTTACATCCCGATAAACCCATCATAAGTTGAAAATATCTTAAGTCAACAATGCATTTAATACACCTAACCTACCAAACATCATGCCTTAACCTAGCCTACCTTAAACATGCTCGGAACACTTATATTACCCTACAATTGGGCAGAATCATCTAACACAAAGCCTATTGT
The DNA here is from genome assembly GCF_963455315.2 of Globicephala melas. Taxonomy (NCBI): domain Eukaryota; kingdom Metazoa; phylum Chordata; class Mammalia; order Artiodactyla; family Delphinidae; genus Globicephala; species Globicephala melas. The sequence continues at coordinate 28,930,531 of NC_083335.1, read as the reverse complement.
ATAATAAAGTGTTGAATATCTCATGCAATTTATTGAATACTGTACTGAAAGTGAAAAATAGAATGGTTGTATTGATACAGAATGGGTACAGTTTATCAATTGTTTACCTTCATGATTGCATGGCTGACTGAGAGCTGTGCCCAGGATTACAAAAGAGTATGTACTATCACAAGATAATATGTACATATTGCTAGCCCAGAAGAGACCAAAATTCAAAATTGGAAGTACGTTTTCTACTGAATGCACATTGCTTTCACCCCATTGTAAAGTCAAAAATTCTTAAGTTGTACCATTTTAAGTTGGGGATCATCTGTAGAAGAAAAACACTTCGACATAATAAAGATCAAATATGAAAAACCCACACTATCATCATAGTGGTAAAAGACTGAAAGCTTTCCTCTAAGATCAGAAACAAGACAAAGATGCCCATCAAATCTATTCAACATAGTACTGGGAAGTCCTAGCCACAGCAATGAGGCAACTAAAAGAAATACAAGGCATCCAAATTGGAAACGAAGGAGTAAAACTGTCTCTTTGTAGATGACATGATCTTATATGTAGAAAACCCTAAAGACTCCCCCAATTAACTGTTAGAATAAGTGAATTCAGTGAAGTTTCAGGGTACAAAATCAACATACAAAAATTAGTTGCATTTCTATACACTAAGAGTGAACTACCTGTAAGAGAAATAAACAAAACAATTCGATTTACAACTGAATCGAAAACAATAAAATACTTAGGAATGAATTTAACCAAGGAGGTAAAAGATTTATATGCTGAAAACCATAAGACATTGATGCAAGAAATTGAAGAAGGTACAAATAAATGGAAAGATATTCCGTGTTCATGGATTAGAAGAATTAACATTGTTAAAATGATCATACTACTGAAAGCAATCTATAGATTCAATACAATCAAAATTCCAGTAGCATTTTTCACAAAAATAGAAAAAAGATCCTAAAATTTGTATGGAATCACAAAAGATGCCAAATAGCTAAAGCAATCTTGAGAAATAACAAAGCTGAAGGCATCACACTTCCTGATTTCAAACTATATTAAAAAGCTATAGTAATCAAAACAGTATGGTGCTGGTATAAAAACAGACACATAGACTAATGGAGCAGAATAAAGAGCCCAGAAATAAGCCCATGCATATACGGTTTGTTTCTGAAATATGATCACTATACTGAGAAACTGGTAGATTGCAAAAGTGTCTTCTGTTTGTAAGGACCCAATAGGGGACTTGGAGAATTTCAGTTCTGAGTGACTTCACCTCTATATCAAAAAAGCTGAGTCAGAAACTAAAGAGGGACCCAAGGGTATGAAACATGGAAATATTATCTACTTTTAGTGTAAAGGTAATAATTACAAAGAACACAACGTGACTACGTACAGGACATAAAGGTGAATGTTCCCCAGAGATTTCTCTGGACCCAAAGCATGTTCTCAAAAGGGCTAACCTCCAATCCCAGTAGCTGGCCACCAACACTCAGGCACTGTTTCTTCTAGGACACTCACTTGGTCACCTGGACCCAAGGTTAGGCCAAGCTCCGAGGCCGATTCACAATCCCTGTTTTTGCTTCAGGGCTCCCACCATCCTTAGCATTTTATCTGAGCATGAGGGCACACACTTGCCCTTAATCTATAATCTACCATATCTCTTTCCACAACACCCCCACTACCACCAACCCACCTACAAAATACTATCATATCAATTTTTCCTGAGTTTCACTGTTTGTGTCTTAAAGCATGGCTTCCTGATCCATGTAAAACTGAAAGCCCACAGACAACCACCACCAGCGTAGACAGTTAAGTCCTGGGTAAGAGGACAAATTCAGATGAATAAGATGAGGCTCTTTGTTTATTTAGGAAGTACGTGAGCATCCATTCCAAAGCCTCTTAATAAACAGACCTCATGTTGGGAAGGTTCTCAACAGCTTTAAAACCACCCACTCTCAGTTTTGCTCCCCACACGTTCCACCACATAAGGATGTACTCATTTTCTCAATATTTTAGCTAACAGATGATGTCATTTCCAGAGAAGCAGTGACATTTGAACAGAGGAGTTTTTATTTATTTAATTTTTTAAAATAATTTAATGTTCTTGGCCCCCTAGCAGCTAAAGAAACAGAAGGCTAATGGCAGATACTTACACCATCCAGAGGTTTCCTAATGAATTGATGCTATTTCTACCAACCCTAAGCTTTTATTTCTTGGTGCAACATCTGAAAAAGACCAAAAGATTATGGCCTCAGAAAGGAAATTTTTCAGCTTTATTTTTTTTAATGAGTTACGTGAGGGTTTCTCCCATGCCCTTTAGATTCTTCTCCAAGATAAAGGGTCTCATTATTTAGAGCCATATGTTTTGTGAGTCATGTCAATGTCAATGGCTCTTGTTTCTTTCATCTCTTCATATACCCTGCAAGAGACACTCAAAACCAAATGGTTCCTGGGAAGGGCTATCCCCAGGCAAAATCATGAAGTAAGGAAAGTTTGTCTACGCTTCTTTCTCTCTCCCTTCACTAAGGTCCCTTATTTCTCATCTTTGAAACCCAAAAGAACCCACTTGCTATTGATTGAATTTCAGTTCCCCAGGCGTGCTATGAAAAAGCTCAAATCATAGCGTGCTCCTCTCCTCTGCCTCCTCCTACAAAAGTTCTGGAATGTATCTTCTGAAAAACATGCCAGAAGCAAAATATGCACACTGTGAGCATTTCAGAGATCTGCAACTTGTAGGGAATGCAATGTGGAAACACACCCGCCTCCCTGCATGGAGACTATAAACGTAAAACAACATCTGCGAGTTGATCCCACTAACCTGGCCAGTAGCAGCCCTGCTGTTACTGAATTTAGAGGGGTTCACAATGCCAGAAATGAATGAAGTGAACCACAAAATTATCTTGGAAGCAGGTGTTAATGTGAAAATTGTAGTAACGGAAACAGAAAATAACACAGCCTAGTTGTCAAGAGCACAAGCTTTGGAGCCAGACAGACTGGGTTCAATGGCCAACTCTGCCACTTACCACGTGATCTTCGCTAAGTTATCCCAGCTCTCTGAACTCATATTTCCTCATCTATCAAATAAAGATAATACCTATCTACTTCACAGGGCTGTTATGAGAACTGAGAAAACAGATGTCCATCAAGTGCCTGACAATAAATGGGAACCGCACCAGTTTGCAGTGGTATTATCTAGGTCAAGTCACTTAACCTCTTTGTGTCCACGTTTTTATTTATAAACTAGAATAAATAATAGTTACTCTGCCTATCATGATTATCATAAATCACCAATGAGGAAATCTGTGTGAAAAGGGTTTGTAAAGGCAAACGCAATCAACAAAGGATGGTTATTAATAATGTAAATTTATAATCTGAAAATGCCAACTATCTAAATAAAGGTCAGGGCCTGATTGGTTTCATGCCCTTGTACCTGGCTCCCTAGACTAGGTATAATCTGTCTCCAAATCTAGTCACAAAATCCATCCTAATTAAGTCACTTGCTATTCCCACTCAGTTCGCCCCCTGTCAGTCCAACATGAGGACTGCAGTTTACCCTATTTAGTTTTGGCTTCTGCACAACGTCCTTATGAATTTAGGTACCTATGCCTCCTGATGTTGGCATCTGTACTTTTAACAATACTCACCTATTTTAAGTGAACAAAACTTACGGCATCTGATTCTGTTTGTACCTATGTTTTCAAACTTTGTCTTCCTTCTTACCATCCCTCCTGGTTCCTGTCTTCCTAAAATGCTATTCATTGGTCTTTGTTGGCGAAAGTTGGGCTGCTCATTTGAACCTAATATGTGATGACGAACATGTGCTCTGGAAATCTTTTAGAATAAATTTGCATTTATTAACAGCTATGAAACCTTCCCGAGTGTAGTGCATTCTTTTTGGGAAATGATATCAGGCATTGTGTAGCAAGATTTCAGATTCACTCAGTACTGATGAGGTAAGGAACAGCTGGGATCTCAGCTAAAGATACATGCTTAAGATCTACGGAAGACATACTTCTTTGGCCTATTGTCAGGGCTGGAGGTAGATGGAGAAGGCCATCTTGCGTATCTTGTAGTGAAATGGGGAAACGAAAACTATTTCGAGAAGACTATAAAATGAACCCAGTTAGCAGTCAATGTAGTGGTCCATTTCAGGCAGCAGAAAGTTTGAGGTGGAAGCAATTAATATAGTCTCTGGCACCTAATGGATAATCAATTACAAGTTTGATAAAGAAATTAATTACCTACTGAGTTTTTAAGGTCATATCTAGAAAAGAATTTCAAAAGGGCAATTTTTGGCCATGGCTTATAAATCACATTATTCTTTTGAATTGTTTCAATAACAAACATCTTGGCAAATTATTTAAGTAGCAGAAGAGATATTGGGATGCTCTGACTTAATTAATAAATCAAAACTGGATTCAGGAGTTAAGAAGAACAATGGTGGTGATCGACAGACTGATGGATGATTTTTTAGCCAGAAAATACAGCCCTATTTTCCTAGAGGGAACTGTAAGTCATGAGAAGCCCTAACTTTCCCTCAGTTAAGCATGACATTATTTTGTAAACTGTACGTGATAGCACATGTATGTATAAAAGATTATGAGAGCCCCCAAAAGTTGTCATAGAAGTTCCAAGTTTTCACTATTTTTTTAAAGTTCAGTGAAAAAAGGAAACAGACACATCTCATTTGAGTTGCTCCCTGTCGGATTAAAACTCAAGATCCGTTTCTGTACTTAGGCAGCAGGAAAATATGTTGCCATTATTTAGCATAACACCTGGGCAGTGGCAGGGGAGATGAGCCCAGGGCAGGCTTCTCACCAGAGGCCAGGAATTGCCTTCTAGCTCCTTTTATGATTATTTCCAAAACCTCTCTGTTATTTTCATACAAGTCCCTACCCTTCATTCATCTTTTCCTTTTTTTCTGTTCTATTCCTTGCATTGAACACTGTACTGATGTGGTTTAACAGAAATACTGAGCTATGAACTTCTCCTAGAGTGAACCCAATAGAAATCAAAACTATTAATACTGCCTGTTTCAACCATAGTTACATTAAACTTTTTTCCTTTTTAAAAATAATCTGTGCATTTTCTTCCATAAATCTGGGTTTATAATGACATCACTGGTTAGATGATTTTAAGATAAAGAAAACATGTCTCTAGGAAAAGTTTTAACAGAAGCCAGGGCAACACACACAAAAGGATTTGGAAACAGAAGAGTGAATTTAAATAATGATTAATACCTAGTTTCCAATTAACAAGTTCAATTTTAAAACTGAATATAACACATCTTCATATCTGTGTACAGAGACAGTCAAATTATTAATATGTGATTACCTACTAGTATTTCTGAGAATGACAGAAACTAGTTTTCGAGCTTTGAGTGATCCTGGAGATATCCTCCAACCCTCTTGTGCTTCAAATGAGAAAAATAAGACCCAGAAAGACTTGCCCAAGTCATACAGCTGGTTAGTGACCGAGCTTAACTGAGGGAAAGTTAGGGCTTCTCATGACTTACTGTTCCCTCTAGGAAAATACGGCTGTATTTTCTGGCTAAAAAATCATCCATCGGGCTGTCTATCACCATCATTGTTCTTTTTAACTCCTGAATCCTGTTTTGATTTATTAATTAAGCCAGAGCATCCCAATGTCCCTTCTGCTACCTAATAACTGATTCAAGTTTTCAATGACTTGGTCATCCAACGTGACCTAGACAAAAACTTGTAAATCCATAAACATACCCTCGTAAGAAGAAACAAAAAGTTTTAGGGCTTCCCTGGTGGCACAGTGGTTGAGAGTCCGCCTGCCGATGCAGGGGACATGGGTTCGTGCCCCGGTCCGGGAAGATCCCACATGCCGCTGAGCCTGCGCGTCCGGAGCCTGTGCTCCGCAACGGGAGAGGCCACAACAATGAGAGGCCCGTGTACAGCCAAAAAAGAAAAAAAGAAAAAGAAAAGTTTTAAATCTGTACCTGAACTTACTCTTTCTTTCAACATGTCTTTAAAGAGTCAGAAATGAGTCAGTTAAGAATCCTTGTTATGATAAAGCGATATAATCGTGGTAATAAATAGTCATGATATATTGGGTTGGCCAAAAGGTTCATTTGGGTTTTTCCATAAGATGTTATGGAAAAACCTGAACGAACCTTTTGGCCAACCCAATATTTGCCTAAGACTGTGCAGATGACACAGTAAGAGGATGAGAGATAATAAACAGAAAGATTTTATATTCTTATACCAGATTGGGAGCTGGGCCTTGAGAAAATGCATTTCACGTGGGTTGTTTTGATGACCTACATTATCATGGGGTTCCAATAGGAGATGTTCATGTACAAAAAGGGTATGGGGGAGGGGAAGCTATCCCAAAATCTCCACCATGGAAAGTAAAATGATGGCTCTGTTTCCATAGTCAAATAAAATTCCCATCCTTAAAATGGCCATCACCTTCCAACTCCAAGAACAGCACAGTACTGTAAAACCTAAAGCATAATTATTAAATTCTAAAATTTTCCTTAAATTGAAAATTCTTCAGGAGAAAAAACCAGTCTCATATCTTATTACTATCCCCACACAAGGCAATTTATGAGACCTTGTTTAGCTGACCAGCAAATTATCAATTCGCCAGGGAGGAATAAAACAAGATTGTTTTGTCAACCAACTATGGAAACTTCCATTTTAGATTATATTATTTTAATGGTCAGTGTAACTGAATTTCTTCAGAATAAAATTGAGCTACACATCATAAAGACAGCTCTCAAATACTTCCTGAAAATAGCTTAACAACTTTGTGATTAAACCAACAATATAATTGTATGAATAACACACACAGATCTGGAAATTATGCAAATGAACACCTTAGCTTCACTTGTAATAATGCTTTCTCCTAATGAGTTAGTATTGGGAGAGGTTCTGAACAATACACAGAGCCAGAGCGATGCCCAAACACAGCTTTGAAATGTACCAAGATGCCTTCTAACTGCCATATAGTTTTTCCTTTTTCACAAGCAACACCCACTCCAATAATTAATTAATACATTAATTCACACCTAGAGGAAAGGAACGAACAATATGCGTTAAGCAGAGGCTCTTGAAAGCTGTTAAGGGTAATTTTTTTCCATAATGCAACAAACGTTTAAAAGACATCAAACTGTGAAAGAGTCCAAATGTATTTGCAATGTAAAAGCAAAATGCCTGGAGTAGAAAATATATTTTTTAACCTCAAAGGTGAAAATATGCTGAGAGGCAATCAGATCCTTTCTCCTGTAACTTCTCATAATGGGGAAGAGTAGATAACGCTGTAGAAAATCTCCAGCCTTAATAGTTATTTTAGATCAGCCATTACTCCTCTGAAGGGAATGAACTTGCCACAGTTCTGAAGTTCCCAAGTTTCAGCCTGCACATGGTCCCTTCTAAGCAAGCTGTCAGACTTGCTTAGATGACCGTGGAGGCTTAGACTTCGTCCTAAAAATGCAACAAAATGCAGATTCTGGAGACACACAGCCTCGGGTTTAAATCCTTGCATTTGCCACTGTATTAGGCAAGATGGCGTAGGTAATGCTGTGGTAACAAATTAACTCTCAAATCTTAGTGGTTTAATGCACAATAGGCTTATTTCTCACTGAGGGTATAAATCCGACACGGGTCACTGGGGGATTCTACCCCAGGCTGGCAGAGGCCCCACCGTTTTGTAGCTGTATCCTTCCAGGTCACCAAGACAGGAGAAGAGAGAGCTGAAGGGTTGTACACAGGCCCTTAACTGCTTCAGTGCAGAAATGACAGACAGCACGTCTATCCACAGCCCATCCACCACAATGAACTGCACGGTCTTGCCTAAATGCAAAAGGCCTGGATAATGTGGGCGAGCACATGAATCTGACGAGCAGTTAATATCTTGCCCTTGGCCAAGTCACTTGACCTCTCTACACCTTAGTTTCCCTATGTATAAAATGAAGTATATGATAGTAAGGACCTCGGAGAGTTGATGTAAGGGGTTAAATGAGTTCATACACAGAAAGCATGCAGTACCGAGCCCAGCACATAGCTCTCATTTCCCTGCCCTCTAGCACGGTGAATTAGTAACAGTGCTGGATATAAGACACTCTAAAGACAGAGTTTTAAGTGGCAAGAGGATGTCCTACTTACTCTCAGGAACTCGCTAAATTTTACATGTCTTGAAGTCAGCAAGACCATATTCAGGGGATCTTGGGGACTAAAAGACTAGATAAATAGGCAAGCCACAGTAAGATGGGTGAATAGGATTCTTAGTTTAACTGATTTTCAGTTAGAAAGTATGATAACAGAATGAAGAAAATCAACAGTTTGGGAGTCCGATAAACCTGGATTTGAATCCTGGCTCTATTGTCTATAGTTGTGAGATCTTTCACAAGTCCATGATAGGGCCTTTCCAAGACACTTGCCAGTATTTCATTTGAAGGGTGCTACGTCACAGCACGGGTAGAAGGTTACTGTTTCCCTAGAATAGGGACAGAAACGGCCTAAGTGGAGGAACTTAGGTAGGGTTTTAGCCTAGTGTCTGGTGTTAAGGATTTGTTCCTGGGGGCTAGAACCGGAAACGTGGTACCCTACCCAAGGTATCTGGAATTGGAAGCGCCAGAGGGAAATCAATCCAAAATACTTTAGGTGAGTAGAGCCAAACACTGGGAATTTTTTTTTTTTTTTGCAGTACGCGGGCCTCTCACCGCTGTGGCCCCTCCCGTTGCGGAGCACAGGCTCCGGACGCGCAGGCTCAGCGGCCATGGCCCACGGGCCCAGCCGCTCCGCGGCATGTGGGATGCTCCCGGACCGGGGCATGAACCCGCGTCCCCCGCATCAGCAGGCTGACTCCCAACCACTGCGCCACCAGGGAAGCCCCCAAACACTGGGCATTTAAACGCCAAGTCTAAATGGTCAGAGATAGGATTGGTTTTGGAATGAAGTCAAGACTTTAGAATTAGAAGTAGAAAGGCTAAAGGGAGTACAAGTTTGCAAACGTAAGAAAATTGCATTCAGCACAATTCCTGAATATCATCACTCGCCTCATCTATACAAACTGGGGAAAATAATAACTACCTAGCAGGGTGGTCAGGAAGAATCAATGAAATAATAAATGTAAAATATATATAGAATCACCAGCTGATTAAAGAAAATAAATGGTCATTCCCTTCTCCTCAAAGGTAATTCAAACCTATTTGTAGGCACACGATGCTATAAAGAGCCACTGACTGCTCCCACAGCCAGATGTAACATGCTGGGAGCCTATATAATGGAAAAGCCTTTCAGCCCTAGCAATGGCCAAAACGGTGAGCAGAAAACAATACTGTGAGGCTCTCCAACAGCATCCAGGTTTTTCCCTTCTTCTCTAACTCTGGGGGAAACCTGTATACTCTCTGTACCTTCCTCTCTTCCGGGATGTCATCTGCTTCTCTCATTGTTTACCTATCTCCTTTAGTGAAGCAATGTTTCCTAATGATACTAAAGGGAAATCACTTCTGAGATAGCCAGGTATGGTCTCCAAAGTCAACAGAGGAAAAAGCTTCTACCAGAAGGGGAGAAATACTCCATTCCAGATAATGCTGCTCATGTCCGAAGGAATTACTAATGTGAGGTGGTATTTTTAGGTATGAATAGAGACAATAAGAGAATGTATTTCAAAGAGTAGACTCATACACCAAACTTACCTTCATCTAAGAATTTCCAAGTCCATATACTTGGAAGAACTTCCATTTCATGTCCATTTTGGGAGTTAAGAGTCATAAGTACCCACAGAGATCAGCTAACCAAATACTCTATTTTAAAGATAAGGAAACCAGACCAAAGACACTCGGGAACAGGGCTTGTAGTACTAATACACTAATACATTTTCCACTATACCTCCCTGCCTCACTCTTCCACATGGTATTCTGAAATACAATAGATGACTTTTAGAGCTGCAGTAGTTGCGTGAGCTTCCTTTCCAAGCTGGGTAAGAAGGCTTTACTATAACTTTGGCAATTTATTTCATTTCAGAATGATTAAAGTTGAAATTTGTTACAGGCTGGTAACAGGAGCCAGTCAGAACAATCACGAATTCTTTTCAAGATCTCATTGAATTTCTCTGGCTCTTGTTGGACCCGTATTTAAGTATTCAAGGGAGAAGAAGCAAACGAAATATCTCAATTTAAGAAGAAACTGGGTTCACACCAATAGTGATTTTTAAAAAGGAAACTTTCCCTGTAGGTTTGTTTTTTTCTATAGTGAATGAATATACTGTGAGTTCAGAAAATACATCTGTGGAGATGGACAGGTCTATTGGGAAGGAAAATGTGTGTGTGTGTGAGAGAGATTACATGATTTTATTAATTGATTTGAAAAAAAGGCATATTTTGTTTTTCCAATTAAGTATGTGGGCACATAATCATTTCCACCTTACCATAAAGGATCTAAGTGTCTAAGTGAATCACCTTCATAGAGTTCTTTCTAGGTTTGGTAATAATAGAGGAATAAAAGACCCAAATGGCACCCAAGACTGCCATGGTTATAAACTGAAATGTGAGCCTCTTTAAAGCCCTGAATTAATGCCCCGAATTCCCAAGTACTAGGAGTAACTTGCAAAACTGTTTACGTTTACATTACATAATGTAAATTACATTTACATTACCTCATTTACATAAATGATTCTAAACACAAAATACTAATGAGAAGTTGAATTAGACTTTTGCAAATTAAGAAATTTGCAGGGAGACGGATAGAATAAATGAGCACGGCACTTTACATGCATAAACTAAGGAAAATAATAATTACCTACCAGGGTGATCATGAAGGTTCAATGAAAATCATAAATATAAAGTACATAGTGGGATCATTAGCTCTTAATAGGAAATAAATGATCATTTCCTCTTTAAGCATAGTTCAAACCAGTCTTAAACCTTTGACATTGCAGGGAATACGTTTCTAAGTAATAGCTCAATAATTTAGCAAATGGATACGTTCAGTGTAAACTTGTACTTCTATATGATTGTAACCAGTAACTCAGGAATTCACTTCCATTCCTAAATCCATGCTTTCCAACAAGCTGGATGGGAACAGAGCCATCCCTTCACCTCCCCTGTCAGCACTCCACTTTTCTACCCAGATGCCAGTTCTGAACCCTCGTTCCTCTGGCTTTTCTTCTCAGCTAGCTATTATTATTTCCCCAAGATAACAACTAGTGCTGAATTCCACTATTTCTCTCCTGGAGACATTTGCACTTCTTAGAAGACTTTGGATGACTGAAAACCCATCTGAGAGCCAAATACATCCGTTTTTAAAAGGGGAAACAATATAATTTGTGAGTACTTTTCTGTGACTTCTCTCATTTCCATCCAAAATCAGGACCAGAAGTAGAATCCTAGATGGGCCAGGGAATGGAAGGGACCCAACAGTCTACTCTGAAATTCTTTGTATGAGTCAGTGGCCGCCCCCAACCCAAGGCTAGTTCTACCACTGTGTTTGGGGGGCTTGATGTCACGATGAGTTGCATTTTAGCTTCCTTCCTTACCACCTCTTCAAATCCAGCCAGGAAAACTGAATTGGTAAGTGAATTAATATAATGGGATAGGAAGAAGTCAAACCACAATCCATCCAAATAGCATTGACTGTATCAGGTGTGGCTGAAGAGTCCTGGTTTGTATTTAAAATTTAGAGGTAAGGGGAGGAGGGAATACTACTTAAATGACAACCATGGGCACTCATCTAATAACACTCTAAATATTATGTATGAAAGGACTTTGATCTGTCCTTTCCACTGATACTATCAATCATCTCTCTATCTCACCTACCTGCTTGCCAGGAGAGGTTATCTCTTTCCCCGAAATGTTTGATATTGTTCCCTTAGACTTTCTTTGAAAGCGGTCAAAAATTCTACTTCAAAGCGGGATGGGTGGGAAGGGAACTTGAAGGAAGCCACGGCTCTTTGGTTCTGATTCCATGAAACATTATGTGACCTGAGTAAATATGTAAGCCTTGTGTCCCAAGGATCTTCAGCATTTCTCCTTTCTTTGCCTGCCTTTTAAATGATACTGCTTATCTCTTAGCAACACCTTGGAAATACCATAGTACCCCTTCCATCATGTTTCAGCGTAAGAATTCTTCCATCTTTCTCCAAAGAATCAAATCTTATAAACAGCAAGGTACTTTAAGTAAGCAAGGGTGAGTTCTTCAAGAGCCTTAGTGCTCTAAAAGGGGGTCTCAAATGTCATTGCTGCTCAGGTAGCCCATCTCTAATTTAATCAGAGCTGCTTCATTTATATCTATTTTATAAATTGAGGTTCTGAGGAAGTTGTTGCTACCAAAGGTTTTCATAGCTAAAAATCAATTTCTTGAAAAACACCCTGTCTTTATATATATATATTTCCCATTCATACTAGGTGTTCGAGTTATATTAGGTGATCAAAAATATATCTTTTTGATGAAGCTTTCTATTTTGATTGTTCCTCTACCATATACTAAAGCTTGGCATGACAGTTAAACCTAAGTAGGCATCTCTTCTCCCTCACATTAAGCTGTCTTTCCCAGGCTACCAGTTAACTTTGATAGCCCCTATCAACCACCTACAGAAATAGTATACACTTTAAAAGAATCTCTAGGTCCTAAAAATTAATTCTTCAAAGCTCAGATAATTATTGGCATCAGAATTGTGGGGGACTTGTGAAAAGTGATAGGTGAATAACTATTTTTGCCACATTTAGTTCCATGTCACTGTAGAGACTTGGGCAACATGGCCTTTGCTTGGTCTAGTCTGCCTCTTTCAACCAGGTCTGTGTGAGGTCGTGATGTCTGATAGATGCAAAAGAAGGAGAGTTTTACTAATTCTGGACAACTACCAATGCCTAGTATCTTGGGGTACAACAAATACTTGGACTGGAGGGAACACTGAAGACACTGCTGTAAGCAGGTAAATACTGTACAGATGTTTTACGATAAGAAATTTGAGTTGGAGGGTGTATTAGTTTAGTCTGCCTGTGCTGCCATAACAAAATACCACAGATTGGGTGCCTTAACCAACAGAAATTTATTTCTCACAGCTCTGGAGGCCAGAAGTCCATGATCGAGGTGACAGTAAATTTTATTTTGGTGAGGGCTCTCTTCCTCGCTTGTAGGCAGCTGCCTCCTTGCTGTGTCCTCATTTTTTCCCTGTGCACTCTCTTTCGTCTCCTCCTCCTTTTATAATGACACCAATCCCATTGGATTAGGGCCCCATGCTTACGACCTCATTTAAACCTAATTATCTCACAAAGTCCCCATACACAAATACCATCACACTGGGGATTAAGGCTTCAAAATATGTTTTTGGGAGAAACACTATTCAGTCCATAACAGAGAGTAATGACACTTAAGCACGGCTTCTGGCCTGAAATTTTATATTTTCTGTTGTCTTCTTTTAACCATTTGATTGGGCATGTTGCATTTATTGGGGTTAGCCAAGTGTACCATTTGCTGCCAATGTCACCCTCCTTCCCACCAAAACATCACTTGGCTAACCTGATCCGTGGACACTGAATCTGGACACAAGACTCAAAATGTAAGCAGAATTGTAGAATGAGGAGAGGAGAACCCCTTGCTCAAAACCTCTCCTTCACAGTCTGTTATGATGCTGACCATTTTCTCCTTCTTCCTCCCCAAAATTTCCAGTATTAGAATTATCCCTTTGATTCAGGAAGGGAAGAAAGGAATGAAATTTAAAAACAAACAAACAAAAAAAACCTTTCTCCATAAAGTCATTGGTTAAATGAATTCATACAACAAGGAAGGGAGACGTGACTTCCCACTCTTTCACTTCACAATTCTACTATTGAAAAATTACTACACATTAATTCCTCAAATTAGCCAGTTGTCAATTTAAGAAGGTAGAGTCTGGTCTTGGAAATATGAGAACCAAGCTTGTAAGTTTCAAGGGGGATCAGAAGCATGGTAGTAACAAATAGTTACGCAGGTGAGAAGGAAGATCTACTAGAACATTCCCAGATCCCGGGAAGGGGCCTTGAATCTGGGACAGCCAGAGGGGGAAATGCCCAGCTACCAGGCCAAAATAGAGCAGCCAAAAGGTGGTATCAGAACCCAGTGGTAGGAGAGACACAAAAATCAAACTATCACCATTTTGCTTAAGGAACATCCTGGATATTTAATGAAGAATAGGAGTAGAATTTCAAATCAAAATGGCCACTGGAGCCAGGTCAGGTAGCAAAGGTCACCAACTCCAGCAGTGAACACCTAGTAGGTGCTCAATACAGGTTTGCTAAATTGAACTGGATCTTGGGCTCACCCTGCCTGCATCCTTGATTTAGATACTTGAAGGCATTTACCTTTACTTCCTGTTGGTCGGTTATCTGTTGTAACAGAGCATCTATTAATGAGCTTGTCCACATGCTTTGCGTATCTCGAAAGTAAGGACAAACACAGATAAAACATATATCAAAAATCAGGAGCAATTTGTTTGTTTGTTTTAATGGCAGCATGCCATTAACTTCGGCACTGCTGCCTTCATTTTGCCTTTGAGGAGTGATGAAGAAAAACAATAAAACCTTGGCTTTCTATAACACCTTGACCTCACCGAGGGTTTTTCATTACTTCTCATGGCTTATTTGTTATAAACACAATTTCAGAACACAGAGGGGTACCAAATCGGGGAGCCCTGATTTCCCCACCCCCTGTCTGAGAGAGGTAGGCATGTAGAAAAAAAGAAAGAACCTGTCATTCACAGCTTCGAGCAGATGGAATACCTCTGGGACTCGAGGTGACCTAGAAGAAAACTAACCAAAGATTCTCTTCACGATCCCCCGCATACCAATTCCCCAGCTGCTCACGGTGCCAGAGTAATTTCAACACCAAAACCCACTCAGCCCTGGAGAATAAGAAACAGCACATGCACTCAAGGCTGTTTGATTTAAGCTCACCGGCTGCCTCTTACAGAGATTCTGCCCTTTAGAAAGCTCAAAGTCCCCTAGGCCAAGTGCGCCTTTGATAACCTGCCCTCCGAAAAGCCCAAGATTGCCTCTTCTCCTTCATCAAAGGCTAGAGAAAAGGGGGGAGGAATTTCGACCCCAGCTGTATTAACACACCACCTCAAACACTTCAGGAGAACTTGAGAAGTGACCTTTGCATACCCAGAATATTTTAGTGAAATGCATGTACAACCTGCTTGTTGAGACATTTATAAACATCTCTGTATTAAAATACATGATAAAGCTATTCCTTATGTAAGTGATGTGCCACTGGCAGTATGAATAACAAAAGCAGAATTTCAGAATGACAGGGTTGTCTGATATTTCAGCAACAGTTCTTCATAATTAGTCTCTGTATTTTACAGCAGTTTACAGTTTACTGAAAAATTGAGTGGAATGTCCAGAGTTCCCATGTGCCCGCTTAACACCTCCCCACCCCCTGCACACACACAGTTTCCCATTATTAACATCTTGCGTTAGTATGCTAGATTTGTTATAACTGATGATCCAATATTAATACATCATTATTAACTAAAGTCCATAGACTGCATTAGAGTTCACTCTTGGTGTTTTACATTCTATAGGTTTTGACAAATGTATAGGACGTGTGTTCACCATTATAGTGTCATACGGAAGTTCCACCGCTCTAAACATACCCTGTGCTCCACTTATTAATCCCTCTCTTTCCTCAGGCCCTGGCAACCACTGATCTGTTTACTGTCTCCACAGTTTTCCCTTTTCCAGAATGTCATATAGTTGAAATCATATAATATGTAGCCTTTTCAGATTGGCTTCTTTCACTTAGCAATATGCATTTAACTTCCTCTGTCTCTTTTTATGGCATAAGATTTCATTTCTTTCTGCATAAGATTTTATTTCTTTTTATCACTGAATAATATTCCGTTTTATGGATGTACCACAATTTATCCATTTGACCTACTGAAGGACATCTTGGTTGCTTCCAACTTTCGGCAACTATAACTAAAGCTGCTATAAACATCCACGTGCAGGTTTTCGTGTGGATGTGAATTTTCAACTCCTCTGGGTAAATATCAAAGAGTGTGACTAATGGATCTGAAGGCAGGAGTATGTTTAATTTTCGGAGAAATTGCCAAACTGTCACCAAAGTGAATGTACCATTTTGCATTCCCACCAGCAATGAATGAGGGTTCCTGCTGCTCCACATTCTCACCAGCGTCCAGTGTTGTCGGTGTTTTGGATTTTAGCCATTCTAATAGTAAGTAGTAGTATCTCACTACTGTTTGAATTTACCATTCCCTGATGACACATGATGTTGGGCATCTTTTCATATGCTTATTTGTCATGTGTCTGTCTTCTTTGGTGAGGTGGTTATGCAGATCTTTGGCCCATTTTTTAATTGTGTTGTTTTCTCGTTATTAAGTTTTAAGAGATTTTTGTGTATTTTAGATATCAATATTTTATATGTGCTTAGCAAAGATTTTCTCTCAATCTGTGCCTTTTCTTCTCATACTCTTAACAGTGCCTTTAGCAGTGCAGAAGTCTTTAATTTTAATGAAGTCCAACGTTTCAAATATTTCTTCAATGGATATAGTGCTTTTGGTATATCTAGAAAATCATCAAACCCGAAGTCCCCTAGATTTTCACCTGTCTTATCTTGTAGGAGTTTCATAGTTCTGCGTTTTACATTTAAGTTGATCATTTGTTTTGAGTTACTTTTTGTGGAAGATGTATGGCCCATGTCTAGATTGGGCAGGGGTGGGTGGGGGGGATGTAGATGTCCAGTTGTTCCAGCACAATTTGTTGAAAAGACATTCCTTTCTCCATTGAATTGCCTTTGCTCCTTTGTCAAAGATCAGTTAATATTTGTGGGGGTGTATTTCTGGGCTCTCTATTCTACCCAACTGATCTATTTGTCTATTCTTGCACCAACACCACACTGTTTTCAGTCCCGTAGCTTTGTAGTAAGTCTTGAAGTTGAGTAGTGTCAGTCCTCCAAATTTTTTCTTCTCCTTATGTACCGTGTTGGCTATTTTGGGTCTTTTGCCTCTCCATATAATCTTTAGCATCAGGTTGTCGACATCCACAAAATAATTTTCTGGAATTCTGGTTGGATTTGCCTTGAACCTGTAGATCAAGTTGGAAAGAACTAACATCTTAACAAGATTGAGTCTTCCTATCCATGTGCATTAAATATCTCTCCATTTATTTAAATCTTCTTTGATTTCATTCATCAGTTTTGTAGTTGTTCACATATAGATCTTATACATATTGTTATATTTATACCTGATGATTTCATTTTCAGTGCCCATGTAAATAGCATTGTGTTTTAAATGCAAATTCCAATAGTTCATTGCTGGTATATAGGAAAGCAATTTGACTTTTGCATTAACCTTGTATCTGGGAACCTTGTTATAACTGTTTATTAGATCCAGGAATTTTTTTTTTTTTTTTTTTTAGGATTTTCTACATAGACAGTCATCATCTGTGACTGATGACAGGTTTATTCCTTCTTCTCAATATGTATACCTTTTATTTCCTTTTCTTCTATTATCGAATTAGCTAGGCCTTCCAGTACAATATTGAAAAGGAGTGGTTAGTAGGGAAATCCTTGTCTTGTTCCTGATCACAGCAGGAAGCATCTAGTCTCTTGCCAGTAAGTATGATGTTAGCTGTAGGTTTTTTGTAGACGTTCTTTACCAAGTTAAGGAAACTTCTATTTCTAGTGTGCTGAGTTTTTATCATGAACGGATATTAGATTTTGTCAAATGCTTTTTCTACATCTATTAACATGATTACATGATTTTTCTTCTTTAGCCTATTGATGTGATGGATTACATTAACTGTCAGCAACAATTTTAAAACCTAAGGCTTCCCTGGTGGTGCAGTGGTTAAGAATCTGCCTGCCAATGCAGGGGACACTGGTTTGAGCCCTGGTCCCAGAAGATCCCACATGCTGCGAAGCAACTAAGCCCGCGAGCCACAACTACTGAGCCCGCGTGTCACTTCTGAAGCCCATGCGCATAGAGCCCATGTTCAGCCACAAGAGAAGCCACTTCAACGAGAAGCCCGTGCACCGCAACAAAGAGTAGCCCCCACTTGCCGCAACTAGAGAAAGCCCGCACGCAGCAACAAAGACCCAATGCAGCCAAAAATAAATTAATTAAATAAATAATTTTTTAAGTTATTAAAAAAAATAAAGCCTAATGCCCCATAATAATGTCATGTTGATAAAATCCTAGTATATCTTTAGGTTGGAATATTAGGCAGCCATTAATCAGGTTCTCAAAAATACTTAATAACGTGAGAATATGTTACTTATAATAAAAATTGAAAGAGTGGGGTACAATCCCCTGGGTGTGTATATAATACAAGCACATACAATGCTCTATATTTTTATACCCACACACACACATATGTATCACCAACAAAAATCACAGAAATTTGAAGATGGCAGTTAATAGACTTTAAAGAGGATTGCTTGTTTACAATATAAGAGCTGAAACAAGAAAGCAGAGTCTCACTTTGTTCAGTCTCACCTGGGAATGTGTGTTGGGTGACTCAAGTATTTTGCCACTCTGTGAATGTCCATGAATAACCGTGAAAGAACTGTGAGTGTTGATTTTAGGGTCACAAATTTTCATAAGTAGGGGAATTTGCAAATATGGAACCTGTAAATAAGAATCAACTTCATATAAATGTATAGATACACGTATACATATATAATGATGGTTACAAGTTACATAAAAATGGGAAAGGTAGTGTATGTAATACTGAAAGGAAATACATTAAATTTATAGTAATGTTTATTGCATTTTTGTATTCTTTATTTGCATATTTTGTATTCTTCATACATTTCAGTTTTTCAAATTTTCTTTTTTATGTGGAAAGTTTATCTCAAAGTCAACTACAATGGTGATAAATTTTCCAAACCTAAATGTTTACTGAAAAATAGTTAATTATAGCACTTCTATACTATAAAATACTATTGATTCTTTAAAGATTATATTTAAGAAAAATTTTTGATAAAATAGAATATTTTTACGATATGTTAAGAGAAAAAGCTATAAAATACATATATACATTAGGTTCTCAATCCTATCAAGAAATGGCTACCAGGATATAGGTCAAAATGTTAGCAATATTTCTCCCTGGGGGGTGGAATTTTGAGCAATTGTTACCCTTTTTTCCTTAAACTTTCTACATTTTCTAAACCCTTCAAATGAGCACCACATAGCCCTCTTAAAATAGAAAAATATTATTTACTGTGTCTAGTAAGTAATCGAAATCAGAGATCGAGGTCATTTCTCGGGACCATAAGATGACCCCATAAATTCTAAATTCCTTTCCAAGGAAGCTATCCAGATTCAGGTACATTTTAGGTCTAACATTCTGTTTTCCCACTATTTCTATAATGAACAGGAATGCTTTTATAATAAATCAAAAACAATTAAAAAAAAAGAAAATTGTACTGGGAAATGTTACTAAATTGAACTAATCCAGGCAAGCATTTCAAGGTAACATAAATTGGAAGAAGAGATTATCCATCTCTCTATTCTCATGGAAGCCAGCAGGGTAAAGAGGAGAAAAACACATGTAAGTAGAGGTCG
Organism: Globicephala melas; assembly: GCF_963455315.2. Classification (NCBI taxonomy): domain Eukaryota; kingdom Metazoa; phylum Chordata; class Mammalia; order Artiodactyla; family Delphinidae; genus Globicephala; species Globicephala melas. The sequence goes on along the minus strand of NC_083335.1, from coordinate 28,910,989 downwards.
CACTCAGAGTCGGAGAAGCTGATGGCAAACATTTGCTTCCTTAGGCTCCAGTGCTGCCACACATTGACATAAGATTTCTTACAAATAAATATTGGTTTTGAAAGTATGTATACATTTTATTGAAGCACACTGTATATTTGGGTCTGCTGAAAAGGCTGTTTGTAAGGCTATTAAATCACAAAACACATCAAAGACAACACAGCTTCCAAACAGATGTGCAAACCTTGGTTACGACAAAACCTTTCTCCAACCCAGGAGCGTACTACCTTTTAGACTGGATTTTGTTCAACGGGATAACTTCCTCATTAAGACTTCCTTGTTAAGAAATTTAATTTAATTAAAATTAAAAAAAAAGACTTCCTCAGTTACGGCATAGAAACTTTCTTCCAAGTCCCCACATAGACTCACACGCAGAATAAAGAACATGAGTTGACTTGGAACCTCCTGGGCTTCTAAAAGCTGACAGTAAGAAGCAAATAACATAACATGATCTATGGAAACTTCCTTCTGGAGCTAGGTGGATATCTGCTATGAAAATCTTTCAAAACAAATTTTAAGGTGTAAAAAAGATTGAAAATCAAATTATTAAGTGAAATAACATCAACATGTTACTCCGACTGTTACTGTTGGCATCTGTCACACGTTCTGACAATATACCTGTAGAGGAGCTGTCAAGTGCTCTCTCACTTTCAGTGTCATCTCTTGTTTATAAGAAGTGTGATTATAAAGTTAGGTGACTATTTTAATCTAACACTCAATATACCATTTGCCTCATAATAAGTGCCTTCGCCTTCAGAGGAATCACGTTAACCCCTACATCCTCATTTCATTGTTCAAAACCTGCTTCGAACCCCTTTGAGAAACTACTTTCCGACACATGAGAAAGGCCATCTAAACATTTTATAATCCCGTCTTGATTTTCAGACTCCAGTAGGATGGCAAGACACTGCTTCAAAAGGTTTATACCGTTTCTCAGCCCAATTTACCATCTCCCACCCCAGAAAATAATGATTGGCCATTAGTAAGAATATTTAAAATATGCAAACATAAAATCGATAATCTACATCAGTATTTTTCAATATAGGAGAGCCTCCTTAAATTTAAAAAGTCATTTACTAAATGGCGTGTGTGGTGTGATATTTAAATATGTGTGTCTATGTATATTTTTAAGTTTTATTCATATGTTTATTGAAGCTCCTACCATGTGCCAGACGCTGTTTACTGTTTAAACAATAAACAAAACAATATGTCATTATGAAGCTTAGGTCTATTGGAAGAAACAATTAAAAATAAAACATATATACAGATGGTCATGATGTCATATAAAGATAAGCACTGGGAAGAAAAATAAAGCAAGGAAGGGAACAGACAGTATCAAGAGAGGGTGCTATTTGAGATCCAATAGTGGGTGACACGCAGAGGGAAAAACCAGCTGAAGTCCCAGAGGCAGAATCATACTTGGGTTGTTTGAGGAGCAGCAAAGAGGAAGAGTGATACGAGATGAGAACACAGAGGGGCCAGGAGCTAAGGGGGCCTAGTTGGCCATGGAAAGGAGGCTGGATTGATTCAAAGCGTGATGGGAAGTCACTGGAGACTTCTGAGTAAGGGCATGACATGATCGGATGGATGTTAGCTGGAGAATAGATTGTAGACCAGCTAGGAGGTTATTGATATGCCCCAGGCAAGGCATGATGATGGCTTGGGCAAGGGGGGCAAGGTTGAAGGCAGTAAAGACTAACCAGATTTGATGTATTTTTTTGAAGGTAGCACTAATAGAATTGTGTATATGTACTTCAGTACATACGAACAATGTTAACAATAGGTATCTATGAATTTTGGAGTTATAAGTGATCTTCACTTTCTTCTTTGTACCTTTCTATGAGAGTTGATGACTTTTTCCCACTGATTTCAAAAGAAAAAAAAAAACAAATTGGGGGATGAGGCAAGATGCATAATCAAAACCCAGCCACTGAAAGTCAATTAGCAAAAATACAGGGCTGAATATTTGCCGTCATGGGGTAGTTGAGGTAGCTGCTGCTAGAATCACAACTGGGGCTGCCCTGGTGATGGGGTGTGGGCTTTGGGCAGTGAGAGTGGCCAGACCAGGGAAAGCCCAGATCTTGAGACTATGCCTGCTTCCTGAGCTATAGCAGACCCCTGGGGACGAACCCAGCAGTAATTGTAGAAAGGAATACTGCTAAGGGGGTGAAACATTCTGGGAGGCTGGCCATGAACAACAAGCACAGGTTAAAGCCTGCGGCATGAGGAGTATCCAGTGGTAGGCAAGATCTCCTAACAAAAGAGTGGTTCAGCCTTAGATGAACATAGCAGTAGGCAGAGGTCCAAGTAGGCAGGTGGTGGCATAGTGCAATATGGCAGAAACACAAGGAATCAATCTTCACCGAACCCGTGGGAAGTCAGATAACTCTCTGTCCCTAGCCAAGCCACAAATTCCTTGGAAGAGCAATGGTTCCTGGATAGGAGAAAATATAATTTCCTTTATTGACGATCATGACCTACCCTAATGGTTCCATAGGATTTGTTGACCCTTAAAGGCACAAAGAGGCCTGTCTCACTTGCAAGTGGTTATGAGTTTCCCAGAGGGATAAAGAATGGCATTCATTTCAGGTCTTCATGTGTACAGCATGCTCACCAGCAATCTTTCCTCAGTACATCATAAAACACCAACCCAAGCCTACACCATCTATTAGGTCTTACCCTGAAATCTTGATCCTAAGTTCCTTGATAACAGAGGCCTTATTCATCTCCAGATCCTCGGTATGTCTAATGTCTAGTTCATGGTAGGTGTTCCATAAGTACTTGTAGAAAGAAGGAATAAATGAATGAATAAACCTGATATCACCAGAAGAAGTCCTGCTTGGTGACTTTCTGAGGACACTGTATTTATATTATACTCTAACCACGTACTTGTATATAAATTGTACATTCATCTGCATGACCTCATCAGCCCAAACCTCTTGTTTAAATTCTGACTTGGAAAGTAACCTGGAGGAATGTCAACTAATCCAACCAAATTGTTTTCTAAGTCCTTCCTACAATTTTATACACATTGATACTAATCAGCTCGAGCCAATCCCATGCCCAAACGTTTTTCAGGGCAGACCTGAGTCATCTGATCAGTGTGCTTCTAGAAACATAGGACCGGTTTATCCCTCCATCAGCACCGTGTAGCATTTCCTACCTGAAACAAGTGGATGTGATGGGAACTAATGGACATTTCTCCAACGCTGGTGTTATATCAGAAGGTGCACTGACTGGACAGGACATCTGAGACCTAAGTCAGCCCCGGCTCTATCACTACACAGCACCCTGAGCTCAGACATGTCCCTCACCCCCTCTGTGCTATCATTTACCAACTATAAAATGTCTAGGTAGAACCAGGAACCCCATGAAGTCACTTCAGGCTCTAAGGTTAAGGTCCATGAGGGCAGGGACCCAGAGCGTGGCAACTCACGCGTACTCGACAAAACATTCTAGATGTAGGAACAAAAGAGCATCAAAATACAATGAAAACTACAGGCAATGTGTCTCTCCACCAAACAGAAAGGGCCTTCGTGAATGAAACATAAGAGAAAGAGTCGGAACATGTTGAAAATTGAAATGCAAGCCCTTGTAGCTGAAAAGGAATTTCTACGGGGACTCGAGCGCTGTCTATCAAAATTCAGTGACACATCCACTACACAGGAAAAATAGCTCCCTGACCAAAAGGTGTAATGAATTAAGGAGAGGAGTCTTCCCTCAAGCATACGGATGAGCCGCTGCCACGTGATTAGGATGAATAGACCTTGTGTAAAATCAGGTGCTTCCTTGGTAACATGTAGTTAACACTTTCAGACCTGGGGGCACCATATAGTTCACAAGAGTAATATTTTCTTAAATCCTATTAAATGTTCCCTCAGGTGCTTCTATTCCTGTGGAATATTTCAATCAGTGTTCAGTATTTTCAGACTTCTTTATAGTCTTTCCAGTTTCTATCATCTAACCCATTTACTTAAACTTCCTTTCCCTCCCTCCAAACAATATACAGTCAACAACAATAAGCATTTTGATTAATCATCATCATCATCATCAGAATTACTATTATAGCTACAATTCACAGAATATTTATCATGTGTCATATACAATTCTGAGCATTTTAGATACATCATTTTATTGAATGATCATCATGACCCTGTGAATTAGCTTATCACTATCACCATTTGACAGATGAGCAAATGCAGCTCAGGAAGGTTAAATAACTTGCCCAAGGTAGTCATAGCTTACAAGCAGCAGATCTGGGACATAAATCCCAGCCACTCTGATTGCAAAATCCAAGCTCTTAACCACTATGCTAACTGCTCAATAACACATTGGCGTGGGGCTATTTTTCTTTCCCTAGGTATTCATTGAGTACTAAGTGCTCAGCACTGTGCTACGGATGGGAATCAAATAGTGAACAAGACAGAGCCAGTCCCTCCTCACCGTGCTTATGCTCTAGCAGAAAAGTCAACGAAACAAGTGAGAACAGTGTGATGACTGCTGTGATGGTGGGTGAAGAGGTTGTGGGAGATCACAGAGAAAACATCTCTTTTAAAAGGAGACTCGACACCAAAACTCACCCTTTGATAGGATAAACCTGCCTCGATTTTGTATCTGCATCCACTTCTGCAGGGGCTGAGTTAAGGAATTAAACTAGTCACACACACTAGTGGATTTCCTTAAGCTATCATTTTCATCGCATAATGAACATTTGCCTGCCCCTTAGGACGACGCTCGACCCTACCCTCTTGCTAGACAGTTCCTACAACATATAATTTATGAAATGGGGTCTTTGGTCACTATTTCCTCTCTTTGAGAATCCTAGTAACCTCATCTACATAACACCTGTGAAATATGCATGAAAACTTGAACGCATTTATTCTCTAAATTATCAAACCAAATTTCATAAATGTTATCAAAATCATAGGAATCGTCAAAAAGACAAGGGCAATATAGGTAGATGATTGTCTTTGATAATATCTGAAGATCCACTTTAATGGCAAAAGTCCCTTTCCAACTCCGTCTAGAGGTCTGAAATGCACACTTCCATTCACATGCATGGAGTTATTTGGCTACCTGGCCCTTGGACCTTAAGGGTCAGAATCTACCTTGGAATCTTAATAAAAATTATAATTATAGCTTCAATTCTTAAACACAATGTGTGTCGGCATTGTGCAATGTGCTTCACAAGAATTACCTTATTTACTCCTCACACTTAAGAATTATCATTCCCATTTTGCAGATGAGAAAACTGAAGCTTGGAGAGATTAGATACCTTACCCAGGAATCTGGATCTAAGTCCAATAAGTCAGAATACAGAGCCCAGGGTCTTAACGAAATAAAGACATTGGCAAGGACTTAGCACACGGCCTGCACTTGGTAATTTGCTGAGGATCATAAACTTCAGAGGAGTTGGCGTTCTGTACACAAAGAAGACTAGACACATAATTGAAAACCTGCTTCAAGATGCGTAAAAGGCAAACTTCAAACTATTTCTCTCTCCTTTCTCTTTTGGTTCATTCCCTTGTAATCCTCATCATAACCCTTCTGGCCCCAACTCTGTGATCCATGCTGTTTTCCCAAGATCCTCTTTCTCACTGATGCCCCACTTTCCGGGGCTGTCGCTGTGATCCAACACCACCCCCACTTATTTAAATAAGGTTGCAAACCCCTAACAAAACACAAAATTCCTCTCAAGAAGAAAATAGAAAATCAGAGGGCAAGTGCTGGGAAATACTAGTACCACCATCTCCTTCCCACCAAACCTTCCTTACGGAATTAGATTTTTTTTTTTAATTTTTTGAAGTTTTATTCATTTATGTTTTAATTGAAGTCTAGTTGATTTACCATGTTGTATTCGTTTCTGCTGTACAGCAAAGTGACTCAGTTATACATATATATACATTTTTTTCATATTCTTTTCCATTATGGTTTATCACAGGATACTCAATATAGTTCCCTGGGCTATAGAGCAGGACCTTGTTGTTTTCCCATTCTATATATAATAGTTTGCAACACAATGAGATTCTTTACCCTAAGGGTGCTATTTGGAATACATAAATGTGTATTTATGACAGCCTGCATTTGGGGGGTGAGGTGGTAAATTACATAGCTTTTATCAGATTCAAAAAGGAATCTGTGACATGAAGAGAAAAGCATCTTCTTAAAGGAACGTTTGAATCTTTTCTAGAAATCTGGAGAATTCTTGTCATGTGTGCAGCATCACCCTATTACATCTTCTGCTTCGGTCACAACCAACATTCTGGTCCAACTCCAAAAGCACTCCCCACTCACCCCCCCAACCCTGAGACGGCCCTTTTTCTGACTCTTGTCTTGTCTACTTCCCCTGCCAGAACTCGCTGATAACTCCCCCTACTGTGGTAATCAAAGGGACAGAGGCAAAGGGCTGAATTCACAATCCTCCAGCCCCACGTGGCAGGCCAGCTGCAGTCTGGGCAGACCTATTACAGTACAAGCTGTGTTATCTGGCATTTCCTCAACAGGAAAGAACTAGAAACCAGCATTTCTAAAATGCCCTAGTACAGATCTCCAATCTAGTAACTGAAATGGATGCCACTGAAATGCACCCACAGTGACACAACACTTTGAAAGACGCCTGATCAAAATGCAAAGCTAAAAGTTGTCTCTGAGCTAGGCAGCTTCAACCCAGCAGGCAGAACAAAATCCATCCCCTCACATTTTGTACAGATACAAACAAAAGAAAAAGAGGATTGAGGTAGTTGCAAGACCTTGAAAAGTACTACTTCACAGCGATTACGATGGCAATGCAGAAATACAGAAACGCGTAACAGCGAATGTTAAGTGAAAAAACAGGGCATAAGATCCTTATGATCACAACCATAAAAAATGCATATACATGTGGGAAAGAGTGAGAAAGCGTTTACGAGGATAAAACTGTTCTTTTTCTTATTCTTTTTTTTTGCTACTTGTCAGCCAGTTTCTTTTTTTATTGAACATACTTGATCTATAATATTTTGTATATTTAAGATACACAACATGTTAATTTGCTACATTTCTATATTGTAATATGATTGCCACTGTAGTGGTATTTAGCACCCCTATCACATTATGTAATTGTCCTTTCTTTTTAGGGGTTGGAATAATTAAGTTCTACTCCCTTAGCAAGTTTGATAATTATGCTCCAATACTGTTTTTCATATTCACGACAATGTTTTCATATTCACTACACGTGGCTCTCTAAGGCTTCTTTAATACTGGTTGCAAGTTTACCCTTAAACAACATCTGTCCTGTGTCCCCAGCCCCTGGTAACCACCAATTTACACTGCTTTTATGAGTTTGGCTTTTTTCAATTCCACACATAAAACTATTCTTAATTTTAAGGTGCTGGGATTCCGGAGAAATTTTTCCCTTTTTCAAATTTACATGTCATTAGTGCAGTATATTTACTATTTACAGGAGGGAAGGGAGTACTATGCCCTACTAAAAAAGAAGTAGTAAAAGTGCTTGGTAAAGTCATCAAGCTCAGAGAAGAGGTTTATAGAAAAGTATGGCCAGAGGAGATTTGTTCAAGATGGCGGAGTAGAAGAACGTGCTCTCACTCCCTCCTGAAAGAAGACCAGAATCACAACTAACTGCTGAACAATCATCGACAGGAAGACACTGGAACTCACCAAAACAGATACACCACATCAAAAGACAAAGGAGAAGCCACAATGAGACGGTAGGAGGGGTGCAATCACAATAAAATCAAATCCCATAACTGCTGGGTGGGTGACTCACAAACTGGAGAGCACTTATACCACAGAAGTCCAACCACTGGAGTGAAGGTTCTGAGCCCCACGTCAGGCTTCCCAACCTGGGGGTCCGGCAATGGGAGGAGGAATTCCTAGAGAATCAGACTTTGAAGGCTAGCGGGATTTGATTGAAGGACTCCGACAGGACTGGGGGAAACAGAGACTCACGCAGCTCAATATCAAAAAATCAACCAACCCAATCCAAAACTGGGCAGAAGACCTAAACAGACATTTCTCCAAAGAAGACATACAGATGGCCAAGAAGCACATGAAAAGCTGCTCAACATCACTAATTATTAGAGAAATGCAAATCAAAACTACAGTGAGGTATCACCTCACACCAGTTAGAATGGGCATCATCAGAAAATCTACAAACAATTGCTAGAGAGGGTGTGGAGAAAAGGGAACCCTTTTGCACTGTTGGTGGGAATGTAAACTGATACTGCCACTATGGAGAACAGTATGGATGTTCCTTTAAAAACTAAAAATAGAACTACCATACGACCCAGCAATCCCACTACTGGTCATATACCCAGAGAAAACCATAATTCAAAGACACATGCACCCCAATGTTCATTGAGGCACTATTTACAACAGCCAGGTCATGGAAGCAACCTAAATGCCCATCGACAGACGAATGGATAAAGAAGATGTGGTACATATATACAATGGAATATTACTCAGCCATAAAAAGGAACGAAATAGAATCATTTGTTGATACGTGGATGGATCTAGAGACTGTCATACAGAGTGAAGTAAGTCAAAAAGAGAAAAACAAATATCGTATATTAACACATGTATGTGGAACATAGAAAAATGGTACAGAGGTACTGGTTAGCAGGGCAGAAATTAAGACACAGATGTAGAGAACAAACATATGGACACCAAGAGGGGAAAGCGGCGGGGGTGGGGGTGGGGGTGTGCTGAATTGAGGGCTTGGGATTGACATGTATACACTGATGTGTATAAAATCGATGACTAATAAGAACCTGCTGTATAAAAAAATAAATAAAAGAAAAAGAAAAGTATGGCCAAAGTTGCTTCTAAATCATTAAGCTGACTGTATCTAAAGACTAAATCTATTTTCTTCCTATCAAAACTGCAGCACTTAAAATATTGAAAGCACAGAAGTAAAAAGAAGTTTGCCAAGTTCTCGGGAAATGTAACCCAATTAAAAGTATTCATGTGACTCAAACTATATGCTTAGGGGCTTCCCTGGTGGCGCAGTGGTTGAGAGTCCGCCTGCCGATGCAGGGGACACGGGTTCGTGCCCCGGTCCGGGAAAATCCCACATGCCGCGGAGCGGCTGGGCCCGTGAGCCACGGCCGCTGAGCCTGCGCGTCCGGAGCCTGTGCTCTGCAACGGGAGAGGCCACAACAGTGAGAGGCCCGCGTACCGCGAAAAAACCCAAAAAACAAAAAACTATATGCTTAGCTGTGGGAAATGACAGAGAAATAGATTTAAGTGTCAATATTTGCCGGCCCACCGCCCACCCCCTCCAGGACCCATCTTGGGTGTCTCCCTGGTTACTGCCTCCCTCCAGACTGCCTTCCGGTGCTGCATCGGTTTTGCCTTCCTATCTCTGCCTCTTGAAACCTGCTGCGACCACAGCATCAACCTGCCATTTGCAACATGGCAATTCTTTCGCAAATTCAAGTAGCAATCAGTGGGATTTTTTTTTTTTTTTTTTTTTTTTTTTTTTACAACTTAGCGACAACCACATCCCCACACTCATTCTGCCTATTTTATTAGCCTTCCGGCTCAGTGCCAGGCGCAGCGGAAACAGAATCTATTGCTTAGCAGGTGTAGGGTATCAAAGTCCAATGCTTTCACCCTCTGTATTTCCCACTAGGCTCTATGCATGCACTTCAGGTCCTGACCAAGAGGTTGCCCTGGCTTATTTATGGTCAAGGCTCTGCATAGGCAAGAGGAATGAGCCTCAGGCTGCAATCTACTCATGGTTTTTCACGTGGGCAATATAACAAGATAACTATTGTACTTTGTTATAGTAACAAACTCCAGGGAATATACCCAGTGGTAACTTTTGAGCAACGTTTCAATAAATATACATGTTTCATGTAGGCCATGATGGATATCACTCTGACATTAGTAAACCAACTATTCTTGAATCTTCGTCATTTGATATTCACTTTCTCTGACCTTCAACTACCTCACCTGTAAAAATAGAAATGCTGTTACCTGTCCCAAAGGAAGTACATGGAATCAGATGATGCGGTCCCTTCCAGCCCTGAAGCATAAGACAGAACATGATGAGGTTTGAAGACAGTTCTCTCTCACCTGATGACTGGGGTTATCTTCTGATGCATTTCCTGCCATCCACACCCTGCAGGTCTCCTTTTAAACTGCTCTCTGAGTTTATTTTTCTAATGCAGACCTGATTCTGTCTGTCTCCTGATTAAAACCCCTGATGGGTAGCTACAGCCAGCTACATTTGGATAGAATAAAATTTAAACCCCTCAGCACGGCAAACCTATGCGTCAGGCATGACTTTCAACAGTCTTCATTCTCAGGTCTGTAAAAACGTAAAATTGTTGTTTTATAACACAGCGGCATCACCATTTTGAGGCCACATTCCATCAGAAAGCAGAAAACTCAATTTAGCCAATTTCAGGCAAGTTTAATTACTTATGGATTTTTCTCAGCCATTGTAGGTTTAAACACAATTCAGGATTTTCCCTCTCTATGCTCCTCCACATTGTTCTAAGATTGATCTTATTCCAAGGGGCTCACATATCTTGGTGACATGGGACCCAAAAGGACGTGAGCTACATGGTATATAGCCCTCTTGTATCAAACACTGGCCTCTGCAGGGTGTACAAGCCTATTCAAGTTCTCGACTGTCATCCCCCCTCTACGCTAGCATCTGCTGACTTAGACATCTTTCCATCTGGCCTCGAGGCATGTGGTTCATGCCTCTTTCCTCCTCGGTGTCCCTGCACCGTGACTGACAGGCCCCTCCAGGTCTGCAGGCTCTCAGTGGCCTGTAGGAAAACCTCCAGCTGCTTCCCGCCCCAGGTCCTATTTTTAAACACTTGCTCTGCATCTTAAACCATTTGTTTAGTGTCTGTCTCCCGACTCCGAGCAGAGGGATAAGAGAAGGGATCGTGTCTTTTTTAATTCACCAATACGCTGTATATCCTTTTGTGCTGTGCTCAAAAACTGGTTGCTGAATGAATAAAAGCTGCTTCACAACCTGCCTCACTCTGACCCTTCTGGCTTCACGTATATACATACACACACGCGTGTACATGCACATGCACACGTACACGTAAGGATGCTGTGGAATTACATAATACGGAATAGTAACTTAATCTGAGTTTGTCAGGGCTGAGCTATCTAAAGAAATAATGTTTTAAGTCCTGTAAATATGGCCCAATATGCCAACCCCTATCCCTTCTGCCTTCCAAACAAACTCATATATGTGTTAATACATAGGTAAACACAGATACTTCACAGCAGTACTTTCAAAATGTCTTTAAAGTCCTAGGATACTTCAGAAGTGCCCCCAGGGGAAACTATGAGAAACGAAGGGGCCTTTAAGAGGCAGAGTCTGGGTTCCTGGTGGGCAGTATAATGGTCCCCAAAGATGCCCACATTCGAATTCTCAGAACCCAAGAATATGTTTCCTTACATGGTCAAAAGGACTTTGCAGATGTAAGATTAAGGTTAAAGACCTTGAGATAAACAGTTTATCCTGAATTTTCCAGGAGGGCTCAATCAAAACACAGGTGCCTTAAAAGTGTAGACGCTATCCCCAGCTATGCGGTCAGAGAGAAACGTTAAGAAGGGGCCTAAGAGACGGGATGCTGCCAGCTTGGAAGATCAAGCAAGGGGGCCATGAACTGAGGAAGGTGGGCAGCTTCTAGAATCTGGAAAAGGCAAGGAACCAGGTTCTCCCTCAGAGCCTCCAGAAAGGAACACAGCCCTGCTGACCGCTGGATTTTGGTCCAGTGACCTTCAGAGCTTGAGATCCTAAAGTGGAGTTGCTTTAAGCCACCAGACTTTGTGGTCTTTTACGACGGCAGCCATAGAAAGAACTACTCCAATTTCCCTGTTACTGACTCGCTCTGGGGCTTCAAAGAGAGCAGCTCCACCCTGATCCAGCCCCCAGAGTACTGCGGCCCTGCAGGCAAGTTCACTCGAGGTCACGGTTCCAAGGTGACCCGCCTCGTTCCCGCAAACATGTCTCTTGCTGTTGCCTCCATCTAGACCCCCCTAGCCCGGGCCCGACATGTTCACCCAGCATTCGCTCAGTTATCCTTCAAGGATGCCGCCCTTTCTCTGTCTCTGATGTCCCTCCCCTACTCTACTCCAGGCAGAATCAATTTTTCCTTCCTCTCGGCTTCCATTATGCTTCATATGTGCTTTTCTTACTGAACTTATTATAAACTGGCAAATCGTCAGGGCCAAGGACCATCTCTCACCCACGTCTCTTTGATCAAGCATCTAGTGGCATATTTGATACATATAGACATTCTTCTGACAACTGTGTCTAAGTGAGCGTCTGCTTACTGTATTTTCACAGTCCCTGTGTATTTCTTTCATAGCACTTAATGACTTCTAATTTTGTATTTATTTCTCTATTTACTGTCTGTCTTCCCCACTAAACTAAGTTTGATGAGGACATGCCAGCCCTGTTTACCATGGTATGTGGAGCATCTACCAAAGTGTGGGCTCTCAAGAAGTATTGGGGGTATAAATCGCGAACTGTGTGTTTATTTCATTTAATTCACGTCTGGGAGGATGGGATCCATTGGCAAGGTTAACCGTAAGCATGGCTGTTGGGAAGTGCAGAGAGAGTCTCAGCACAGGGACCCAGAGGTCCTGTGGGCTGCCCTCTCTTGAACCCACAGGACCCAATCCCACTGTTGCTAATAGGAACAGCCAGGCCTCCTCCCACTGAAGCAGTTGCTCACTCCTGAGAGTGAATAAATGGAGTCCTGGCATCCAGCTCTGAAAGGTTGCCAACCTCCAATACATCTTGTCACTGTGTACTGGAGACGTTTACTTGAGAATAATTAGTAGCCCTTCTGTGCATCAAAAGTGACCATATCTGTAGCATCTCTATTGAGATCGATGACTTTGTTTTCCAAAACTCTTCAGAGAAGACGGTTTCCATTTCAGTGGTACAATTGGGATGCTGAGCGCACATCTACACTGCATGTCGGGTGATTGCCAATGAAGTAGAGGTTGGTCCGGTAACTAATGGGTTGCCACAGATAAAGTGTTCACATCCACTAATAAGGAAATTCCAGTCAGAAATGCGCTGCCTTTGAAGCTGTTTCATGATGCAAACACACCTAAGGGGAGAATGTGTTTTAGGCAGATAGCTATTCTGAGTTTGTTTTTCCTCAACGAAGGCCAGCCACACAAAGAGGCAAGATGCGTAGCAACTGAAGACACGTCCTCAAAGATCTCTCCCCCACTGTTGGTACCAGCTGCAAGTTCACTGTTTAACCATCATTCCCCTAGCTTACAGTGAGCGTCACCCTCTCCTATTAATATTCAAAAATGTGGGAAAGGAGGCACTAATCCCTAACTGTGAACAAGGGACTATGATTCCGGAGCTGGAACAGACTTTATACGGAAGGAAAAGAAAACATAAGCGAGTCAGGAACATGTGTGGGCTTTTGTACGTTGTAGGGGTGGGGATGAGTCCGAGTTATGCACAACAGCCAAAGAAACGAAGCAAGTGCGAGTGTGGCAGGGACAGGGAGAGTGAAGTGGGGATGGGGCATTGCTGCAGGTTAATTTGCCTCATCTGAACTGGCCCTAGCAACAGCCAGGCTTGGACACTTCCTCTCGTGTATATGTTTGTCACACGGCCAGTGTCTTCTCTGGGAAAAAGGCAAATTTCTTCCTGAAATGGGCCTCCCATGCTTGACAGGGCTTAGGCCAAGGTCAGCACTCAGACAAGTTGTAAAGGTGATCATGTGTTCTTTGGTTTCCCCAGCAGCATTTTCCTGGGCCCTCTGTCCTACACGGGGCTCTGTGTCCTCCCCTTACTTGAACTCTTAAATAAGGATTTCAAGGCTCTAAAAGCAGTCATCTACTTGGTTTTATATCTGATTATAGAATTAAATAACTTGATGCCTATTAAAGTGATATAAGGCACTGGAGAACAGGTGGGAGGGGAACTGGGGATCGCAAGAAGGATTCAGATAGATAGAAAGCTTGCCCCAAATTCCTGATATTAGGCAATCACCTTAATCTAGTGTTCAATCTTAGCATCACTAATGATGGGACAATTTCCTAATTAATGTGATGCAACACAGAGTACCTGACGTTGCCTATGGTATAATCTTGTCAAAAATGTTTGACTGGAATCTAAGCAAGACTTTATATCCAATTTTCAGTTTAAGAGATGAGGGAGACAGAGAGATCAGCTAAACAGCACCTCAAGGAAGTCTAGGAAACAACAGGCCTGGTCTCTTCAGAAAGTTTTTGTAATGGAAAAAGGAACTGTTCTAGATTAAAAGACACTTAATTATAACAATCAGTTGCAACACATGGTCCTAGATTGAATCCTGGTTTGACCACAGGTGGTAAACAGCATTTTAGGAACCATTGAAGACACCTGAATATGCACTGGGTATTAAATAATATTAAAGAATTGTTAGATTTTTTTAGGTATGCTGATGTAATTTTTACTCTGAAGGAAAAAATATTTTTTAGAGATGCATACCAAAATATTTATGGTCTCATAGTGTCTACAATGTACTTCACCATAAAACAAAATCATGAACTTACACCATACTAATTATTCTATCTGTACTCAAAGTCAATAAAAAAGGTAAAAAAAATTTAATCAGATATTTCCAGTATAGACAAGGGATAATGACTTCAGCTTTGCTATGCAAACAGCCCTTAGCACACTCCTAAAATACACTGAAGGAAATAAGGGTAGGATAATGGTTTTGAAGCAGTTTGCAAGAAACATTCTACCATTTGTATTTCTCTGCAGATATTCTATATCGTGAAAAATGGGGCACTCTGTTTATCTAATAGTAGTTCAACTAGACCAGTGGTGTGTTCAGCTATACTGACAATCAATAGAACTAAAAGGACAGAATCTTAAAACTCAGAGTCCATGAGCAACTACTTAAAGAAGGTTTCTTCTGAAAACAAAAAGCAGAAAGATTGACGGTCAATGCTACTAAAGCACAAAGGGCCAATCAGAAATAAGCTGGTAAAACTCACTGGAGGCTGAATGGTGTAAATGTTAAGGTTACAGGCTCCAGAGCCTACCAGCGAGTGTTTGAATCTCAGTTCTACCACCTCTGAGCTGTAAACTAATAAGTGTACTTGCCCCATAGGGTCACTGCGTGCATTAAATGAGATAATGCATACCAAGTGTTTAGCGTAGTGCCTGGTACATAGTCAGCACTCAACAGACGGAAGCCATTTTTTCTCTTATCTCTAAGTCAATGGCTTTTGGTCACTGGTTCATGAAGGGTTTTGGGGAGTCCATGATTCCCATAAAATTGGGTGTAAAATTTGGGGATTTTCATTTTCTGGAAAGACGGTACTAAGTTGTTATCAAATTCTAAGAGGTCTACGACCACCCCAAAAGTGTAAGACTCACTGCTCAAGAGGCATTTTCTTAATCAATTCCAGATATGGGATATGACTATTGATTACGGAGACCGCCATAAATTATATGTATCCTGTCCAAACGTAGGCACCTCTCCCAACAGCATGGGCTTTTACTGAGCATCTGCAGGCAAGAGAAAACAAAGAGACCGATGAAAGGCCAGAGAGGCCTGTTCTTGGGAGCAGGGCCAGAATGACTGTGCACAAAGGGCAGTGACATCTTTTTTTCCTGTCTAATCCTTGTTGGCTCTGGAAAGGGTGGCCCTGATTACTGCCTTTTTATAGCATTTTTAAAGGTCAGCTTATGTAATGGAGGTACTATGGCCTAGCTAGGACATTAGAGAGCCCACCATTGGCAAGGAAAATAGCATAATACTTCTCTGGAATTCACACATTACCCAGAAGCCTTTGGCTTCCTGAACATCTTACTAAGAATTTTAAGTCTCTTGGCAGTAATTTTCAAGCAGCACAATTTTAATCTGGCCCTGCTTCTGTAGCGCTGCTAATAAAATCTCCTCCAGGCAAATCCCTGCAGAGGCTGAAAATTTGTCCGAAGAAGACATGCCTATAATCAACGATTAATCCTATTGACCATGATTAACACTTCCATACGCCAGCCTATCAGCTCTGAATGCTATGTCATGATTCCACGTGTCCCAACGTATCCCTCACAGGATTACAGGCTCTTTCAAATCTCCTTTCGGAAGGAGCTTTAAGAATCTGACATATAGGTCACATCCACTTTAAAGATATTACATTTCTCCTCTCAGCCAGAGCTTTTGCATCTATGTGATTCTACTTTCTATTTGCAATGGCCCAGTTTCATATAATTCCATGCGGACACACACATAGAAACTTAGCGGTCAGATGATTTGTCCCCATGGTAACTGAACAAAACATCAAAAACAATCCGTCCCTGGGTATGCACAGGGTGTGACCTTGGCCAAGACATGTCACCTGTACATTGGACAAGTATTTTTGTGTACCTACCAAGTTCCAATCACTGTACTGAGTTCAGGGGATGCATACTAAAGATGCATTTCCTGCCCTTAAGGAACTTACAGTCTAGAGAGGAGACAGACACGTAAACAGGGAATTTCAATACCGTATAATAGAGAAGAGTTACAATAGGAAAAGTTATAGGATACTATGGAAATAGTCAGGGAAGGCTTCTCAAAAGAGGGGCCATCTAAACTAGAAGTATCTAGGTGCATGTGTGCATACTAGAATGTTCCAAAGGAAATAGCATGCACAAAGGCTCAGAGGTAAGAGACAGCAGGACACATTCATGGAGCAGCAAGTAGTTTCATGGCTGGCCGGTGGAGGTCAAGAGGGCAAATGCAAGTGTTGTGGTTAAAGATAGCAGTCAGACCTTGAGGGACCTTGGAAGCCATACTATCGAAGGCATGAGGAGCCAACTAAAGAGTTGTAAGCCCCACATCAAACTAATGCTTCTGCATAGTGAAGGAAACCATTGCCAAAATGAAAAGGCAGCCTACTGAGCTGAAGAAGATATTTGTAAATCACATACTGTCATCACTCAAACTTCAAGGAGGATTTGATCCAGAACCCCCCTCAGATACCAAAATCCACAGGGTAGAGTCTCCTATAGAAAATGGAATGGTATTTGCATAAAACCCATGCACATCCTCCTATATATAGTAAAATCATGTCTACATTACTTATAATTCCTTATACTATGCAAATAGTTGTAAATACAATGTAAATGCTATGTAGGTACTTCAAGTTTTGCTTTGTGGAATTTTCTGGAATGTTTTTTGATTTTTTTTATCCATGGTTGGTTGAATACACGGATGCATAACCCATGCATATGAAGGACTGAATGTATCCAATAAGGGGTTGATATCCAATATACGTAAGGAATTCAAATAACTCAATAACAAAAAAAAAACAACCCAATTAAAAACTGGGGACAGGATCTGAATAGACATTTTTCCAAAGAAGACAAGCAGATGGTCAAGAGGAAGATGAAAAGATGTCCAACATCACTAATTACTATGGAAATTCAAATCCAAACAACAATGAGATGTCCCCTTACGTCTGCAGAATAGCTAGTATGGGAGATTGGTTCAAGATGGCGGAGTAGAAGAACGTGCTCTCACTCCCTCTTACAAGAACACCAGAATCACAACTAACTGCTGAACAATCATCAACAGGAAGACACTGGAACTCACCAAAAAAGATACTCCACATCCAAAGACAAAGGAGAAGCCATAATGAGACGCTAGGAGGGGCGCAATCACAATAGAATCAAATCCCATAACTGCTGGGTGGGTGACTCACAAACTTGAGAACTCATACCACAGAAGTCCACCCACACAGTGAAGGTTCTGAGCTCCACGTCAGGCTTCCCAATCTGGGGGTCCGGCAACGGGAGGAGGAATTCCTAGAGAATCAGACTTTGAAGGCTAGCAAGATTTAATTGCAGGACTTTGACAGGACTGGGGGAAACAGAGACTCCACTCTCGGAGGGCACACACAAAGCAGTGTGCTCATCAGTACCCAGAGGAAGGAGCAGTGACACCATAGGAGACTGAACCACAGCTACATTCTAGCGTTGGAGGGTCTCCTGCAGAGGTAGGGGGTGGCTGTGGCTCACTGTGAGGACAAGGACACTGGCAGCAGAAGTTCTGGGAAGTACACCTTGGTGTGAGCCCTCCCAGAGTCTGCCATTAGCCCCACCAAAGAGCCTGGGTAGGCTCCAGTGTTGGGTCGCCTCAGGCCAAACAACCAACAGGGAAGGAACCCACCCCCACCCACCAGCAGACAAGTGGATTAAAGTTTTACTGAGCTCTGCCCACCAAAGAAACAGCCACCACTACCCACCACCACTCCCTCCCATCAGGAAATTTGCACAAGCCTCTTAGATAGACACATCCACCAGAGGGCAGACGGCAGAAGCAAGAACTAAAATCCTACAGCCTGCAGAACAAAAACCACATTCACAGAAAGACAGACAAGATGAAAACGCAGAGGGCTATGTACCAGATGAAGGAACAAGATAAAACCCCAGAAAAATAACTAAATGAAGTGGAGATAGGCAACCTTCCAGAAAAAGAATTCAGAATAACGACAGTGAAGATGATCCAGGACTTCGGGAAAAGAATGGAGGGAAAGATGGAGAAGATGCAAGAAATGTTCAACAAAGACCTAGAAGAATTAAAGAACAAACAAACAGAGATGAACAATACAATAACTGAAATGAAAAATACACTAGAAGGAATCAATAGCAGAATAACTGAGGCAGAAGAACAGATAAGTGACCTGGAAGACAGAATGGTGGAATTCACTGCTGCGGAACAGAATAAAGAAAAAACAATGAAAAGAAATGAAGACAGCCTAAGAGACCTCTGGGACAACATTAAATGCAACAACATTCACATTATAGGGGTCCCAGAAGGAGAAGTGAGAGAGGAAAGACCTGAGGAAATATTTGAAGAGATTATAGTTGAAAACTTCCCTATCAAGGGAAAGGAAATAGCCACCCAAGTCAAGGAAGTGCAGAGAATCCCATACAGGATAAACCCAAGGAGAAACACGCTGAGACACATAGTAATCCAATTGGCAAAAATTAAAGACAAAGAAAAATTATTGAAAGCAGCAGCAAGGGAAAAACGACAAATAACATACAAGGGTACTCCCATAAGGTTAACAGCTGATTTCTCAGCAGAAACTCTACAAGCCAGAAGGGATTGCCACAATATATTTAAAGTGATGAGAGGGAAAACCTACAACCAAGATTACTCTACCCGGCAAGGATCTCATTCAGAATCGATGGAGAAATCAAAAGCTTTACAGACAAGCAAAAGTTAAGAGAATTCAGCACCACAAAACCAGCTCTACAACAAATGCTAAAGGAACTTCTCTAAGTGGGAAACACAAGAGAAGAAAAGAAGCTACAAAAAGAAACCCAAAACAATTAAGAAAATGGTCATAGGAACATACATATCGATAATTACCTTAAACGTGAATGGATTAATGCTCCAACCAAAAGACACAAGCTTGCTGAATGGATACAAAAACAAGACCCATGTATATGGAGTCTACAAGACACCCACTTCAGCCCTAGGGACACATACCGACTGAAAGTGAGGGGATGGAAAAAGATATTCCATGCAAATGGAAATCAAAAGACAGCTGGAGTAGCAATACTCATATCAGATAAAATAGACTTTAAAACAAAGAATGTTACAAGAGACAAGGAAGGACACTACATAATGATCAAGGGATCAATCCAAGAAGAAGGTATAACAATTATAAATATGTATGCATCCAACATAGGAGCACCTCAATACATAAGGCAAGTGCTAACATCTATAAAAAAGGAAATCAAAAAAAAAAAAAAAGGAAATCGACAGTAACACAATAGTAGTGGGAGAATTTAACACCTCACTTACACCAATGGACAGATCACCCAAAGAGAAAATTAGTAAGGAAACACAAGCTTTAAACGACACAATAGATCAGATAGATTTAACTGATATTTATAGGACATTCCATCCAAACACCGCAGATTACACTTTCTTCTCAAGTGCACATGGAACATTCTCCAGGATAGATCACATCTTGGGTCACAAATCAAGCCCCAGTAAATTTAAGAAAACTGAAGTCCTATCAAGCATCTTTTCTGACCACAATGCTAAGAGATTAGAAATCAACTACAAGGAAAAGAATGTGAGAAGCACATACACATGGAGGCTAAACAATATGTTAATAAATAACTAAGAGGTCACTGAAGAAATCAAAGGGGAAATGAAAAAATACCTAGAGACAGATGACAATGAAAACGCGACGATCCAAAACCTATGGGATGCAGAAAAAGCAGTTCTAAGAGGGAAGTTTATAGCCATAAAAGTCTACCTAAAGAAACAAGAAAAATCTCAAATAAACAATCTAACATTACACCTAAAGGAACTAGAGAAAGAAGAACAAGCAAACCCCATAGTTAGCAGAAGGAAAGAAATTATAAAGATCAGAGGAGAAATAAATGAAATAGAAATAAAGAAAACAAAAAATAGCAAAGATGAATGAAACTAAAAGCTGGTTCATTGAGAAGATAGACAAAATGGATAAACCATTACCCAGACTCATCAAGAAAAAAAGGGAGAGGACTCAAATCAATAAAATTAGAAATGAAAGAGGAGAAATCACAACACACTGCAGAAATACAAAGAATTATAAGAGATTGCTACAAACAACTATATGCCAATAAAATGGACACCCTGGAAGAAATGGACAAATTCTTAAAAAGGTATAACCTTCCAAGACTGAACCAGGAAGAAACAGAAAATATGAACAGACCAATCACAAGCACTGAAATTGAAACTGTCATTAAAAATCTTCCAACAAACAAAAGTCCAGGACCAGATGGCTTCACAGGTGAATTCTGTCAAACAGTTAGAGAAGAGCTAACACCCATCCTTCTCAAACTCTTCCAAAAAACTGCAGAGGAAGGCAAACTCCCAAACTCATTCTATGAGGCCACCATCACCCTGATACCAAAACCAGACAAAGATGCTTCAAAAAAAGGAAACTACAGACCAATATCACTGATGAATATAGATGCAAAAATCCGCAATGAAGTACTAACAAACAGAATCCAACAACATATAAAAAGGATCATACACGATAATTAAATGGGATTGATACCAGGGATGCAAGGATTCTTCAATATATGCAAATCAATCAATGTGATACACCATATTAACAAATTGAAGAATAAAAACCATATGATCATCTCAATAGATGCAGAAAAAGCTTCTGACAAAATTCAACACCCATTTAGGATAAAAACTCTCCAGAAACTGGGCCTAGAGGGAACCTACCTCAACATTATAAAGGCCACGTACGACAAACCCACAGCAAACATCATTCTCAATGGTGAAAAACTGAAAGCATTTCCTCTAAGTTCAGTAATAAGACAGGGATGTCCACTCTCACCACTATTATTCAACATAGCTTTGGAAGTCCTAGCCACGGCAATCAGAGAAGAAAAAGAAATAAAAGGAATCCAAATTCGAAAAGAAGAAGTTAAACTGTCACTGTTTGCAGATCACATGATAACATACATAAAGAATCCTAAAGATGCCACCAGAAAACTGCTAAACCTAATCAATGAATTTGGTAAAGTTGCAGGATACAAAATTAATGCACAGAAATCTCTTGCATTCCTATACACTAATGATGAAAAATCTGAAAGAGAAATTAAGGAAACATTCCCATTTACCACTGCAACAAAAAGGATAAAATACCTAGGAATAAACATACCTAGGGAGACAAAAGACCTGTATGTAGAAAACTATAAGACACTGTTGAAAGAAATTAAAGATGATCCCAACAGATGGAGAGATACTCCATATTCTTGGATTGGAAGAATCAATATTGTGAAAATGACTATACTACCCAATGCAATCTACAGATTCAGTGCAATCCCTATCAAATTTCCTATGGCATTTTTTTCAGAACTAGAACAAAAAACCTTAAAATTTGGATGGAGACACAAATGACCCCAAATAGCCAAAGCTGTCTTGAGGGAAGAAAACGGAGCTGGAGGAATCAGACTCCCTGACTTCAGACTATACTACAAAGCTACAGTCATCAAGACAGTAGGGTACTGGCACAAAAACAGAAATATAGATCAATGGAACAGCATAGAAAGCCCAGAGATAATCCCACGCACCTGTGGTCAACTAGTCTGTGACAAAGGAGGCAAGGATATACAATGGAGAAAAGACAGTCTCTTCAATAAGTGGTGTTGGGAAAACTGGACAGCTACATGTAAAAGAATGAAATTAGAACACTCCTAACACCATACACAAAAATAAACTCAAAATGGATTAGAGATCTAAATGTAAGACCAGACACTATAAAACTCTTAGAGGAAAACATAGGAAGGACACTCTTTGACGTAAATCACAGCAAGATCTTTTTTGATCCACCTCCTACAGTAATGGAAATAAAAACAAAAATAAACAAATGGGACCTAATGAAACTTAAAAGCTTTTGCAAAGCAATAGAAACTACAAACAAGACGAAAAGACAACACTCAGAATGGGAGAGAATATTTGCAGATGAATCAATGGACAAAGGATTAATCTCCAAAATATATAAACAGCTCATGCAGCTCAATGTTAAAAAAACAAACCACCCAATCCAAAAATGGGCAGAAGACCTAAATAGACATCTCTCCAAAATGGACATACAGATGGCCAAGAAGAACATGAAAAGCTGCTCAACATCACTAATTATTAGAGAAATGCAAATCAAAACTACACCAGTTAGAATGGGCATCATCAGAAAATCTACAAACAACAATTGCTGGAGAGGGTGTGGAGAAAAGGGAACCCTCCTGCACTGTTGGTGGGAATGTAAATTGATACAGTCACTATGGAGAACAGTATGGAGGGTCCTTAAAAAACTAAAAATAGAACTACCATACGACACAGCAATCCCACTACTGGGCATATACCCAGAGAAAACCATAATTCAAAAAGACATATGCACCCCAATGTTCATGGCAGCACTATTTACAATACCCAGGTCACGGAAGCAAGCTAAATGTCCATCAACGGATGAATGGATAAAGAATATATTGTACATATATGCAATGGAATATTACTCAGCCATAAAAAGGAACGAAATTGTGCCATTTGTAGAGATGTGGATGGATCTAGAGACTGTCATACAGTGTGAAGTCAGAAAGAGAAAAACAAATATTGAATATTAACGCATATATGTGGAACCTAGAAAAATGGTACAGTTGAACCAGTTTGCAGGGCAGAAATAGAGACACAGGTGTAGAGAACAAACGTATGGATACCAAGGGGGGAAAGTGGCGGGGGTGGGGGTGGGATGAACTGGGAGATTGGGATTGACATGTATACACTAATATGTATAAAATGGATGACTAATAAGAACCTGCTGTATAAAAAATAAATTAAATTCAAGACAAAAAAAAAAAAGAATGGCTAGTATCAAAAAAAGATAAGAAATAACAAACGTTGGAGAGTATGTGGAGAAAAGGGAACCCTCATACACTGTTGGTGGGACTGTAAATTGATACAGCCACTCTTAAAAACAGTATGGAGATTCCTCCGGAAAGTAAGAATAGAACTACGATATGACCCGGCTATTTCACTTCTAAGTATTTATCCAAAGAACACAAAAACACTAAATTGAAAAGATATGTGCACCCCTATGTTCATTGTAGCATTATTGCCAAAAGCCAAGTTATGAAAGCAACATTAGTATCCACTGATGGATGAATGGATAAAGAAGATGGGGTATATACATGCAATGGGATACTACTCAGCCACAAGAAAGAACGAAATCCTGCCATTTGAGACAACAGTGATGAACCTTGAGGGTATTATGCTAAGTGAAATAAGTTAGATGAAGAAAGACAAATTCTGTATGATTTCACTCATGTGGAGCCTAACGAAACAAAAAATGAACAAACAAAATAAAATGAACTTAGATACAGAAAACAGATTAGTGGTTTCCAGAGGGGAAGGGGATTGGGGGGTGGGTGGAATGGTGAAGGGGGTTAACTGTATGGTGATGGATGGTAACTGGACTTGTGGCGGTGATCACTTTGTAGTGTGTACAGATGTCAAATTATAATGCTGTACATCTGAAACTTATATGATACAAAATTAATTTTAAAAATAGTTGGTAGCCATAGCAACATGATAAGAACTGAGTTTTAGAACGATAACACTGGCTGCAGTGTAGAAAAGGAAACCAGTTTGAAGGCCATTGCAGTGATGTAGCTGAGAGATGATGGTGGTCCAAATGAAACTCTCTGTTGCTGTAGTAGATGCTGTGCTAAGTCATCCAGAACCGCCTTCTGCACAAAGGCACTCATTTCCCCAGTTGCCAGGAGTGTTGGCTGCTGATGGCTCACAGGTGAATCAGTCTCGAGAAACTGCCCTCAGCCAAAGGGATATTACGTCTGATGTTATGGCTCCTTTCCATCTAATCATGAGGCAGTGCAGGTGTTCAAAGCCCCATCCCCCCCTTGCCTCAAGTGGAGATCACTCTAAAGGAACATCTCAGCTTGTGAGCAACTTGCTGTAACCACGTCAAAGTTCAGCAAATCCTTTTGCCCAATCCTCCTTCATTCACTTCCTTAGAGACTTTTTCCTGAGAGTGCTCCCCAAGAAATTTCCTGCACACAAAACTCTGTTCAGTCTGTTTCCAAAGGACCAGATCTAAGACAGAACGAACCTCAGTAGTTCTCATCTAGAAAATGAGAGGGTGGATTGGATCCTTGCTAAAAATACTTCCTTTGCTCCACAGCTCCACGGACTTTGGAATTCTTTGACAATTCTTGCAGCTGTTTCAAAACACCAGGAAATGGATATGACAGACACTTCATTTTAGCAACCCCAGCAGGACTCATCACAGTAATTAGAAATGTTTCACAAACAGACCACCCACCAATCTTGCACCCAGTTGGGGTTGACACTGTCTACTTTTACTGATATAAAATTCTTTATGGCTTCCATGCCAAAGCCGGCTTCTTATAAAAAAAATACTGCTTCTCCCTGTGGACCAGCAGGAAACAGTGCTGTTATCTTTTGCTGATACCAGAACTAAAAGCAGTTAAGTCCAGCACTCTTCTAAGTGTACTGCAAAACTGAATGTATGATTAATATTATCAAGCTGGATATTGCCACTGTGACTCTCTCCTCCCCTTTTCAAAAAAGTTCCTCAGCAAAATAAAACAGAAATGCAGGAGTCTTTGGTGAGCTAATACAGCTATACCTCCCTGCTATCAATGGCAATCCCTTCCTAAATTCTAAATCATGTGATTCTGACCATCTCAGCACAGTGGTTTCATGTGCAATTTCCGTGATTTATGGGGCCATTTTCCTGTAAAGAACTTTTTGAAAGCATGTATTTACAAAGTGCAGTTCCAGTCTTAGAGTCTGAGAGCTACAAAGAACCTTCTAACATGGAGACCTGGAGTTTTTAACCTCAGGTCTGTTGAACCATGGTTGGGCTGCAGGGGGTCTGTGAAACCCTTAAGTTGGATACAAAGTTTGTGGCGAGATGCCAGAGCCTGTTATTAGAGTCCATAAGCCGATGGACAGGAGGTTCATGCCCCTGAAAAATTGAGAACCACTGTCTACACCAATTGTCTTTCTTCTTACTTAATGAAACTGAGGTTCAGGGAAGTTAGATAACTTAGCCAAGATTGATCGGTTATTAGTAGCTCAACTGGCACTAGAACCCAGGTCGGCTTCCTTTCAGTCCAGTGAGCTTTCTGCTACTCTAAGTGTTTCAAACCAAGGCATCATGCCTACTATATTGGAACTTCCTATCACCAGACCAAAACTTTCCTACTGCCAAGAATATTCTTCCTCAGAGGAAACCAAAGCCTTCTGTCAGGCTCAGAAACTTTTATAATACCTCCTATTTATCTGGCATTTTATAGTTTGCAAAGCACTTTCACACATATGATTACATTTGATTTGAGCCTTGAAACTCCTTCAATATATAAAACTAGGAGTTAAAAGCATAGGCTCTGGAACTGGTCTACCTGAGTTGGAATCCTACCTCTGCTATTACTAGCTGGGTCACCCTGAGCAAGTTATAACCTAGCTTTCTGTGCCTCAGCTGCCTCATCTGTAAAATGAGGATGCATTGAACATTAGCTAGTACCATCATCCCTATTTTATAATTACCAATGAGGGGACTGAGAAACAATATTATGTGACATTCTCAAATGCGCCCTGTAATTAGTGAATCTAGGTAAAAAACAAACAAACAAACAAAAAAACAGGGCCTTAAACTCCAAGTTAAAAACGTTTCAATGTAGAACATGTAGAACTCTGAGTATAAATAAAACAACCATGAAGCAATCAACCTCCCAATCATTAAAACAGCTGTTCATTTATTTCTGTGTATTGATAAGCTAGACACCATCACTGGGTACCCAAATATGAAATTCTAAATCTGTTCTGAGAATCCCCTCTTACTTCCTGTTTTTAAATGCATGGAAAATCAAAATCAAATCAAATCTGAGTATGTTATGTCTAAGCTTCTTTTTAAGCCACAGGAGACATGTCCCTTGAAAATTTTTGAATTAAGATGACATGCTGGGCATAGTCCATTATTTAGGGAAATTTTTTTTTAATGAAATGAAACACAATATTAAATACCCTGGCCAATAAGAAGGCGTGTGACCTTAGAAATGCTTTTCATAAGCTCAAACTTGCCCAGATCGTATCCCCAAGTAGTCATTAAGGCCTGTGCTCATGGTGTGTTCAAAATGAGCAAGGCCTCAGACAACAGCTGGCCAAGAGCATGAGTGCTCGCCTCTGGGCTAAAAAACCAAGGAGGCCTCACTCACCTTCCTTTAGCTTGTGCAGTGGCCACTTCAGCAGCGCTAACTAGGAGCTCCCAAATGCACTTGAGCTGAAGGAGCCTTTAAATGAGTTTTTCCATTACCACAAAACATATTATAAACTTTTCTACCCAAGTCTCTTTATGCATTTTTGGCTGAGTGGATTGGATCGTGTGAAAAGCATCCCTTTTTTGCATCCCTGATAGCAATAGGCATGCTCTTTGGTGACGGATAAGTAGGCAAGTTATAACATGCAAGGTTAAGGAAGCAGCCCCTTTCTTTGAACAGATTCACCCATTCTCTTGCCTTGCATCTTTCCATTTCTAATTTTTTTTTTTTTTTTTTACCACCTACTCTTGGTCCCAATCAGCTGCGGGCTTATCTAAAGTGACAAGAAGGGTAGCATCATGAACGTGAGAAGACTTTTTTAACCTTAATTTTCCTCCCCTGTGAAACCATCCTTTTCTCCAGTGTCATGGAAACCTGTGATATCTATTAGTTGCTTTCACTAGTGGCTTTGTGCTTTCCTATAACAGAGCATTCTAAGTGAAGTTATTTTTAGCAGACAAGAATCTACTCCCAGCTCGCCTTTTATTTAAGTTCAGAGCAACATACGTCAATGTCATAAAGCTGATATAGAGACTATGCTTGTACTACTAGTATCCGGAACAACAGGATGCTGTAGGGGAGGCCAGATCCTGGAGCTAAGATTGCACTAAGACCCACAGACATGGAAAACAGACTTACAGTTACCAAAGGGGAAAGGGGCGTGAGGGGTGGAATAAATTAGGACTTTGGGATTAACATATACACACTGATACATATAAAATAAATAACCAACAAGGACCTACTGTATAGCACAGGGAATTATACTCAGATTCTTTATAAGGGAAAAGAATCTGAAAAAGAATACATATATGTATGTGTATATATATATATATATGTATATATATATATGCAAAACTGAATCACGTTGCTGTACACCTAAAACACAATATTATAAATCAACTATACTTCAATTAAAAAAATAAAATAAATAGTAAGATAATAATTTTTAATTTAATTTTATTTTTATTTTAAGATTGAACTAAGAGACCATGGTTGGGCTCTAAGCCTGCCAGCAACCCTTTGAGTCATCAGCTAGGTTAACTTCACCTTCTACAGTCAGCTGCAAACCACACTGCAAGACCTGCCCTAGCTCAAGGCAGAAGGGCAGCGTGAGGAAAAGAACACCAAGTAGATGAGGCGTCTAGAAACCCGTCCTAGTACCAAGTTCTATTCTCCAGGCATGTTTCCTCTTCTCTAACATGAGAGGGAGTAGAGATATGATCATTTTTGCCAATTATTACATCCTATGAACCCTAAACCAGTAACTTAGCCTCTAGTTTGTTATATTCTTGATTCCATTATTACTGTGAGACCCCAATGTCCCAGTGACCACGTCTGTGTCTTGTTTCTCTGTGCAAAAGTCCTCACCTGGAACTCCAATTCCCCCAATGACTTAATATGTGACCTCCTGATACCCAGTCTTCATGACCGAGTCCTCAATTTTTATGCTGACTACTCCAATTGCCATCCCTCTAACTTTCCCACGTGGGGTACTAGCCACCCCAGTCCCCGTTAATTACCCAGCACACATCAGCCTGGGTAGACAGTATGTCTGTTGGTTGGTTTTGCCTGACAATGCTTGTCAATCTGCTCACTTGATAACCTAGAATGATGACATCCTGCATTCAGACGTTACTCAGACAAATGCTTACCCGTCCGCCTCAAACACTAGCTCCCATTATGGTTACCAGCCGGGAAGGGTCGGGGGAAGGGATAGCTAGGGAGTTTGGGATTGACATGTATATGCTGCTATATTTAAAACGGATAACCAACAAGGACCTACTGTATAGCACAGGGAACTCTGCTCAATATTATGTAACAACCTAAATGGGAAAAGAATTTGAAAAAGAATAGATACATGTATAAGTATAACTGAATCACTTTGCTGTAAGCCGGAAACTAACTCAACATTGTTCATCTACTATACTCTGATATAAAATAAAAGGTTTAAAACAAAAACTAGCTCCCATCTTCCTATCTCTTGACTCTGTGGGTCAGTCTGGACTCCTGATCCCAGCTTCCGCCATCACACCACTCCCCAGGCTTCCGTTCCTACACATTTTCAGACTTTTCTAATCCCTGTGTGGAGAATGGCCTCCTCTTTCTGGGTAGTGCCCTGATGCACAAAAGCTTTTCACTCTGAGGCTGGGCCTTAAGTGGGCAAGAAGGACCGGGCTTGGAGTCCCCTTCATAGTAGGGCCACGGTCCCAACAGCAAGGATGGTGAAAATCATGTCATCTTGGACCCATAAACTGTGATACAGTAGGTATGCAGCAATGTGGAGTACTGGACAGGATGCACTGTGATTGGTTGATGACCATGCCGTGGCGCTTGTTAAATATTGTAAATGTCATCTCGATATAAGGCCTTTCTTCTAAGGATCTCTTTTTTCCCCTTTGTAGTTCCAGATTTCCCTCTCCTGATCAATGTGAAATAGTGAGTGGGCATCCGTTCCACATTTTTACTCCTCTTTCTTCTCCATTAACAATCGGATGGTTCTCTAAGGCTCTTGAGATTTACTGCCCCACCATCCCTTTCTAAGATCAGGACACGTTTCTAAGATTCCAGGTGTGATAGGCAGAATCATAAAGATATCCTTCCTCCCTCTCCCTCCAAGATTCCCATCCCATGGTTATACTATCCAACACTAATCTGGGTTCTACTCTGAAGCGACTTTGCAGATATAATTAAGGTATGAACCTTAAGACACAGGGGTTGTCCTGGATAATCCAGGTAAGCCCAATCTAATCACATGAGCTCTTAAAGCAGAGAAGCTTTCCTACTTGAAGCCAGAAGAGGCAAGAACAAACAAAAGGGGAAGTCAGGGAGATTCGAAGCATGAGAAGGACTCAATTTGCCATCGCTGGCTTTGAATGGGAACAGAAGTCAGGCCATGAGGGCAGCCTCTAGAAGCTGAGAACAACCCCCAGCCCACAGCAAGTAAGGACACAGGGATGATGTCAGTCCTAGAACCACAAGGAACTGAATTAAGCCAACAAGCTGAACGAGCCTAGTGCATTCTCCACTCATGCCCCCCAAAAGGAACAGTCTGGCGGACTCTGACTTTGGCCTTGTGAGACCCTAAGCAGAAGAACCGTTGAACTGTATTGTACCCAGACTTCTGACCTACAGAACCATGAGCTAATAAATTTGTGTCGTTTTTGTCCAGTTTATGGTGATTTCTTATGACAGTGTTAGAAAACGAATACTCCAGGAGAAGTATTTCTGAATGCTCAGCGTTATTCTTTTTCTCATTATATCTCAATACTTTAATCTTTGAATAGACCTCCCTCCATTAAACTAGGATTCTCTGTCTTTACAGCTTTTCGATTTTGATTTTGGGTCCCACCCTTCTGCCAAAGCTTCATTTCACAGCCCCTCCTCCATAGTTCCATCCAGGCAAAAATATACCCTGGAGGGGAGGGATAAATTAGAATCTTGGGATTAACATACACACACTACTATATAACAAATAGATAACCAACAAGGACCGACTGTACAGCGCAGGGAACTACACTCAATACTCTATAATAACCTATATGGAAAAAGAATCTGAAAAAGAATAGCTATATGAATATGGACAACTAAATCACTTTGCTGTACACCTGAAACTAACACAATATTGTAAATCAACTACAGTCCAATATAAAATTAAAAATTAAAAATAAATAAATAATATTGGAAACAGCCTCAGCTACCTCACATATTTAGCTGCAACCTCCACGTTAAAAAAAGCAACCTTGGTCTTGCTGAGAATTTCTGGACGTTTTAGTGCCTAGACGTCAAGGTACCTCCCAGCCTCATGAATCCCCGTTTGTTCCGGCATCCCTAAACCCTGAGACACACCAGGCCCTTCTGGCACCCCTGGACCTCCCAAACACAGATTCAGTACCTCTGGTACCTTCCTTTCAGGCAGCAAAGAGGAAATATTGTGCCTGAGTCCCTCAATGTCATCTGACCACTGCTGTATCGTGCTATTCATAAGTAGGAGTTAGAAATTAAAATGAGTTATCTAGATATGGTTTTGTATATAAGTAATCAACAGAATGTGTGCCGTGTACTTAGGCCCCTCAGTCTTTCACATCTGAAGGCAGTCAAACGACAATAGACATGCACTCAAATACGCATCATTGGTCACCCGGTGGCAACTCCCTAGAGTTCATCATGGCTCCTGAAAGCAATGAAGTCAACACTCTGTGTTTAAACTTGCCATTCCTGACCCTTTAAAGTGACCCTGAACAGTCATAGGTGTTGTCACTGGATCATTCTCACAGTACAAGAAGATATAGGAGAGGATAAAGGGATACGAATACGGTCTGGAGCCCCTCTAGGTCTCCACGCTGGAATGCAGCTTGACAAAAACAAGTCTAATGTCTACTCACAAAGAAGCCCCTTTCTTGCCTGGAATAATGTGAAAACTCATTCCTGTGGTTGGCTGCAAATCCCAACCACTATCCCAGTTGTACAGATGGGAAGAGGAGAAGGGGAGAGACAGAATTCAAAAGTATGTAAGTATGAGAAGCAGATCTTTCCACAGGGTAGCTTAAAAAGCAGGGACATCAATAGCCCCAAGGCTGCAGTTCAGAATTGGAAATAAGAAAACTTTAATACAAATAGGAGCCACTCCACCAACTTGTAACGCGGCCTCTGGCAAGTCAGTGATATTTCCCCTGTGCCCGTGTTTCCTGGCTCGTGTCTGCACTGAAGCTGCCTGTCTCTCCTCAGCAGCCTCTCACACTTGCCGCACATCTCATTCAGAATGTCTTATTTGAGAAACTTTCACCTCGGTCGTTGGTGATGCTCTAGAATGGCTGCAGACTGAAGCACGTCGCTGCCTCCAATCCCACTGCTGGGCCTCACGCAGTTCCATGGCTCAGTGGGTGGATATTAAAGAAATGACAGTCTCTCCAGCAGCCCTGCTTAATAGACTATTCCCTCGCGTCTCTGTCTTAGTAAACAGTGATACCAATGCTACCTGCTGGGAAAAAAATTAAGTAGTTCCTCATTTTCCCTCTACCTTCTAACTCCAGGCCACATACAGGAATTACTCTAGAGCAAAATTGTAGCTATATGTTTTCCAATCTGTCCCAGTGCCGTCTCCAAGTCTCTTACTCCAAAAGGTCCATGGACCAACACAATGCCCCCATATGTTTCTAAGCCCATGTCCCATTCCCTCCTAAGATTATTTTTCCAGCCATGCAAATCACCTGAAGAACTTGTTAAAAATAAAGATTCCCAAGTCTGCCTCCTGGAGATGCTGATTTTGAATGTTTAACCAGCCTCCCAAGAGATTCTTTGATCAGGTAAGGTGGGCAACCCTGCCCTGAGGTCTTCTAAGTCCTTGCTACTCAAAGTATATATAGCATTGGCATCACCTAAACTTGTTAGAAATGCAGATTTTCAGGTCTTGTCCAGCCCTAGAATCTGCCTTTTAAGAAGACCCCTACGTGATCATTATCTACATTAATGTTTGAGAAGCACTGTTTTAAATGGTTGAGTCATCTGGTAACCTAATAGTCCCCATTAGTACTACTGTGAATTAGGTTAATAGATAATTCCTCCAATTCACTTTTTATTCAACAAACATTTGGGGATCTACTAAGTGGCTGAGCACTGTGCTGGGCCCCAGGATTTGTATTTTGTAGAGAAGGCCTTAAACTAGAGGAAGCCATCTTTAACAGTGGTATATCAGGCACTAGGACAGTCTCACGAGGAGGATATTTTGAGAGTAAGGTGGAGCAAGACCATGTCCAAATCATACCACGTGATTGTCCACCTAGTCTATCTACGCATAAGGCTGGTTTGGGCTATGCAATCCAATCTCTGATCACAGTAAATTCTACCCCTACCATTCCAACTCTCTCAATGCTTCACCCCTCAAAGAAGTCAGGGGTATGGTTTTGAGCACAGGTGTGTGCACAGCATTGATGAAGAGCCTCGCATCGACTCAAACATGCTCCCTTGGAGAAAAGAACTGTCCTAGGTCAGTGACTGCAGCCTGAACATCGGCAGGAACAGCAAATCAGGTGCAAGAAAGCAGGGGAGCACTCCAGATAGGTCAGGGGCGTTGGTCCTGCAGAAGATCGCTGAGCTTGAAGCTAGGCAGCAATGGTGTCATGGCTTTGGTCCAACCAGCTCCTACAAACAACTCAGGCCTTGGCTACTGGCTATTTTGAGACCAGTGCAGCCCACAGGTGCAGGAGCATTTCATTCCTTTCTTAGATCACAACAGACTCGGGCTTTCCCCCAAATCTAACCCACTGACATTTCTCTTGGGTAGTGGGGCGTATGAGGACAAATATGTAAAAGGTTCTGCTGATGGAATCATTCCTAGCTAAAGACTATAGGCAACAAAGATCCTAATCTAAACACACTGCTGGATAATCATAGTCAAATATTAGACTTCTGCTTCGTGATTTCAAGTAAGTTAACAGGAAAAACAAAGACTTGAGTCATCCTGGATTTCAATATTTGTAGCCAAACTGATATCTCATAGCTGAGAAAACCAAGTGATCCTATGAGGCTCCATGAATAAATTATGAGATGTCTGTGAGGGTTTTCATCCAAGTTTATACCAAGGTATCCAAAAAGTGTTTGAAAAATTTCCAGCACAAGAAGAAAAATCTTCCAACTTAAGTTAGTTTAAGGCTTTTAGAAGCAACTATAGAAAATCTCCCCACTTATCTCACCCCTTTTACATACAGAATTTCAGACAAGGGTTTCATTACATACATTTGCTTTATCATAGACAAAAATCAATTGTTTGAATGTTTAAGGATACATTCCTTTCCATCTGGTTTCTAATTCTTGTCAATCCACATGGATCGGAAAATTAAAGACTTAATGGCTACCAAATTGGTTCATACTCTTCCACCTTTGATTATCATTACGTCCATTGTTCAGGAAATTTCCTTCTTAAATGCAATGTCTAAAAAATAAATATTGTGTGTTTCTGTGATGTTTGCCATCTCATTTTAGGTTTGAGCTTGCAGTGCTGACAGGCAGGAGGCTTCCCCTTTCTTCCAAGATATGAGGTGTACAAACCAGGAGTGCTGCCATCAGTTGGACAGGCTGGCTAGGTTATGGCCTCATGATCCCAGCAGAAAAGGATTCTGTCAGGGTCTGCTCCGGCTTCAAAAATGGCCTAGGCAGCAAACTGGGACAGTACAGCTTGCATGCCAGCCTCTAGCCCTGGTCACCTCCTGGGAATCCAGTTGTTCTGTGCTATGGCCTAAAAAGTATAAAAGGCCACCTGACTCAGGCAGGTTTGGTCTGTCTCTCAAAGACTCCTGATCTCTGCAGCAACATGTCTGCCTCTGCTCTCCCTACTATTCCCTTGACATTGACTTTTGTTCTCTCTGACTTCTGTCTTCCCTCATTCAAGACCACGAACTCAGATTAATCCTGTGCTCCATTTATACCACATCTTTAGCCTTCTAAATCCTAGGAATGAGCCCTATGGGTATTGATGAACTCCCCACAATTCAGAGGGTCAAATACGTAACAGGTTCTGCTGATGAAATCACTCCCAGCTGAAGACAATAGGCAACAAAGATTTTAATCTAGGCACCCCATTATACCTAACAACTAGTGCACGTTTGCCTGCATTACACACACAGAGACATTTAAGCTTTATTACAAATATAACTCTACAAATAAAACTATTGAAAATAAAAATAATTTCTAACTACAACACAAGAAAATGTGATACATAATCTATACTAAGACTTTAACACTAGTTAAAATGAGGTAGCCCTGAGGAACCAATAGCCACTGTTGTTTAGTCTAATTCTAGGTGTTCATCTCACATCTAAGTAAACAATAACTCTATAACTCACCCTTAATATTTTTTGAGAGTCAGAAATTTGTAGGAAGATAGACAGATAAATAGATATATGTATATATATATATAGCTCCCGTATATGGTTCCTGCACTTACAGCTTTGGAAGAGCTGATCATAGAAAGCTCTTTCAAATGGCTTTCATTCAATTGTTGATACCCCCCCACTAGCAGGTCAGACCTAGAGTCGGCAATTTACAACCCTTCTAAAAAAGTCCTATTTTCCTTTCCAAGTTTCTAGCCTCTAAAAATTCTCGTTCCTTGTTAGCAGTAAAAAAAAAAAAAAGAGAGACGGGGGAGAAAAGAAGATTACGGTCATACCCTGCACATGTTCACAGCATGCTTGCCGTGACTTTTAGTTGGCATTAGCACACAGTCGGTTTCCTTAGAAATTTATGTAACAGACTTCAAGCCTCTTCCAAACCCACTTAATTTTTTTAAGGGGCCATGTCCTTTTTGCTCTGAACAAAGTTAAAAATATTTAAAACAGTATACTGTGGCTTTTCAATAGCAGGAAATCTCTAAGTGGCTTCTTTACAACTACATTTAGAGATTTATAACAACAAGATGTACTTTCAAAGATGTGTTCATGTGTGCATATAAATAGGTAAACACAAAAGCATACACATGTGGAAAAAAATCATAACACAAACCATTCTTTCTGATTCTTTGATTAGACTCAAGATGAAAATTATATCATAGATAAAAAGAGAAATGTTATAACATGCTTATTGCCATGGGGTTATAAATAGGACTGGGATGAAACCATTCCTCACAGGTAAATCCTGGGGTCTTTAGTTCTACACAGTACCTGAATCTGTTGGCCAACCATCTTCTCTTAAAACAACCCTTTCTTCCTTAAAATCTCTCCCCTTCCACCTTTTTGTGATACTACAATGTCTTCATTATTCTATTGCTTGGACTTCACCTTTTATATTTACTTTCATAGGTTGTGCTTTCTCTTTCTACCCCAATCAAGCCTAAATCTTAAACCGGTTCTACTGTTCTTCCTTTATACTCTCTACCCCAGTGACATAGCTTCAATCATCACCTTATTGCCAACAATTGCCTAGCTTATTCATCCAGCCCTGACCCTTCTCCAGAGCTTTAGTCCCACATACCCAGCCAAAACACTCAACAAGCAAGGCCTTCTGCCACCTCCAACAAAATATAGCCAAAATCAAACTCACATTTTTTCCCACAAACTAGCCCCCTTTCTAGCCTCCCCCGCTCGTCTATCATCATCATTCTCCCAGGCTCAAAACTTTGGTTCATTATTTTTTACTTCATTCTCCTCTTCTTCCATCATGAGCTATAAATCATGAAGCATTCAACAAATATTTATTGAGTGCCAAACATTTGAAGCAACTAGGCTATGCATTAGATAAATCGCTGGGTTGTTTCCATTTTTTTCCCATTTATAAACAATGTGAAAATCTTCAGTTCCCAATAATATAGTGGACCCCCAAAACCTTCCTGCTGTAAAATATCTAGAAATGCAGAATTTTATTTAAAAGTCAGACTTTTACATGCTTAGCTGAACTCTCATAAAAGTAAAAGAAACCACCAGACACCAAAAATGAAGAGGAACCTGAAAACAAGGGCACTGAGCATATGACCTAATATTAGAAGAGCCTTGGGATATCTGTGAGTCTCCTTTAACTAGAATCTTGAATTTTAATGGTCATGTGTGTAGAGAAGAGAAGGTCATGGCTCATACAAAACAAGGAGTTGGAAATAAGACCTCAGGATAAACCTGGCACCATTAAAAGTCTATGCTTTCATTTAAAGGGAACACAAGATAAAAAATCTGCATACAAGCACAGAATGACTGAAATAGTTTGTGAAAAAAAATTAAAATTCATATTAAAGTAGAAATAGATGGCAACTTCCTTAGCCTGATAAAGGATGTCTACCACAAACCAACAGTAAACACCACATTTAGTATAACAACATAAGAAGCATTCATTTTAAAGTTAGAAATAAGACATGGATGTCCTCTATGCTTCTGTTCAGAATTTTGCAGGAGGATCCCAGTAATGCAATAAGACAAGAAAATTAAAAAATTTAAAAGTTGGAAAAGCAGCAAAACTATTTATATTTGCATACTTTCTCCATCAAGAGAAGCTACAGACAGACTAATATAAGCATTCTGTAAAACTGATATGGAAAGGCAAAGTAACTAGAATAGTAAATAATCTTTAAAAAGAAGAACAATGTTGGAAGCCTCACATATAAGACACTATAAATCTACAGAAATCAAGACAGTATGGTATTACAGAAAGACACATAAATTAATGGAAAAAAATTGAGAGTGCAAAGAGAGTTCTATGCTGGGACAACTGAATATGTGCATGCAAAATGATACACTTGGACCTCTACCTCCTATCATACTGAAAAATTAATTCAAAATGGACCACAAAACTAAATATAAGAGTTCAAGTATAAAAGTCTTAGAAGAAAACAGGAGTAAACCTTCATGACCTTGGGTTGGGCAACATTTTTTTTAGATGTGACAGATATTGCACAAATGATAAAAGAAGAAAACAGACAAACTGAATTTCATCAATATTTTATTTTATTATTATTATATTTTTTAGCCACACTGCACAGCATGCGGAATCTTAGTTCCCTGACCAGGGATCGAACCTGTGCCCCCCTGCATTGGAAGCGTGGAGTCTTAACCACTGGAACACCAGGGAAGTCCTTCATCAAAATTTTAAAAATTTTGTTTTTCAGAGGATACCTTTGAAGAAGTGATGTCTCAACAGACTGGGAATATTTGCAAGCCATATCTCGAGTAAAGGACTTGCCTCCAGAATATATAAAGAATTCTTACAATTAAATAAGACAAATAACCCAGTTAAAAATGGATAAAGGGTTTGAATAGATACATGAAAGACCAAGAAGCCCTTGGAAAGATGTTCACCATGATTAGTCATTAGGGAAATGCAAATCAAAACTTCAATGAGATATCACTTCATAAGCACCAAAATGTCATCGATGAAAAGCCAGACAATAAGAAGAACTGGTGAGGATGTGGAGAGACTGGAATCCTCTTACACTGCTGGTGGGAATGTAAAATGGTACAGCCACTTTGGAAAACAGTTTGGAAATTCCTTAAAAAGTTAAACACAGAGTTACCACATGACCCAGTCATTCCTATCTTAGGTATATATCCAAGAGAAATGAAAATACATCGTACATATACCTGTACATGTATGTTCATAACAGCATTATTTAGAAGAGCCAAACCATGGAAACAACCCAACTGTCCATCAGCGGATGAATGGATAAACAAAGTGTGACATGTACATATAACAGAATACTATTCTCTGGTAAAAAGAATGAAGCTATGATACATACTACTACATGGGTGAACCTTGACAACATTCTGCTACGTGGAAAAAAAAACAGTAACAAAAGACTACATATTATATGATTACAATTATGAGAAATATCCCGAATACAGTAAGTCCCCTACATACAAATGAGTTCCGTTCCGTCAGCGCGTTCATAAGTCCAGTTTGTTCATAAGTCCAACAAAGTTAGCCTGGGTACCCAACTAGTGCTATTGGCTATATAGTACTGTACTGTAATAGGTTTATAATACTTTTCACACAAATAATACATTAAAAAAACACAAAAAAACATTTTTAATCTTACAGTACAGTACAGTAGTACAATAGCTAGCGCTTCTTAGCAGTACCAGCTACATCACCACTGCTTTTACACTTGCTTCTGGACATCTGGGCTTGAAATAAAGACACTGTACTACTGTACTCTATACAGTACTGTAAAGTACACAAAAGCACAACCACTTGTAGAGGATGTGCACACACGTGACAATGTATGTCAGACATGTGAACTAACTTACGTGAATGGACATGTGAACACATGTTCATATCTTTGAAAGTTCGCAACTTGAAGGTTCACGCGTAAGGGACTTACTGTAGGCAAATTCAGAGAGACAGAAGGTAGATCAGTAATTGCCTAGGACTGGGACAAGGGGGGCACCAATGAAGTTGATCTACTGCCAATGGGCAAAAGGCTTCTTTTGGGGGTAATGGAAATATTCCAAAATTATATTGTGGTGATGGTTGCTCAACCCTATAAATATAAAAACCACTGAAGTGTTCACTTAAAATATGTGTTTTAGGGTATATAAGTTACATCTCTTTAATAAAAAAAATACAAAATACTCCCATACATAGTCAATTGATCGTTGACAAAGGTGCAAAGGCAGAGATAGATAATAGTCATGCCGACAAATGATGTTGGAAAATTTGGACATCCATATGCCAAAAAGGGAATGTAAAGCCATACCTTGCACTCTATTCCAAAATTAACTCAAAATGAGTCATGCACCTAAATGTAAAACAAAGCCATAAAACTTATAGAAGAAAACATGGGAGAAAAGTTTCATGATCTGGGGTTGAGCAAAGAACCCTTAGTCATGATACCAAGAGGAAAATCCATAAAAGAAAAAATTGATAAACTGAACTCCATCAAAATTTGCAATTTTTCCTCTGTGTAAGACAATGATCAAAGATAACAAGAAAAGCTGCAGACTAGGAGAGAATATTTGCAAACCACACATCTGACAAAGGACTTGTATCCGGAACACCTAAAGAACTCTCAAAGCTCAACAATAAGAAAACAACCTAATCTTTTTTAATGGGCACAATATTTTTTTTTTTTTTTTTTTGCAGCACGCGGGCCTCTCACTGTTGTGGCCTCTCCCGTTGCGGAGCACAGGATCCGGACGCGCAGGCTCAGCGGCCATGGCTCACTGGCCCAGCCGCTCCGCGGCATGTGGGATCTTCCCGGACCGAGGCACGAACCCGTGTCTCCTGCATCGGCAGGCGGACTCTCAACCACTGCGCCACCAAGGAAGCCCTGGGCACAATATTTTAACAGACACTTTACCAAAGAAGATATACAAATGGCAAATAACTATACAAAAAAGATGTTTATCGCCACTGGTCATTAAGGAAACGCTAATTTAAAGCACAATGATATATTTCTACACACCTATTAGAATGGCCAAAGAACAAAACAAAGAAAAATAAAAACTAGGACAATACCAAGTGCTGACAAGGATGTGGAGCAACTGGAATTATTACATATCACTGATAGGACTGCAAAATGGTATAGTCACTTTAGTAAATAGTTTAACAGTTTCTTATAAAGTTAAACATATTTATTTTGAGTCCTAGATATTTATCCAAGAGAAATGAAAACAAATTCCCACAAAATATTGTATGTGAATATTTATGGCAGCTTTATTCATAATCACCAAAACCTGGAAACAACTCAAATGTCTTTCATCTGGTGAATGAATAAATTATAGTACATCTGCACAATGGAATCCTACTCGGCAATAAAAAGTAATGAACTACCAACACATGCAACAACATGGATAAATTATATTACTAAGTTAAAGAACTCAGATTCCAAAGGATAAATACAATGTGATTCCAGTTATATGATATTTTGTGAATGGCAAAACTAGAGAGACAAAACAGATAAGTGATTTCCAGAGGATGGACATGAAGAAAAGGGTTGAAGAAAGTGGCAATATGAGGGAATTTGGGGAGTGACAAAACTGTTCTATATCCTGGATGTAGTGGTGGTTCCACAAATGTATGCATTTGTCTCACTTCACAGAACTCTATACCAAAGAAAAGTGAATTTTGGAAATTCCCTGGTGGTCCAGTTGTTAAGGACTCCGCACTTCCACTGTCAGGGGCATGGGTTCAATCGCTGGTCAGGAAACTAAGATCCCACATGCCACACGGCAAAAAAAAAAAAAGTGAATTTTACACTACGTAAATTTTTAAATAGAATTCACCAAGATTGAAAGATAAGAGTTACAAAGATACGAAAAACAAAAATATTAATCGCATTCTTAAACATTAGCAAGCAAAAATTAGAAAATAAATTTTTGAAAGATATTATTTGCAATAGTAATAAAAACCTATAAGGTATCTAGACATAAGATATACATCATACCTTTCTGGAGGAAATTATAAAATTTCACTGACAGTGAATAATACTTTCATAGAACCTTAAATTCAATACAAGTCTGATCAAAATCCAAAAATGAGTTTTCATGAACCTTTATGAGCCGATTCTAAAATTCATATTACGGCCAAGAAAATTTTAAAGGAAAACAAGTGGGGAGACTCACCCTAACAAATACCATACGTATATTTAAAAGCTTTAGTAATTAAAACACTGTGATATTGGCGCAGTGGTACACCAAAGGACCAATTGCCCAAAATATGAAGCATAGAAACAAATCTACTCTATGGAAACTTGACGTATAAGAGAGGTACCATGACAAATAAATGGAATGCAGTGGAGTATTCAGTAAATGGTTCTGGGACAACTGGTGCACTATGTGGAAAACAACTTTTTTCCATAAGATTCCCACCTGACAACATTGATAAAAATTAATTCCCATTGGATTAAAATCTTCAGGGTTAAAAGAAAAATGAAAAACTTGGCAAGGAATATTCTGCAGAACATTTTTATGATCGTGGGGTAAGAAGGCTTTCTTAAACAAGACACAAAAGCACAAATCATAAAGGAAATGACTGTCAATGTAACTACATTAAAACTAAAAATTGGTACAATATAAATCAACATATACAAAGTGAAAAGACAAGTTACAGAGTGGTGAAATTATTTTGCAACTTGTATATCCAAGAAGCACTGGGCACTAAATCTGTACTTTCCAATGTGGCAGCCACTAACCACGTGTAACTACTGAGCATTTGAAATGTGGCTGATCAGAGTTAAGGTGTATGATAAGTGTGAAATACTCACCAGATTTCTAAGACATTATGCAAAAAATAATTTTAAATATCGAATTTACAATGTTTATATAGATTAAATGTTTTTAAATGATAATATTTTGGATGTACTGGGTTACTAAAATTAATGTCACCTGCTTCTTTTTACTTTCTTTAATGTGGCTTCCAGATAATTTTAAATTACACTATGGGGCCCACATTATATTTCTATTGACAACGTGGATCGAAAACAATGCAAATTGTATATAAACTCAAATGGCCAATAAAACACCTGAAAAGATATTCAGCTTCCCAATGATTAAGGAAACAGAAATGCAAACAATAACAGAATATGCATCAGATTGCCAAAGTTTAAAAATCTGACCTTAGTTTTTGCAAGGATGTGTCACAACCGGAAATCTGACACGCGGGCATGTGTATGGGGCGGAAAGGAGTAAGACTTAGTGCAACCACTTTGAAGAATGATTTGGTAAAATTTCATAAAGTTGAAGATGAGTATTCCCTACCATCCAGGAATATCTCCTATGTACACAGACGATAGAAACTCACACAAGGGTGCAAGGAGACATAAACAAACTAACTGTGCTCACTACAACATTGATTAGAATTGTGAAAAACTGGAAACCATGTCCCTCAACAAGAGAATATGGAAATACATTGTGGCACATTCAGACAATGGAATATTTATTATTCTTTAGGGACTAGAGCAGTGATTCTCAAAATATGGTCCCTGAAATGTGTCAGCAATGTAGATTCCTGGTCCCAACCCAAACTCACTGCAGCAGAAACTCTGGGAGGGGGAGGACAACAAGGTGTGGTTTAACAGGCCCCCAGGTGACCCTGGCGCATGCTGAAGTTGTCAACTACTCAACAACAGCTGCATATATTGCCTGGATGAATTTCAAAAACAGTGTTGTTGCAGAAGGATATGTATAGTATGATACCATTCCTCTCAAGTTTAAAAACTGGCAAATAGCAGTTCGTATTGTTCGTGGATGCATTGTGGTCATAAAAATATAAAAACGTGCATGGAGATGATTGACACCGAATTCATGGCGACACAGAGTAAGGAAAGGGGCAAATGGGATATGGGAGAGGAGGGGTTAAAACCAGAGATTTCAACCACATTTGTGATGTTTCGTTTATTTAAAGAATGTTTGAGATGCTGGGATAAACATCTCTGTGCACACGTCTTGACACCATTGTCTGATTCCTTAGAATAAAGTTGGGGAGGTGGAACTGAACTACTTGCAATTGTTCGTTACTGATAACTCTTCTCGAACACGTACCCAAGCAACACAGCATACATACTGACATCTCCAGCTTCTAAAAACATCGCTTTGTACACGTCTCCCTCTTTGGACAATTTTGGTGGTACTTCAAACTCCCCACCTGATATTCAAGTTCCTACAAAATAACGTTCCTGTCTACTGCCTCAACTATACAACACCAGCTACGCGTACCATCGTATAAAAAAAAATCTCTCCTTCGGTTAAAGTAGTCTATGCTCCCTAAACACACCCCACACATTTCTGCGTCCTTGCCTTTGCAATTACTCATAATCTCCTTGTTCCCTAACATCCAAGTACTGCTAGCATGATAAAATCTGGCCCATGTTCCAGGCACTGCCCCTGCCCCCGATCATTCTGGAATCAATTAGATCATAAATCACCCTCACTGATCATCTTTTCCTTTGAACTCTTCTAGCATAATGTGTCACTCACATGGTGCTCAGCCACACCATACTGTATCGTTTATTTTTATGTGCCTATGCCTGCTCAACCCAGCTAGACTGTATTATTATTTTTCTAGTTAAATTTTGTCTTGCTCCAGAAAGAATTTAAGGTGGTTCAACTAGATTGTAAACATCCTAAGGCCACAGTGTATGTTTCCCTAGTACCAAGCATAGTACCCTACAAATGACCTAAATTACAAGCTCAGTGAGAGTAAGAACCATGACTGTTTTGTTCGTAACTGTGTATCTAGTACCCAGTGAATTCTGTAGGACTTATAGGCACCCAATGACCATTTGTTGTTGAAGAAATGAATGGACATTATAACTGTATGATGATGATTGCTGCTTCTAGGTATAAAATACTATTTGAGACCTGGAGAATGAACAAGGAGGAAGACATACACAACAGAGGCTCCACAGCCCACACCATTAGCTCCCCAAAGATTGTCATTCCCAGTTGCACGCCATCCTCATAAACCCGCCGTGCACCTCTTGTTTCAAAGCAAGATCAATAGCTAACATTGACTGAGTGCTTGATTTGAACAGGTGTCGTGCTAAGTATGTTGCTCGCATGATTTAATCTTCATGACAGTTCTGTGGGGCAGGCACTAGGATTCTTATAAATTACAGATGAGGAAACTGAGAGGTTTTATAACCTGACCTACAAGCCACAGTTAATTACACTTGGAAGCAGGACATCGAAAGCTTACGCTCTTGGGGCTTCCCTGGTAGCGCAGTGGTTGGGAGTCCGCCGCCTGCCAATGCAGGGGACATGGGTTCGTGCCCCGGTCCGGGAAGATCCCACATGCCGCGGAGCGGCTGGGCCCGTGAGCCATGGCAGC
The DNA here is from genome assembly GCF_963455315.2 of Globicephala melas. Classification (NCBI taxonomy): domain Eukaryota; kingdom Metazoa; phylum Chordata; class Mammalia; order Artiodactyla; family Delphinidae; genus Globicephala; species Globicephala melas. The sequence goes on along the minus strand of NC_083335.1, from coordinate 28,866,840 downwards.
TGAGCCTGTGTGTCCGGAGCCTGTGCTCCGCAAGGGGAGAGGCCACAACAGTGAGAGGCCCGCGTACCGCAAAAAAAAAAAAGAAAGCTTACGCTCTTAACTACATTCTGACCACATGGAAAAGATAATGATGGATTCAAACAGGTAAATTTAATTAAGGTCAGTATCTGGTTCTAAGTCATCAATCAAGTTAATGCATTCAATCACTTGTTTGCAAATTGCTTTGCATTTATAGAAAGAAAGCAAACATTGACTGTGTTTCTACTATGCCTCGGGTGCTTTCAAGCTCCTTATTTGATTTGTTTCCATCCCCAGCATCAGCTGTGAGAGGGAGGCGTCATAGTTATGCCCATTTTGCAGGCGAGAAAATTGAAAACCAGAGAGATGAAGTACCTTGCTCAAGGTCACACAGCTAGCAACGGGCAGAGCTTGGTTTTGACTCCAGGTCCAGATGTTTTACCCTGTAATATAGCCGCTCATCTCAGACGCACTTAGAGGTTATAAAGGCTCCCATATACCATATGACAGAAAGTCTCATAAGTTATTATTGCAGTGTATTATCTAATACCCCAGCAACCGAAACAAGGTGAGAGCAGCTCTATACCATTTAATATCTAGAGACTATAACATATGTTTAGACGTCTAGTCAATGTTTACTATAATTCAGTTAACTTTCAGTACCATAAAATATCAAGTTTCCCATAGACCCCAGCGTTGGCCAACTCACAAAGTAATTGTCCAGAACGTGTCATTAGCTGGCAGACCTCTTTAGACCAACTGAGAGAAAGGTGGCACCATGAAGACCATATTTCTATTAACTATATATTTTCTAGAGACAAAGTGGTGGTTATAGTCTGGGACAGCTTATAGATTTCTTGAAATATTGACTTTTAGTAAAATTCTTTGTGGCTCACTGACTTCTCTTAATATACCTATTAAGGTATCCGGAGAACTATAATTATAGCCACTATATCTTGTTTATGCAATATTCGACTACTAACATGACATGCCATTTATCTCAATAATTATCTCAATAATTATTCTATTAAATCTAAATGAGTGTCCTTAAATCAATCTATATGCTGAAAGTTTCCCCCGCATTGCACCCTCATGCTGGTGTCCAGCATCTGTTTATGGAAGTAGCTCCCCCGGAGACTGTAGCACGCAGGAAACCTGAGGGTAATGGAGAGGAGAACCAAGTCTTTGTGGATCTTTGACCTTGTTTATGCAAGACAATTGGCAGGATGCGTCACATACCAAAAATCACTAAATCTATTCAGGTACTCACTACCCACCCCACCCCCCAAACTCCCAAGAGATACTTAAACAGAACATACTTTGTCGTTGCCAGGACAGTAAAGGATTAAATAAAGGACCTGGTGCTGCTGGCCACTCATGGAAACAGAGGGAGAAAAATGGTTAGTCCTCCTCTTCTCCTCCTGATCAGCTGACTTGTTCCATCCTGTTTATTCTCATCTCTGTCTCTTTCTTACTCTCGCCCACGCCCAAGCTCTCACTGCCCAGTGCAACCCAGGCTTGTGGGAAGAAATGGGCTCGAAGATATTTTAGCTGCTCTAACTTTCTTATTCTGGACTAATGGTGCTTCAGTCCCAAATCTTCTATCTATGGGGAAAGGAAATTGTAGATGTAAACTGCACAAATCATTTTCTGTGGCATATCCACTTCAAGCATTCTGAACTCAAGGAATCCGAGACAGCACACTATCATGAACCTAAATGACGATGCATTTGCCCTCTGATTGCCATGTCATGATCCTCCATGACATGGAAGGGTGATGTGCCGGAATTCAGGTAGTTTACTGAGGGTGGTGAAGAAGCGAGGGCTCTCACACCATCACCCCCTCCCGTGCATTTCCCCTAGAAACATGACGGGGGAGAGAGAAGTTCAGATTAGCACACACAGTCACCAGTTTCCCTTGTTTCAGTTCCTAAAGTAATTCTTTAGCGTCCTAATGGGTGGGCTCTTCCTGCTGCCCAAGAATTAGCTAATTTGAAAGTTAGCGCTTGAGGGTAACCAGGAGATCCGTGGGGGTCTAAGCAACAGGGGGAGAGCCTTGGGGTAAAGGTACTGTCCTCTTTTAATAGGGTCACAACAGCTGGGGAAAGAGGAGGGAGGGCAGCTAGAATGTCTGAAGGAAGAAAGAAGCTGCTGCCAGTCAAACCCACACCAAGAGAACAGGTGTGGGCTATGGGTACACGTGCGCTATACGCACACAGGGCACCTCTTCCGCTATGTGCCTCACAGTCATTAAGAAACTGGAAAAGATATATTAAGTACCGGTAATAGTCATTTCTTTAATGCCAGCAGTAATGGCCAGACCATGAGACTGTACAGCTCTTTCAAGTATCATAAAAAGGGTATTAAATTTACAGCCAAGTACAAATTAGGAAAGACTAAGGAGCCTGGCTCAGAGTCCACCTTAGATGGAAGAATCTTTCACAGCACCCCCAAAATAGGTACCTTTAACCAACAGGTCACTCTCCTGAGTCTGTTTCTACATCTCTACAAAACTATCGTTGGACTAGGCCAGTGTTTCTCAAAGTGTGTTGCATGAAACACCTCTATCAAAATCACTCAGGTGGGAGCTTATTGAAATTAAGATCCATAGTCCCTTGCGAGACCTATAGAAGAAAAACTCTGAGGCTAAGGCCCTGAAATCTGCATTTTGAACCCATCTCTTCCCCTTCTGACCCCACATGGTTCTGATATATATTCAGTGAGTTGGAAAGACGCTACACTTCCTGTGATTATGTTCATATTGTTACCTTTTTCTAGACAGCACTCCCCCTCCAACTTTATCTGTAGATGTCTTGCCTGTGTTCCTGGCTCAGCTCAAATGCAGCCTCCTCTCTGAAACTCTCCTTTATCCACATCTCTGACAGATGCCAGCTGCCCTGTTGCTATGGGGCAGGATATGGGGAGGCACTGATGCTGGGATAGAGGTAGGTGTTGTGTGCATTGGTATGGAGCTCAGGGAAGAGCTCTCAGGTTTGCACTGATGTTTGGTGCCTGAGTTTCTTCATTTGAGTTTCAGTTGCTCTAAGAGCCTTAAACCATTTATACCAATAACTAGGACACCTACTATCTTAGTCCATTCGGGCTGCTATAACCAAATACTATAGACTGGGTGGCTTACCAACAACAGAAATTCATTTTTCACAGTTCTGGAAGCTGGAAGTCTGAGATCAGGGTACCAGCATGGTCAGGTGAGGGCCCTTTTCTAGGACTTCTTATTGTATCCTCACATAGTGGAAGGGGTGAGGGAGCTCTGTGGGGGTCTCTTTTATAAGGGCACTAATCCCATTCATGAGGGCTCCACCCCCATGGCCTAATCACCTCCCAAAGGCCCCATATCTTTTAATACCATCACCTTGGGGTTTAGAATTTCAACACATGAATTTTGGGGGAGACATAAACATTCACCGTATCACCTATATTGAGCCTCTGATTGGTTAGAACAGTGAATTACAACTCTTTAACAACTATAGCTGGGAAAGAATTTTAGCATCCACTTGAGGATGGAAAAACAGGAATCAAAAGGAGGTCAAAAGGCTGCCGAATAGACAAATGCACATGTGTAGTAAGAAACAGAGGAAATGCCCAATAAGGGGCCTTCTCTTGCCCAGTAGCAAATAATAGCTAACTCCCTAGTGGACCTTATGCAGTTGGAAGACAGGAGAGCAAGATGGAGGCTGGGGAGAAGTGTGAGGTTTGGGTTACACTCAAGTTTTAAAACTTCAGTAGGTAAAAGACACTACATCAGTGTTTCTCAAAGTATAGTTCAAACATCTGCATCAGAAACACATGAGGAGCTCATTAGAAATGCATCTCTCTACCAATCAGGATCTCTCGTGCCCAGGGGCCAGCCTTTGGGATCCCCGCCACCACCAGATCACCCCTTGAGTCTTGACGCTTCGCTCTTCTAGTTTCTCCTTATGTAAGTTTCTAGGGGCTTTGAGAGAACTATAAGAAGAACAAGCCATAAGAATTCTTGACCAGGAAATGCCTGAGGCCCACGGGAGAATTCACATCTCTCTAGTTGGTTAGAGAGACTCAGGTAAACCCAATCATCAGGGACCACCACATTTTCAGACCCTTTCCCGCTTAACTGTTAATATCTTCTCTCTCTCTCTCTCTCTCTCTCTCTCTCTCTCACACACACACACACACACACACACACACGCACAGAGAGAGAAATCGAAACAAACCTTGTCTCAGTCAAGGATATTCTGCCTCTGTTAATCCTGCAGGAACAGCACACTGCTATTGCTTATTTTTCCAGAGACCCTCGACTATTTTCTTAATAACCTCCCATGTACAATAAAATAGTCAAGCCCAGCCTCCTCTATGGGCTTTGCTAATTTATGCCAGTAGACTCACCATCTGCACCCGCAGGTTTGCATGCAAACTATCTCCCTAACTCTGGTTCATTATCAGTTATCAAGCCAAGTGTCTACTACTTCCAATGCCTCCCAGAGCCTGTTTACTGGAACTTCAACACTCTGAATCTGTATCTACATGCAGAGTGAGGCAGACGACATATGAAATTATCTGGGCGACGCAAATAGATCTACCTCACGGAGGCACATGGGTGGCTGCCTAATACGAAGCATATTTTTAGGTGTCCGCTGCAGCCTCGAGAGAAATGCTCTGCAGGAGGATAGCTCATTAGGATTCTTTCCAGTTAGAGATGTAATCCATTCTATGAGCTATTACCATGTAATCTGCAGGCAGTTCCATACCGTAAGGGGAATACCACTCCCAGCCATCATGACAGTCCCAAAAGCCAGAGTCAAGACCTTTGCCATCTCTCTTCATCCATCTATCCATTCAACAAATAACTATTCTACTATCCCCCAAGTCCTGTTCTAGTTGCTGTGATTCAGCAGTGAGCCAAACAGATTAAAGTGGCTGCCCTCCTGGGGCTTCTATTCTAGTGGGAGAAATTGACAATAAAGTCAAAGAAAGTAATGTCATGTTGCAATAAATGCTACGAAGAAAATAAAACACAGCAGCTAGGAGATGGGAAAACTATATTGGGTCATTGAGAAAGGCCTCTCTGAGCAGGTAATACTTTCACTGAAACCTGGGTGACCAGAAGGAGCCACCAACGGGCAGATCTGGAGACACAAGAGAGAGAGGGAACAGCAAATGCAAAGACCCTGAAGCAGGAAAGAGCTGGGTCTGGCTGAGGAATAACAAGGAGCCCAATATGGCTGTGAGGGAGAGAGTGGCTGGAGATAAGGTCAGTCAAGTAGGCAAAGCCGTATTGTGTAGGACTCTGTAGGTGTGGAGAAGAGTTATAGAGTGTATTCTAAGTACAACAGGAAGGCAAGGAGCCTGTGTGGACTGATGGAAACATGATACCTGAAGAAATATTTGCCTTCTTATTGGTAGCAAGAGTTACTGTGTTACAGTTACCATGGGCTGAGATGCTTTAGAAAACATCATCAAGTAGAAACCTCTCAACAAACCTGTAAAGTGTAACTGTTCCCAGATGAGGCAACAGAAACTTTGAGTTCACCCGAGGTCACATAGCTAATAAGTGGTGAAACCAGGAGTCAAACCTACCTCTGTCCGACACCAAAGTCAAAAGCTATTAATCACTATACAAAATAAGATATTTTGTTCACTGAAAGTCTACCCAAGTAGGAGTAGCCAGGTAAGTTACCATTTATGAAGACCTCACTACATGCCAGGAACTGAACCCAGTTCTTCCTCACTATTACCCTGTGAGATGGCTATTATGATATCATTATGTCATTTCGCAGATGCGGCCACTGTGGCTGAGACAGGCTAAGGACCCATGGTAACAGGTGACAAACTCAAACCCAGATCCACGTCACTCCAAAGCACATACCGATAGTATTTCCCCACGATGCCTGATGTCACTTCTTCTGTGCTTAGGATTATCTTAATTCAAATGTTACCCTACTTCAGAAATGTGTCGCTATCCTGCTCCTTTATGCCCAGGCAGCAAGAGCTCTGAAAGCGCAACAAATGTCCTATAATCGGAATTGAGATGGAATAGAAGGCAAGGTAACGCGTAAGCTAGCCCTCTCCTCTGGCTCCTTGCAGGCGGAGGACACTGCCCATCTGTATGAGGATGGGAAGCTGCAAGATTTTTTTGTATTGTCTGTGCCTGGGAGACAATGACTCTTCTGTCTCAGCTCTGAATAGGAAAGACACTATCAGGTTGGTCTGAAATTTCCGTTAACTGTACACGTATGCTAAGATGTCAGCATCCGATGGTGACGTGCCCTGAGCAACCTCTGGAATCCACCCCTCCCCAGATGCCCCGGGACTCCAGAAAACCCTCTCTATTAGGGAAGGGGAAGAGAAGGAACAGCTACCCTGAGGCTGTCGAATAAGCTGGAGGTCTAAAATGGCTATTATTTAAACATCGGAAAGCACTCGACAATGAAATATTATTCAACCGTAAAAAAGGAAGTTCTAATACCAGCTACAGCATGAGCGAACCTTGAAAACATCATGCTAAGTGAAATGTCAGACACAAAATGCCCCAGGTTACGTGATCCCACTTAAATGAACTGTCCAGAATAGGCAATGTCATAGAGACAGAAAGATTCGTGGTGGCCTAGGGCTGGAGCGGTTGAGGTGAATGGGGAGTGACTGCTAACGAGTTCGAGTTTCTTGGGGGATGGGAGGGGCATGATAGAAATACTCTGAAATTAGTGGTAATGGTGGCACAACATTGTGAATATACTAAAAACCATTGAATTTTCTACTTAAAAAGGTGAATTCTGTGGTTTGTGAATTATACCTCAATAGAGCTGTTATCAAAATTACACATGTGGGCAAATTCCCTGGCGGTCCCGTGGTTAGGACTCCATGCTTTCACTGCTGAGGGCCTGGGTTCGATCCCTGGCTGGGGAACTAAGATTCTGCAAGCCACGCGGTGCAGCCAAAAAAAATGATCCCATTTGGGGAGATAATACTAACTATATGTATTATGTATATGTATATATGTAAATGTATTCAACATCCATAAAAATCTCGGAACTGTCTAAACCAAAGCAATGATCGCTCGTAGGACCCAGGCCACGCACAAACTTCCTCCTGATGATTTCTTTTCCTCTCTGTGCTTCGCTTTTCCTTTAGTGTCCTAACGAATCTTCTTTCAGTGGCCCAAGAATGCAAGCAATGCAGAGATTCAACATACAAGGCACAACTCCTAGTATTAATGATGATCATCATCTCATTGGTGATAATAACTAAAACAGCAGCCAATAGTTTGAGCGCTCATTATGTGTCAGGCACTACATCAACCGCTTTATGTATATTACCTCATTTATTCTTCCCAACTACCCTGTGAGACAGCTAACGCCTAGCCAGCCCATTTGACAGATGAGGGAAATGAGACACTGAAAGGCTGAACGACTTACCCATGTCAGGAAATTGGTAAATGGTGGGTCCAGAAGGATGTCCAGTTATTCTGATACCTGATCTGTGTTTTTAGCCACTACACTGCATACTACTTCCCAGTAGCCGTGGGAAGAATAATCGGAGTGGTAGCAGCTAAAATCTATTGAGCATCTGCTATACACCAGGTGTTCTACCTACGAGGTACATGATATTATTCATCTATCATTTTATAGGTGAGGAAACGGAAACACAGAGAGGCTTGATAACCTACCCAGGGTGTAGGAGTGACCAACCACCCTAGAAAGTAGTAGAGAATGGAATCAAATCCAGGCAGTCACTCAGCTCTGCTACCTCCCTTTATGACATTCTGGTCTTAACCTCATCACATGGGCAGATTCAGCACCTGCCTGACCCCCGAGAGCCAACCCTGTAAAAGCAGCCACCGAGGGTGCCTGGCGGTCTCTCTCATCGCCCCCTGCACGCCCACGGCTGCTCTAGCACCACCCTAGTCCTTCTGGCCTGTGTGAAGGAGAGAGTGATTTTCCTCCCAGACATAAATCATGCAGCAGTAAGTACCTTGGCCAGACCTGAGTTGTACAAAGGCAGCTCTGGCTTTTTCTCTTTTCATGTATTTTGCACAACAGAGAGCCACTGGGGCAGGCAAATCCCCACTGCCTGGAAGCTGCAGCAGGAGTTTTGCAGGGCTCCTCGTCTAATTAAGAAAAGGGTTGAGTTTTCAGGGTCTGAAAAATCCCTTTGGCCTGAAATAGATCCATTTTATTAGTTGAAAAACTTCCTAAAATGAGGCATTAAATAAAAGCGCTGATTGAATTTATCACCCTAAGTAAGTAGAAAATAAGAGTGAATCTGATCATAGATTTTTAAAGGATACTACCCTTCACACACAAAAAATGTCTTTGATTTTTCCCCCTCATATACATTCAGATCTGTATAACCTACTCTAAAGCAAATACTTTCTTAATGTGAATGTTACAATATCTCGTCAGATGTAAATCTAAAATATGTTCTGACATTAGGATAGAGGCCGTGCCTAAGTCAGGATTCTAAGGACCATGAGGAAAAGGCCAAAGTCAACAAAAGCAAATCAAAATTCAGAGATCTAGAAGGTCAACACGGAGGGTACAGCTAGGTCTCTATAGCCTGGATTTTAGGAGGTCTGATGGGGGAAAATACCAGTAATCAGGTTGTCAACATGAGCCCGATACTGGGATAGAGTTTCATTGCCACAGATGTCTTTTACTTAATCATATACCCATACACACACACACACACGCTGACCGGCCAGGAAATGGTCTCAGTAGATGAGTGGAACTGGACTTGAAAGGGTCAGAAAAGTTGCAGCCGCTGGCAGTGGAAAAAGCAAGAAATCAATAGCTGTAGCTGGGTTCTGATCGATGTCAAAAAGTCCTTTATTAAGGCAGTGCTGTTTTCAATTATGAATATGCATGGACTGGGCTGGTAGGCGTGAATGGCGCTTTCAACAGGGACCCGATGTCATTCTGGAGTCCCTGAGCCAGACGTGCCACACAGGAACGCTGTTTTCAACAGCACCTGCTCTAGACTCTTCCCTCTTGTCACTACATACTTCAGATGGTGGTCTTCAAAAGGCCAGACTGCATTCAGCACGTCTTATACAATGTGGAATGCCTTCTTTCTAAAGCCCCCGATTGAAGGGAAAATGTTACTTTTGTGTCCCTTCAAAGAAATCTTGTATTATTTAAAGGAATGGACATAGAAAAGTTGACACCACACTGGTGGCCTTGGACAATCCTTTCAGGAGACCTGACCAGCCCAGTGGGGGTGACCTAAAACCCTGACAGTCACTCAGTTGGGAATGTTTCATTTTCGAAGGACGACTCTATCTGTATTGTGGTGTTGCTACACCACATTTTTGTAATATCCCCTGTAGGAAATGCGTTAGAAGCTCTCCTGACATGACGCTGGAGGGAGGGAGAATGGGGGGTGGGTGACTGTTTAATGGGAATACGGGGATGCGATTTCTTTTCGGGGTGATGAAAATGGTTTGGAACTGAACAGACACTGTAACACTGTAAATGTACTAAATACCATCAATGTATACACTTCAAAAAGGTTATGTTATGTTAATTTTACCTCAGTTTTTTTTTTTTTTTAAATATTGCATCAAATAAACCCTTACTTGATACCTGCTTTGTAACAGGTATGGTGCTCGATTCTTTTTTTTTTGTATAGTGATTCACCATTTTTTTTAATGTCTTTATTGGAGTGTAATTGCTTTACAATGTTGTGGTAGTTTCTACTGTATAACAAAGTGAATCAGCTATATGTATACATATATCCCCATATCCCCTCCCTCTTGTGTCTCCCTCCCACCCTCCCTATCCCACCCCTCTAGGTGGTCACAAAGAACCGAGCTGATCTCCCTGTTAGTGCTCGATTCTTGCTGTACAGATCGTCACAGTTAATGTTTGTTAAGTCCTTACAAGATTCCAGGAAGCATTCTAAGCACTGCACATGTGTTAACTAATTTCTTCATCACAGCAATCCTCTGAGGAAGGTACTATTGTTCCCATTTTACAGATGAGGAAACTGAGGTACAGGGAGGCCAAGGAATTGCCCGAGATAGCATAATTAGTAAGTGGTACAGCCAGGATTTAGACCCCATCAGTTCAGCTCGAGACTGTGCCTTTCAGAACTATGACACATGGCCTCAGATGCAGACACTGGCCTCAAGAATGTCACAGTCAATTGATGGTGAAGGCACCGAAGGAAGGGCCAAGATCAGGGAAGTAGCCAGGAAGGGCTGGCATGTGAGTTGAATCATAAATGAGTGATCGGAATTAAGCACATGAGTGTTTCAGAGAGGGGGGAGCTCCTGATGCGATAAGCACTTGGGTGGAACTAGAGTATGAAGCGGAAGCTGAGGGGTGGCAGGCTTCGGAGCTGAAAAGGGGGACAGCTCATGGAGGCTTTCTACTTTATCTTGTAGGCAGAGGAGAGCTATGGATGCGTTTTAATCAGGCGTGACACAGAGCTGTGTTTGACAAATATCATTCTGGTAGCTCCCTGGTGGCTGGAATGTAAAGAAACAAGGACTGCAGGTGGGGTTGGGGGAGACCTGTGAGGAAGCTGTTTGACTAATCTAGGAAATAATCAACCACGGGCCAAACTACAGAAATGGTCACTGGCATGGAGAAGAATGGATGGAATGAATAAATATTTGGGAATTCAAATCAGCAAGACTCATAATGTCAGTTAGAGTCTCAGAAACTCAGAGCTGCCAGAAAGATCAAAAGCAAACCATTTCCCTTGATAAGTGTCACTTTTCTATTGTTCTTTAAGAAGTGTTAAACATCATCATTTCTAAGCAGAATTCAGGAATAGCTAGTCTGTTCTTCATTTTGAAAAGCTATCCCATTGAAATTCTAAATGCAAACAGTCTTTATGAAGCAGCGTTCAAGAATACCAAATTTCTTTAGGGAAGAAACATCCAGATTCCGTGCATAAACAGAACTCATGCATTCCCCGAGACTTGAAAGGAGAACGGCTTGAAACGGATCTAAGAAATTCCCGATGCAGCATGTGGTTGGATTGCTTTGTCATCCTAACTGCATGTGGTTTCAAGATAGCAGGAATTAAAACACCATGCCAGGAGAGTTAGACTTCATTGGGAAATGATCTTGGCATCAGAAAGAAGATACTGAAAGTGGGGAAAAAAATTTTGATTTTATTTTTTTGGTTAGATTAACAAGTGGTGAATTGTTAATCAGTTGCCGAAAACAAACAAAAAAAATGTTTCCCATCTCAGATCCCTTTTCTTTGACGAGTCTCCATCCCTTTCACATTCAAATACCCCTTCGTCCTCCCAATGTGCTCGAGTATGTGGAGGCCGTGGAAAGAAGTTTATTATAATCTCCCAGTTTCAATGGCTCTACGGTGTCCCCAAGGAATTGAGACGTGTTCAAATGAAGCAACCAGAAAGTGATAGGAGGTTAAATCTGAGTAAGGGTCATCGCGAGTATTACTGGGAATAGGAGTATTGTCAAGTCAGCGAGAGGAGGGTCCTCGTGGAGCTGGAGGGATCTCTGTGAGGTTCACTGCAGAGATGCTATATAAACCACAAGTAGTGTGAGGAGACTGGGAAAATAAGAGAAGGAAGGGTGTACAGAGGAGAGGCAGCAGCAAGAATTCCGGAGGCAGAAGGCCAGCCAGCTGAATCGGAGAGCTGCAAGGATACAAAGGCACCTTTGGATGGGGAACGTGGGATTACAGGTGGCTTTAAACACTAAGTAAGGGGCTTCCCTGGTGGTTCAGTGGCTAAGACTCCGCACTCCCAATGCAGGGGGGCCGGAATCGATCCCTGGTCAGGGAACTAGATCCCACATGCCGCAACTAAGAGTTCGCATGCCGCAACTAAAGATCTCGCATGCCACAACTAAAAAAAGATCACACGTGCTGCAACTAAAGATCTGCAAGTGGCGACGAAGATGTCTCATGCAGCACCTAAGACCCGGCACAGCCAAACCAACAAACAAATAAATAAATATCGAAAACAAGAAACACTAGGTAAGCATCCCGGGTCGAGGTTTTCTGACGGGTGCAGGACCATCTCTCTCACACGCTTTCTACCTTGATGCGACACCTATCTAAAAAAACACTTTTCTGACAGTGGACTTACTTGTATGGAGGGGCAATCAAAACCAGAGAAGTTGCCAAATGATTCCCAAGCTCCCTCCACCCCACAAGACACACGTGGACTGTTCCGTGGTCTTAATTTTAGATTCAGCAGAAGTTGGTTGCTACCGGCAGTCCGTGGTTCCATGTGAATCTGAAAATGCTAGCTCAGTTTTGATCAATACCTCATTAACCCAGTGGTTTCCCTAGGCAAGGACGGGAGAAGCATGTTGTTTAAAGTCTAAGGAAGGTCAGACATCATGGTACAAATGAGAGGAGGGGGTGGGGAGCGGTCTGTCCGTACGTTCAGGCGCATTGTTCATATGTTGAGACACCATGCCCAGAGAAGATTCTAGCATCTGTCATTTGTCAGTGCTTCATTCTGGAATAGAACTGATGATCTAAGTCTCTGACCTCATTCAGGCTATAGAAACCTCTGTAGTCCCGAGGCAGGTTGGCTCTGACAGGGATGGCAGAAGGGCACAGCCAAGGACAGGTCACCTCTGATCTCGGAGGAGCGCTCACTCACCCTGCTCCCACCACTGCTCTGCTGTGCCTATGTAGCGCTACTGTACCTCTCCACCCATCAACTGTCTACACTTGGGACATATGTCCCATCCCACCTACTTGTCTGGGTTGCAGGGCTAGTCCAGCCTTATCCTTCTTACCAACCATCTTCCTGAAATCCAAGGTTGGCTTTACGATAGACCAGAGAGATCATCAGTGAGAACTCCAATGCCCCTCTATTAGAAGGCTACAGAGAAATCCTGTGCAAGAGTAAGATTCCCTGAGAAGAGAACCAAGGCGGGTTTTTCCTCCGCTACACCACAGCACGTGCTTTTTTCCCCAGCCCAGATCTGAAGGGGTAACCCGAGGCATTGGATTCCTACAGTTATCTAGCTAATCATGCTGTAGATTTGTGCCTATGATAAGTCAAAGCAAATCCTGTCTGCTAAAAACAGCTCCATTTAGTAAGAGTTTAATATTAGCCTATAAGAACCCATAATCCCAAGAAGTGGCCCGCCTCAAATTGGGGTGAAAAATAAACGTGCGAAAAGGCTTAAAAAGTAAATGTGAAGCCTTTGGTATTTCGATGCAAAAAGGGAGAGGATGCTGAGGCTTCTTCTCAGGGCAAGATGGGTCATTTAATGTGCATAGTAGGGTTCACTGTGAAGGGATGTGATCATCATAGCTGAACCGCAACGGCCCGACAAACTGGACCTGGGAAAGTAACTCCAGGGGAGAATGCGCTAGAGAAGGCTGAGGGACCCCTGAGTGAGACGGCATTTAAGAAATGAGATAGCATCCCTGGAGAAGCCTACTTATACCCCCTTCCAACTCTTAGCTTCTGGAGTTAAAGTTAAAATAGCAGTGAAAGCTCATTTGGGGAAGTATTGTGTTTGAGGGACTTTTAGGGAATCAGGGCTGCCTTAGAGCTCTATTTTACTGCAGCTTATGACATCACTATTTTAAAACCCTTCCCCTGTATTTACTCTCCTTTAAAATACATAGGGGTCTTCCCCTCCTCCGTCTCCCAAGTGATTTCATAAGAATTGTTTGCAATATCCAAAAGATGCAGCTATATCATCAGTGAAATTGCCGGAGCTCTTTGCTTTGCTGATTCAGCAGATGTGCTTAAGATCTATAAAAATATAATGATCTTCTGTAAATAGTCAGGCTGGCAGTTCCAAAAGAAATAAAAATGAAGGTATAATCATTAATCATTTTCATATGCAGTACTTGGCAGGGGTTGGAAATGAGCTGATAAATTACCACAGGCAAACTGCTATGCTGAGAAACTAAACTAAATACCTGTTATCCTGTTATATTTGAAAGAAATGTTTGCATTACCAGTGTCCCAGGGATCCTCCCTAATAAGAAGAGAATACCACATGAGGTAGCCCCCCAAGTGATGCACTGCTGGGACAACTGACAATTCTTTTTATGAGGAAAATAAGGAGACTTTTGGCTAAGAGTGTGAATTTCCTTGGTGTCTAACGCTACGTCCACCAAATCAAAAAGAGTTTGTCTACTTTAGCAGTTTTAACCGGCTCTATAAAAAGCATATCAAAATCTTGATTTTTAAAAATTGCTGGTAACTGTTGATGGATGATTTTTTTCTGTCCTTGGAACATGTGGCTCCAAAAGAGAGGATCAAACTAAACACGTAAGACCCCATTTTCACCAAGTGCTAATGATAAATTCTTCAGCATTTCCTCACGGTGAAAATCACCTCTAATCATCTTTCCTATTAAAGACGTATGAATGGAGAATTAAATTGCCAACGCCGATGGATGTGAACGCCTCAACAGAGGACTCAATTCCGCTTTCACATGTAAGTAGAAAAATGCCATCTTGTGTAGTTTTTTCGTGAGAGTGAGAGATTGGTTTTGTTTTCTATCCCCACCCAAGCCACACAGGCAGAGACCCATGAGACCTTAAGTCAGTCACCAGCAACTTTGATTCTAAAAGCACAGCTAACTGCACTTAGAAGTGTGTAGCACTGAGGCTGTGGTATCAGAGCTGTCACTGCCTGAAAACATACTCCAGGATGGCTTTCATCTTTTGGTTGTAAATCAGAGAAGGAGAGTATTTTAGTGTGCATGCGAATTACTCACCAAATTAAAAAAAAAAAATACACACTAGAGTTTTTGGCAATATCATTAAGAAAATGTCACCTAGCCAAATATCAGACTACGCTGTAGTAAGCAATGTTAATTTGGATCATAATGTGCTACATTAATTAAGCAAGAAGTATGGAAACAAGCACAATAAAGAACAACATCTGATTTAAGGTTTATGCACAATTTAAATTAGCTCCATTTTTTTTCAGATAAACAGTACTAAACCCATGAAAAGGAAATTTTAAAGAGGAGAAATGTGTAATCATTCCAGCTTTAAGAGAAGTTACCCCAACATTGATGATCCTATTAGCCTCTGACCCTGTAAGGTAGCCAGTGGATGTGGTTTGCATCCTAGCCTAGCAGTTGCACACACCTTGTCTTGCTCGAGGAGATAACGCACTGAGCTCTGAGCAGGGCCAGGAGTGGGATTCAGAGATTCTGCCACATCCTCAAGGAAAATGGTTTTCTTCACTTCATCAGGAAACAAGTTTCCACGAAATAAAGAAGGGAGGAAAATTAGGAGAATTCTCAGGAGAAAAAAAATTAATGTGAACATTGTATGTTTTTACTCTCTCCTAATCATTGCAAATGTCTTTTCATTGTCAAGATATCTATTGTCTCTGGATGACAAGATGAAAAAAATGGATGCCTCCTTGTTAGCAGTGCAGTATATAATTTTTAAAGCCTATATCCTGCCTAGATCACACAGAGGAACGAAGAATCCTATTCTTTACTTCACTGTTTCTTCCTTACAACATTTGAGTTAGGATTTTTGATTTAAAAACAGCATCAGCGGGCTTCCCTGGTGGCGCAGTGGTTGAGAGTCCGCCTGCCGATGCAGAGGACACGGGTTTGTGCCCCAGTCTGGGAAGATCCGACATGCCGCGGAGCGGCTGGGCCCGTGAGCCATGGCCGCTGAGCCTGCGCGCCCGGAGCCTGTGCTCCGCAACGGGAGAGGCCACAACAGTGAGAGGCCCGCGTACCGCAAAAAAAAAGAAAAAATTGTAAAAACAGTATCAGGGATTTGTGTACCAAACCTCATAGGGATTTGTTTGTTTGTTTGTTTTATTTGTTTGCTTTGTTTTTTACAGACCTTTCCAAACAGACGATCTGCATCTGCATCACCGGTAAACTTCTATAGTCAGGGCATTTGTGGCTGAATAACCATTGCCTGGGTACAAGTATATTCCAGGTAACATTAACCCTTTCATACAATTAAATCAGTCTTGTTGGTCTCCCTGACTGCTTTATCTAACAAGAGACATTAACTTGGACACTGAATGGGACCCTTTACTTCCACGTTGTTTGAGTACTGTATATCATTCCTCCTAAAATGAGTTCTTTTGTGAGAAACACTCTCTCCTCAACTGCCTGTATGTTCTACACAGTTTTCTTTCTTTAATGAAGTCTACAAAATCAGACATACCTGTTGAGGGAGCACAAAAACGTCTACATAGAAAAAAAATTAATTTAGACTCTCCCTTCATACCACATACCAAATTTAATTCAAAATGGATCAAAGATCTATATACGAGAGCCAAAACTATAAAATTCTTAGAAGAAAACATAGAAGTAAATATTCATGACCTTGGATTTCAGAACATTTCCTTAGATGTGACACCAATAACACAAGCAATGAAAAAGAAAATAGACAAATTTGATTTCTTTCATGTGCATCACATGACACCATCATGAAAAGACAGCCAAGAGAATAGGAGAAAATATTTGCAAATCACATACTTGATAAGTGACTTATATTAGAATATACAAAGAACAATTACAGCTCAATAATAAAAAGATTAATATCACAACTAAAATATTGGTAAACTATCTGAATAGAGATTTCTTCAAAGAAGACATAAAAATGGCCAATAAGGACATGAAAATGTGCTCTACGTCATTAGGACAATGTAAATCAAAACCACTCTGAGATAACAACTGACACCCACCAGAATGGCTAAACTCTAAAGTACAGACAACGGTAAGTGTTGGTGAGGATCTGGAGAAATTGGAAGCTGCATACATTGCTGATGGAAATGTAAAATGGTACAGCATCTGTAGAAAAGAATTTGGCACTCTCTCCAAAAATTAAACAGAGTTATCATCACGTGACCAAGAAATTCCACTCTTAGGTATATACCCAAGAGAAATGAAATATGTCCACACACAAACTTGTACAGGAATATTCATAGCAGCACTATTCACAATAGCCAAAAAGTAGAAGCAACCCAAATGTCCATTACCTGATGAATGGATAAACAAAATGTACACTAGAATACTGATGAAAGTGTTCTGGAATTAGATGGTAGTGACGGTTGCATAGCTATGTGAATATACCAAAAACCATTTAATTATAATACTTTAAATGGTGGGACTCTCCTGGCAGTCCAGTGGTTAAGACTTCACCTTCCAATGCAGGGGGTGAGGGTTCAATCCCTGGTCAGGGAGCTAAGATCCCACATGTCTCAGGGCCAAAAAATACAAAACATAAAACAGAAGCAGGGGCTTCCCTGCTGGTGCAGTTGTTAAGAATCCGCCTGCCAATGCAGGGGACATGGGTTTGAGCCCTGGTCCGGGAAGATCCCACCTGCTGCGGAGCAGCTAGGCCTGTGTGCCACAACTACTGAGCCTGCGCTGTAGAGCCCACAAACCACAACTACTGAGCCTGTATGCCACAACTACTGAAGCCCACACGCCTAGAGCCCGTGCTCCACAACAAGAGAAGCCACTGC
Source organism: Globicephala melas (assembly GCF_963455315.2). Taxonomy (NCBI): domain Eukaryota; kingdom Metazoa; phylum Chordata; class Mammalia; order Artiodactyla; family Delphinidae; genus Globicephala; species Globicephala melas. The sequence continues at coordinate 28,849,403 of NC_083335.1, read as the reverse complement.
AATGGGAAGCCCGCGCACCGCAACGAAGAGTAGCCCCCTGCTCGCCACAACTAGAGAAAGCCCACGCGCAGCAATGAAGACCCAACGCAACCAAAAATAAATTTTAAAAAATAACAAATAAAACAGAAGCGATATTGTAACAAATTCAATAAAGACTTTAAAAAATGGTCCACACCAAAAAACCTTTTAAAAAATAAATGGATAAACTGTATAACATATGAATTATATATATCAATAAAGCATATACACACACATATTTTTTCCATGTCAGAAACATTTGCTTCAGTGGAACTCAAGTGTCTCAGATAGAAATGTTTTATGATAGGACAATTGTATTTTGGGCTTAATGCGATTACTGAATACATAGAGTCAATGAGAGCAGGAATGGACAGTAAGAGAAAGATTTGAGGGAGAAGAAAGAGATTGAAGTCACTGTCTATCCTCCTTCTACCTTTTACTATCTTTCAAATTGAGTTATTTCTCCATGATAAATATGCCCCCTCCTCAATTGTATGAGAATTATTATACTTTCCTTTCCCCTACAGACAATGCTATCTTAATGTTCTACACAAAATGAAATATAAGACGGAAAGATAAACCATGCTTCAAAAATCACTGCTTCTAAATAGCATCTTCTCCTTTTCACCTGTGATCACACCATAACTTCCAGGTCTCTACCTCTCCATAATCTCTACTACCTTCTCGACTGAGCCCTTCCTTTAGGACAGAGAACAAGCATTATTTACTCATGGTGCTTTCTTGGGGGCTCCCAACAGGCATCCACTACTGGAAATGAAGAGAAAATATCTCCCATGTGGAAGTGGCAGAAGAAAGGACGCCATCTTCACTCCTTCACAATTGTGAAAGAAACACAGGATTATTTTCTCTTCACCCATCCAGATATATGTACTCTCCACCCTTCTCTACCTTCATCTTTGCCAACAGGCTGACCTTCATGGATTACATCCAATGAGCCCCCTGGCCCTCTGGCTGCCTGTTGAGTATGACCAATGGGAAGCCCCACAGGAGACAGGAGATTTAGCTCTCTTCCCGCCCAGCAGTGGGGTAGCAGTGCCTATGTTCCCCTGTCACAGGCCACAACTCCCATCAGGTGGCCCTCTTCTACAGTTAGAGCCCTTGTTGACTTCCGCAGTGATTCCCTCCCCCGAGGCCCTTGAGGACCAGAAGTAGCAGTGGTTCCTTGGAGATTCTTCGCCATCCCTTATTTGTTTCCAGTAACCCTGCCCACACAGCTGCAACAAGGCCTTTCATCCAATTCCCTTCAAGCACCTCCCTTTTGAATGTCCCACCTGCTTCCCGCTGGGATCCTGAAGGATCCTGGCAGGGGCTTTTCCTTCTGTGGGTCGAGAACAGTCAGTCAAGTCAGAGAGATCTCAGTAAAGGGAGGTGGAAGAACTTTGTACACATTTCTCACAACTTTTTTCCAGCAACTGCATCAAACTTGGCTGTCACAGGTGAAACCTGTAATTTGCGTGGAGCGATGCAGGCGAGGTCAGTTAGGCCATTTAAGTAGTAGGTTCCCTGTCATCTTAAAGACCAAACAATGCCCTCTTTAAAGGGCTCTGGTTAAATGCTCCTGCAGAATGAAAGCCCACCTCAATCTGAAAATGGCTGTTTAAGTTGTAACTAATCACTGCTCTTAGGGAACAATTACACAATTGCTAAGGCAGGCACTTTTCTGCTGTCTTTGCATAATTCCTTGTACGAATTTGGCATGCACTCTTTCTTCAGGCACAAAAACTAGGCTCTTGTGCCACCCATCCCCAAGCGCCTGTCATTCCAGTATCTATTTTGGTCTCAAGTTTGCAACTTGGATTTTAGGAATCTATTTATTGAGTGATTTTATCAGTGTACCTTAGCAACGCTACTCCAGGCATAATAATGTCCTGTTAATTTAGAATTCCACCTGTCTTGTGCTTGTTTGTAAAACCTTCCACGGAAGTTATAAATAACCACCATTCTTAACAGGATGATTCAAACCAAGAAATTGCATGATTCCCTAGCACATTTTAGAACCTTTTCTCACCTCTAAAAATTTCAATCAGGTTTCATTTTGCAAATTAGTTGTCCCTGCACTTAAGGCTATAAAGAGAGCAGAAACGTTAACATGAAAGTTGGTATTTCAGCCTTTTCTCCCTAAGAAGACATACTACAGAAGAGAAGGTTTTGCAGTCCTATCTGACACTTCCATTTATCTGGCTCCCAAGTAAGCCCTAAACTTACACCCTTCCTCTCAATCCCTTCTACCTGCCCCATCTTTCTCCTTGCCCATTTCTCTTATTATATCAGAATATAACCTACTTCACTGGGCTTCCAACAAATTTGAAAGACAATTTTAGTGGGCAGGCCCTTTGAGTCCGGCACAAACATCATGTAGGACATGGAGCTTGTCTTCAATGCCTCCAAACTTCTCATCAGTCACCCCTCCTCCATCTGCCCCAAAAGTACCCAATGTGTTTGCATGCTTAGGTATCCTCTATTGCTCACACGGAAAAGAGGTCCAATAAAGCAGTAGGTGTCAGAGGTCACAAGTGTCATCTTCCAGGAGGAACATTTCCTTTTAAAAAATGACCACAAGAAAAGTGCCACATTTAACTAAAAGAACTGAGAATGGTAGAATTTCAAGCATCTACAAGAGCAATATTTCTGCAGAAAGGACCTTCTAGTGTTGTTTTGGTTCTGGTTTTTAGCATTTTTAGAAACATCTTTATCACAAGTGTTCATAAATGCTTCTCTACACGCATTGTAGGATGGGTATAACTCCCATTCACTGGTGTAACACTGTTCTCAATGCAGCATGTAAGTAGGGTTCTTAGAAACATCTATATTACAAGTGTTCCTTTTACTGAAATATATTTGACATATAATATAGTGTAAATCTCAGGCGTTCGACATGCTGATTTGATACATTTATATACTTTAATAAGATTGCCATTGTAGCAATGATTAGCACCTCTATCACGCCACATAATCATTTCCTTTTCGTGATTGGAATAATGAAGATCTAGTCTCTTAAGTTTGATTATAATACAGTATTGTTGCCTATATTTACTATAATGTGCATTCTTGAAATCACATAGCATGTAGGTGGAGCTCACTTGGAGTATTGATCAGCTGGCTATCTTAGTAGCATAGAGGAACAGAAGAGAGGCATAGAGGATGATTCACCTAATCATTTCTGAATACCCTTTCAATTCAATTAATTTCAAAGACAAATAGAACAGTGACTTTTTTTTTCCCCCATTAAAAAAGTTTTTATTTCTTTTTGGCTGCGTTGGGTCTTTGTTGCTGTGCACGGGCTTTCTCTACTTGCGGCGAGCGGGGGCTACTCTTCCTTGCAGTGCATGGGCTTCTCATTGCAGTGGCTTTTCTTTTTGCAGAGCACACGCTCTAGGCGTGTGGGCTTCAGTAGTTGTGGCACATGGGCTCAGTAGTTGTGGCTTATGGGCTCTAGAGCGCAGGCTCAGTGAATGCAGCACATGGGCTTAGTTGCTCCACGGCATGTGGGATCTTCCAGGACCAGGGCTCGAACCTATGTCCCCTGCATTGGCAGGTGGATTCTTAACCACTGTGCCACCAGAGAAGTCCCTAAAAAGTTTTTAAATATCAGTTCTTGCGCCTCACATAATCATTCATGGAAGCCACTGTCTCAAAATTATAATTGCGTTCATTAATATATGAAAGTAGAAACACTATATTCAGAAAAGAATATGAAATATTAATCCAAACCAGAAAAAAATCTGTTTTCTTTGACAAAAACTACTAGTGTTGGAGAACAAACATAGGTGCCTTTACTATCAACAATTAACTATTCATGTCCAGAAACATAATAACAGGAGGAAAAGGCACGACAGGCCACTCATACAGAAAGCAGTAGTGTACAACACATTCTGCTATGAGCCATAGCTGGTACAAAGGTTTCCTTCTAAGAGAGCTCATCCTGCAATAATGCTCGCCTTTTCCTTTTCCCATAGCATCTGTTTTTCTTACTCTGGAGCCTCGAATCTACCCCAGACTTTTTTTCTTTTTCACTTAAAAATGTGTTTATCGGGCTTCCCTGGTGGCGCAGCGGTTGAGAGTCCGCCTGCCAATGCAGGGGACACGGGTTCGTGCCCCGGTCCGGGAAGATCCCACATACCGCGGAGCGGCTGGTCCCGTGAGCCATGGCCGCTGAGCCTGCGCATCCGGAGCCTGTGCTCCGCAACGGAATAGGCCACAACAGTGAGAGGCCCGCGTACCGCAAAAAAAACACACATATATATATATGTTTATCATTCTTCTTTGGACAATAATGGTTAAACAATATGCCATACCATGAAAAGGGCTACTTATTGACTCAAGAATCAAGAAAGGTTAGGTAAAATACATATTTTTATTTTTGCTACCATAGTAATTTTCCAAGCAGGCTGATGGCACAGAATGAGAGAAATTCAACCATACCAGTCACCTCAATAAATGTAAATGATTGAAATGTTCCAGTTAAAAAGCAAAATTGTCAGACTGGGAAAACAATTAAAAAAAATTTCAACTCTATGCTGTTCACAAGAAACACAGGTAAAACAGAGGAATCTAAAAAGGGTGAAATAAAAAGATGGAAAAAACATAGCAGACAAATTCTACACAAAATTAAGAGGTTATAGCTATATTCATATCAGGCAAAACAGACTATAAAGCAAAAGAGATAAAGATGACAAATCCCTCCAGTTTCCCTTGTTGGAGAGATGCTCTAAGGGCAAACGCTACTTGCAGTTTTCTCTGCTTACCTTTCTAGGTTGAGACTCTTACTTTCTTGGCCTAAGAAACACTTATTTTTTGCTAAGTCACTGATGAATTTAAGGGGATTTTTAGAATATATTTTGTGCAGGATTTACTTGTTTTTAACAGGAGAGTTGATCTAAATGCCTAACCTACCATAATACTCTGAACAGAAGTCTGTGTATTAAGTTTTTCATACAGTTAAATTTATTTAATTTGAAGGACTGTTTAGTCTGAAGTCACGTCTTTAATGATTTTTCTTAGTTCATGTTATAATATCTTTTCTGTAAAGTTGTTCCTTTCAAAGCTGGCGATCCACACTGATTCCCCTCCACCCTCATTTTTTTTTTTTTTTTTTTTTTTTTTGGTACGCGAGCCTCTCACTGTTGTGGCCTCTCCCGTTGCGGAGCACAGGCTCCGGACGTGCAGGCTCAGCGGCCATGGCTCACGGACCCAGTCACTGCGCGGCACGTGGGATCCTCCCGGACCGGGGCACAAACCTGTGTCCCCTGCATCAGCAGGCGGACTCTCAACCACTGCGCCACCAGGGAAGCCCCACCCTCATTTCTTAAATAAAATTTCACAGGTCTCATAAATCCAAAGGTCTGCAAACCACTGCCTTAACAGATGACCAGTTCTGGAGAACTGGGTTTGAGTGGCAGGATACTTTTGAAGGTAGGAATGGAAAGTAGCAACGTGCGGCTGTTACAGACAGCTGAGTCCACCTCCCACTAGCATTGAGGAAACTTTTTTCCCCCAAGCCTGAAGCCGGCATGGGATAATTAAATACACATGTTTCTGATACGTTAACTCACTGCTCATCAAGCCGGCTCTGCCAAAAGGTGGGACAGCCAAGCAAATTCTATCTTTTGTTTATTTGAAAATGAAAGTTAGAGTACTTTCCTAAACTGAGAAGTCAGGTTTTATAAATATTAAGCAAGCGATAAACCTCAAGTTCTCTCATTTGAAGGCAAGTAGATTAGGTTTTATTTATTGATGTTCTCTGTAGGCCTGTGTTATTCTTTATTAATGAAATGAAGCAAACACACAAACAACAAGATGACCCCAAATGGGCTTTTCCCCATTATGCTAACTACATTTCCGATCCCAAGTGATGTATTACCAGAAACTTTTCTGTTGATGAACTCTTTAGCTCGGTCAAAAAAGTAGAGAACATAACAGATGATTATGGGTGAGTTTGAATTAATGTCAAGTGTGATGGGATTTTCCACAGTAAACAGACTAATGAAAACTTGATGGGTTTGAGTGAAAAATCTGAGGGAACAAAATAACTTTTATGGTAGCACAATTAAAAACAAGGCATTTACTGGGGACCGACGATGGATGAATTCCAGGAAGAAATCTTTGAACCAGATATTTAAGAGGAAGATGTTTATTTGTGGCACACTTACAGCAATTAGTTCAGATGCTGTAGTCTGGCTAATAACCTGCACACATTGCTTTTTTGCTTTGATTTGAATATTTTTGAGCTAAAAATAGTAACTGGAGTTTCCCTCTCTGTGTGTGTGTGTGTGTGTGTGTGTGTTTCCTGTCTTTATTTTATATTTTCCTCTTTTAAAAAACTTCTTCCACTGGAACTATTACCAGGGTGGTAAAAAAAAAAAAAAAAGAAAAAATTCTTTCTTCGACTTTTACTGATTCTTGAGTCACCAAGCAGCCCATGTGATGACATCTCATATTGTTCAACTGTTATCGTCCAAAAGAATGATAAAGTCTTTTTAACTTAAAAAAATGGGCTAGACTCTAGCCACCAGAATAAAAAAATAAATAAAAAGCACTAAGGGAAAGTCAAGCAGGTATTATTCCAGGGATGAACTTTCATAGAAGGAAACCTGTATGCCAGCTACGGCTGACAGCTTGATTAATTTTTTTCTCAAACTAGTAGTGGCTTTAGTGACATCCAAATCAAAAATCAACATTTTGCTTTTTGTGAAACTTGAGAAACTGATTCTAAAATATATAAGGAAGTGCAAAAGAGCAAAAAATAGCCAAGACACACTTGATGAAAACGAACAAGCTGAGGAAATGTCCCTTCCACATATCAAGACCTCTCATAAAGCTACAGTAATTAAGATCTGGGTAAATAGGGTGCAGTGGTAGGCAGATAGATCAACGGAGCACAATTACAAGCCCAGAAACAGACCTGTGCATACATGGGCCCATGACATATGAAAGTGCTGTTATTGCAGATCAGTGAGGGAGTGGGTGGGCCTTTTTAAAACTGGTGCTAGAACAAAGGGTTATTATCCATTTGGAGAAAAATAACTTGAATCTTTACTCAAACCACACACAATGAAATAAGCTCCTTGTGGATTAAATACTTAAATGTAAAGGCAAAAATCGATGGCCAGAAAGCACATGAAAAGATGCTCAACATCACTAATCATTAGAGAAATGCAAATCAAAACTACAATGCGATATCACCTCACATTGGTCAGAATGGCCATCATCAAAAACTCTACAAACAACAAATGCTGGAGAGGGTGTGGAGAAAAGGGAACCCCCTTGCACTGTTGGTAGGAATGTAAATTGATACAGCAACTATGGAGAACAGTATGGAGGTCCCTTAAAAAACTAAAACTAGAACTACCATATGACCCAGCAATCCCACTACTGGGCATATACCCTGAGAAAACCATAATTCAGAAAGAGTCATGTACCACAATGTTCATTGCAGCTCTATTTACAATAGCCAGGACATGGAAGCAACCTAAGTGTCCATCAAGAGACAAATGGAGGGCTTCCCTGGTGGCGCAGTGGTTGAGAGTCCGCCTGCCGATGCAGGGGACGCAGGTTTGTGCCCCGGTCCGGGAAGATCCACATGCCACAGAGCGGCTGGGCCCGTGAGCCATGGCCGCTGAGCCTGTGCTCTGCAATGGAAGAGGCCACAACAGTGAGAGGCCCGTGTACCACAAAAAAAAAAAGAGAGAGACAAATGGATAAAGAAGATGTGGTACATATATACAATGGAATATTACTCAGCCATAAAAAGAAACTAAATTGGGTCATTTGTAGAGACGTGGATGGACTTAGACACTGTCATACAGAGTGAAGTAAGTCAGAAAGAGAAAAACAAATATCGTATATTAATGCATATATGTGGAATCTAGGAAAATGGTATAGATGATCTTATGTGCAAAGCAGAAATAGAGACACAGGGGTAGAGGACAAACATATGGACACCAAGGGGGGGAAAGGGGAGGGTGGGATGAGTTGGGAGATTGGGACTGACATATATACACTATTGATACTATGTATAAAACAGATAACTAGTAAGAACCTAACTGTATAGCACAGAGAACTCTACTCAATGCACTGTGGTGACCTAAATGGGAAGGAAATCCAAAAAAGAGGGGACATGTGTATATGTATAGCTGATTCACTTTGCTGTACAGTAGAAACTAACACAACATTGTAAAGCACCTATACTCCAATAAAAATTAATTTTTAAAAAAAGGCAAAAATCATTGAATAATTATGACACAACAGAAGAGACGATTTTTATGACATTCGAATAAGGAAGGGCTTCTTAAACTGTCAAGTACAAGTCACACTGGAGAAGACTGATTAATTTAACAACATTAAAATTGAAAATTTCCATTCATCAAAAGACCATAAAGCAAGTGTAAAAAGAAGCCACAATGTGAAAGAGGATACTTACGACACATATAACAGTAGGTGTGTATATATGCATGTATATATGTTTATACATATTCTTAAAAATAAATATGAAACAAACCACCCACCCTACAGAAAAGAAAAAAAGGGCAAAAGTCTTGAATAGACTTCTAGAAAAAAAGGGGAAAACTTAATGAAAACCTCATTAGTAATCAGGATAATGTGAAATAAAACCCTAATCATATACTCACAAATAGTCACCAAATTGGCAAAAAAATTCAAGTCTGACAAAAATACCAACTACTATTGAGTATGTGATGCTTTGGAGTTTCTTAGCTACCTTAGAAAACTAGATATGTTAAGAAAACTGATTGGCATTACTAAGTTGACATGCACCTATTCTTTAACGTAGCAATTCTGCTCCTAGGTAAATACCCTCACACATATGTGGTAAGAGACAAGAAAAATCACATTTACAATAGTATTTGCTTGTAGAAACGGCTGGAAAAAAAATCCAGTATCTATAAATAATAGATGGGTGTATTCCTATACAGCAATAGAAAAACAACAACATGCATTAGGAAAGATAAAACCAATGTAGCGTTGAGTCAAAGACTTTGTGATACAAGTCACAAAGAAGACATACAGATGGCCAACAGGCACATGAAAAGATGTTCAACATTGATAGAGAAATTCAAATCAAAACAACAGTGAGGTATCACCTCACACCTGTCAGAATGGCCATCATCAAAAAGTCTACAAATAACAAATGCTGGAGAGGGTGTGGAAAAAAGGGAACCATGCTACACTGTTGGTGGGATTGTAAGTAGGTGCAGCCACTATGGAAAACAGTATCGAGGTTCCCTAAAAAACTAGAGCTACCATATGATCCAGCAATCCCACTCCTGGGCATATATCTGGAAAAAACGAAAAGTCCAATTCAAAAAGATACATGCACCCCAATGTTCACAGCAGCACTATTTACAATAACCAAGATATGGAAGCAACTTAAGTATCCATTGACAGATGAATGGTTAAAGATGTGGTATATATGTACAATGGAACATTACTCAGCCATAAAAAATGAAATAATGCCATTTGCAGCAACATGGATGGACCTAGATATTATACTAAGGGAAGTAATTCAGACAGACAAAGACAAATATTATATGACATCACTTAAATGTGGAATCTAAAAAATAGTACAAATGAACTTATTTACAAAACAGAAACAGAATCACTGACATAGAAAACTTACGGTTATCGAAGGGAAAAGAGGAGGGGAGGGAGGGATAAATTAAGAGGTTGGGATTAACAGATACACACTACTATATATAAAGTAAACAACAAGGATTTACTGTATGCCACAGGGAACTGTATTCAATATCTCTGTAATAACCTATAACGGAAAAGAATCTAAAAAGTATATATGTATAACTGAATCACTTTGCTGTACACCTGAAACTAACACAATACTGTAAATCAACTATAGTTCAATAAAAAAGACACACGTCAAAGAAGAATATATGGAGTACGATTCCATTCATACAAAGCTTAAAAAAAACCAGCCAAACTAAACAATGTACTTATTTAGGAAAACATACCCCATTGCTATAACGATAAAGGAAAGCAAGGAATGATTATCACAAGTCAGTATAGTGGTTTCCTCTGGAACAGAGGGTAGATACGAAGGTACTACTGGGGAGTCTTAAGGCCCGGCAACATTCTACTTCTTTATCTAGGGTAATATTTTTATTTTATTTATTATTATTATTATTTTGGCTGTGCCGTGCGGCTTGCGGGATCCTAGTTCCCCAACCAGGGATCGAACCCAGGCCGCGGCAGTGAAAGCGTGGAGTGCCAGCCACTGGACCACCAGGGAAGTCCAAATATTTTTATATTAAACTATACTTATGTTTTATTAAATACACATGTAATATTTCAAAGTCAAAACATAATGAATATACTTGGACTATATTATATCTAGGTGGCTGAACTCACTCTCCCCACTCAAAAAGAAAAAGAACTCACTAGGGGTTGGTTTCATTTTTCAATATTTGTAGAGATTGGTGAAGATGTGATCACAGATAGCATCAACCAGACTTTTGGGAATTACTGTTTTGTAATCCCTGTCCTTAGACGTCTTAATGTCAGCCTGTGCACAGGAAAAGGATTAGGCTGAATGTTTCACAAACTGACGCTTCCAGGGAGGGACTCAGACAACTTCATTATGAGCAAGTCCACCTTCATTTGGAGGCTCAACGAGAAGGAACAAGGGTGACATTAATGCCTGACAGTGGCACTCTCTCCTCCCAAGCCCCTAACCTTATCTGGGAAACCCTGAGTTAACTCGGTAAAAAGAAACTCCAAAAGCATGGCCAGCACAACTCCCTAACTGAGCCCTTTACTTCACTTCTTTTGTTTCCCAGGTAACAACCTACCTTGACTTCCCGACTACTTGGCTGCCTGTTCATCATCTGTCTGTTCTAGTTTATGATACAAAACATTTCAAGGTGGGCTGCTATTTCCAGAAAGGAATTTGGACTTAATTTCTGCCCATGTTCCTGCCTTGGCCACTAATCCAGCTCCTTCCTTTCACTTTCTTGACCATTTTGATCCATACCTGCTAGCATCTGTTGGCATTTGCCACGCTTCTTTCCAGAACCTTGCCAACCCAATTCCCTAGGCCTAAGTCCATGACTTCTGCCATTGCATCCATCTCATATCCATCTTCAGCTGGAAGTATCCCTTTCTCTCTGGCTCTGGTGTAGGCAGCAACTATAAGAACTCCCCGCACCACCACCAATTTGACACCTCTGAAGATTGCCTTGCTTACCACACCTTTAAATGACCTTTATGAGTCCAATTTCTCAGGAGTTCAACATGCCCCTTTGTCCAGGAGCACAAGATATATCTATGCCATGCTGTCCCGACCAGCACTGTAGAGTCGAAGTGGGGTTGGCTAAGGCCGAGAGACCAGAGAGACCCACAGGGCACATACTTCGGAAAAGTCCTCATGAGTGGACCTTATCATCAGGGTATCAAGCTGTGGGCCAAGTGGATGACTTGGCAGCAGGGGACACAACACAACATCATGGTGAGTAGCAGCCACCAAGATATCAGGACCGGGCAGCTTCAACTTGGGAAGCAGAGCACCTAAGAAGTTCAAGACACCTCTTCCACTCTCTTCTGACTTGTTCTGCCTGGTTAACTTCCATCCTCATCTTTCAAACCTCAGATTAACCATCATCTGCCTCTATAAAGTCCCTGCCCCTCTGGACTAGCTGACCCTACTATGTGCTCCAATACATAACATCCTCTGCTCCCTCCCTCATATAACATGGGATTATAATATTATAGTATTACAATTACATGTTTACTTTCTCTGTGGCCCTTGTTAGAGAGATAAGCTCCCATCAGGAGCAGGCAGCCTCTGGCACAGTATCTGACCCATGGGAAATACAATAATTAGAAAAATAATAATAAACCCTTTTGAATGAATGAATCCTTTAGAAGGCTGGAATGGGGAGTTGGGAGGGAAGGCAAGGAATCGCAATCCTAGAAAAACTGGGGACACATGACAGGAGCCCACAGAGACTGGAGTGTGAGGAAGGCATCTAGTCACAAGCGGCGTCTCTGGCACAAAGTCAGACAAAGGTTAGCAACCAGGTTGGTGAGGCCAAGTCTCCAAGCTGCTGATCTAAGTCTCCTAAAATGCATAGAAGAAAATGTTGGTCCCAAATTCTAGGGTAGGGCTGAATCTTCAGAAGGTGGCTGGATCCTCAGCCATAGGAACAGGGGTCCAAAGTGGTCCCTAGGAGATCTCAGCAGATATTAAAACTCTTCCAGGGTTACTGGTGCAAACCAAAGACCCCAGGCTACTCAAAAAATGAGCTCACTTCACACTACAGAGTTACAGATGCTTCAGATCCTTTTTTAAAGCATGAGAATAAATTATGAAGTAATTAACGGACCACATCTTCACTCTACTTCTGGCTTTCTCCTGACTTCCAGGGAGACAGAGGGGACACCGATCTGTCTCCCCTCGAGGTAAGGCAGCCTCTCCTATTGTGCACCCTCCCAAGGCAGAGAGAATCCTCATGAAATCCTTATGGTGTCTACCCCCAGCCTCAGAAATTAAGGGCACCTAGAAATAATTGCAGTTTTCCTTTAAGCGCTCCCCAGAGTAGACTAGGTTGAGAATGATATTGGTATATATTTACTGTATATTAGGAATCTATAATCTTTTCCTGATGAGTAACTGCTGTCATCTTCGATCTTAGGGAAGCACCTTCCTCCCACTAGGATTCCAGGAAATGTGCACAACGGGGAACAACCTAGGAAACAGAGAAGTGGGAGAGCAAACAAGGCTCCAAGGTCAACTGGTAGGTAGACCAACTGCTTGGAGTTTTCTGCTCAATAGTTGTAAACGTATGAATAAACATTAAAGTTGATTTAAAATAAGCACCTTCCTATAGTCATAGACTGTCTCTGGAAGGAGACACAAAATTACTGCTAACAGCTGTTGCTTCTCAGGACAGAATCAAGGAAGCTGGGGGGTGGGAGTTCAAAGGAGAAGCAATTTTCATTGCATACCTGTTTGTACCATTTGAAGTCTGTGTTGTAGGTAATACTTTCTAAATTAAGCAAAATTTAATTTTAAATAAAACAAGCATCCTCCCTGTGGCTGGGCTCCACTGTGCGGTCAAGCTTATCCTTCCTTGGGCAACTCCCGTGGCACGCCAGTGCAAAGAGACTCCCTGGCACTTTGCATGTAGGTGGATATTTTAAAGAAAGCCCTACTGCCAAGTCCAGATCCCTATGTGATTGTGACGGACGCAGTACAGGCTACAGTGAAGCTGGAGAGGATGGCAAAAGAGCTGCTGCTTTCAGGCAAAGTGGATGGATATAGCTGAGGCTTGATCCTATCAACTGGCTGATGTCAAGGTCAGTGCTCTGCCAGTGTGTCCATCTTAACCTGATTTAGTCCACTGGAAAGAACGTTTACCAGACTAGCCTAAATTAGTGAAAATGTCAGAGTTATTTGGAATACTTGCTGAAAAGGAGAGTGCAAATGTCCCAGTGATCAACTCCAAGACTCTACGGTTAAGGAGGGCAGGGGCCACACCGGTCTTATTCACCACGTCCCCAGTCCCTAGCACAGTGCCTGATGGTCAGAAGGTATTCAATGAGTAACTGTTGAAAGAATGAAGGATATATGACAGGTAGGAAAGTATGCGCCCCTCCCATTTGTCAGAGAAGTTAATCGACTTGCCTAAAATCACACAGCTTAATTTTGCCAGATCTCAGACTAGAACAAGGTCTCCTGACTCCCAATCCACTGATCTTTCCATTATACAAAGCTATGGATGGACCAGCAGCAAGACAGAAGAATAAGGGCTCAAACTGTTCTCTCAAAAACAGTTTATCAGCGATTTCATAGGGTTTAGCCTAGAAAATGGATTTTGAGATACAACTGAGAAGAAGATTCAGACATACAACTCCATTTAATTATTTGTATAAAACATTGGACAAGTTACTATAAAGGAAGGTCTCTTCTAAATATACTGTTGAGCAAAAGTATTTCCAGCTAACAACCATCCTAACAGATGTGAAGTGATATCTCATTGTGGTTTTGATTGGCATTTCCTAATTAGTGATGTTGAGCACTTTTTCATATACATGTTGACCATTCGTATATATCTTCTTTGGAAAAATATCTATTCACGTCCTTTGCCCAATCTGTCACTGGGTTCTTTGCTTTTCTGCTTTGGAGTTGTACAAGTTTCTTATATTGTTTGGATATTAACCCGTTGTCAGATATATGGGTTGCAAATATTTTCTCTCAATACATGGGTTGTCTTTTCATTTTGTTGATGGTTTCTCTTGCTGTGCAGAAGCTTTTTTGTTTGATGTAGTCCCACTTGTTTATTTTTGCTTCTGTTGCTTTCCTTTTTGTGTCCTATCCAAAAAACCATTGCCAAGGCCAGTGTCAAGGAGGGTTTCCCCTATGTTTTCTTCTAGGAGGTTTATGGCTTCAGGTCTTACATTCAAGTCTTTAAGCCATTTCAGTTGGTTTTTGCATATGGTGTGAGATAAACGTCCACTTTCACTATTTTGCATGTGGATATCCAGTTTTCCCAACATCATTAATTGAAGAGACTAACGGTTCCCCATTGTGTATTGTTGGTGCCCTTGTAGAAAATTAGTTGACCGTATATGTGTGGGTTTATTTCTGGGCTTTCAATTCTGTTCCAATGGTCCATGTGTCTATTTTATGCTAGTACCATACAGTTTTATTATAGATTTGTAATATAGTTTGAGATCAGGAAGTGATCCAACTTTGTTCTTCTTAAGATTTCTCTGGCTATTTGGAATCTTTTGTGATTCCACACAAATTTTATTTCTTTCTATTAATTTTAATTTTTTTTTTTTTTTTTTTTTGGCCACGTTGGGTCTTCGTTGCTGTGCAACATTGGGTCTCTGTTTCTCTAGTTGTAGCGAGCTGGGGCTACCCTTCGTTGCGATGCACAGGCTTCTCATTGCAGTGGCTTCTCTTATTGTGGAGCATGGGCTCTAGGCACACGGGCTTCAGTAGTTGTGGCACACGGGCTCAGCCGTAGTGGCTCGTGGGCTCTAGAGCGCAGGCTCAGTAGTTGTGGTGCACAGGCTTAGTTGCTCTGCAGCAAGTGGGATCTTCCAGGACCAGGGCTCGAACCCGTGTCCCCTGCATTGGCAGGTGGATTCTTAACCACTGCACCACCAGGGAAGTCCCTCCACACAAATTTAAGAATTACTGTTGGGCTTCCCTGGTGGCACAGTGGTTGAGAGTCCGCCTGCCGATGCTCCCCAGTCCGGGAAGATCCCACATGCCACATGCCGCGGAGCGGCTGGGCCCGTGAGCCATGGCCGCTGAGCCTGCGCATCCGGAGCCTGTGCTCCACAACGGGAGAGGCCACAACAGTGAGAGGCCTGTGTACCACACACACACAAAAAAGAATTACTGTTTCTAATTCTTTAAAATGCCATGATTGTAGAGAAAAGGGAATCCTTGCACACGGTTGATGGGAATTTAACTTGGTACAACTACTATGGAAAACAGCAAGAAGGTTTCTCAAAAAGTTAAAATTACCATATGATCCAACAATCCCTCCTCTGGGAATATACCCAAAGAAAATCAAATCAGTACCTTGAAGAGGTATCTGCACTCCCATGTTCACTGCAGCATTACTCACAATAGCTAAGATATGAAAATAACCTAAGTATCTGTTAATGGATGAGTGGATAAAGAAATTATGAGTTGGATAGATGGTATTCAGCCTTTGAAAAGGATATCCCGTCATTTGCAACAATATGGATAAACCTGGAGGACATAATGCTAAGTGAAATAAGCCAGACACAAATTAAAAAACTGCATGATCTCACTTATATGTAGAATCCGGAAAAGGTTGAATATATAGAAGCAGAGAGTAGAACAGTGGTTATCAGAGGTGGGGAGGTGAGGGAAACGGGGAGATGTTGATCAAAGGGTACAAAGGTATAGTTAAGTAGGATGAATAAATCTAGAGATCCAACATACAGCACAGTGACTATAGTTAATAATACTGTACTGAATACTAGAAATTTACTAAGAGCACCACCACCACAAGAAAAAAAAACAAGTGGTAACTATGTGAAAGGATATGTTAATTAGCTTGACTGTAGTAATCATTTCACTATGTAAATGCATATCATGTTATATGCCTTAACATGTACAGCAATCCTCACTATTGTATAGCAATCCTCACTATTGTAATATAAAATTGTCGTAATAATATGAAATTGTCTTAAAAATCTTTTGCTATAAAAAAAAGTACTTTCAGCTAACATAAAAAGGAACTATTAACTTACTGTAAACCAACATGAAACAGAAAATATGTCTTTGGGAATACTGCTTTATATTAGAGGCTACAAACAAATGACTGAAAGAGAAGCTCAGTTCCTTAGACTTTCAAACTTAGCACCCAGAGACCAGGCCTTGGATCAAGGAAGAGCCATCCACAAAACTGCACCCTCCTTCTAGTAACAGTACCCAACCCCTACTCTCTCCCCTCCCCCTCCCCCCTCAACCAGAGCCAGAATACTCCTAATGCTGGATGCCCTCTCTCTATCCTTTCCAAACTAAAGCCTATTATCACCTGGCTAATAAAATTATACATCCTTTCTCATGCTAAATTCATGCTATAATTTAAAAATGCACAATTAACTTGGTGGTGGGAAACCTTTCACCACGTATACATGTATCAAAATCATGTCGTACACTTTAAATATATTACAATTGTATGTGTCAATTATACCTCAATGAAGCTGAACAAACTAGAATTAAACAATTTTTTTTAATTTAGAAATGAAATGAAGAAACACAAAAAGAGCTCATCAACAATTTCAGGCTTTCAGTTAATTCACCAGATATCAAATCACCCAAAGCCAATTCTCTAAAATTCATTTCACCAAATAAGCAATTCAGCAAAGCCTGCTAGTTCCAGTTGGAACTCAGAGCTACCCCTCTGTCTGTCTGGTCTCTTGGCTGCCCCACAGAGCAGGTGCAAGTGTATGTACATGTGTGTGTGCACACGCGTGTGTGTGCGTGCATGTTAGGGGGCTGCTAAGGTCACCATTAGCACGTCTTGCTGTACCTCCTCGGGCAGAACAGGACACGTAAACCTCTGCCATAGGACACAGCCTCTCCTGCCAACCCTCCCCCATCACCCAATTCCAGCCGCAGCATCTCAGCAGACCTGAAATTTTAGGGGGAAAAAAAGCCTCTGAAAGAAAGCCTTCAAATGCAGTAAGTCCTCCCTGTGTAGATATTCTTACTGGTCACCAATTCCTGTTCTCCTTTCCGTAAAAGCGACCTAGCCATTCTGCAGTTAAACAGGAACATGGGATGAGTTCTGGCTGATGAAATGTGCAGGAAAATTACATGTATCACTTCCAGCCTGAAACACTCAGAAGTCCTTAGTGATTCTCCAGTCTCTTCTCTTTCCCTGGCATGTGTTCCATCAGCCTGAATACCTCCTCCATCAGCTTGGGTCCCTGAGTATCTGAGCTTTCTCACAAACCCCAGCTTGCAGTCGTACCAACCATACATGGGAAATAAACCTTTGTTATTTTAGGTCACTGAGGTTTTGAGGTTAATCAGTTACCGCAATACAGCCTAGCCTTTTTTTTTTTTTTTTGCGGTACACGGGCCTCTCACTGTTGTGGCCTCTCCCGTTGCGGAGCACAGGCTCCGGACGCGCAGGCTCAGCGGCCATGGCTCACGGGCCCAGCCGCTCCGCGGCACGTGGGATCTTCCCGGCCCGGGGCACGAACCTGTGTTCCCTGCACCGGCAGGCGGGCTCTCAACCACTGCGCCACCAGGGAAGCCCTAGCCTAGCCTCTTTTGACTAATAAAAACTTAAGTACTTAATTGAAACACATCTTTAGTGAATCTATAATTAAACAATTTCAGAGGAAGGAAGAATGTGCTACTATCTCAAAGGGGCAGAATCTCCCCATTGCTCCCTCCCCACACCTCTCCCCCACCCTGTACTGGCTGCAGGGAAGCATAATAAAACTTCAAAAGACAGCCAATTGGCGACTTGGCCAATTAATCATTGAGCAAAATAGTTTTTGGTGAATTGATGCTCAGTGACTTGACTTTCAGTTACTTGGTTGGCTTCGGGAATAGAAGGCCCCGGCTGCAGGCTGGTGAAAGGCAGTCCTGTTTATGGGTAGAATCCTCAAAAGCAAACAACAAAAGAAGCCCCCGTTCCATCCATACAAGGTCAACCCTGCCTCCATCACTCCGAATTTCTTCTTTCCTGAACATATCATCTTGCCCTTGTCCAGTAAGTCTGGTAACTTCTCAAGAGGTCCAGGAAGATCCTTTGTACAGAGTTTCTGAAAAAGACCAGCCCAGCGTCTGGAAGTCTGTTTGCCAGTAAGTTGAAGCCGAGTTCAGAAGCTGGCACTCCTCCTCCTCTGTCCTCTCCCAACAAGTTTAGACTAATCTCCAATCCGTCTCTGGACAAATAAATGACTGCTGGCATAGTATGACTCAGAATGACTCACTGGGGTTAGCACTTAGCACCTAGTGAAATGTTGAGTAAAAAGACTTTACGACACTCTACTGCCCAGGAGAACGACCGTTGTTTAGTATTTTCCTTTTCTGACCCCTACTTTCCTCTTCTGTCTTTAAAACTGAAGCATCTTCGAGTCATCCAGAAGCAATATTTGATGGCTCTAACACATAACGTTTTTCTTAGTAGCACCTGAATACATTTTCCTTCAGAAAGTGCACACTCTCCCCCGCAATCCCACACCCACACACATTATTTTGTAACTGTTCCAGTGAGATCGTTATGGATATATAGCTGATCTGGATGACATATGGTACCTTAATCTGGAATCTCTGAGATACCACATTCCAGGAGGCCTTGAGTCCATGAAATCTGGTGTTGAGGGTTCTCAGATGGGTCCTAACCCCACACTGCTTGTTTTAGGAAAAACATTACTGGTTCATATCAACAACCCTCCAGTCAGCCCAGTTCTCTCACAATGGCCCAAGGAACCAGTTTGTGGACTTATGGTAACTGTCCTCACAGGCTTCTACCCATATAAGATTATCGGTGTTATCCATTCATTCATTCAGCAGGTACTTAGTAAGTGGCTAATATGTACTAGATAGCAGCGATGAGGATACAAGACAAAATAAGGCATATTTATGACTAAATAACCCAGAAATTTTATGACTCCCTCCTTTTTTATGACTCCCTCATTGACTTGCACAGTTAGGCCCGCTTTGCAGAAATGATTTACATATACTATTTCTTGACAGCAAGTAACAGTCTATAAGGATACTTTCCATGGTACACAGAGTTCTTTGGTTTGCCTGTCCTGAAAGAACCAGCCCTAAATGGTTCCTCCTTGACAAAGTGGACATATCCTGTGCTCACCACCTACACAGCCACCTTTGGCCCTGGGATACCGGTAGTCTCCTCTTACTGAAGTCTGGGGACTAGGGAGCTAATATAAAAGGTAGAAGAACCTCAAAGCCTGGACAATAAGGGAGACATGCCTGAAGAATGGGGAGAATGAGTCAGTGAAGGCAAATACTTACTCTGGTCTATAAGACCTTGCGTGTGATCTGGTCCCAGCCCCAACCCAACCTCTCTACCTAATATTACCCCATTCTCCTTTCCACTCATGACAAAACAGTTACACTCCTTTATCCTCAGAGCCTTTACCCATGCCTTTCTTCTACAGGAACATGTTTCACCCCTACTCAACTGGCTAGCTCTCATTTATCACACAGGTCCTAGAGAAGCCTTCCATAACTCAGCCACGCCCTCCCATCCCACATTTGGTCCCTGTGTCCTATATTCTCATAAAAACTATACATTTCTTTTCAGCACCTGCCACATCTTTGTATCCTCCCTCAGTGCCAAATAAAGTGCCTGGCAAACTAAGCACTCAAATATTTGTTGAATGCGTCAGTGTGTGTGTGCGTGTGTGAAGAAGAGAGCTATGGACCTTTGGTCCCGAAAGTGTTTGTAGTCAATAGTCCTCATACCTGAAATGCAGGCCCCATGAAACCATGAAGAGAATGGAGTCCAGAAAAAGCAGTATGGCAAGTGTTATGTCTGCCTGGTGGGCTACAGCTCAGTGTGAGTTTTTGTACCTCAGGAGTTCCTGTCAGGCTTTGTTCAAGTTTCCCTAGCTACATCCAGCAGCGCCTCCCAACGTGTTTGACCAGAACTGGTTTTGCCTCAGTGAGGGACTATCTGCTGTTTCTCCCATTCCTGTTCCCTAGTAGGACATACAGAACAATAGCTCTCTTCCTTTGACAAATAAGAAAACTTGGTCAGGAGGCAGAAAGTATAGTGGTGGGAGTGGAAATTGTTTACTCTTGGGAGTCTAATTGAATTTCAGAGAAATAATGTGCATAATGTTAAGTGATTTGCATATAGATGGGACTAAGAAATTCCAGGAGACCCTTCTTTATTTCTCCTCCCTCCCATCTCTACCGCTTCCAGCCCAAGGTCACACAGTCAAGCTGAGGCCAGTCACAGAGACCCTCCCAGGTAGCCCTCACCTCCAGCTGCGGGGAAGAAAAGATACCAAGAGGTTTAACAATGCCCCTTTTTGTCATATTAATGATGTGTAATTGTAACTCAAAGATTCACTACTTCTAAGAGTCAGATTATAAAATATCGTCAGCACTTGCTCACCTCCACAAGTGCTATTAGTGGTATTTTTGACTGGACTGCCACCAAACAAGAGTGAAATCATTTGTAAAGCTATTCTGAAAGATTCTGCAGGCTATATGATGGCAGCACCTCTCCCAGTTAATCTTTTGGTTACAGCAAGACTTTGGTTGCTACAGTGAAATATATGTTTTCTATTACAGCCCTCAGCACAGGTCTGCAGTTGCCACCCCGGCCCTGGGATACCATCAAGCTCCTCGGACAGGCTCTAAAACTCTTAGCAGGAGCATAAGAGGATTAGTTACCATATCCTGAAAAAAGGAAGTTCTAGAAATCGCCAGGAAGTTCCCAACACTATAAGTAGGAAGCAGAGGATCCAGGTCCCAGGGAACGAGCATAGGGTTGCTCAGGAAATGAGCACAAAGGAAAACCAGACAGATGGGGAAAAGGGCCTTGATGAGCTTCAATGTCCTGCCAGAGGGGGCCAATTCCAGGACCTTAATGGTTAGGTGAAGGCTAAACCTTCTTGTGGGCTAAAATATGTCTACAGCTAGACCAAGAGTCAGACCAGGGAGACCAAAGTAGGGACTCAAATCTTCTGGAGAGCCAGAGTGGGATATAGAGGAAGGAACCTGGGTCTCCAACCAACTATATTCAAAACCCTGCAGAATCAGTTTTTAAAAAATCAAGTTGATGGTACCACTTGCCAGTAATAAAGATATCTGGGTAACATTGTCTCAAATAGTCCTAAGGGACCATTAGATCCCTAATTAGTTATTATTCAAAACTTTGACATCTAAAAGGGCAAGAAAAAAATAAAAGGGTCATCTATTAGAATGGCCAGAATCCAGAACACTGATAACAGAAAATGCTGACGAGGATGTGGAGCAACAGGAACTCTCATTCATTGCTGGTGGGAACGCAAAATGGTACAGCCACTTCGCAAGGTGGCTTGGCGGTTACTTACAAAACTAAACATGCTCTTGCTGTATGATCCAGCAGTCATGTTCCTTGGTATTTACCCAAAGGAGTTGATAACCTGTCCATACAGAAACCTGCACATGGATGTTTGTAGCAGCATTATTCATAACTGTCTAAACTTGGAAGCAACTGAAATGTCCGTCAATAGGTGGATGGGCAAATAAACCGTGGTACATCCAGACAATGGAATATTATTCAGCACTAAAAAGAAATGAGCTATCAAGCCATGAAAAGACATGGAGGAACCTTAAATGCATGTTACTAAGTGAAAGAAGCCAATCTGAAAAGACGACTTCATTCCAGCTATATAACCTCCTGGAAAAGGCAAAACTGTGGAGACAATAAAAAGATCAGTAGTTGCCATTGAGGGCGTGGGGTGGAAGGAGATGAATAGGTAGAGCACAGAGGATTTTTAGGACAGTGAAAATACTCTATATGACATTATAGTGATGGATATATGTCATTTAATATTTGTCCAAACCCATAGAATGTACAACACCAAGAAAATAAAAGGGTTTTTTAATCTGGGGAATGATTGTGGGCTAGAGAGTGCTCTGAACTGAGTCAGGAGACCTTGGTCCTTATCACGATTCTGCCGCTTACCAGCTTTGTTACCCTGGGCAAGTCCCTCACCTCTGTAGACCTCAATTTCCTTTTTGCATCAAATGGAGTGAATACTTACAGACAGGCGATATCAAAGACATTCAGAATCAATGAACTCCAAATTATTCAACTGAAAATGGCGACTGTGTCACTACATAAAAATACTAATGGCTCTTTCCTTAGAACAAACCCCACAGCCACTCAGCATCTGTCATTCCTTCTGGGAGGTGACCTCCAGGAGACTTCTGTTAGACTGGCAGCCTTCTCCTGAGCAAACCTTTTTTAGAGTACAAAGAGCAATAATAGTTACCCCAGGCACTCAGCTCACTAGATTGAGTTTTTAATTCTTACCCCAATTTGGCATTTTCTTATAAAGGGCATGTACTACATGTGACTGCCAACTAAAGAATGTCGCTTGCCACCCTGTTCTATAAGGATTAAGTCATTAGCCACTGCAGTGACTGACCTTCAGGGTGGAGACCAGGAACGAGACACTCAGTGCTCTGGGAAAAGTGGCAGAACAAGGCCTTCAGATAGATATTTTCAGGAGAAAATTTTATAAACCATGATTCTTGCATCTTCCCAGACTTAGAAAAGCACTAAAACCATTAACTAAGATATCTGTCCCTGATGACTAGCACAACCTTCTACTGAGATGAGTGCTTAATTATATGTACCTTTCACCAAAATCACATATATGCTGACTTCTCCCCCCTACCTCTTCGGAGCAGTTCCTCAGAGCTTTCTGAGAGGCTGTCTCTCGAGTTAAAGTCCTCAGTAAGTCCCCCAGTAAAACTGAAACTCACAGCTCTCATATTGTGTGTTTTTATTTCAGCCGACATGACAGTTGATGGAGTCAGAGACAAGGGAAACCTGGGCTCTAGTCCCGGTTCTTAAATAAAATGCTAAATTATTGGAGTAAGTCATTTAGCCTCTGCTTTTCCAGTTCCTCATCTGTAACCTAATGATGATAATAATGGCCGCTATCATTTGTTAAACACCTCCAATGGGCCAAGCATTATTCCCGGTACTTTGAATATGCATGATCTCCAAACCTCACAGCTACTTTCATTAGAAGACATTATCATACTCATTTTGCAAAAGTGGAACCTAGGCCCCCCAGAGGCCTTCCTTTCTTCAAGGTCACTCGCTAAGAGTGAGATTCAAACAACCCAGGTCCCTCTGACTCCAAAGCACGTGTTTCTTTTTTTTCCCCCACTATTTCACATTGCCTCCCATTAGATAAATAAGCTAGAGAATCTCCAAGGTCCCTTCTAAGTCTGACATTCCAGTATTTTACGACCCCAGTAGTTTTGCAGCCAGGCTTACCTAACACATACTTAACTGCACAGTCCTCACAGCCCTGCCCCTTTACCATGACATTTTCAACCTCTCTTTTTAAAAGGTTGCTCACATTTTCATTGAAGACCTTGAACAATTAATTCTTAGCAAAGTGAGCTCAAATAGTTTCGCATCTTTCAAAAACCTTAGCCCTTTCATTGAATCAGGAGCTAGGTGAAGCACTTTTTCTGGAACAGATTCCTGGATCGAGAGAAGATTCTAAACACCTGGGAACCGAGGCGACCATCACTACAGATTCCTTTTTTCCCCATTGAAAACTGCTGGAGTAAGAGACTGCCTCTGAGTGGAGCGGTGCCGAGATAAAAAGAAGCTCCCAACCTACTTGTGTGTACTGTTCTGTGAAATTCCACCAATTGAGACTCCGTCCCTAGGTCTTTGAAGAGTTTTAAAAGTCTCTATTAAAATGGTAAAAACTATGGAATGATAATACCTTAAACCTGGAGGTGGGTGGGAAGCAACTTTAGTTGCTTTCCAGGCAAGAATATAAGCCCATCATGGGGGTGGGAGCAGAGTCTAAATTCCTGGTGGAAGTAAGGAAGAGTTCCTCCAGGAGAGAGAGGAGTGGGAAGTGGGCAAGGGTCAAAATCAGCTTGGCCGACTTCTAGTTTTTTGCTGCATATGAATCCTGCTCATGGAAAACTGTGAGAAGCCTGACAATGAGGGTGACCAGAAAGCAGCATTTAAAATGGGAGAAACAATGGTCAGAAATTAGAGACTTGTTAACTTTCATACCCAGAAAAATCCTGGGGGGAAAAAAAAGGAAAATAATCAATTGACAAAGATTTTGAGACACACAGGGACATCTATCAACCTGACAGTGCAGAATATGATGTCAGACAAACCTCATTTCCTCCTCTGACAGAGTAACAAGCCCAGCAGTTTGGAGAAAGGAACAAATGTGGCACACACAGGTGGTGGGCCTTTATATTCTGTCCCCAGGGTGAGGGAAATGAGGTCCTAAAACAGCTTGCCAGTAGTAGGACCCCAAAAGTGAGCCAGACCCCAAGCACGGGGACTGCAATTGCATGGTCATTCAAGTTCTGCTACTGTTGTTTAAGATTTGAGATCATTCTTACGTAGGCTTTGAAAGTCTTGCACAGGAATTTTGCCTCAGCCCTGAGCTTTCACTACAGGTGCTGGAAGGAACCAACTGTATTTGCCAACTGGAATTGAACTAACTGCCAAGGAATCAGTATAAAAGAGATTTTAAGTCACAGACTAAATAAAAAGCTAAACTATTTATTGATAAGCAGAAACTATAACCTAAGAAATTAGTAAATGAAACTGGAGTTCAGAAATATGCATTAGAACAAATCCAAAAACAGAAAATCTTTTATCTGTTCATGATTTTTGCATTGACTTATAACCAACATCTCAAAGATCAATTTTTCAAACTTCAGCCCTGCCAGGCACCGTCAGTCTGTTGAACTGCTCCTTTCCCTGTCACCCTCTTGACAGACTTCCGACAGGTTTTATAAAGTCAGTTATGTTCGAAGCTGCTTGGTTTTCCATTCAATGTGTTTAAGAATTCTTACAATTTCACCAGGGTAAAGATAGTCCTTACAGGGCTTCCCTGGTGGCGCAATGGTTGAGAGTCCGCCTGCCGATGCAGGGGACACGGGTTCGTGCCCCGGTCCGGGAAGATCCCACATGCCGCGGAGCGGCTGGGCCCGTGAACCATGGCCGCTGAGCCTGCGCGTCCGGAGCCTGTGCTCCGCAACGGGAGAGGCCACAACAGTGAGAGGCCCGCGTATCGCAAAAAAAAAAAAAAAGATAGTCCTTACAGTTATACCCAACTGTATAATCAGAGTGGGCCACACATTATCTTGTTTTATTTCAACTCCCATCTCAGATCCCCAGAGACTGCATCCAAGGGAGATGTAGGGTAGTGTTATAGACTGAATTGTGTCCACCATCCCCCAAATTCATATGCTGAAGCCCTAACCTGCAATGTGACTGTAATTGCAGATGCGGCCTTTAAAGAGGTAACTAAAATAAAAAGTCCTAAGGGCAAACTCTACTTCAGTCTGACTGGTGTCTTTAGAAGAGGACCATGTGGCATCACAATGAGAAGGTGGCCAAGGAGAGAAGCCTCAGGAGAAACCAACCCTGCCGACCCCCTTGATCTTGGGCTTCTAGCCTCCAGAACTGAGAAGAATAATTTGTTGGTTAAGCCACCCAGTCTGTGGTATTTGGTTATGGCAACCTGAGCCAACGAAGACAGGTGAGAAGAGTTAGGCGAAGCTGGATTCAAACCTGCTACTTGTTATCTGTATAATATCAGACAAGTCACTGCACCTTCCTGAGTCTCAGTTTCCCCATATGTAAAACGGGGCTAAGAATATACTCTGGTGGTGGTGTGAACATTAGCAGAATATGTATGTATGTTGAGA
Source organism: Globicephala melas (assembly GCF_963455315.2). Classification (NCBI taxonomy): domain Eukaryota; kingdom Metazoa; phylum Chordata; class Mammalia; order Artiodactyla; family Delphinidae; genus Globicephala; species Globicephala melas. The sequence goes on along the minus strand of NC_083335.1, from coordinate 28,823,419 downwards.
GTCACGGCTGGGGGGGGCGGGGGGGAGGTCCCTCAATAAATGGGCTTTTTAAAAAACTCACAACTTTCAAGTGTTTGCAATCTGATTTATTTTTATCCCCGTTAAGGTTTTATTGGCTTAACTGAACCACAGAAACTTATTTTCAGTTAAAATTCAGCCTTTAAAGCTCAGGAATCTTCTTGCTCTGTTTGAAGTTGCCGTATTTTCTTCCCAAGCTCATCTCAAACTGCTCTGCCCCTCAGTGCCAGACAGAAAGCTTCCCTAAGTGTTAAATGCACTCACATAATAAAGGATTCCCTCAGTTAATTCTCCATTTTAACTGATTCCTTTTAGAAGTTAGTCTCTCCTAATTAAGATCTGCATATTCGGGTCAGAGTTCCACTCACTCAGAAGGAGGCATTGAACCTCATCAGAGCTGCCATCTCTCTGCAGAACCTTTATTCGAGCCCCCCTTTCCCATTAGGCAGAATCGCACTGTACCTCCCACCAAGGCGATGCCTTCTAGACCAGCACGTCGGCACAGGCCAACAGGACTTCGTATCAACAGACAGCATAAAGCAAGAGAGATACGGAAGAAGTGTAATTCAAACATTTACAGTACAAATCACACGAGATTGATTTGCTGTTGTTCTCTTTAATCAGAGCCAAAGTTTGCTTGTTTTAGAAACTGGTGGGCAAAAATTATGTAATAAAAACAAAAGTATATAAACACAGATCATCAGAATTAAAGAAGAAACACAACTCACGTCCATAATCAAGGCCAAACACCTTTATCAGACGAGGTTCCACGTGTATTGCTGTTGCCCTAGAAAACTGTTCCAGAGGTTCTTCCTTGGAGAAGGCCATTTGTGGCCATGAGAAAATGAACATATTTGAATTTCCCCGAAGTAGCATCACATCAGCTAGACCTCAGTTCAGATCCCATCTGGGCCTCTTGAAACCTGTGTAAGTTGCAGATTGCAGGTGCTCAATGAACATCTGCTTTCTTTATTCCCCTTCACAAGGGGGAACTAAGACTCGGGCAAAATTTCAGTGTTCTGACATCACACATCGTGCCCTACGTTTTTACTTGTGATCCTCTATAACGTTATAGATGATATTATCATCTATATCCTCATTAAAGGATTTGCTGATTTTTCCTCATGGTGCAGATATTACTGTTTATTCTTCCAAGAGCTGTACTAAGTGGTGAAACACATGGGTAACCAATGCTTGTATTTCAACAAGTTATCACACTGTGCCAGTGGGTGTGATGGGCGTGCAAATGTACGGGCCTACGAGGCACAGAGAGATAATGCTGGCTCTTTCTTTATATGGTTCCTGAGGTCACTTATCCTTTGTGGATAAGCAGAGATGGCAGAAAGGTGACAGATGCAGTATAGGATTCTGGATGAGCATAGGTTGCCAGGTCACAATCAGAAACAGGAGATGGCAGAGTAAGGCCGAAAATAGAAACCAGAGTCACTTGGCCAGGCCAAGCCAGAGATGAGCAGAGTGAAGAGAAGCTCTCAGCCCTACGGAACTGGCAAACACTGAAGAGCCTTGTGCAGACACCCAGCACACAATCTTAACTGCTCCCTGGCATGGGTGACCTTCCATCGGTTGGGCACTGGTCCTGACTTATTTGAATTCTACCTATTAATTTCTGCCTCTTCCAATTAATGAAGTACGTCTGGGATTACTGGCTATGGACTTTGAAATCAAAGAGATCTAGAGTGGAACAGGGCGGTTTGTTTGAACCCTGAGAATAGACTCCAGGAGCATTTTTTACATTTTGTAAAAGGACGCACGGGAGCAAGGCTCTTGGGTGAGCCAGTTCAGCATGATGGAGTCACCTGAAATCAGGACTCACCTTCTCCAATTTTATATATACTCAGGGCATCCAGCTCTGCACATGCCACAACAACTACAGTGATAATTATTAGTAAATCATGTTGGACTGCTGGTCTCTAATGTACAGAGGCCGAGTGTTGCGACAGGGTGCAGGAGACAAATTCCAAAATATGTGTGGCCTTGGAATGAACTTTATACTGTCAACCATCCTTGCTGTCATATAGGATGGATCGTCTATTTTAGCATTTATTTATTTGGCTGCGCTGGGTCTTTAGTGGCTGCACGTGGGCTCTAGCTCCCTGACCAGGGCCCCCTGTATTGGGAGCGCAGAGTCTTAACCACTGGACCACCAGGGAAGTCCCTAGGATGGATAGGCTTTTGTGGTGGTGTTTCCCAGAATAGTGGGATGCTGTTTAGAATGAAGACTTTCTGCTCCCACTCCTAGGGATTCTAATTCATTAGGTCTAGCTCTGGAATCTCCATTTTCGCCAAGCACCCCACGTGGATGCAAATGGTCTGTGGACCATACTTTGGAAAATATTGAGTATGTGCGCACACAAAACAGAAAGAAATTTCCCATTTCAAACAAACCCATTGAGTCTTTCTGCTGAGTGTGGATTTTAAACAGAACCACAGGGCTTCCCTGGTGGCGCAGTAGTTGAGACTCTGCCTGCCGATGCAGGGGACACGGGTTTGAGCCCTGGTCTGGGAAGGTCCCACATGCCGCGGAGCAACTAGGCCCGTGAGCCACGATTACTGAGCCTGCGCGTCTGGAGCTTGGGCTCTGCAACGAGAGGCCGCGACAGTGAGAGGCCCGCGCACTGCGATGAAGAGTGGCCCCCGCTTGCCGCAACTAGAGAAAGCCCTCGCACAGAAACGAAGACCCAACACAGCCAAAAATAAAATAAATAAATAAATAAAATTTAAAAAAAAAACAAGTGCCATACTGTTTTTAAAAAATACATAAACAGAACCACAGACATATTCTAAACACTGGATCTGGCTTGCCCACTGGTCTCTGGATCACATGTGATGTTAAACTAAGGACATCTGACACCAGGTTTGAGGGTCTCACAGACCAACTGTAACATCCCCACCAACCCTCAGCCTTTGGTTCTCTTGCAGATTCTAATCCACTGAATGCCTGGTCAAGACATATTTGGGGTCAGAAAAATACCAGCAAATGATTTGTGCTGTTCTACCACCAACATTTCACCTGAAGCCACATCTAGGCATCTGCCTCCAACTTAAATTGAATATTAAAAGGTCAAAAGTTTGAATTTTTTAACTCAAAATTCTCCTTTTCTAGGACCCCAACTAACACCTGCTTCATCATCCATTTAATTGAGCGTCTACTATGTACCAAGCTATTGCAATACAAAGCAGTGATCAGAGTACTTAACATTGATTCAGCATTTAATCAGTTCCAAGTGCTATGCTAAGCTCTCTATGCGCATTATCTGGTCTGCACAACAGTCCTAGGAAGTGGGCAGTAATAATATTCCAACTTACAGAAACGTGAAGAAATACGTCCTGGGCCACCCGGTAAATGGCAGAACTGGGATCTCACTACCGGTCGGAGCACACGTGCTGAACCACTCCACTGTCCATTATATCAGCGCTGCTTATGGATTAGAGGTTCACAAAAGGTGGTCCGCAGGCCAGCAGCACTGTTAGCACTACCTGGTAACTTCTTAGAGATGCCGGTTCTTGGGCCCCACCCCAGATGTAATGAGTCCAAACTCTGAGGGTAGGGCCAAACGATCTGTTGAACAAGGCCTCCAGGTGCTTCTCATGGGCACCAAAATCTGAGAATTAGAGAAACAGCTGTGGAACCCTATGAGACTTAGAAACTGACTCAAGGTCTTGAGTTGGTCAATCAACTCTGGCTACTCCTTCATGGCGGAACAACTGCCCCGTGGGAGAAGTATAACCTCAAAGCCCAGGGACCCGTTGTTCCTCGTGGCCCACACCTTTAATTTAAAGTCACTTTATCCCACAAGTGCAAGAAGAACTAACATTCCCCTTGCTAACAAGCCAAACTATCATCCAGGCATCCATTTGCTCATTCATTCATTCCATGAGTATTTAAAAACCTGTCACGTATCAGGCACTGGTTTTGCATACGAAGGATACATAAAAGGTACACACGCAAAAATTGTTTAAAGGTACATAACGACAGCCACATACAGGAAGTTGCACAGCACACAGGGCTGGACTTTGTGATGTGGCGGAAGCACTGACCACTTCAAAGGCTATAACTCCACACAATGCCTACATCAGTTGAAAGGACTCAGGTACTGAAACCCTATAAAGTGTACATCCAGACAACCAGAGTGCACTGCTCTTTTCTTTAATTACTGGGTCCCAACAGAGGTGTGCCCAGAGCATGAGATAAAGTCACCCAAGGACTAAAATTCAATTCTATATTCCCCAACCAAGTGCCAGTCAGAGCCACAGCCAGATGGCTTTTCCAACATTTCCCACGTGGGATAGATAAACAAATACTGTCGTAACAGCTGATTTACTTTAGCAAAGTTTATTCACTAAAAGGCCAACACGCAAAAAGACCTTACCTTTTAGCAACATCTCAGGAAAGGACCTTTGAAAGTTTGATGATAACACGGCCCCGATTCTGGAATGTAAGTTCCACGCTGGGAGGGATGTTGGTGTTAATTTTCTACCCCATACATTTCAAGGAACAAGAACAAAGCCTGGTACATAACTGACGCTCAGTACTATCTATGGTGAATTTTTCTGGTCTGTCCTCACTTCATATCATCTCATATAGCTTTTCTTTACAAAAGGTGATTTGTCAAATTCAACTCCACGTGACTTCATTTTTATACCTTTGTAAGGCTTTCCACCTACATAAATTTCTCCCCCCAAAACCTGTGATTAGACCACCTAACCCAGTCGTGGTTTAGGAAAGGTGGATATCCCACTTAAAACACACACCCACTGAATCTTGACCAATACGCCAAGAATAGGCTTTGGAAAAATAAGCCGCTTAAAAGCACACAAGCCAGATACAGTTTCTAAGTCGCTAGAAAGTCTTTCCAACTGGAGCAGCACTGATTTTCTGGCTCCAGGCCAGCAGGCTGAGAACACCGGGCATGCCCTCCCTGGCTGGCCTCCGGAAACGCTAGGCTGACCTAAGAATCTGGTGCTTGTTTCCTTTTTCGGCAACTGCTGTCACGGATACTCACGGCTAGAAAGCAACGGGCAGGATATCAGACGCCTGGGATCAGGGTGCCACCTCAGGGCAGGAGCTCAGGGTGTGGAGGCAGGAGAGCCAAGGAGAGAGGGCCAAGGGCTTGCCCTCACATACAGGCCCGAGAGGAAGTCCTGGGCAGAACCGCTGACTCCTGGGTAGGTCTCACCACGCCTCCCCAGAGCTCTGCTGAATTGTTTTATCCTGAAGCACCCGGAAGGGCCCTCCCAGGGCCGAGGCCAAACATTCACAAATTGAATTCATCTGTGTGGGCCTTTCTCAAGCAGACTCATTCGATACAGCTGAGAGCCTGGCGAGTTACGCTTCGGGCCCACATTGGAAGGTCGACTCACCTCCAGTCTACAGAGCTGGGCAGGCAAAGCTCTTCAACCCATTTATCAACCAGACACTGCCAAACACACACACCCCACCTAGACACACGCCCTCCACACCACCTTCTTGGGAATGAGGGGAGAAGTGAGCACCCATGACTTTATCAATATACCAGAGAACCTGTGTAGGGTCATCTGAGTATTTGGGGGGGCTCCAAGCCCCCCTCCCCATCTCTACTTTCTCAGGCAGCCCATGGAGGTGGCTGCCTGGAGCTGGCTCTCCGGTAACCTTCAGACTCTCAGTATTCTTCCAAAATGTATGACACATTTTGAATTCACAACCCATGTGTTTCTCGCTCTCCAGAGTACATGCTTAGCTGGAACGTTCAGGAGATCAAGTAGATTAGTTTGCTAGGGCTGCCGTAAGGAAGGACCACAAACTGGGTGGCTTGCACAAGAGAAATTTCTTGTCTCAATCCTAGGGGCTAGAAGTCTGAGATCAAGGTGTCAGCAGGGTTGGTTCCCTCTGAGAGCTGAGGGAGAACATCTGTTCCAGGCCTCTCTCCTAGCTCCTGGTGGTTTGCTGGCAATCTTTGGTGTTCCTTGGTTTGCAGAAAACGGAACCCTGATCATCTTCAAGTGTTCTCCCTGTTTGTGCCTGTCTCCAGATTTCCCCTTCTCATAAGGACACCAGTCATATTGAATTGGGGCCACGCTTTTGGAGTATGACCTCATCTTAACTAGTTACATTGGCAATGACCCTATTTCCAAATCAGGCCCCATCCTGAGGTACTGAGGGGTGAGGACTTCAACATATGAATTCTTAGAGGACACAATTCAACACATAACATCAAGTATCTCAATAGAAAACCTTTGTTTCCCCACTGATTTTCACAGAAATGCTCTCAATGGGTCCATTCAGGTATAACCGTCAACTCAATAGATAATACGAATTACATTAGATAATGCAGCGTTTTCAAAAGGCATAATTAAAGAAAAACTGATTGCTTATTGTAATAAGAACTGTAGAAAAAAATTAAAAAGATGCAGAATGTGAACACAAAGTAGTGTTTTTCTTATTGTAACAATACATGAGAGGGATCAAGAGAAGACAATGACAGTTTAGCAGCACAAAACACACTGGATTAAAATGAACGGATTTCTACCAACACTTTACCCTCCCGGAGATATTGGCAGCAGGAGAAAAACCAAGTCTCTGGTTACTCAGACCCTGTTTCCTTGCACATTGGGGAAGCTGCTGGCTCTTCGAATTGAACAGATTGCTCCGAACTGAAGGTAGGAAAAGACACAAACACAGCTCAGGCATTTGCAAAATGCAAGAGGAAATGGGCAAACAAGATGAACACCCCCAACTGCAATGGCTATGGGGGAGGAGCGCACTCAGGAGACATTTTCTGGAATCTGGGGATGCTACCGGATGCCATCAGGTGGTGCAAGGCTCATCAGTTCCCTGGCTGTGATTCGAGACTGGTGGCATTGACATGGAGGAGTGTCAAAGGGGCAAGAGGACAAACCAGCCAGCCAAAGGCTTTTGGGGAAGCCTTTAGCAAACACCATCGGTCAGAGCCTGTTGCTTAGCCTTGCATGTCCAGACACTCAATCTTGTGTGTATTTCCAGGTGGGTCAGACTCCGGAAGACTCACTGGTGCTACCAAATTCGCAAGAGACTGCTATGGAAACCAGAACACCCCAGTATCCATTTAGGTGGTATTCCTTTACAGAGACCAATCGTTACCACAGGGGTTGCAACCCATCCATGCTCAGTGTGTGTGTGTGTGTGTGTGTGTGTGTACTGTCCAAACCTCTTCCTGATATTAAGGGACCACAGACTACTTCATCGTTAGAAGATGGCAGGATGTACATGAACTCAGAGCTCAGAATACATGCTGGCCAATTGAGAAGAAAGACCTCCTTGACGCCTGGAATGTGTACACCTCCCAGAATCTGAGTCTGAGTCCCTCTGGCCCTGGCCCATCTCGGCTCCCAGGCTGACTATCTTTTTCCCATTCTTTCCTTCACTCAACACCACTGATTATACTACAGCCAAGTCATTTCTCCCTACTTCTAGTCTAAACCACAATACTCAGTCTCTATTATGTGCTGATGGTATGAGTCAATATCTTAATCTGAGCGTTTTTATTATTACCTCTGTGCGTGGGTTTCGACGCAATTTAAAAATTCAGTACTTCAATCGCTTTGCTCTTTCCCTGAAACGAACACAATACTGTAAATCAACTATACTTCAATAAAGAAAAAAATTCAGTACTTCAAATTGGCGTTTGTTCAGCCTCTGAGGGTTTTAGATATACATATAAGAGAGTTCTTAGATTCGAATATACGTGTTCTTGTTCTCTTCGGCCTGTCTCTTACCCTCCAGAATCCAGAGAGAGAAAGAGAGAGGGATAAAAAAAGGGAGAAAGAGACCAGGCACCTGTGATCAGAGCTATAGGGGAAATGAAAACACCTATGTTAGCTGATGAACTTGGCCTCCAGAGTTTCCTCATAGAGGCTGCCATTGCTCGTCAGAGTTTGTGTGGCTACCCTTCCAGCTACTCCCAGACTGCCCTGCAGAGCTGGGCTACTGAAGCAGGCTCCACAAGCTCCCCTTCTCCAGACGGTCAGGGTGGCAGTCCTCTCGGATGTCGTTACCACGGGGGCTGCACCCCATCCATGCTCAGTGGATTATGTTGACATGGTGTGTCATATGGCTGTAGGATTCCTAGTGAAAGGGTCATGGCTGGACGATGCTATACTGCTGTTTGTTTTCCCTGCTTGGAATGGAAACCAAACAACTCATTCTTCCTGCAATTGCTCTGTCTCCTAGGGACTCAGTGGAATTGCTGCCCAAATCCAAGAGCTGCAGTAAGAGACTGGTTATCGCCCAGCCACAGAGGGAAACATCACAAAGTCTGGTGTCACAGAGGATAGACTTTGTACCTCCTGCCTTGTAATAGGGGAAAAAGCCCTCCAAATCTCCTTCCACATCCACTGTCAATTCAAGTCATCAGGCATTGACTGAACACCCAGAGACATTGTGGGGGACAAAATGATTAACAAGAAAAGGTCTCTGCCCTCAAAGAGCTTAAAGTCTAGAGAGGAAGATGTGTACACGAAGGAGTAAGGAGAGCAAGAACAGTGGTTGAAGAGTGACACACAATACTGGATGAATATAGAGAAGAAAGCAGTGCCAGTGATTAAAACTTGTTTTGTGACAGTGCGCCAGGCCAACAGACTGGCATCATTTTTTCTCAGAGCAATGTTGAATCACATCCTGTCTCCTCCAATCTAAGTCCCCAGCTTCACTGCCTCTTTGGTGGAAACAAGGTACTCTGCCAGGATGAACAAAGAAAGTAGGAACTCAGGGTAGGAGGAGGGAGGAAAAACAGGAGGTGGGCGACAGGATAGGATCTATCAAAACAGGAGTGTTCATGCCTCACTTTTCATCCCACAAGCACTGCTTAGAAAAGTGAGTAGAATTAGAAGGGATCTGAGACATCATCTCACTCAACCAACACGTAATGCTTGAGTTCCTTTCGTAATATCCTCACCAAACAGATGTCCCCAAGGGAAATAGCAAAAAGCTTTAGGGGAGAAAATGGCATTTCAATTGGGTCCTCAGAACATTGAATTTTTTTTAAATTTTTCTTTTATATTAGAGTTATAGTTGATTAACAATGTTGTGTTAATTTCAGGTGTACAGCAAAGTGATTCAGTTATACATATACATGTATCTATTCTTTTTCAGGTTTCTTTTCCCATTTAGGTTATTACAGAATATTGAGAACATTGAATTTTGATGCTTGGAAACAAAAAGGAAGGATAAGGAAATGACAAAATCCTAAAGGCTCTGAGAAACTACAGGGCATTTGCAGAGGATAAATGCTATAGGCTGGATGGAGTACGCAAGAATACAAGGGAGAGTCTTCTCTGGAGGGCCAGTGGTTAAGACTGCACGTCCACTGCAGGGGGGCATGGGTTCGATCCTTGGTCGGGGAACTAAGATCCCACAAGCCACATGGCGAGACCAAAAATAAATAAATAAATATATATATATATATATATATTTAAATACAAGGGAGGCGTGGAGGATGAAGATGGAAATCCTGGTAGAAGTCAGATCAGAGAGGTTTTTTTTTTAATTGAAGTATGGTTGATAGTCAATATTATATAAGCTACAGGTGTAGACCAGAGAGTTTTTGGATTACCAGGCCCAGGAATGTAAATTGATTCAATAGGTACTTGGGAGCAACTGAAGATTTCAGAGCAGAGAGAAGACGTGATTAAAAGTGGATTTAGTGTGGGGGGGGGGGGAGGTGGATTTAAGAAGATTAATCTGGCGGTCCAGTGGAGACTAGACTGTAGAAGAGAGAGACCAGAGGCAGAAAGATAGGTTAGGAGGCACGTGCAGGAGGTCAAGAAAAAGGTATCAACTCTAGTTGTGGCCAAAAAGTACAGATAGAAAAGGGACAGTATTTCGTAATTCTTCTCAAAGTAGGACTTGGTGACTGATGGTATGTATCTGTGTAAGACAGGTATATTTTTCCCCATTTTCTAGATAAGGAAATGCAACCAGGTGTTCCAACTTAGAGAGATGGGTGTCATATTGAATAAAATCAGTCACAGGACCAAGACAGGTGCCCTGGCTTCCTGACAACCTGAAAGAGCTGCCCCTTGTCCTTTCCACTCACATTCCTACACTTCGACTCCAAGTTTTGTGCAACTTTCTGCAATTATGGAAATTTCTCTCTGCTATGGCAAATGATCTTTTTTTTTCTTTTAAAATATTCGCTCTTCTTTGCTGAGTATAAATTGCTCATGACAGACTAACTGACTTTCATTAGCTTGTCTCCTTATCTCAAAAGGAGCTCCAGCTGAGGTAATCCATTTCTTACAGCACTTTCATCTCACTCGAGCCATATTGCTCTCAGGATGAAATACACCAGAGAAGAGCATCATTCACTCAGCAGTCCCACAACCTGAGTGGCCACCAGGACAATGTGGTAAGGGAAGCCCAAGCTTATATTAGAATAAACGGTACCTCTTTTTACAACTATTGATTTGGAGGATTTCTGCTAGAAATAAAATGAAAACGTAAAATTAAAAAAAAAATGCCATCTGAGGCTATTAAATTTGCTTCCAAATGAAAAACATTATGATGACTCAACGCCAAACCTGGCCTAGCCCTGAAAACAGACATAAATGGACACAGAGGGACCTCAGATCAGCTCAAAACATAAGACAGGATAGCCCCTGGATGAGGGGCAAAATGAAGGGCAGAGCAAGGGCTGGTAAAAGAGCTCTCAGGAATGTAGCAAGAGACCTTCAAGGACATTCCAAAGGCCACATTGTGGGAAGGGAGCTGGGATTGGTAACCACATGGCTCAATCAAGTAAGAAGGCACAGCAATGCGGATTATGGATCAGGCCACTGATTCAGTACTTTTTCCTCCTGTGAACAGTAAGCTTTTGGCCTCCTGATGTCTTAAAGGAGCCACTCAGATCTGTGCCGTTCATAACTCTTCCTTTATAACCAAACACTATTCCTGTCTCTATCTTTATGGCTTAGCAATGTTCCAAGACATTATACGATTTTAGGTTTTGCTTGAGAAATTTGTGAGTAAAAGCATCAACCACCCAGAAATAAGGAATCTTTCTATAAAGTGCAGCCATGGGACACATTGCATTTCGTGCAACCAGGGCACGAGTGGTCCAGTGCTATGAAGGAGGTGGCAGGGAATTACAACCCAGTCTAGGCTACCAACCCACATGGAGAATATTGTTAGCTCTCCTTGGTAATTCGAGTACAGACACACACCCAATGCAAGTGTTCTCGGCTGGGCTCCTGGGCCCTGCACACCTCCAGGCCAGGCTCCTGAAGAAGTGGTAAATCTAGGCCATGAGGTAATAAGAAGACCGTGCCTTTCAAAAGCACCTATGCAGATGGAGACCTTCAAGATGCCAGGGGAGTAAGACATGGAGATCACCTTCCTCCACACAAATACAACAGAAACACATCTATATGTGGAATAACTCCTACAGAACACCTACTGAATGCTGGCAGAAGACCTCAGACTTCCCAAAAGCCGTGTGGCTGACAGGATCTTGGTGCTCCAGCCGGGTGTCAGGGCTGTACCTCGGAGGTGGAAGAGCCAAGTTCAGGACATTAGTCCAACAGAGACCTCCTGGCTCCAAATAATATCAAACAGCAAAAGCTAACCCAGAGATCTCCACCTCAATGCTAAGACCCACCTCCACTCAACGACCAGCAAGCTACAGTGCTAGACACCCTATGCCACACAACTAGCAAAACAGGAACACAACCCCACCCATTAGCAGGGAAGCAGCCTAAAATCATAATAAGGTCACAGGCACCCCAAAACACACCACCAGACATGGCCTGCCCACCAGAAAGACAAGATCCAGCCTCATCCACCAGAACACAGGCACCAGTCCCCTCGACCACAAAGCCTACACCCCAACTGAACCAGACTTACCCACTGCGGGGAGACACCAAAACCAACGGGAACTACGAACCTGCAGCCTGTGAAAAGGAGACCCCCAAACACAGTAAGTTAAGCAAAACGAGAAGATACAGAAATACACAGCAGATGAAGGAGCAAAGTAAAAACCCACCAGACCAAACAAATAAAGAGGAAATAGGCAGTCTATCTGAAAAGGAATTCAGAGTAATGATACTAAAGATGATCCAAAATCTTGGGAACAGAATGGAGAAAATACAAGAAACATTTAACAAGGACCCAGAAGAACTAAAGAACAAACAAACAATGACGAACAACACAATAAATGAAATTAAAAATTCTCTAGAAGGAATCAATAGCAGAATAACTGAGGCAGAAGAACAGATAAGTGACCTGGAAGATAAAATAGTGGAAATAACTACCGCAGAGTACAATAAAGAAAAAAGAAGGAATTTAGGACAGTCTCAGAGATGTCTGGGGCAGCATTAAATGCACAAACATTCGAATTATAGGGGTCCCAGAAGAAGAAGAGAAAAAATAAAGGGACTGAGAAAGTATTTGAAGAGATTATAGTTGAAAACTTCCCTAATATGGGAAAGGAAATAGTCAAGTCCAGAAAGCACAGAGAGTCCCATACAGGATAAATCCAAGGAGAAACATGCCCAGACACATATGAATCAAACTATACGAAATTAAATACAAAGAAAAAATATTAAAAGCAGCAAAGGAAAAGCAACAAATAACATACAAGGGAATCCCCATAAGGTTAACAGCTGAGCTTTCAGCAGAAACTCTGCAAGCCAGAAGGGAGTGGCAGGACGTATTTAAAGTGATGAAAAGGAAAAACCTACAACCAAGATTACACTACCCAGCAAGGATCTCATTCAGATTCGATGGAGAAATTAAAAACTTTAAAGACAAACAAAAGCTAAGAGAATTCAGCACCACCAAACCAGCTTTACAACAAATGCTAAAGGAACTTCTCTAGGCAGAAAAAACACAAGAGAAAGAAAAGACCTACAATAACAAACCCAAAACAATTAAGAAAATGGTACTAGGAATATACATATTGATAATTACCTTAAATGTAAAAGAATTAAATGCTCCCACCAAAAGACATAGACTGGCTGAATGGATACAAAAACAAGACCTGTATATATGCTGTCTACAAGAGACTCACTTCAGACCTAGCGACACATACAGACTGAAAGTGAGGGGATGGAAAAAGATATTCCATGCAAATGGAAATCAAAAGAAAGCTGAAACAGCAATTCTCATATCATAAAAAATTTTAAAATAAAGACTATTAGAAGAGACAAAGAAGGGCACTACATAATGATCAAGTGCTCAATCAAAGAAGAAGATGTAATCATTGTAAATATTTACGCACCCAACATATGAGCACCTCAATACATAAGGCAAATGTTAACAGCCATAAATGGGGAAAGCGACAGTAACACTCATAGTAGGGGACTTTAACACTCCATTTTCACCAATGGACAGATCATCCAAAATGAAAATAAATAAGGAAACACAAGCTTTAAATGATACATTAAACAAGATGGACTTAATTTTTATTTATAGGACATTCCATCCCAAAACAGCAGATTACACTTTCTTCTCAAGTGCGCATGGAACATTCTCCAGGATAGATCACATCTTGGGTCACAAATCAAGCCTCAGTAAATTTAAGAAAACTGAAATCATATCAAGCATCTTTTCTGACCACAATGCTATGAGATTAGTAATCAATTACAGGGGAAAAAAAAACACGTAAATAACACAAATACATGGAGGCTACACAATACATTACTAAATAACCAAGAGATCACTGAAGAAATCAAAGAGGAAATCAAAAAATACCTAGAAACAAATGACAATGAAAACACGACGATCCAAAACCTATGGGATGCAGCAAAAGCAGTTCTAAGAGGGAAGATTATAGCTATACAAGCCTACCTCAAGAAACAAGAAAAATCTCAAATAAACAATCTAGCGTTACACCTAAAGGAACTAGAGAAAGAAGAACAAACAAAACGCAAAGTTAGTAGAAGGAAAGAAATCATAAAGATCAGAGCAGAAATAAATGAAATAGAAACAAAGAAAACAATAGCAAAGACCAATGAAACTAAAAGCTGGTTCTTTGAGAAGATAAACAAAATTTATAAAACATTAGCCAGACTCATCAAGAAAAAGAGGGAGAGGACTCAAATCAAGAAAATTGGAAATAAAAAAGAAGTTACAACAGACACATCAGAAATACAAAGCATCCTAAGAGACTACTACAAGCAACTCTATGCCAGTAAAATGAACAACCTGGAAGAAATGGACAAATTCTTAGAAATGGACAAATTCTTGGAAGGTATAACCTTCCAAGACTGAACCAGGAAGAAATAGAAAATATGAACAGACCAATCACAAGTAATGAAATTGAAAGTGTGATTAAAAATCTTCCAGCAGGGCTTCCCTGGTGGCGCAGTGGTTGAGAGCCTGCCTGCCAATGCAGGGGACACAGGTTCGTGCCCCAGTCTGGGAAGACCCCACATGCCGTGGAGCGGCTGGGCCCGTGGGCCATGGCCGCTGAGCCTGCATGTCCAGAGCCTGTGCTCCGCAATGGGAGAGGCCAAAACAAGTGAGAGGCCCACATACGGCAAAAAAGAAAAAATCTTCCAACAAACAAAAGACCAGGACCAGATGGCTTCACAGGTGAATTCTATCAAACATTTAGAGAAGAGCTAACACCCATCCTTCTCAAACTCTTCCAAACAATTGCAGATGAAGGAACACTCCCAAACTCATTCTATGAGGCCACCATCACCCTGATACCAAAACCAGGAAAAAATACTACAAAAAGAGAAAATTAACGACCAATATCACTCATGAATATAGATGCAAAAATCCTCAACAAAATACTAGCAAACAGAATCCAACAGTACATTAAAAGGATCATACACCATGATCAACTGGGGTTTATCCCACAAATGCAAGGATTCTTCAATATACGCAAATCAATCAATGTGATACACCGTATTAATAAATTGAAGGACAAAAACCATATGATCATCTCAATAGATGCAGAGAAAGCTTGACAAAATTCAAAACCCATTTATGATAAAAACTCTCCAGAAAGTGGGCCTAGAGGGAACCTACCTCAACATAATAAAGGCCATATGACAAACCCACAGCAAACATCATTCTCAATGGTGAACAAGTGAAACTGTTCCCTCTAAGATAAGGAACAAGACAAGGGTGTCCACTCTCACCATTGTTATTCAACATAGTTTTGGAAGTTTTAGCCATGGCAATCAGAGAAGAAAAAGAAATAAAAGGAATCCAAATCGGAAAAGAAGAAGTAGAGCTGTCACTGTTTGCAAATGACATGATACTATACATAGAGAATCCTAAAGATGCTACCAGAAAACTACTAGAGCTAATCAATGAATTTGGTAAAATACCAAGATACAAAATTAATGCACAGAAATCTGTTGCATTCCTATACACTAATGATGAAAAATCTAAGAGAGAAATTAAGGAAACACTTCCATTTACCATTGTAACAAAAAGAATAAAATACCTAGGAATAAAGCTACCTAAGGAGACAAAAGACTGGTATGCAGAAAACTATAAGACACTGATGAAAGTAATTAATGATGATACAAACAGATGGAGAGATATACCATGTTCTTGGATTAGAAGAATCAACATTGTGAAAATGACTCTACTACCCAAAGCAATCCACAGATTCAATGCAATTCCTATCAAACTACCAATGGCATTTTTAACAGAACTAGAAGGAAAAAGTTCACAATTTGTATGGAAGCACAAAAGACCCCAAAGAGCCAAAGCAATCTTGAGAAAGAAAAACAGAGATGGAGGAATCAGTCTGCTGGACTTCAGACTATACTACAAAGCTACAGTAATCAAGACAGTATGGTACTGGCACAAAAACAGAAATATAGATCAATGGCACAGGATAGAAAGCTCAGAGATAAACCCACACACACATGGTCACCTTATCTTTGATAAAGGAGGCAAGAATATACAATGGAGAAAAGATAACCTCTTCAATAAGTGGTGCTGGGAAAAGTGGACAGCTACATGTAAAAGAATGAAATTAGAACACTCCCTAATGCCATACACAAAAATAAACTCAAAATGGATTCAAGGCCTAAATGTAAGGCCAGACACTATCAAACTATTAGAGGAAAACATAGGCAGAACACTCCATGACATAAGTCACAGCAAGATCATTTTTGACCCACCTCCTAGAGAAATGGAAATAAAAACACAAATAAACAAATGGGACCTAATGAAACTTAAAAGCTTTTACACAGCAAAGGAAACCATAAACAAGACCAAAAGACAACCCTTAGAATGAGAGAAAATATTTGCAAATGAAGCACCTGACAAAGAATTAATCTCCAAAATTTACAAACAGCTCATGCAGCTCAATATCAAAAAAACAAACAACCGGGGCTTCCCTGGTGGCGCAGTGGTTGAGAGTCCGCCTGCCGATGCAGGGGACGCGGGTTTGTGCCCTGGTCCGGGAAGATACCACATGCCGTGGAGCGGCTAGGTCCGTGAGCCATGGCCACTGAGCCTGCGCATCCGGAGCCTGTGCTCCGCAACGGGAGAGGCCACAACAGTGAGAGACACACGTACCACAAAAAAAAAAAAAAAAAAAAACCAAACAACCTAATCCAAAAATGGGCAGAAGACCTAAATAGACATTTCTCCAAAGAAGATGGACAGATTGCCAACAAACACATGAAAGAATGCTCAACATCATTAATCATTAGAGAAATGCAAATCAAAACTACAATGAGATATCATCTCACACCAGTCAGAATGGCCATCATCAAAAAATCTACAAACAAAAAAAACAAAACAAAACAAAAAAAATCTACAAACAATAAATGCTGGAGAGGGTGTGGAGGAAAGGGAACCCTCTTGCACTGTTGGTGGGAATGTAAATTGATACATCCACTATGGAGAACAGTATGGAGGTTCCTTAAAAAACTACAAATAGAACTACCATAAGACCCAGCAATCCCACTACTGGGCATATACACTGAGAAAACCATAATTCAAAAAGAGTCATTTACCACAATGTTCATTGCAGCTCTATTTACTATAGCCAGGACATGGAAGCAACCTAGGTGTCCATCTACAGATGAATGGCTAAAGAAGATGTGGCACATATATACAATGGAGTATTACTCAGCCATATAAAGAAACGAAATTGAGTTATTTGTAGTGAGGTGGATGGACCTAGAGTCTGTCATACAGAGTGAAGTAAGTCAGAAAGAGAAAAACAAATACCGTATGCTAACGCATATATATGGAATCTAAAAAAAAAAAAAAAAGTGGTTCTGAAGAACCTAGGGGCAGGACAGGAATAAAGACGCAGACTGACTAGAGAATGGACTTGAGGACACGGGGAGGGGCAATTGTAAGCTGGGACGAATTGAGAGAGTGGCATGGACATATATACACTACCAAATGTAAAATAGATAGCTAGTGGGGAGCAGCCGCATAGCACAGGAAGATCACATGGGTACTTTGTGACCACCTAGAGGGGTGGGATAGGGAGGGTGGGAGGGAGGGAGACGCAAGAGGGAGGAGATATGGGGATATATGTATATGTATAACTGATTGACTTTGTTATAAAGCAGAAACTAACACACCATTGTAAAGCAATTATACTCCAATAAAAATGTTAAAAAAAAACAACTGTGCATTTCACTACGGTTCTTAATTCAGTTGTGTCCCCCTGAGCTCACCAAAAGGAGCTCCTCTTGTGGGAAGCAATGTGACAAGGTAAAAAGATCACCAAACTAAAGGCTTCACTGTAAGTAAGACCACTTAATTCCACGTCTATCCTAAAGCAACTCACTTAACTCTCTGACCCTCAATGCCTCATCCATAAAAGAGAGAGATTTTTTTCTACCTATTTTCTAGTTAAGTCTGGCGTAGAACAGTTTAAACTTTCATTAAGTAGCAGAGTCTTTTTTTTTTTTTTTTCACAAATGAAATTCTAGTTGAAACCTTGATACCAGAAAAGCAGGCAGAAGTGGAACTGCCCTGGTCGAAGCAGCCGTGGAGGGCCTGGGAGCACAGCTGCTGGGCTTCCACTGCCCTTCACAGGCCCTGGGGAAAGTGGTTTGAAAAGTACTTTTACCCCCAGCAGACAGAAACCCTGAGGGAAGAGTCAGGAAATCGAATCTCTAGTTTCAGTTTACCAATACCCAGCTGAAATCCAGGTAGTAAAGCCAGATTTCATCAGGTTAAGGCTTTGATACCTGGAGAAATCCTACCCCACACCTCCCTCAAAAGGGTAATTTTCAGAGCTCTTGTCAGTAATTCACATTTCACCGTGAAGAGAGGACATCAGAAAGAACTCCTTCTGTTTCCTTTTTAAGAAAAGAATATCTACTTACTGTTTTCATTGATCCCAAAAGTAATTCATGCTTGTTATAAAAACATAAACAACAAAGCAAATATCAATATAAAATAGGAATTTTCCCCTACAAACCCCACCCACACCTGCCACCAGATAAATAACTGATGGCCTTTGCTAAGCATCCTTCCAGACATCTGTGAGTACATATACATACATGAGTATGTCTATACACATCCATTTTTTCCCCACGAAAGTGTATTTTACAATTCGCTCTCATCATCTAATTGTATACACAGAAGTGTATGAACATACACAGAGAGATCTGTCTTCTCTTTAAAGAGTTGTTTAGGGCTTCCCTGGTGGCGCAGTGGTTAAGAACCCACCTGCCAATGCAGGGGACACGGGTTCGAGCCCGCATGACGCGGAGCAACTAAGCCCGTGCGCCACAACTACTGGAGCCTGCGCACCTAGAGCCCGTGCTCCGCAAAAAAGAGAAGCCACCGCAATGAGAAGCCTGCGCACCGCATCGAAGTGTAGCTGCCACTCACCCCAACTAGAGAAACCCTGCGCACAGCAATTAAGACCCAACACAGCCAAAAATTAATTAATTAAAAAAAAAAATCTGCTTAGCTTCTGATTGCAACTTTAAATTTTCTAATCCCTTTTTGAAGGCTCCTTAGGTGTTTCTACTTTTTTTGCTCTTGCAAACACTTCTGAGACACAGTCCTTCTCAATCTATCTCTTGATTGAGGGTGGGAGAACGAAAATAACCATCAACACCAAAGCCATGAACAACAGGGAAACCTTAGCCAGTTTTTTTTTAGCACACCGCTTAGAAATCCAGCCACGGTTCCCCACTAAACTCAAAAGTTTGTACTTGTCACCCCCATTTTAGGGTACCCCAGAAATTCCCCCACCCCCCCACTGAGGACTGTCTAAGCCATCACAGCATTGAAGAACTCCTGCCTCCGTATAAGAATGCGGGGGTACTTGTTTAGAACCAAGAGAGGATGTTGGGCTGGGAAAAAAATCCCATCCCAGTCTTTCCGGTTCACCAGAGGAAACCAAATGACCTGTTGAGAATAATTATTCCTCAGGCCTCAAGCCCACTTATCAACCTACCTATGACAGGACTAGACCTTTCAATGACGTTGACTTTCTGACCCTCTGGCCTCCCACTCATCAGTAGGAAGTGGTGCGTAACTGGCCTGGAAATTTCTTCAGGGTGAAAGAGTAAAACAGCCATAAACCTCACCTTAATTAGTCACTGATTACACTAACCATGCACATTCACTTTAGAGCCTCCCAGTTGATGAGTTTTCACTCCATTTCCCTTTCAAAGCCCATCCTGTTGAATATGAAATTTAGCAGAAGCCAAGACGTCTGACGTCAATACCAATTTGGAAACAAAACTAAAAAAATACAGCTCCTGTGCCAGCACTGAGGATTGAGTGAACAATCTACTTTCTGTCTTTCCCAGAGAATGATCTGGTTGGACAGTTCTTGAATTCTTACCAAAATGTGTTATTATCTATTTCCAAAATGCATTGCTACAAAACACTTTTGGTTTGATGAACTTCTTGTAGTTCAGCTTTGCAGTGAGCGTGATTTCACTGACCGGTCAATGAGCACCTAGGTGCCCAATATGAGGAAGACGGCTGCTAGGTGTGGAGGAGGTTGCCGGGATGCAAAAAACAGGATCCCCGTCCTCAGGGAGCTTAGATTTCAGTACATTTCAGTATGTGCGTAAGACTTGCACACACCATTAACACAAAGCTGAGGAAGAAGTACATTTCATTTACTTTAGGAAAAAGGAAAAGATTGGGGGAGCAAGAAACTTCAGATTATAATCAGATCAAGGAAGACTTTCATGAGAGAAGGCATTTGAGATGGTCCTTAAACGATGAGCAGTGTTTAAACTGTGGCAGGAGATGTCTCAAACTGAAGTGCCTTCAGGAGCCCAGCAGGGACCATACCCTAGCATAAATGGACTAGGTGTTAATAGCAAGTGATTGGATCTGTGCTGAATGAATTGGATATGCCCCCATTAAAAAGCAGGTAACCCAGATAAACACGTGGTACATACATACGATGGAATATTACTCAGCCATAAAAAAGAAGGAAATAATGCCATTTGCAGCAACACGGATGGACCTAGGGATCATCACACTAAGTGAAGTCAGACAGAGAAAGACAAATATATGATATGGCTTATATGCGGAATCTAAAAAAATGATACAAATGAACTTATTTACAAAACAGAAATACACTCACAGACATAGAAAACAAACTTATGGTTACCTAAGGGGAAACGTGGGGAGGATAAATTAGGAGTTTGGGATTAACATGTACACACTATTATATATAAAATAGAAAACCAAAAAGGACCTACTGTATAGCACAGGCAACTATACTCAATATCTTTTAATAACCTATAATGGAAAAGAATCTGAAAAAGAATTTATATATATATATATATATATATATATATCACTTTGCTGTACACCTGAAACTAACACAATGTTGTAAGTCAACTCTACTTCCAAAACAACTTGGTAAAAATAAAATAAAATGAAAAACAAAAGCAGGTAACAAACACTGTGCAGACCCAACAAAAGGTACGTGGGCAGACATTGGCACACTTCAACAGATGCCAGTCTGCAACAAAGGGAGAAGAGAATGGGGCATTTCAGGAAGAGGCAATGGCCAAATCAAAGGCACAGAGGTTTGAAAGAGTAGATTATACTTAAAGAAAAGAAACTAACCAGTCTGACTAGTGCACACTGGAAAGGGGAGAAAGCGGGGTGGGGGGAGATAGAAAAACAAGAAGATGGGAGAAAATAACATTCATTTAAATGCTAGCAGTCTCACCTACATTGTTTCATGTATTCTCTGCAACTGCCTTTGAAAAGTAGCTGTTATCATTCCTGTTTTAAAGAAAAATAAAACTCACATACAAAGAGGTAGGTAAATTGCCCAAAGCCACGCAGCTGAGAGTGGTAGAAGTGGGGAACAAACCCAGATTTGCCAAATTCTAAAACTTCTTTCCATTACGTCACACTCTGTGCTCTGAGCTGAGGTAGATGTGAAAAGTTCAGTCCAGATTGTGAAGGTCCTTGAACGGCAAACCAATTGGTTCAGTCAGAAATGTATTTGTACCAAATCAGATAAAAGGTTCAAAACATTAGGCTATACACATGTTCCATAAGTTATGAATATGAAGCTTCTAAACATTTCACACAAAAGAAATGCTGCTTTTACAGTACCTCTCTCTCCCTCCTTCCTACTTTTTCTGATTCCCTTTCCCCAACTCTAAGCAAATCAAGTGACACTGTGTTAATAATAAACAGGTTCTGGCGTCAAACAATTTGCATTTGAATCCTGGCTCTGCCACTACACAGCACATTATTGAGCCTCTCTGTTCCTCAATGTCCTCATCCAGAAAATGGGGACAATGATAGAGCCTACCTCATAGCATTATCATGTAGTGCTTGGCATAGAGTAAGTGTTCAATAAATGTCAGATTTTCATCTCATCTGAGCCAAAAATCCAACCTAGTTATGCCTAATGAGAAAAAGAGGAGTCTTAGTGATAGTCTCAAAGTGAGAAAATGAAAAGCCACAAATTCAGGTATGAACTTACAGAACTGGATTGCCACTGTGGCAAAGACTGTTAGTTGCTTCCCAGTAGCCCTTCTCCCCTTCTTAGTAAAGAGAACCTCAACTTTTCAGCTGAGCACATTCAACACAGAAAATACTACCTGCCTAGCCTCCCTTGCAGCTAGGTGAAGCCATGCATCTAAGTTCAAGAGAATGAGATGTAAGCAAAATGTTACATGGCACCTCTGGGAAGTCTCCTTAAGAGAGAGAGGGCACACCCTTTCCCCTGTTCTCCTCCATTCTGCTGCCTGGAAAATAGATGTGATTGCTGGAGCTGTAGCAGCCAACTTGGACTCTAGTGGTGGGACCTCCAAGATAATTTCAAAGGGCAATAAGTTTAACAATTGGTTTATATCTAGTGTGAGCTTCGCCCTCTGTAGAAATAGAAATATATTAAGACCTTTCCATTCATAGTACGAATGACTTCATAAGATCCTCTCCCAGAAAAAATATTATGACAAGATATGAACAGCATCAGGATACTGAACTCATCAACCTGTTCCCTTTGCTTATCATGATCTATAATTATCCATCTTCTCCATTCTAGTAATGTAAGCTTCATATTATTTAGTAAAAAATTCATATAATTCTTAATATGGACCAGGAACTCATCTAATGCGCATAACAACCCTGTAAGGGACGTACTATTATTAGTCCCATCTTACACATGCAGAAACTAGGGCATAGTGAGTTTAAAGTGACTTGTCTACTATCAAACAGCTGTTAAGTAGCAGTGCCAGGGTTCATACCCAGGCAGTCTGATTGCAAAATGTGTTCTTAACTGCTACTCTATGCAGCTGCTTTGTGAAAACTGTGATCTTGCGTTGCTCACCCCTTGTATTCTCAATGCCTAGTACCATGCCTGACAAATACTGAAGCCTCAGTAAATATGCATTAAATGAATGAAGGAAAGACTGACTCAGACCAAAGAACAAAGAGCAGGAATATTAGAGGACACTGAATTTCATTTCACGTACCTCACAATCTGGGCTCCAAGCCACATTCTTCCAGAGATAATAAAGGATAGAGGGACCTACAATACCGTGGATCCAGATCCTACAGGCAACGCTCTGAGAGCATTTGCTGCCTTTAACCAAGAACAGTGGCTAAGGCAAATGATAAACCTTCCCTGATAGAAACACCATGCACACTTAGCTTGCTAAGTCACAGACTGGAGAGTTATCAGAGGTGTTACAGGATTTGTCAGTAGAATCCCGTAGCACTTCTATTTGGGGACAATAGGAGAACCTTCTTGGTCCCAAAGGATTGATTTTAGGAGGTAAAGTTAGAGTTTACAAGAGCCATTTCTAGCTAGAGCTCTGCAATGAAAGTGACCCTCTCAACCTGATTTTTGTGGCCACTCTTAGGAGATGAGCTCACACTCTGGTTGATCAGTTAAACCATAAATGTAAAGACACTTCCTTTCTCTTCCTTCTCTCTTACTTTGTGCAAGAAAACAGAAAAATTTCACCCAGAGCCAGTGCAGTGACAACCACAAACTTAGGGGGATAAGAGCAATTTCTAATCCCAAGAATTGGGAAAGGGGAACAAACAGAGGCCTAGTGTCATCTTAGCTGCCAAGCTGACCTTGAAGGAGCCAAGGACCTTCAACTCCTGGTTTTAAATAAGAACGAAATGGTCTTAGGAGGGAGAAGAGAGGGTTTACTTTGTCAAAGAGCAAAAAGAAAGTTTCTTACATTCAGGGTTCAGACTATACTAAAATTTTCAAATAATCACACTGCTTTCTGAGGGCACATTCACAACTTTTATATAAACTCCAAATGTGCATTTAAACCTCTTATATACTTTGGGCTCTCCTAGTAGTCTGAGTGGCCTCAGTTCTGAGGCTGGAAGAGTCCTTTTGCCATAATGTTAATGGCTTCTTCCTAATGAAGCATCGTCCCTGCATTTGCAGATAAGAAAGCTCTTTCAACACTCCCATGAATTTTGGCCACTTTATTCCCTCTCAGTCTAGGAGTTTGTAAGACCCTTAAAACTCACATGCCTCCTCAAAATTTCATGTATGAAGAATCAGCACTAGGTAAGGATACTGACTACATAGGCCACACGTCAGAACCTTTATGGTGATATGAAGAGTAATTCAATATGGCTCCTAGCGTTATCTTCACGCAAACACATGTGCGGTTCCTGTCACCAAGTGGCTACCGTACCGGAAACAATGAACATCCCGAACTCAGCAGGACTAGTCTAATCCTACCTGAGAGCTCAGCAAAGGACAACTAACTACAGAATCTCGAAAGGAGCAAAAGAGCTTAATAGCTCTGTGAAACACGGCATTTTCTGTCATAAATAGGAGCTGTAACAAATGCTCCCACATTGACAAAATGTGAACGTGCTTGTTTTTCTAAGAATGGTTATCTATACATTCTGTCCTGGGTTGGACTTCAAATATTCCATTCCATTGTCTCCGTTTAAGTCCACTGGAATTTGTCAGACCATGTGTCCTGACTTGCAATTGGAAAATATGGTCACCACATTGATGGAGAGTTTGAACTCTGCTCGGCAGCTGTTACTCGAAAGAAAGATGAGAAAGAAAGATGAGAGCAGAATAAAAACATACCACAAGTTTGCCACCGCGGAGCTGATACAATTCAGAAGGGACAGAGGTTTTTCCCATGGCTGCAAATATGCAAACCACGCTCAGCTAAGACTCTAGCTTCTCGGTGTAAACGCGACCCTCAACAAAAAATGACATCCACCTTACTCAGAAGGAAGGGAAGTTTGCGAGCGGGTCTACTTCAGCCTCTATGATTACAGGTATTTCTCCTTTGTCAAGCCCCTCATTCTGTTTGAGTGTGGCCCTGGCACAGGGGTCATTAAAACCTCAGTATTCAAAGGGTAAGACAAATCGTTTGGAAATGTACCATGTTGATACATAGCAGAGCTTCTTCATATAAAACATCTGTAGAACAAACCAGGCTGCTTTTTCATCAAAAGGTGAAACACTACTTCGTGTCAGGGAATTTTTCACAGACCTAAAACAACTGGCAATATGTGAGATATATAGCAAGGTGGCCACGGCCTGAAAGCAAAACCACACCAGTTTTATCAATAATACCAGAAGTGAGAGAGAAAAAGGGGGGAAATACAATAGAAGCCAGATGATGCAAGAAAAAATTGAGTCATAGACAAAAAGGAAATTCTGTAAATTTAAATAATAAATGGAAATTAAAGTTTCAGAGGGGATTGCTGATCTATAGTCAAAACCTCTATTCTAACTTTGAAATCTCAGTGATAAAGTAGAGACGAAAAGAAAAAGACTCCGCAATGGAGCTTTTAACAAAAGTAAGTAAATAAGACAATGGTTTTCACGGCCATCTATATACCTTCCTACAGCTCTTAACTTCATTTCCTTTCTTAGTTCACCAAGGAAGATATTGGCAACCTACCCCCAGGATCTAGCCCAGATTCTTGTTCCTGGCACTGTGCCCCATGAACAGGATGACGCTGTGTTCTCAGTTGGTGATATTCAAGACATACATACCTTAGGTTTTTCTGGAAGGATCCATGAGACGGCTGAAAGAGGTGACAGCAATTTCTGCCATGCTTTGAAACACCCTCTCTCTTTCCAGTTGAACTTGTTTACTAACTCTGAAGTCTCCAGACCAGTCTCTAGATTCTGTAGGGTCATTGAAGTTACTCCCAATGATGGCCATTTTGAACAAATTACTCAAGTCCAAAACAACCAAAATATTGTATATACACATCTCACATTTCAATTAAATGTTCCAGCTTGGTGATAGAAAGTTCAAGTCACTGAAAACTGAGGCTCTCCAAGGCTACTGATTCCTGAGTTAGGAAGGACACTCCACCTCACAGACCAAACAATGGCCATGGCGATCTTGAAGTTCTAGAATCTTCCATCTGTGATATCATTATAGTTATTTGTTAATTATCACCCATAGACTAATAATATATTCAAGAGGGTTTGAGCATCTGTTACTCTTTGTGGTCCAGGATGCTAAGATGGGCCCATTACACAAACTAATTTATTTTCCACAGTTAACATAAATCAGTTAAAAATGACCGTACATGGTGATGAATTCTAAATAGTGGCCCATAATTAATAATGGTCATTTCAAGGACAGAACGAAGTGAGTGATCTTTCTCAAGCCTTCTAAGGACCTCTATAACACCCATCCCCCATCCCCCTCCCAGCATCTTAGACAGCCCTCACCAGTGTAGCAACAGTGGAATAAGCATGTACTTGAGAGTCAGATGGATCCAGTTTCAAATCCCAGTTGTCACTTTTTACCCATCTTGATCTGATCAAGTCACTGAACTTTTCTGAGACTCAATTTTTCTCACCCATAAAATGAAGATAACAAAAGCCATAGTATAGGGTTTTATGAGTAACATAGATATAACGGATATAAAGCACATGGCACTATGCCATGCACATGGCACAGAGTCAGAACCAGTGGCCACTCTAGAAATTCTACAGAAGAGAGGCTCGGGGTAACATTCTAGTTGGAAGGGGCAGAGGAGGGATATTGATTTGAAGCTGAGATTACATGCTGTTTTGGCATTGGTCAATTTTTATTTAATGTAGCTTGTGGTAGTAAGGAGATTAAGGCCCCCCAATAAGCCAGGCAACTCTTTGACGCTGCCACTCATGAAGACTCATAAATGTACTTCTCTTCAACGCCCACACCATCATGAAGGTCAGGTATTCAACATCTTCCAAAGCCAGGGTCCCTTTAGGAACTAACACAGTCTTCTTTAATCCTGACATTTCAACCTTCTTTGAAAACAAAACCCAGAAGGGTTTTCTTACTTGGTTTTATCCAGCTAAGGTCAACCCATTGAGGCACATTCCAAAATAAACCAGTCTCGTTACAGTAAAGTAAGTAACAAAGTAAAGGTTTCACAATCACAAGGGCTACGTACGATGCTCAGGTGCATAAATTCAAGCTATTTTTCTTTTGTAAATGATAAACAGAATTAGTAGCTCTCTTCAGTCCTCTGAATAAAACATGAAGGAGCTGAATTGATCCAAACCCGGAATGCTTCAAAACAGCTAATAACAACTGCAAAAGCCTTATAAACCTACCGTTTACCTGGACCTATATCTAGGAACCTTGGTAAGAAGCATTGTGCCACCATGCCAGTCTAGATTCGGAGGTGCCACAAGATTTTGGCTTCCTTGGCTACTACCAACTGGCAGAACAAGGAAGGAACTCCTTGATATTCAGAGAATAATTCCATTTCATTTCAAACTTGGATCCAAGCTTGGCTAATCCTATACACTGCCCCATTCAATGAACATTTACTAAGCAGTGTAGTACAATGAACCTAGTGTCTGGAGTCAGAGTGTAATAACAGATACCACTTACTGAGCTCCTATTGTGTGACAGATACTGTGCTGGGGTGTTTTATACAGGTATGTTGAAGTTTCACATCAATAATGTAAAGTGATTACTAGTAAGATTGTTTGTAAGGACTTCCCTGGCCGTTCAGTGGTAAAGACTCCATGCTTCCACTACAGGGGGCACGGGTTCAATCCCTGGCTCAGGAACTAAGATCCTGCATGCTGTGCAGCGTGGCAAAAAAATTAAAAAAAAATAAATTAAAATTGAAAAAGATTCTTTGTAGATTATAATAATGGGGCTCCCCAAATCACCCGGCTATGTTTCCTATTCTCCAAAAACCCAAATTTCTGCCTCCAAGCTACACATTCTCTATAATTCTCATGCTGATCCCTATGCTACCCATCGACACCCTCCACCCCCAGAGAGGTAATAAAAAAATAACATTTTTTAATTCCTGTCTTAATGTAGTTCCTGCATTAGAAGTTTCTAGCCACTGCACACAAAAATATGGTAGTATCTTGTCTTCATCTGAAAAGTTTTTTTCTCATTCCTTTGATTTAACCAGGAGCACCATTCACACATCAGGACACACTGAATTCATTCCCAAGAAATCTTGAAAGGTTCTTTCCAGATCTGAGAATCAAGGTACTTTCTTAGCCTCCAATCAAGAAGTATCATTTGTCCTTTCACGGCCTCATAAATTCTGACCTAGTAAACCTGGCCCAAGCTTGTACAGACAAAATTCACCAGCTTCCCAGGACAGACAGATCAGGGGCTCCAAAGTATAAGTGATGTGGACATAGGGTGTGTATGTGGCAGGGGGGTGGGAGTGGAGAGGGGGTCTTTATATGTTTGAGGACTACAAGTATTTGAAATATGAAAAGAAACTGGAAAAAATATCTCTTTAGACAGTAATTCACCCAACTGGCTAAGAATAGTTCAGAGTGGCTGGAGAGCCTGGAAGTCAAGCCTTTAAAAGTGTTTTAGGAGTTATTGAAACCAAATACAGTATTTCTAAACTCAACAGAGGAAGTAACTATTGTTTTCAATTGTAATAAATCTGGTTCATCTCTTGGATTATTTTCATCTTCAGGGTCTGGAAGCCCAGTACCAAATGTCTTCAAACAAATCTTTTTCCTCCCAGCTGTCAGAACTCTTAGCACCTAAGCAGGCCTGGGGCATTCTGGGTTCTAATCTAGGCCTTGTTGCTGACTCACCAAATGGCCATGGGAAGGAGTGTGAGGTCCTGGCTCCAGAGTCTGTCAGTATTGGCAGTGGTCAGAATACAAGTGGGATCAGTAGGTGAAACCCGCCTGTTTCCACGCTAAGGGGGAACAGACAGAGAATAATTAGTAGAAATGAGACAATCTGAAGTCCAGAGTAGGGCCTCTCCCTGTGTACTCTGAGAGGACCCCTTTTCCTTACTCTTACCAGCAGGAAATATCGGCTTAGTTAATCAACAACATGGATCTTGGCAAGCAAGCTGGAGGAGAGAATTTATGTTATTTTTCTTTGGTGAGAATGAACTTACCAAAGAATAAAAGGCAGATGCCTCGGGCTTCCCTGGTGGCGCAGTGGTTGAGAGTCCGCCTGCCGATGCAGGGGATGCGGGTTCGTGCCCCGGTCGGGGAAGATCCCAAATGCCGCGGAGCGGCTGGGCCCGTGAGCCATAGCCGCTGAGCCTGCGCGTCTGGAGCCTGTGCTCCGCAACGGGAGAGGCCACGACAGTGAGAGGCCCGCTACCGCAAAAAAAAAAAAAAAAAAAAAAAGGCAGATGCCTCAGTGTTATAGGTAATACGGTGGACTATTCTGGAATTATCTATAGACTCCTATACTGATACAGAGCCCCTCCAACCTATGCTTTTCTTCAAAATCTCTGCTCTCATACTCAAAACTGTGGAATGAATGAATGAACAAATAATGAGATTGTCCTACTTACCCACCTTAGAAACTTAGAGAGCAAAAGAGTGATTGTCAAAGCTTTAGAAACTCACAAGAGCTCCTACACTGGGGGGAGCAAAACAGTTATAGATTTATAAGGTAGATACTGCAGACAAGCACTTGTCTTGGCATCAGAAGAGGTGGATGTGAGTCTCGGGTTTGCCTACTTACTTAGTAGTTGAGCCCTTGGAATTGACCAGTTTGCTGCCATCTAGTTCATATTACTGTGGCTCATTCATACATTCAGTCAGTCATTCATTTAACTAAGAATTCTTTTTTTTTTTTTTAACTAATAATTCTTGAATGTTAACTGTATCCCAGATTCTGTACTAGGCAATGAGGCAGAGAAAGAGGAATAAAATAAAGCCCTGGGCTTCTTTCCAAATGCAGCCTCTGAAACACATGTATAAATAGAAACACCATCATGATGACATTTGAGCTTCCTTAATAACATAGCTGCCATTTATTGAGCATCGTGCCAGGAACCCTCCGTAAATTATGACATCCCGTAAAAATCGGCATTATCATATTCATTTTACATATGAGATAACTATAACTCCGTGAGGTTGAGAATCTTGCCCAAGGTCACACGTCTTGTAACTGGCTGAGCTGGGATGTCAATCCAAGAGAGTCTACCTCTAAACCCGTGCTTTTTCCGCCCTATCACACTGCCCGTGTGTGATGTGGCTATTAGCCAAACGGCTGCTTATTTTCGATCAAGCATACAAGTGGTAAACAAAAGTATATTTTGCCCTATCCAGCTTCTGAGAAGGACAACAAATATTTGTGAACTCAGTCCTGGCACAATGCAAGCTGTCTGAATCATCCCCTAGAACTGAAGGTTGAAAATGAAGATGACTAAAATAGTCCTGGGCAAAAAAGACACATCAGCCTAATCATGGCCTGATAAGATGACATGCAGCATTTATTACCAGTGGAGAGAGACTTGATGTGCAAGGTCTCTGGGACTCAGTGTCAGGCCAATTCTGGATTGAAGGGACAAATGGACTTCCATTCTTCCTTCAGGGATTATCATGATCATTTAGCATCACTGGTGACAGGGCAGTCCGGTCAGAATGTTGCATGAGCAGTAGTTTTCTGGATCGCTTGTGTTGATACAGGTCAGTGGACAAAGAAACCTTAAAATTCCTCCTCCCATAAGTCATGGTTGCTACCATAAGGTCCAAGTTTAAGCATTAACTCTTCACTGATTCATATTCAGACAGCGGTAACATTTCTGCTACAACTGTGTAGCAATCCGAACAAGAAACTGCATAAATGATTCAAAGAGTGTGCTCACTGACTCTCAGTCACAAAAGGTCAGGGCCGAAATGAAACTTCAAGAGCATGCGACTCAACTCTCACTTTACAGATGAGAAAACTGGAGCTCAGCACAAGGAAGTGACTTCCTCATGGTCACAGTAATCACCTACTACATACTGTTAAAGAAGTAAGGGGAGAAAGGATGAGGTAATGGAGGTGAAATAAATTCCTCATCCTTCTCGGTCAAAAATTAAAAAAAAAAAAAAAAACAAGGTACAAACAAGTTATTTTGTGTTAGAGATGTAACCAGCAGACGAGCTGAAAAGAAAAGCAGCCCTGATACAGCTACTGACTAGCTGTGTGACCTTGAGTAAACTCCCTGGGCCTCAGTCTTGTCATCTATAGCAGGGGTCCCCAACCACTGGGCCACACGGTCCGTAGCCTGTTAGGAACCAGGTGCACAGCAGGAAGTGAGCGGTGGGCGAGCGAGTGAAGCTTCATCTGCCGCTACCCATCACTCCCATCGCTCCCTGTCGCTCCCTGTTACTCCTATCGCTCCCATCCCCGTCGCTCCCCATTGCTCCCCATCGCTCCCCATTGCTCCCATCGCTCGCATCACTCCCATCCCTGTCACTCCCTATCACTCCCCGTCGCTCCCGGTCGCTCCCCATCACTCCCCATTGCTCGCATTACCGCCTGAACCTTCCCCCCACCACCCCGATCGTGGAAAAATTGTCTTCCATGAAAGCAGTCCCTGGTGCCAAAAAGGTTGGGGACCTCTGCTCTATAAAATGGGGGTAACTGTCATTGCACGGCTCATTTCCTAAAGTTCTTAGGAAGAACAAACAGGAGAGTAAATGTAGGAAATGGTAATAGTTCTCAGCCCCAAACAGGGATGGTTTCTAAGCCATTTCTCCCATTCATTTATATAATAGGGCCTCCAGAACAGGCCCCACAAAACCTACACTGGCTTCCTTCCCCAGAATGTCACCCAATGCTAGGGTGTACTCCTTCTAGTCTCTGGCTAGAAAAAATTTAAATCTGGGAGGTAGAAGTGCAATTAGAAAATATCTAACTAAGGTTCTCTCTCTCCCCTCTAATCCAGATCTTCTACCTGTTACTAGGTTTTCTCTTTGGGGTTTGAGATTCCTTCTTCTAGAATGACTCATTGTAAAAGGGGGAAAAAAATCCAAACCTGATTTTCCTCCCTTTGTCACAGAGGCACCGAGTAGGGTGTCAATCAATGTCAGTGGACACATATCCTTCACTCTAAAGGGTTTTAATTACAAGCTGGCAGAGAGTCAGTAGCTGGCGGGGCTAAGAACTGTCACCCCAGGAATCTGTTGTGGTGCTAACACACAGGAGAAAAACATCATCTGTGCTCCTCTGTCCTATATTTTTTATTCATGAGTCTGAAAGGAAACTGTGGCTCTACCATTCTAATCTCTGGAGACATGCTTATGTACACACACAGGCAAACACATACCACATAAGCACGCAGGCAGGCACCCTCCCTGGCTGGGTGAAAAAATAGTTTCTAGCCCTCGGAGAGGTTTTTTGCATTAACGGATTGGG
This sequence comes from Globicephala melas, assembly GCF_963455315.2. Classification (NCBI taxonomy): domain Eukaryota; kingdom Metazoa; phylum Chordata; class Mammalia; order Artiodactyla; family Delphinidae; genus Globicephala; species Globicephala melas. Next base: position 28,791,367 of record NC_083335.1, on the reverse strand, counting down.
TAGTCCCACTACGCAGAAAATCAGAGTGACATTCTTTAGAGAAATGCACACTTGTTCCAATTTTCTTGTCTAAATTATCCAAAACCCTTACACTCTTAATATGGTTCACTTAAAGATCATTACTCATGTTCCTGAGTGGGCTGCAGAGAGATCGTGCCTACGCAAGACATGCTTCTGGGTGTTGGAAAATGACAGGAGTGAGCTACAGTACTGAATGTTCTGAAATTAACTCAAACTTGCAAAGTTCCATCAGCACCATATAAGGGAAGATATTTATCCTGCAGCTGAAGTTGGGGAGTGGGAGGCAGGGGGAGGGGGAGGCAGAGGGATGGGGGCATTAAGTGATTTACAACTGAAAATGTTCAGATCAGCAGACAGGCTAAAGGTCCCATAGGATGTTGGTAACAACTGACAATACAGCCATTGGTAGTTGTGTTTAATATAAACCAAGAACACGGGGCTTCCCTGGTGGCGCAGTGGCTAAGAATCCGCCTGCCAATGCAGCGGACACGGGTTCAATACCTGGTCTGGGAAGATCCCCCATGCCGCGGAGCAACTAAGCCTGTGCGCCACAACTACTGAGCCCGAATGACCAACTACTGAGGCCCGTGCACCTGGAGCCTGTGCTCTGCAACAAGAGAAGCCACCGCAATGAGAAGCCTGCGCACCGCAACGAAGAGTAGCCCCCGCTCGCCGCAACTAGAGAAAGCCCACACGCAGCAACGAAGACCCAACACAGCCAAAACTAAATAAATAAAATAAATTTTTTAAAAATTATGTACAAAAAAACCACAAGAATGTCAAATTAGAAGAGTTTACTAAAAAAAAAAAAAGTCTGTGAATTTCTCCCAACTTCATTATTTTATTTGGCACATAAAGACCATTTGTCATGTGTCATTTCTAAGTAAGATCAAACAAGCATTCGTTTGAAAGAAACTGAAGAAATGATCACCTGAACATGTAGGTAGAAATGATTATCTTTAAAAAGGGATGCAAAACCCAATTAAAAGCTTCTTGTACCTTATAATACTCCGCAAAGAAGCGACTAAGGTCTTAATTAGCTTTCCTCCTTATCTCTGGTAAAACAGGCCCGCAAAGTTTTCTGTGTCAGTTCCACAAAGGCATTCGAAAAATATGTGATCACCCACATGGAAGATGTGTAAGCTCATTTCCATCCTATTTGAGACTTATTGCCAGCAATGTGTGGACGTTTGTACATTTTGACGAATAATTATGGAAAGTTATGAGAAATGCTGTTAGGAAAATTGGTTCCATTCGATTAAGAAGGAATATTCTTCCAATATTTCTGTAGGCAGAGGTCTAATATCATAATAAGCATGATTCACAAAATGAATTTCAAGTCATTTTAATGGAAATTATTCCCTAAACTAGGATGATATATTCTCTCTCATCCAGAATTCGATTCTGCTCCATTGTATTCTTAAAAACACAATCAGAAGTTAATTGAAATTTATTTTTAGAATATTTGATGCGCACAAAGGATCTATTTTTGAAGAATGCCCTAAATGAAGGTATCTGCAGACATCCTGTGTCGCTTCCCACTCTCCATTAGCCAACTCCAACGTTCTCATACTTCGGTGAATGCATCCCTTACCAAACACAAATAAGTATGGTACAGCTTCTACTCAGAAGACTTTGTTGCCAATCTTTCCATATTAATGGTTATTACCTCCAGCTGAAATGCACAAATTTAAAGTCTGACTCATCTAAAATCACACAGCTCTTGTTTGAGTCTGAAGCTACCGTCATCAAAAAGGAGGTCAATTTACCTCAATGCCCTCTCGCTGCAAATGCAAAACAGGCTTCCCGGAGGTAGAATATTCGGGTCGTGGCCGGCCAAGAGATGGCTTTTTATCATGCAGAATGTTTCTCTGTTATTATTATTGCTGTCCTCTTTTTCCTAGTCCAAAAATATTGACAAGAGAAAAGGGAGAAAACAAGGGATTAGTCAAGCTCCTCTCTCACATTCTGTCTGACCTTAACCTGCCTACCTCTCAGTGGTAAAGTGCTCTTTGCTTGCCAGCAGCCTTGGAGCGGGCCCCAGGCCAGCGGTACCCAGCTGCTTCTCTGGAGCCTGGATCTGGCTGTGCAGCTGCCCCAACTCTGCCCAGAGATGATCTGAACATCAATCACTGCCTCACTTTCAACCGGTGTGGAATGTAGCCCAGGAAGCGACGTATGAATTTTGCTTCCCACAGAATTCAGAGCTGTGCTTCCTATAGATGAACTACACGGCCGGCCTGTTTTAACCACCTCCGTCCCACTTTGTAGTCTGTCTTCATTCATTTTATACAGGTCTCCCCGCCCAGAGCTGCATCAAGACAGTCCCATAGTTTCGAATTGTACCATTTGACTAATCGTTATACACTGTTAAAGTAGCCATTTTTTAAACACAGAGGGGGGGAAAAACTCATTATTCAGCATAATAATAATTACTATTATTTGGCATGATAATAATAACAATGATAATAGCAGCTATTATTAATCAAGTGCTCGCGTGGTTCAGACAACATGCTTTATGGACCTTATTTCATTAAATCCCTACAAAATTCCCGTGAGGTCGATTGCCTTCATTTTACAAATAGGGAAGCTGTGACTCAGAACAATTAAACAATTATTCAAAATCATAGCAGCTGGTAAATAAGAGCGATGGGATTTAAACCCTATTCTGTCTCCTTCCCAAATGCACACTCCTGACCTCCAAGTTTACGATTCTTAACCCAGTCAGCACATTAGAATCACAATCAAATTTGTATCTCTAGAAGCGGGACCCAGGCATTAGTAATTTTTTAAAGACTCCCAGGTGTTTCCATAGAGCTAAACAATTCCTGAAGTTTTACTGAAATTTTATTCTCAAAAATATTTGTGAAAAAAAAAAAATATTTGTGGTACACTTTGGTTACTTACAGGCTGCTGCATTCGAAAAATTCAGTTTTCCACACATGAGTCTTCTTGGATACTCACACAAAACACTTCACTTCCAGTCACCGAGTGTGTGGTTTTTCCCCACATCAAGCAATTCTCTGCGACACCAGCTGGGTGTCCTACAATTTAACTCGAATCTGATACTACCTACATGGAGATAGTGTCCGATTTCACAGGTTAAGGGCTCAGTCCCATAAGATGGCCCATCCCCCAACAGACACACACACTTCAGACGCCGGTCCCAAGTCCAGGTTATTCCCTGTGCTTCTGACCGGCTGACTATAGATCAGAAGTCCCCACGACGCCCCTCCTTGGGCTCTTGACCCATAGAACTCAAGGAAACACTTACTTACGTTTAGCAGTTTATTACAGGTTGTGATAAAGGATACAGATGAACATCCAATGGAAGAGATGCATAGGAGAAGGCATGGTGTGTCCGTGCCCTCTCCAGGCCCAAAACTCTGCCCAAATCTCCACGTGTTCACCGACCTGGAAGTTCTCCAAACCCCGTCCTTTTGGGCTTTTATAGATGCCTCATTATTTAGGCATGCTTGGTTAAATCATTGGCTATTGTCAAAATTCAACCTCCAAAGGCCTCTCCCCTTTCCAGAGGTCAGTGGGTGGGACTGAAAGTTCCAAGCCTCTAATAATGTGGTTGATTCACCTGGCAACCAGCCCCCATCCTAACTGCTTTCCAAAAGTCACCTCATTAACATAGCAAAAGACACCTTTAAGGCTTTCGACACTTAGGAAATTCCAAGGGGTTTAGGAGCTGTGAGCTTAGAACTGTGGAGGAAGACCAAACATATGTAAAAAATACCTTTTAGTCATCTAAATGACCAAATTTATATTTCTTATAAATCACAATATCTCAGTGGACCCCCTGGTCTTCGAACATAGATCACGAGCAAAATGATCATAAAAGTCAAAAGATATTCACTCAGTTATTAGTAACTATCCAGTCCATTATATTACATGAAAATGTCTCCCAGGGCGAGGCCACTCAGGTTTCCAGGCTTCCGTTTGATCTTGTCAGCTAAGGGGCCAAGTTTGATCTTAGGCAAGTTATTCCCATTTCCCCTGTGTCACTATCCTTGTGATGGAGGTGGACTGGATGAGCTCTAAAGATCCCAGGATACATGGTTTAAGTTGAAATTTGGGAAGATCCATTTACTTTAAAACCTAAAGCTGGGCGTTCCCCGGTGGTCCAGTGGTAAAGAATCCGCCTTCCAATGCAGGGGACGCAGGTTTGATCCCTGGTCGGGGAACTAAGATCCCACATCCCACATGCCACAGGGCAACTAAGCCCACGAGCCTCAACTAGAGAGAAGACTGTGCGCCTTAACGAAAGATCCCACGTGCCTCAGGGAAGATCACGCGTGCCGCACTAAGACCCAATGCAGCCCCCCAAAATAAGGAAAATAAATAAATATCTTTTTTTAAAAAGACACATCTTTCTTATTTAAAAAAACCCCTAAAGCTAGCCAATTTTACTGGTCATATAATTGGAGCTAACTCTTTCAACACATTTTGATTTTCCCAGCTGGACAACTCATCCTACCCTTTGGTTTCCTGACGCTGGCCAGAATTTCTAGTGACCCTTGCCCACGTGCTCACCTAAATCCTTACTCTTCAGGCATAAGTAGCCACCACTACCCTCACTGTCATTGTTCTTTTCATTCTTTCAACAAATATTTACAGAGTAAATATTCTGGGCCTGGCTCTGTTCTAGGAGCTGTGAATATAACATTGAAAAAATAGACAAAAATCCTGCCCGCAGAGAGTTTATATTCCAGTAGAGGGAGATAGACAGCAAATGACTAAATAAATATTTCGTCTCTCTGGTGGTGACAAGTGCTAAAGAGAAAAAGAAGGCAGAATACAGAGCTAGAAAGCCAAGGGTGTCATTTTGGATAAGGTGTTCAGGGCAGGCCCCTCCGAAGAGGGTGTGGTTGAACAGAGGCTTGAGTGAAGGGAAAGGACGAGATCATCTGATGGAAGCATGTTGCAGTCAGCTGGAATAGAACAGTTTTCTAGAACCACACTGCACAACTTCAGGGAACTCCTCATGGGTGAGGGCTGGGCTAGGGCTGAAGCTGCAGCTGTGCAGTTTCGAGATGAGAATAGTTCACCTTAGCCTAACCTGGCCTTTTAGCTCCGACTTCCAAGGCCTTTGCTGTCACATACTCATTGAAATAACCTTTGAGAGAGGTCTGTTTAGCAAAAGAAGCAGGTTAACAAACACAGTAATAATTAAAGGCATGCTAGTAAGAGAACAGAGTTACAGTCAAACAGGCGATCTGACCTCAACTCTATCCTATAATAGGTGTTTGACCTTAACCAAGATACATCATGTCGCTGTACCTTAGTTTCCTTGTCTGGAAAACAAGGAGTGTAAAAAGCAAACAAATGAAAGCTTTTACAATATCTCGTGTAAAACAATTGCTCAATAAAATAATTATTGTAATTGAAAACATGGGGGTTGTATGGGAACTAGTCCTAGAGACAGGCAACCTGAGATGAAGTCCCAGCTCCATCACTTCCTAGGCATGTGACCATGAATAAGTCGCTTAACTTCTCTGAGCCTCACATTCCTCATCTATAGACATGGGGATAATAATTCATGCCCGACCTCAAGGGTTGTTACATTTAAAAAGATTGGAAATTGTAGAACACTGTTTAAACATTTGGGGTCTTTCTTTTTTTTTTCAACTAGATGAGAGAATACAAAGGTCGAGGGTAAGATATGATCTGAGAACTTGTATTGGCTCAAAACTCAGGATCATACATTTAGTGATTCTTGGCAACACAAATAGCCATTCTAGGACAATTTTTACAAAATCACAACGACGGGTGATTCAGGTCCTCTTTAACACTAATCCTTAACTTTTCTGGTCACCCGAATCGAACAAAATTATTTTTTCTATGTAGAATTATTGAAGCACAGATGTCTACAACCGGAGGGATCTTAGAGTTCTTCTAGTCCAATCCTGTCTTTGCACAAGTAAGGAAATTGAGGCCCAGAAAGGTAAAGTGCCTAGGCAAAGCCACACAGGGAGTCAGGGAGAGATCCAGAAGCAGAATCAGATCCCCCGACACCCCCCCTCCGCCCCCCACCCCCAGGCTCTTCATGTTTTAGGAATCTTCTTTTTTCCATCCTGTTTCTAAGCTTCAGTCCCACCTATTTTATTGCATTTTGAAAGGGGTCTTTGCTTACAAAAGCACTCCCTGGGTATTTTTCTTAAATAAGAGACCTATGCTTCCTCATCCGATCGTAGCCACATGCACACATGAAAATCTCGTATTGCAAATCTGTCCTAATAGTTCACGTTGGTGCTTGAAACGGTACCAACAGTTGGACTGCATTCAATTATATAGTAGTTTCTCTGAGGCCATTTAAACAGACTACAATAAAATTCCTCTTACCCTTAGAAAAATCCTATTTGAATAAAAGAAAAAAGAAAGGAACAAGCAGCTTTGTCAACCAAAAACCATTAAAACCCACAAATGGGTTCAATTGCCAGAAAAATTCTAGCATGCCCAGAAACAACAAAGCACAGATCTGGCCAAAGGCGGGCCAAATGGGAGGATTCCTGTGGAGAAGAATAGGAAGTACCGTACAGACAGACAAGACTTGTCATCTCACTTGACACTTTCTTCCAAAGCCCTGGAAGCACTAAAGTGGCAGATCTGGTTTTCCCTAATGACACCACGCTGTGGGGGAATAATGAACCAAGGCTTCTCGAATGGTCTCCAAGGAGCCTGCAGCATAACATGCTCAATGGAGAATGTCCTATAAAGCCCATATTCCACCTACGGGGAAGTTCCGGTGACATCATCTGAAAGGCTTGGTCAAGGTGAAGAGGTCAGTGCAGTGTGAGAATGTTCTACAGCACAACACTAATAGAAAATCTCACAGAAACAATTTATTTTCTTTCCTAGGGATTCAGGACCAGCTCTGTCGTTCAAGAAACTGACACTCTCCAACTGCTTAACTAAATTAAATTTTAGAAACGTTTCCTGCTGAGGCAGCACCTCTTTGTGTGAAACCAAAGGAAGAAAATGACCCTACAGCCCACACGGTGCTTCCTTCCGCTCCACCCCACTGGTCCATAGGCCTTGTGTGCGGTCCACTGACAGTGCTTTCCTCCCCGGGGGCAAAAAAGATCACATGTCGTTTCAGATGCTAATGCTGAAGTTTATAGTATTGTTGATCACAGTGATAATAGATCATGTTTATTGAACACTTCACTCTGCAAGGGAACTCCTGCGAGCTCACTTAATGCTCACAGCATTCTCTGAGGTAGATACTAGGATAGCTTACTTTTACAAATAAAGAAACTGAGGCTCAAAGAGATGAAGCAACTTGCCTGAGGTTACAGGACTAGTGAGTGATGAGTAGGAATTATTCCTACCTAATATGTCTGCAGGACCTACATTTTTAACTATTTATTCCTGGTGTTAGAGGTCAAAAGCCTATATGACCTAAAGCAAAGTAGTAACTCAAGCTTAGGAGCAAGGACAAAAGACAAAGATTGCTAAGAAGATTCTGTACACGGTCTCCAGAAAACCTCCCCTCTGATGGTTCTTGCAAATAATGCACTTCTCTCAACAGATTATCACATCCAAATGTATAGAAATAAATATATAGAGAGAGTTGCACAACACTGTGAACGGACTAAATGCCATGAAATTGTACACACTTTTAAATGGTTAATTTTATGTGATGTGGATTTCACCTCAGTAAAAATAACACCTGTATTTAGAAAGATTTTTTGTAGTATTTTCTCCAGCTTTACGGAGGTATAATTGACGATCAAAAGCTATATATACCGGGACTTCCCTGGTGGTGCAGTAGTTTGGATTCTGCGCTTCCACAGCAGGTGGCGAGGGTTCGATCTCTGGCCGGGAAACTAGGATCCCACGTGCGGCACGGCCAAAAAAACAAAAGCTATCATACAATTGACCCTTGAACAACATGTTTGAACTCCGCATGTCCACTTATACATGGATTTCTTTAGATGAATATGTATTATAGTACTACACGATCCACGGTTGGTTGAACCCATGGATGTGGAACCACAGATAGGGAGGGCCGAGTCTAAAGTTATACTGGGATTTTGCAAAGGGCCAGTGCCCCTAACCCCCGAGTTGTTCAAGGGTCCACTGAACTTAAGATATGTAACCTGATGACCCAATATATGTATACGTTGTGAAATATTCACCACAAATCACCTCACACAGTTACTGTTTTACTTTTTATGGAGAGAACACCCAAGATCTACCCTCTTAGCAAATTTCAAATACACAATACAATATTGCCAACTATGGTCACATTGTTGCACGCTGGTTCTCTAGAACTTACTCATCTTGCATAACTGAAAGAGAAAATTCATATGTTATTCTTATTTATGGGAAACTTCTTCCCTCAAAAAACGATGAAAAATTTTCCATGCACTTTGAAAAAATAAATATATGGGGGAGGGAGGCAGGAAGAGCTTCTACTTGAAGTTAATTTCCTGATAACATATGGAGAAGCTCAGTAAAGCTATTTCCACTTTGAAGTGAAGTAAGTCAGAAAGAGAAAAACAAATACCGTATGCTAACACATATATATATGGAATCTAAAAAAAAAAAAAAATGGTTCTGAAGAACCTAGGGGCAGGACAGGAATAAAGACGCAAATGTAGAGAATGGACTTGAGGACACGGGGAAGGGGAAGGGGAAGCTCGGATGAAGTGAGAGAGTGGCATGGACATATATACACTACCAAATGTAAAATAGATAGCTAGTGGGAAGCAGTCGCATAGCACAGGGAGATCAGCTAGGTGCTTTGTGACCACCTAAAGGGGTGGGATAGGGAGGGTGGGAGGGAGGGAGACGCAAGAGGAAAGAGATATGGGGATATATGTATATGTATAGCTGATTCACTCTGTTATACAGCAGAAACTAACACAACATTGTAAAGCAATTATACTCCAATAAAGATGTTAAAAAAAAAAGAAAAAAAAGAACCTAGAATCTCAGAATTAGAAAAGATCAGAGAGGTCATCTAGGCAACCTCCTTCCCAAAGCAGGAATCCTTCCTACACATAATCATCCTTGATCATATTCCTTGATATATAACCATCCAGCTTCTGTTTAATATTTCCAGTGACTAGGAACCCACTATTGAAAACCTGGCTGTTCTACCTGTAAATAGATCAGATTAGTAGAAATGTCATGCTTATGTTGGATTAAATCTGCTGCCCTGGTGCTTCAGTGCATATTTCTGCTTTAACCTTTTAAGCTGTTCCGTCCAATTCAGCAGTCAGTAATCGTATATGACTATTTGAATCAAAAGTCATTCCTATTAAATAAAATTAAAAATTAAAAAATGTAAATGTCGGTGCCTCAGATGCAATAGCCATGTACCAGGTGCCCAATAGTCATACGTGGCTAGTGGCTGCTGTATTGAACAGTGAAGCCATATAAGACTTCCATCAGGGCTTCCCTGGTGGCGCAGTGGTTGAGAGTCCACCTGCCGATGCAGGCGACACGGGTTCGTGCCCCGGTCTGGGAAGATCCCACATGCCGCGGACCGGTTGGGCCCGTGAGCCATGGCCGCTGAGCCTGCGCGTCCGGAGCCTGTGCTCCGCGACGGAAGAGGCCACAGCAGTGAGAGGCCCGCGTACAGCAAAAAAAAAAAAAAAAAAAACAAAGACTTCCATCACTGCTCTATAGCAAAACAGAATATCTACTACTTTTTCCACATGAAAAGCTATCTAAATGTTCCCCCTCAGTCATTTCTTTTTTTTAAATTAATTAATTTATTTTTAATTTTTTAATTAATTTGTATTGGAGTATAGTTGTTTTACAATGTTGTGTTAGTTTCTGCTGTATAGCAAAGCAAATCTGTTACATGTATACATATATCCACTCTTTTTTAGATACTTTTCCCATATAGGTCATTACAGAGTACTGAATAGAGTTCCCTGTGCTATACAGTAGGTTCTTATTAGTTATCTATTTTATATATAGTAGTGTGTATATGTCATCACTTCTTATCCAGAATAAATTGCCCTAGTTCCTTCAACTTCCGGGAATGGCGCATTGGTTTTCTATGGTTGCCTAACAATTACCCCAAACATGGTAGCTTAAACAGCATTCATTTATTATCTCATGGTTCTGGAGGTTGGAAGTCAACAGGCTCACCTGGGTTCTGAGCTCTGGCGCTCCTCACAAGGCAAAATCCAATTGTCGACAAGACCGGGCTCCTACATGGAAGCTCTGGGAGAGAATCTTCTTCTAGGCCCATTCAGGTTGTTGGCAGAATCCAGTTCTGTGTGACTCTGGGAGTGAGTTCCCCACTTCCTTTCTGGTTGTCAGCCGGGTCTGCTCTCAGTTTCTATAGGCTCCTTGCATGTGGGCCCCTCTTTCCCCTCCACCATCAAAGCCAGCAAAGGTGCATGAAATCCTTCTGATGCCCCAAATCCCTGTGAACTTCCTATTATGCTACCAGGCGGAGAAAACTCTGTTTTTAAAGGGCTCGTGTGATTAGAATGGTCCCACCTGGATGATTTCCTTATCATAAGGTCAACTTATTAGGAACCTGCAAAATGTCATTTGCAGATATGTCGTGATAGTCACAGTCTGGGGATTAGAGTGGGAAATCTTGGGGAGCTGTCTTAGAATTCAGCCTACCACAATGATTTCCTGTAACTATCTAATCATGGTTATGATACCTGTACTTTCTAAAGAGCTGTAGGTATAGTGATTATAGTCAATAATACTGTATTACAGACTTCAAAGTTGTTAAGAAACTAGATCTTAGGGGGCTTCCCTGTTGGCGCAGTGGTTAAGAATCCGCCTGCCAATGCAGGAGACAGGGGTTCGAGCCCTGGTCCGGGAAGATCCCATATGCCATGGAGCAACTAAGCCCCGTGCGTCGCAACTACTGAGCCTGCACTCTACAGCCCACAAGCCACAACTACTGAGCCCATGTGCCACAACTACTGAAGCCTGCGCGCCTAGAGCCCGAGCTCTACAACAAGAGAAGCCACTGCAATGAGAAGTCCGCGCACCGCAACGAAGAGTAGCCCCTACTTACTGCAATTAGAGAAAGATCGTGCGCAGCAACAAAGACCCAACACAGCCAAAAATAAATAAAATAAAATAAATTTAAAAAAAAAAAAAAAAAAGAATCCGCCTGCCAATGCAGGGGACACGGGTTCAAGCCCTGGTCCGGGAAGATCCCACATGCTGCAGAGCAACTAAGCCCGTGCGCCACAACTGCTGAGCCTGCACTCTAGAGCCCGCGAGCCACAACTACTGAGCCCACGCACCACACCTACTGAAGCCCGTGTGCCTAGAGCCCATGCTCCACAACAAGAGAGGCCACTGCAACAAGAAGCCCACATGCCGCAAAAAAGAGTAGCCCCCGCTCATCACAACTAGAGAAAGCCCGCGCGCAGCAACAAAGACCCAATGCAGCCAAAAATAAATAAATTATAATGAATAAATTTTAAAAAAAAGAAAAAGAAACTAGATCTTAATTATTCTCACCGAAAAAAAGAAATGATTATGTGACATGACAGAGGTGTTAGCTAACACTATGGTGGTAATCATACTGCAATATATAAATGTATCGAATCAGTACATTGTACACCTTAAACTTATAAAATGTTCTATGTCAATTACATCCCAGTAAAAAAAATTTTAAATAAAGAGCTGTTGGGCCCAGGTCATTTCTTTCTTTGTGTTTTACAAAAAAAAAGAGGTGCTACCTCATCAGGAAACATTTCTGAAGTTCAATTCCAACCAAACTTTAAGTTGCATGTGTGCAGGTTGAGGCCTCCTGGAGATGAGTAGTCAGAGGAATGCAATCAAAACTCAAAAGTAAAGATCTTTTTCCACCAATTCACTATTCAAAGGAACTAGGAGATCACAGTTATTAATTTAATGATGTTAATATGTGCTGAACTCTTGTTCAATTGAAAAACCTGAATTAAGAGAGTTTAATGGGATTGACTTTGCATGCCTAAAACATAAAGCTTATTAAGAGGAAATACAGCAGATTTTAATAATTAAAAATTTAACACAAAATCAAGCAAAATTAGTACCCACAGTAGCTTTAGAAAAAGGTTAGCAAAACATTACATTTAATGGTAATATAAAATAATGATATTTCCCATTACTCTTACCTGATTACCCTTGCTAATTCTTTCAAAATGTCAAGTTTCACAAAAATATTTCCCTCCTTTGTGGCTTCATGGAAAAGACAGCTACTAGGCCTTGGGACACCTTAGAAGCAGTGGAGTAATAGTTTTAAAAGTTTGAATCCTCCTAAGCAAGAAAATGTTCAAATGGTGAGCCAGTGACAACATTCTCCCAGTCAGAAGTAACAACTGGGGGAAAAATACAAAATGTATCTCACTGCCACCAAGCATCCTCCCTTGGAGAATTCATGGAGCTCCTATGCACATAGGCCCATGTATGGTCCCTGGATTCATGTTTTCTAGCACATTTCCTTCCTTTGTAAAAAGCAGTAGAGTGATCTCATCTACCTTACGCACCTCAGGGGCACAGGGTAGATGAGAAGGAACAAAACAATAATGGCTTGAATGTGCTTTTTTCCCCTCCAGGCTTATTGAGGTATAATTGACAAATAAAAATTATATATGTTTAAAGTGTACAATTTGATGGTTTTTTAAATTAATTTTTATTGGAGTATAGTTGCTTTACAATGTTGTTAGTTTCTGCTGTACAGCAAAGTGAATCAGTTATACGTATACCTATATCCCATCTTTTTAGATTTCCTTCCCATTTAGGTCACCACAGAGCACTGAGTAGAGTTCCCTGTGCTATACAGCAGGTTCTCATTAGTTATCTATTTTATACATAGTAGTGTATATATGTCAATTCCAATCTCCCAATTCATCCCTCTCCCCCTTCCCCCCTTGGTATCCATAAGTTTGTTCTCCACATCTGTGTCTCTATTTCTGCTTTGCAAATAAGTTCATCTGTACCATTTTTCTAGATTCCACATATAAGCAATATCATACGATATTTGTTTTTCTCTTTCTGACTTACTTCATTCTGTATGACAGCCTCTAGGTCTACCCATATCTCTGCAAATGGCACTATTTCGTTCCTTTTCATGGCTAATATTCCATTGTATATATGTACAATTTGATGTTTTGATCTATGTATACATTGTGAAATGATCACCAAAATCAAACTAATTAACACGCCCATCATCTCACATAATGGCCATTTTCTTTTCTTTTCTTTTCTTTCTTGGTGGTGAGAACACAAGATCTATGCTCTTAGAAAATTTCAAGCATACAATGCAGTATTGTTAACTGGTATCACACTGCTGTACGGTAGATCCCCAGAACTTATTCACCTTGTGTATCTGAAACTTTGACTACTCTTATCAGTGCATGGAACAGAGTAGGAAGCTACTTCACTGAATTCCTCCAACTTCAGGCAAAGCCACAGGGACATATTGCTCTCCAATTTCCTCATCTTGAAACTGGAGACAATATATGGATAAACAATTTTAGAATAAACTATGACCTATAATTAACATACTTTTCTACTCTCCTGGACAATAATGTTGTTTTGAGTGAAAAAAAGTTCATAAGCACCCTATGAATGGATGACACCCAGACAAAGGAGGGGTCCTCAATTACTATTTCCAATAGTGTAAACTGACCCCAAAATCTGCTCCCAGCATCCCTTATCCCCAACATCCAACAAGATGCCATTCCTGTTTAGAGGTAATCCTTTAGGACTAGCTTTCACAAGATACCAGTATCTCCACAATGTCTACCAAGTCCTACTACCTCCAAGGGAGCCGTCCCTTCTTTGACATCCCTGTTTCAGATTTTCCCAAGGTCCATTTTCTTCAGTATTGACAGTTGTGTTAGAAGTAATGCCATAGAATCTCCAAACTTTAAAGGGTTCTTAAAAATTGAGTCCAATCCCACATTTTCTAAATGAGGAAACTGAGGTACAAAGATGTACCTGAATTCTCTCATAGAATTCAGCCCCATGATGACACCCATCTATTCAGAATCATCCTTCAGCCTGGTCTAAGCTTCTCACTACCCATATGTGTAAAAGGCTACACAAAGCTGACTGATTCGTAAGGCCAAAGAAGAAACATGGAGCAGGCTAACGCCCCATAGCAAATAGTGAGTTCAGCTCCTGGATGGCCAGTTCATCCATTTCATGTTGTCTAGTAAGATTATGCCTATATATTTCAGATTACTTTTTAACTTACTTTAAAATAATTTTAGATTTACATAAACGTTGCAAAAGTAGTCCTCAGAGTTCAGATATACCCTTTACCCAGCTCCCCCTAATTTTAACACCTTGTATAATCTTAGTAAAATGATCAAAACCAAAAAAAAGTCACATCAGTACAATGCTATTAACTAAACTACAGAACTTACGTGAATTTCACCAGGCTTCTTGCACTAGTGTCCCTTTCCTGTCCTAGGATACAATCCAGGTCCTGGATTATAATTGTTGTGTCTCTTTGGTCTCTTCCAGTCTGTGACAGTCCTTTAGTCTTTCATTGTTTTTCAACATCTTGTCACTCTGGATGAGTACCAGTTGTTCTACTGAATGTCTCTCAGTTATTTCAGATCATTTTAGAGAAGTCCAAATCTCATGGTTCCATGAAGTGAGCCCCCATTTTGCATCTCGGTCAGGCTCATATGTTTACCACCCAGTTACACTTCAGTAGTACCTGGGTTCTTTTCACTTATGACCATGCCATAGATGAATGAAGACAAATTTGTCATCACTCATTGGCCAAAATTAGACTCACTATTCTTCAGGTGTCTTTGAAGAATCGCCTTGTGATGTGTCATGAGTAATAAGAAACACTGTCAGGATATACGACATGAGCCTGATTAATTTGTTAATCATGAGTCTGTGTTGTTATCTTGCCTGGTTTAATTATGACAATACTGTGGTGAAGCTGAACAAATGGGCACAGCGGTACAGTCAAAAGCCACGAAGAGATATGTGTGTTACATGAAAAGCTCTGGAAGTACAAACTGTAAGAGGGCCAGGCAATGTTAACTCCAGCCAATTAGATCCCAAAGCACCAGAACCTTCAAGTTCTGCGGGATGTTGGACATGATGAAGGGCAATAAACACTCCATACCCCACCCAGTCCTTTGGTACATCCTGTTCCCATCATAAAATACAGTGCCCATCATAAAACAGAGGATGCGTGCCTATGGAAGGCAGCTGGGAAGAGGCCTGCTTAGAAAGTGATCTTGGACAAATCTCTAGTATCTCTGAAATATCAGCAGTTGGGGCAGAGGGGGGAGGAAAAAATGAGAGAACATAAAGGAAAAGGTGTTGGATACCACAAAGAGCTGCAGTTGCAGAGTCACATAAAGCATGATTTGGTAGCATTATCTCAGGCATCAAAATGGTGCTCCTCTGATACAGCCCCCCTCCAACACAAGCCTAAGACTTGACAATCTTGCTGATGGTGACTTGTTGCCCCTGTCCCCAGGCTACTTGCCTTTCCTTCGCTGGGTGTCCAGCCCTTGGGACCATCTTTACTGCAGCACCATTTTCCAGGTCTGTCTTCCTCTTGACACTGGAGTCTTCTTGGAAGCAATGGGCAAGGCTGCTGTTGGGACATAGGGTGATCAATAAAAGTTGGATGAATGAATTAATGAATGATGGAGAAATGTATCTCATTTGATCCTCTCAGTAACCCCGAAAAGCAAACAGGGCAGGTATTATTTCCATCTTAATGAGGAAAGTGAGACTTAAGAGTTTAAACCACCTGCCTGAGGTTGCAGGAGTTAAGTGATTTCCACAGTGCTAGGACCAGAGAAAATAAAGAAAAGGACCTGAATTAAATGCCAGATTTGACCTATGCCCTATGCTAAGCCAAGAGAGCAAACTCCAATGGATTTAGAGGTCTGGCAAGTCATTGAATGTGCACAGAGGATGTCAGACCATACAAGCGGTAGGGACAGTGGCAAAGTGGAGGGTGTGCCCAGCGTATGACAAACAAATCACACCTGCAGGTCATGTTCAGATCATGACCCTTGTGGGCACCTTTTCACCCAGAATCTCATTTGACCCTCATCACAACCTGTAAGGTCTGCATTATCATCCCTGTTTTACAGCTGAGGATGCTGGGATGTAGAGATGCTATGTGCCTGGGTTATCCCCTACTGTGAATGTCAGAAGGGGCCCTTGTCACCTGGAGCTACAGAATATCTGACTTTTCTTTTATGGCTGCTGCCAATCTGAGGAAAGTCAAAGAGAGAGATTCAGCAAGACTGAGGCTGTGGATGAATGTTATATATTTGGTTTTGCCACGTTTCCAACTTAGCCCCTTTGATTTTTAGAACATTAAGCAGAAAAATATCTTAAAGACTCTCCAGTCCAGTGTTCTGCAAACCACCAGTCGTCTCTCCTTACTGAGTCAGAAAATGGGTTTCTGGGGTCACAGCAGGCAATTAAAATAATAACAGAAAATGATAGGACAGAAAATATCTGGGTCCTTCACTCATGAGTATTGGTGAGCATATATTATTTTGTGAAATTTGTAGACACAGAAAAAAATTAATTGAAATAAATTTTTTAAAAACTCACTTTGGGAATTTACTTCTCCAATCCAAACCCTTCACTCCATGTATCGGGAAACAATGGGAAAGAGACTTGGCCAAGGTCACACAGTCAGTTAATGGCAGGGCTGGGACCATAGCCCAGGTCTCCCAATGCCTAGTTCATGGCTTTTTTCCCTCATCACTGTGCCTGCGCAAGGCATTGTTTGGGAATTCTGGCAATAGGTACCCATCGTCAGATAGTGGTGCTTGAACAAACTCACATCTTATAAACAATCACTCTGAGCATGTTTATTTGTTGTTCATGTGCATGTCCAGCTGTTGGATGTGCTTGCGTTTAAGGAAAACTCTGTGCCTCTTATAACATTTTGGAGCTGGAATGATCACTCTCTCTCTTTTTTCTTTTTTTGGCCTCGCCACACGGCTTGTGGGATCCTAGATCCCCGACCAGGGATGGAACCCGGGACCCCTGCAGTGGAAACATGGAGCCCTAACCACTGGACCCCCAGGGAAGTCCCTCTGTCACTCTCTTGAGTACAGGGATGGTGGAAGGTCTGATGTGAGAGCTCAGTGTGTTGCTGTAGCCCCTGAGTGGGCTTCCTTCAGGGCCTTGTGTGGGCTCAGGGCTTTAAAGGAGTGCCCAGACCACTTGATCTGTGGAATGAGGAGAAGTCTGAGCAGGAGTCGTTGTGTGGGGTGGTCTGAGGAAAATACCAGGGGCTGGCTCAGAACATGGCTGAAGGAGAACTGAGCAGAACTCCCCTCTCTGGAAATTTCTGCAAGGACAGGGGCAGAACATTCTGGAAGATGCAAAATGGAGTAGGGAGAAGACAGGGTCAGAATGTCATTGCTTAAAGGAGAACTCAACTAAGCACCCCCTCCCCTAGGTGCTTCTCTGAAGACAGAAGAATGAGGACAGAACTTTCTGGAAAAGAGCTATTCCACAGAAGGCAGAGCCTAGCAGAGGCTGTTGCTGGATGGAAGGAGACTGATTACCATATATGATCACGAGCTTCAAGGTTCTAAATGTGTGGGGGACCAACTGATTTTATATGTGGATCTTCTTTCTCTCATCTTTCAAAGCTGAGACTCTTTCAGCTCATTCTAATTTTGAAGCCACATTTTGAGACCAACTTCATTGTGTTATCTTGCTCCCCTTCTGCCTTTCCTTTCTCCCTTTCTATATTTTTAAATATGGACTCTGTATGTCCAGCCCCCAGAGAATAGTTTTCAAGGCTCAGATACTCTTTAAACCAGATAATTATGTGATTTACGGACACCAAATCAAAGAACCTAGTCTTGTGGGGAGGGTGAGGGGGAAATGGAGCCGTAAAGGTGAAGAAGGAACAGGCACTAGAAAAAGGGCAAGGCTGGAGGTTGAGATTCGGCAAAGAAACTGACAAGAAGAGAGCCTAGGGGAAATCATAGGCTCTCGGTCACCATCAAAATGAACTCCAATGATATTTGGTCCTGGAAGAAGTATTGATGGGGTCTGATCAATATAAATAAATGCTGATCTCAAGGAGGGGAAATTCATCCCCCAGTTATATCCAGTGATCTTTGTTTCTCAAAGAAGAGAAGAGAAGTCTCCCTTGAGCCCCTGGGATTTTCTGCGGGCCTTGCTTTAAAAGCTGAGGAAGTGGGAATTCCGTGGTGGTCCAGCGGTTAAGGCTCTGCGCTTCCACTGCAGGGGGCACGGGTTTGATCCCTGGTCGGGGAAGCAAGATCCCGCATGCCGCACGGCCAAAAAATAAAAATAACTTTTTAAAATAAAAGCTGGAGAAGCTATCCGGAGGGAGTTAGCTAGGCCCCAGGGCTGGGGGCAGGGGTGGGCACTGTTATGAAAAGATGGCAGCACAGGGAGACATCGGTCAGAGAGTCTCCACCCAGGGTGATCATATGACTCCAGGTGGAGCTAGAGAAAAGGAAGGTCTGACGATAAAAATAAATCCAGTGAGTGAATTTTTAAGTGCTTTGAGGCAGGGCACACGAAGCCTCCAGTCATTTATAATCGTGATAAGCTTCGTTTCCTGGACCTTTATGGTTGTCATTTGGTCCTAAAGGCAGATGCTAGGAAGGAGAAGCACATTCACAGAAGGAGGTCGGTGCAGATCTGGGGGACCCATAGGTGGACAGAAAATTTAGGCACACATTTAAGTAGAAGGACGGGTTGGACAGGGTTTGAGGAAAGGAGTCAGTCAAGATACCGATTTCTAATAAAGGAGAAGCCAAGAGGCAGGAGGCCTCTGGGGAAGGCAGCCCCCTGTTCAGAGGGCTGAGGGTTACAACTAAGGTCAGGGGAGCAGGCCCTTATTACAAAAATTAAGGCTACTGAATGGGCAGCCATCAGCGGAAAGATCTAAAATTGTGTAATGCAGGCCAGGTGCTAACGACAAAGAATTATTCAGCATTATAAACTCCAAATTCTTTTCTCTCACCAAAAAAAAGGTAATATGGAGGCAGGGGGCAGGCTACCATACAAGCCTTTATACTCTCATGCCAAGGAATTTGCATTAACTTCGCAGAGGAATCATTTCTATCGTGTGGTCAGATCCCCGTAAGTAGGTAGCCCACGAGTGTGAAGGTTGCCCAAAGGCAGGTCAGCTGGCCCGACCTAGGGGCTAGTCGTGGCCAGTTATTTAAAGATTGTCAGGGACTTCTCTGGTGGTCCAGTGGGTAAGACTCCGCACTCCCAATGCAGGGGGTCCGGGTTCGATCCCTGGTCGGGGAACTAGGTCCTGCATGCATGCTGCAACTAAAGATCCCACGTGCTGCAACTAAGACTCGGCACAGCCAAAAAAAAAAAAATTATCAAACAGCTAGATATTGCTGAGGGGGTCTGTCTGCTCGAGGGACCCACAGGGGCAACACCTTAACTGCTGTTGAAATGGAAGACATTGACAAAACATCCTCCTCAAAACTGCCTACAAAAAGGGAAGATTATATTTAAAATCCCTTTGAGGGGACTTCCCTGGTGGCGCAGTGGTTAAGAATCCGCCTGCCAATGTAGGGGACACGGGTTCGAGCCCTGGTCCGGGAAGATCCCACATGCCGCGGAGCAACTAAGCCCATGTGCCACAACTACTGAGACTGCGCTCTAGAGCCCATGAGCCACAACTACTGAGATCACGCACCTACAGCCCGTGCTGCACAACAAGAGAAGCCACCGCAATGAGAAGCCCGTGCACTGCAACGAAGAGTAGCCCCTGCTCGCCACAACTAGAGAAAGCCCACATGCAGCAACGAAGATCCAATGCAGCCAAAAATAAATAAATAATAAATAAATAAATAAATAAAAAGCCCTTTGAGGGATGATAACATAGGAAGACCTCACATGTTAAGGGGCTCAAGGAAGCCTCTGTGATCTTCTTACTTACCTACCCTAAGAATGCACAGTCTGCCTCGAGGAGGGTGAGTGAGTCAGACCCAGAGGGTGACAGAAAAAAAGTCTCTGACTTTCAGGACCCAGGGGGGATGAACTTGGCTGATCTGATGACCTGTGCTATTGTCCAAACGGAAGAAACAAACCAATAAAATAAAAATGATAACAATGAAGATAAAAATAAATAAGGAGGGTGGGAGGAAACTTGTAGCATTGACAGATATGTTTATGGCATAGGTTGCGGTGATGGTTTCACTGGTACAAACTTACCTCCGAATTCATCAGGTTGTATCCATTCAATATGTACAGCTCTTGTATGTCGATCAGACCTCAACAAAGTAGATTTTAAAAATAACTGTAAAAACTAGAGAATAACAGAAGATATCGCTTAAAAGTGGGCTGGCCAGTACGGCAGCCACTGGTGACACGTGGCTATAGAGCATCTGTAAGTGTAGAATGCATACCGGATCTCAAATAATGTACAACTATCTCATTAGTAATGTTAAGTGTTGATCACATGTGGAAATGATACTATTTTGAAAATGTTGGTTTAAATAAGTATATTATGAAAAATAATTTCACCTTTTTGATGTGATTGCTGGGAAATTAAAAACGACACATATGGCTGGGCTGGCATTTGTGGCTCACATTGTATTTCTGTCGGGCAGCACTGCATTTAAAGGCCAGCAGAGGCTATGCCACCTCTACCACGATCTGGGCGCAGCCCAGGCTGCAGGCACGCCTCGCCTCTGCTGCTCCCCTGAGGGGCCGTGGCCCTGGCTCCTTGGGACCCCTCGCATGGCTCACTTGGACCTGCAGGGATGTTGACCAGGATGGCTTCGAATCTTGAATTCAGTTTGGAGAAAATGGTTATCGTAACAATTTAGAGACTTTAACAATCTGAACATGGCATATCTTTCCAATTATTTCAGTCTCATCTAATTTAATTTCTTTCAGCAATACAATCAGAGTGCTGTTGATTGTCTTTTGTTACACATATTACTAGTTATTTTATGTTTCTTGGCATTGCTATAAATGGGTTTTTTTAAAATTTCATTTTCCAATTTTTTCCCGCTAGTATATAAGCATACATTAGAGTTCTCTATATTAACCTTGGATCCTATGACATTGCTAAATTCATTTATTAGTTCTAGTAGCTGTACTGAAACGGAGCAGGACCCTATAATCCTTGCCCCCTATGTCCTCCTCCTGACTTTTGTCTGTGGAAAAAGTTTAGCCAAAGAATAAGTTTAATCAGAGAAGTGAGAACAGGCAGAAACAAAGGAAAACAGTCAAAGGAGACCAAATAATAATAGTTTAATCATTAAGCATAGTCAAGAACCTTTAGCTCCTCCTTGAGGGCTAGAGATAATATTCTGAGCCGCATCCTGTGAGCTGTCTTATAGATACTGAAAGCCCCACCAGGTGGAAGAAGTTAACTACATGATGACCAGGCTATAGCCATAACATAAGCTGCCACAATTCCGAGAATTGGCCTCAAAGAAATGGGAACACACCGACCCTGGAACTGAAGATTAACTGTAACTAAAACAATCAAGATGACGCTGGTCAGACCACCGATGACCAATTTCAAGATGACTGTCAGAGCTGACTGTATTGTTTCTGCCTGTAGCCCCCTCCCTCTGTCTAGAAAAGCTCTAGCCCCCTGATTGTCGGGGTGGGGTGGGGGGGAGAGTCAGCCTTTGGACAGGCGTCCACCCTCCCCCCAACCCTGGTTGCCAGCCTCCAAAATAAAGCAAACTTTCCTTTCCACCAGCCTGCCCTCTTTATCGGCTTTTAGGGGGCGAGCAGCCAGACCCCACGTTCGGTTCCAGTTTTTGGCGCCCAGCGTGGGGCTAGTGGGGCTACTGCGGCTACCGCAGGTATGATGGCTTCTGCGCTCTTATGACGTCTGGCTCCCCTGGGTTTTCCAGAGTAGAGTCACGGCCATGACAACGCACCAGGATGGTTGCGATGAGCCTGTTGCTCATGGTTAGCTAGTCCCGAGAAGGGGACTTGGGGGATGTTCCTGGCAGCTGCCAAAACCATTTGTTTCAAGGATCCTCCCTGTTTCTCCCTTCCTCGGCACCGGCTGCCAACTTACGCTTTTCCTTGGTGGAACGGCAAGATGCATCTGGACAAGCTGACGAGCTCCAAGACCAGGTAAGTCCACCCGTGCGCACCCGGGCCCCCTTCCCATTCGTGAGCGCTAAGTGCTATTTGGGCATTCTTGCCAATTGGTTCTGACGTCTGTCTACCGTTGAGGACTGTTTGTGAGCACTGAGGGTATTTTGCCAATTGGTTCTGCCGTCTGTCTACCATCGAGGACCATTTGTGTTGAGGGAGTGTTTGTTTGGGACTCCTTACCGGTCATCTTCTGAAGAGGATTTGTAACAGATCTGCCTTTTGGTGCGTGAGTGCGTATTCCACCTGTGTGATTGATATCTTTGTTGTCCTGTGTAAAATGGGAAATTCAGGTTCAATCCATTCGAAACATTTTAGCTATAAAATTATGACTAAAGAAAAAGAAAGATGATTTTTTTTTTACCAATGTATGGCAAGAGTATTCTTTAGACTCCTGAGAAAATTGGTTAAGATGAAACTCTTTTGAAATTCCCAAACTGGTTTTTTTGCATATGCAGTTAGACAAAGTTAGCTTGATAAAATACTGTTTGCAGAATTCTGACCCTGAGAAAACAAAAATATGCCTAGGAGAACACTTGAAGGTAACTCTTATCATGTCCTTGAAGTACAAAAACGGCCCACTTTGCCTAAGACTTCAGCCTTGGGTTAATTAGTAAAACTTCAAGCCAAAAAAAAAAAAAAAAAAAACAGGGAAAAAAAGAAGCCTTTTAAAATTGAGTGTGTAAATTTGACTATTTGGATTCTTATTCATAAACTGATAAGTTTAATTGCAATGCCTAATTCATGAAATGTAAAAAGACGAAACAATGAGATCTCTGTTTGTCTGGATATATGTGTCTTTGGTTAATTTGCAAAGAGCTCTATTACAAATTGGCTTTAAAAAAAAAAGTAAGCACTTACAAATCAAAGAAATCTAAATTTACCTACTTTTTGTCTTCTCGCAAGACCAAGAGGGAAAGTAAAGATGTTTGGGTTTCTTAAACACACATCTTGTACCACATTAAAGAGAAATTGTGCTATGAAAAAATACGTTTTTAGAGGTTATGGAATATGTTCTTAAGTTTGCCAATCATAAAATACTGATATAATAAATAGTTCAATTACTTGGTTTTGTTAAGGTTTTCAAGAGTTAAAAATTGTAATATGTAAATATGATAAGAGAAGCATTTCAGTGTGTAAAGCAAGTAGGATATGTGTTGTAGGCGAAGAGAAAGTATAAAGAACGGAGATATTTTTGTTGAGGAAAAATGATGACAATAATTTTGTCCTACTACGGGTTGGATGGGGAAAAAAAGGACAGATTTGTATGGATCCAGAAAGTGATAAAAGGCTTGTGAAAAAGGAACTCTGAGAAAAGAATTTTGTATGTTGTCAGGATTAAGATTAGACTGAATTTAATTAGGTAGATGAATTTTGTTGTAACAGTAAACTGATACATGACTAAATTTGGTTTTCTCTCTCTGTTAAGAGAAAAGAATTTTCTCTAAACTAATTAGGATTATTTGGTATGTTAAATTATATGGAAAACATTTGATAACTTTCAGATCATACTGTTGAACTGGGTAAGAAATTCACAAATTCAAAATTCTGATGGAAAGCTATTGTTTTGTTTCTAACCATACTTTTGACCCCGATGTTCAGAATGGAAAAAACTGTCTAGTGAGGTTGTCACAGAGTACAGCTACTCATGATGTGTATCACTGCTGGCTCTAAGTTTACTGCTTAAAGCACATGTACAATGTTTGTGTGAGAATTGGATATAAATGATAAAACGCATGGTCTATAAAGTGTTTCCCGATTAACATACCTCTGAGCCTGTCCACGATATCTGATTAGTTTTCCCCCAACGTGGACAGCTAGGCAAATACATAAACAAAAAGAGGCCTAGCACTGAGGGACATGAGTGGACCCAGAGCAGGCAACGGAGCCACTCTGGCAACGGTGGGAAAATATATTGAGTATCAATGCTTTCTATGGAAAGAGTTACAATTAAAAGGGAAAAATGATGGAGGAAATTTTCACATATTGAGGTGTGAGGAAGTCATTCTGCCTTATACATGATTTACTTGGAACTTTAGGCTAACCAAAACAGCCTGTTTATGGCCTATTAAACATACACTGTACATCTGCTTTAACCATTAAGAAAAAATACATTCAGAGAATTATACGAAGATGCATTTCAATTATTATCTTCATTGTAAAATGTCTACTAATTTGCAAATGTTTCTCCAGGTACTATGACAAAGTAATCAAGGAGAGAGGTAATGATCTCATAATACAAAATATTGATGCTAAGCATGGAGCTCGAGATTATTTCCTTTTCCGTGTCCACTCCCCAAATTAGGCAGGACTACGCCCCACTTCAGCAAGAAGTAGGCAAGAGCAGTCGTCGCCCCATTCCCTCAAACAGTTGGGGAAAATTGAATCAGAAATGGAACTAAACCCGAGCCCCTCTGCCAAGTTTCTGACTAACCCTCTACCCAAACCTCCTTCCCCTCTTGTTCTGCACCCGTCCCTCCTCAAGACTGAGGAGTACCAAAGAAAAGGGGCCTGAAACGGAGCAGGACCCTATGATTCTTCCCCTTATGTCCTCCCCCTGACTTTTGTCTGTGGAAAAACTTTAGCCAAAGAATAAGTTTAACCAGAGAAGTGAGAACAGGCAGAAACAAAGGAAAACAGTCAAAGGAGACCAAATAATAATAGTTTAATCCTTAAGCGTAGTCAAGGGCCTTTCGTTCCTTCTCAAGGACTAGAGATAATATTCTGAGCCACATCCTGTGAGCTGCCTTGTAGATACTGAAACGCACACCAGGTGGAAGAAGTTAACTACACGATGACCAGGCTATAGCCGTGACATAAGCTGCCACAATTCCGAGAATTGGCCTCAATGAAATGGAAACAAACTGACCCTGGAACTGAAGATTAACTGTACCTAAAACAATCAAGATGACGCCGGTCAGACCACCAATGACCAATTTCAAGATGACTGTCAGAGCTGACTGTGCTGATTCTGCATGTAGCCCCCTCCCTCTGTCTAGAAAAGCTCTTGCCCCCTGACTGTCGGCCGGGGGGCGGTGGGGGGAGTCGGCCTTTGGACAGGCGTCCGCCCTCCCCCCCAACCCCGGTTGTCAGCCTCCAAAATAAAGCAAACTTTCCTTTCCACCAGCCTGCCCTCTTTATCGGCTTTTGAGCGGCGAGCACTTCTGGTTACAGTACTGCAGAGTCCCTGAAATTTTCCACATAAACAATCAGATGATCTACAAACAGGGCCGGTTTTCCTCGTAAAGAAAAACTCAAACAACAAAAATAGTTTAAAAAGAGAAAGGAAAACATTTGAAAATGTACTTCTCAAAGTTCTATAAAAGCACTGGAAAACCACAGGTACCTTTTACATTCTCATTACATTATCTGCTAGTATTCTTTTGGAGGAGTGAGACCGCAGGAAGCCCACCGTTCTGTTTTGTGGCGTCAGGATATTGAACAGAGTTTTCTGGCTTAAGTGGTTGAGGGAGCCAGTCAGAGCTACGGATCCCAGTGGTGGTGGTGTGAAGAAGGGGTCAGTGGAGATGGCTGGTGTCTTAGTAAAAAATACCACAGGCTGGGTAGCTTATAAACAACAGAAATTTGGGGCGGGGGAGTTTGGGATTAACAGATACAAACCACTATATATAAAATCAACAACAAGGTATAGCACAGGGAACTATATTCAGTATCTTGTAATAAACAATGGAAAAGAATCTGAAAAAGAGTATATATGTAGAAAGCAAAATCACTTTGCTGTACACCAGAAACTAACACAACATTGTAAAGCAACTATACTTCAATAAAATAAAATAAACCAAACAAACAACAGAAATTTATTACTCACAGTTCTGGGGGCTCGGCGGTCTAAGTCCAAGGTGCTGGTAGATTCTGGGGAGAGCCTGCTTCCTGGTTTCTAGACGGCTGTCTTTTCTCAATGTCCTCACATGGCAGAAGGGACAAGCTAGGTCTCTGAGGCCTCTTTTATAAGGGCACTAATCCCATTCGTGAGGGCTCTTATGGCCAAATCACCTCCCAAACACCCCACCTCCAAATACCATCATCACCTTGGAGATTAGGATTTCAGCATATGAATTTTATGGGGACGCAAACATTCAGACCATAGCAGCTGGCTTCCAGTGAATCCAAGAGCCAGCACTGTCCCTAGAACACCCCAGTTTAGAAGGAAAGCCTTCGTGTATAACTTTAACATATTAAATGAGGTGGAAAATCTGGGCGAGAATCCCGAACGACACAGGCATCCTGAGGCCTCATCAGCCACAAAACTCACAAAACTCAACGTTCCGTCATTCTTGTGCCGGGGCATGTGAGTCACAGGCCCCGGCCTCCCTGGGATCTGCTTCTCAGGCCAAGAAACAGCGGGGGTGGACTGGACATGAACTCCTATTGATGGGTATATGCTCCTTACATTCCAGAAGTACCAGGACCAAGATCCTTCTCTCTGCTTTCAGGCATCCCTGCTAAGCCTTTCTGCGAGTTCCTGGCCTCCTGCACTCAAGTCAGTCCAGCTCGAGGCTGTCCATCTCCCTCTGGCTACATCTTCCACCGCATTTCTGCCATGGCCCACACCCACTGCAGCCTTGATCTTTCTGAAACACTGAGGGTCAGACAGATCCCCCTGTTATAGGCTGGCACCTTGGCAGGCTTCAGGCAACTCACTCAACTCTTTTTCCTTTGATCAGAGACTATACACTTTTCCTCTTAGATTCACAGAAAGCAATAGTAGACACAAATGGACTTCACTGTTTTCCTGCCTCTATACAGACTGATGGGACCACATATATTCTACCTTGGACAAGCCTGAAAACAATAATAACAACAGAATATATTTCACTGTCTCTTTGCCTCTCTTTGAAAGTGGAGGATGGCTCAACAACAAGGTCTTACTGTACAGCATAGGGAACTATATCCAATATCCTGTGATAAACCATAAAGCAAAAGAATATTTTTAAAAATGTGTATATATACGTATAACTGAATCACTTTGCTGCACAGCAGAAATTAACACAACACTGTAAGTCAACTATACTTCAATTTTAAAATATTGATTAAAAAATGAAATAAAGATTAAAATTGAGGAAATCAAGCAAAAGAGACTAAGACAAACATATCACACATATAGATAATATTGGAAATGAGAACAAGTGATCTATAAAATGAAAGTGATGAGACATCTATGAACACCTTTTTGCCAATAAATTAAAAAATAGATGAAATTGAAAAAAAAAAAAAAAGAAACTGGAGGGGATCCCAGCTTTCACTGAGTCGCCATTCCCAACAGAGCCTCCATCCTCTGTGCTATGTGAGCAATTGAGAGGTCTTCTGCCCGTGACTATAGTGTCGCCGCCGCCCTTCTTGTCTGTCCAGTGCTGGACCCCTCCAAGCCATGGCCACTCTCACAGGGGCCTCCCTAGTTCCGATCATGGTCATTATCACTCAGAGGGCAAGTGTTTGGTGAAAAATTCCTCAAGAGATGGTTTCTCCCCTTGTGCTGTTGCTACCCCCTCGAAAGAACTCTGGCTTGGGCTCTTCTCAACCCTTGCCAATGACTGTGGGTCTGTGGCCAAAACATCTGCCAACTCTCAAGAGCCCCTCCCGCTCTCAAGAATGTGGAATAAGGGTCCACTCTCCCTCACGTAACCAAGGAGCCATCTTCCAGAGACATCCGGGGGGTGAAATGGGCTCATTGTCTTACAACCGACTGTGCTCTGCTATCTGACCCTTAGTCAGTCCACCCCAACCCCCAGCTTCCCAGGCCAAGCAACTGTTGCTTTCCTACATGTATTTAGAGTCTGAGCACGTTAGGTGGGTGGCTCTCTGGGCTCCTGGACCTTTGGGAGCCTGTCTGCTTGCTACATAGAAGAAAAGAACAGATCGAAAACTTAGCGTGGAGTGAGTGAAATGCTCAGTGTGTGGGTTCACTAAAAGACACCCATTGCCCCCTCCTTTCCCCCCACCCCGTAGCATGTGGGTTCTTAGTTCCCCACCAGGGATCAAACCCGCGCCCCCTGCAATGGAAGCACGAATCTTAACAACTGGACTTAACAACTGGAAGTCCCCATGCCCCCTCCTATATGATCTGTTGGAACATTTCAATTTTCCATGGTGCCTTCCTGGATTTTTGGCGACTGCGAGACAGCCCCTGGCTATCCATGCAGAAGAATGAGTGGTGTGGCTAGGACATCCCTGACGAATGGGTGCCCCAATCTTATCGGGGCCACCCTCACAGATATCCAAGAAAATGGGACATGCAGGACTCGTTCTATGAGGGTGCTGTCTGCTTCATTCCACGAATAGGAAAGTGGCAGATATGGGGGAGCCCTGCCCAATGTGTTCATGAGGCAGTTCTCCCTCCTCCCTCACCACCTTCAGACTCCTAAGCCCAACCTCTACAAAGGGGTCAGCTCTCCAGCTCATTGAAAACTCTGTCTCCTTAACCTGTGACCACACACAGTGTTTCCCTCGGATGCAAACTGGGTAGCGCCTTCCTGATGGATGAGTGAGAATTCTTTCACCTTCCGAAGACTCCCATGCTTTCCGTGTACCTATTCTCAGATCTCTCTCTCTCTTTCAGATATGCTCCTGGAAAAGAACCAGATCTGGGGCTTCCCTGGTGGCGCAGTGGTTGAGAGTCCGCCTGCCAATGCAGGGGACACGGGTTCGTGCCACGGTCCGGGAAGATCCCACATGCCGCGGAGCGGCTGGGCCCGTGAGCCATGGCCGCTGAGCCTGCGCGCCCGGAGCCTGTGCTCCACAACGGGAGAGGCCACAACAGTGAGAGGCCCGCGTACCACACACACACACAAAAACCAGATCTGCCCACTTCCATGAAGAGGTAAGTGACTGAGGGGGATTCAAAGAGGAAATCTATCAAAGGGGAGAAAAAAGAAAGAGCAGACACCAGGTGTGACAAGTGGGCAACGCCACGGATTCCAGCCATGTCCCAGGCGCCCCTGACAAAATATTCCTCCCGTGGCCTCTCTGGATGGAGCTCCGTTCATGAGATTTCTTCTTAGATGATAGTAATGGGCGTCCTTTGAGGCACTGGCCTCACTGGCCCCAGAGTCTCCCTCAGGCTCCAGGCTCAGGACTCAAAACAATTGGGCCCCCACTATAGAATTCAAAGAATCTTTCATTCAGAAATACATACATACATACACACCTGTCGAGCCCTGTGCAACTTCCCTACCTGAGCTGACCAGGCCATGACGGCCATCTCCGCCCCTTGACATCCGTACACTGAAGGGCAGTGTGTCTAATTCCTTAGACTTCCTGGAACCTTGCCTTCTCTGACCCTCACAGCTCCTGCCCTGCAGAACAATAAGTACCATCAGCTAAGTTTCCCCACGTCATTAAAATCTGTATCTGCACACTGCTAAGTAGAAATGAACGAGCGAGTGCAACTATGAGGAACCTCAGAAAGCAGTCAGAAAATACGATTCTGTCACAGAACCCTAGGAGTCTCACAGAAGCAATTCACCGGGGCCAGCTTTTGAGCACGTCCCTGTGTTCCCCTGGCCCATCCTGGAGACTGGGGTTTCCTCTGTGATAGCCAACCAAAGCTTCCTGCTGGAAACCCTGGTCCAGAGGGTCCAGACCCTGCTTTGATCATCTGTAATCAATTTCTTGCTACCAACCTTAGTGCATAACTTTGGGTTTGGAGTTTTTCCTCTTACGAAAAAGAAGCAAACCACGCCTCAGAGGTCGTGACTCGGTTTCCCCCTGTATTTTGCTCTTGACTGTCTACTTGACAAGAGAGGTTCACAGTTTACACCGAATGGACAGAGCCCACAGTCCCCTGAGGTTCTGACTCCGGCTCTGGGCTTCAGGAGCTCCCCCAGGATTGAGCAGTGGGCAAGGGCTTTTATAGATGGAGGGAGCGGGCTACGTGCAGAAACAGCACAGTCAGCTCTGACAGTCATCTTGAAATTGGTCACGTGGTTGTCTGACCAGTGTCATCTTGATTGTTTTAAGTACAGTTAATCTTCAGTTCCAGGGTCGTAGCAGACGGGGTTCCCTCATTGATATCTACAAAAGCAATCTACTCTCGTCCCCTCTCTGACTTCACGATCTCAAGCCCCATGAGATCTTTCTGACTGACAGACCCTGCATGAGATTCTGCCAGTTCCTTGGCAACCCATTGCCTCTTAAATCAGAGATGAGACTCTTTTGCTGGGGCAGCATCTGCTAGCGCTTCACCACGATGGTCTCTTTCTTCTTCTGAGTCCAACCTTAGATTTTACTTCCTAGCCTCCTTGAAAGTTGTGTGGGAAGTTGTGCACCACAGCCAGATCTGGCCCGCAAATCCTCTCACTCGCTCCTCAGCTATTCCCTCCTCTCTGATTGGTGCTCACCGGAATGGAGACGATCGTGGCTGTTTGGGAAGCTGTAGATGGGAGAGCTGTCTCCTGAGTGACTGCGTGGAGGAGAGCCGCCCTCAGATCCAGAACACAGCTTGCCTGGTACGTGGGTACGAAGCAAAAATGTTGACTTTATCATTTGGGGGTCTGTGTGTTACAGCAGTTTAGCCTACCTTAAGAAATACTTGTAAAAACTCACTTTTGCTCAGTTCTGTACCCATGGATGCCCCAGGCATGCTTCTCAGGCTTCTGGCCCCGCTGAGAACTCTGAAAAAATGTCACCCTTCCGAACCCGTGATGGAAAATTCTATTGCTGGAAATATTTTCACTGATGATGATGATTAGCCCTTTCGGGCCATTAGTCTAAGGCAATGGACTAATTGAATTGAATCCAAAAAAGATTCAAGCCCTTCCCAAGTGGGAAGGGCTCATTCAGAGTCATCAGAGGGGGGCAGGGAAAGGAGACTAATTTTTTTTTTAATTTTATATTAGACTATAGCTGATTTACAATGTTGTGTTAGTTTCAGGTGTACAGCAAAGTGATTTAGTTATACATATTCATATAGCTATTCATTTTTGGATTCTTTTCCCATGTAGGGTATTACAGAGTATTGAGTAGGAAAAGGAGACTTCAGATTGCTGTGTCCTCAGTTGTGCCAGGAAGTTTTCAACTTGAAGGCTTTTTACCAGAAATGAAGGCTTTTCACTTTTTTTTTTTTTTGCGGTACACGGGCCTCTCACTGTTGTGGCCTCTCCCGTTGCAGAGCACAGGCTCTGGACGTGCAGGCTCAGCGGCCATGGCTCACGGGCCCAGCCGCTCCGCGGCATGTGGGATCTTCCCGGACCGGGGCACGAACCCGCGTCCCCTGCATCGGCAGGCGGACTCTCAACCACTGCGCCACCAGGGAAGCCCAAGGCTTTTCACTTTACATTTCATTTTTAGTATTAAAAATTTCAGCATGAGGAAGATGGCGGCGGATGGGCCGTCCAGCAGCCTGTGTGCCTGACTCAGCTCCCTCTGCCAACTCCCTGACTCCAGATACCTGACTCTGGAAGAACGTAGCCCTGGCTGTGACCGCCCCTGCCCTCCGCACTGGATCAGTCTGACTGGTTGCCCAGCACCACACAACCTGACATTGCCACGACTTTGCAAACCTCTCACTCCTGAGTCAGTTGTCCCAAACATTTTATTCTGGACTCCTAATTGGTGGAGACGTACAGCCTATGTACACACATCCAGAAGCCTCCCAAATACATCCACACGTTCCCTGTAACCTTCTCAATGCTCTAGCAGGAGAGACTGTGATCATCTCTCTTACCTGAGGGTGTCAAAGACTTGGTAGGAAAAAGCTTCTCGTACAGGGACAGAAAGGAGGCACCCGATATAAGGTCACAGACGTCCCAGCCTTTATCAGCTCTCGTGGCCACCAGGACACCTACTCTTGCCCTTGAGTGCTCTGGCCACAAGTCACTCTAATTTGTCCCAAGGACAAAGGACCTGTCCCTGGCTAGGCCATGCTAACTGCATTTGGTGCCCTGCCACCACGTTCCCAGCCTTGTTCCGAAAATCTGCTACAGCAACTTCATTGCACATTTGTTGTGTTTAACGAACAGCTTGGAGGCTGCCTTTTTAAAGACTACAAAACAAACACTTGGAGATCCTAGCTCAGATCCTGCCAGTTTTTGTCATTTTGCATTTCTCTCTCTACCGGGACCAAGAAGCCGTACAGTGAAGGTGATGGGCAATGAGAGGCAGCAGTGTGAGCTCTTCCTGACTACGTCCCACGATGTCCTTCCGAAGCAGGCAGGCCTGAAGGTATGTGTAGACCACAGTGAGGTGGAAGGTAGCAGGTGGAGAGGTACTTCCTGAGCCCTGAGTAGGAATCAGTTCTCCAGACAAACTCTGTTAGCTTTCGAGAAATATTTGACCTCTTGATTGGCACACACACACATTTTCCTTTGGACCTGAGTGGGGTTACTCTGTGTATCTTGAACTTATTATTTGCCTAGACATCAATTTGGGGGACATCTTGGCTCCAAATAATTTGCCCGTTCAATGGGAATGTACCCCTTTCCAGGGATCGAGTTCCTGCCCCTCACATCAGGGCCCTGAGGCCCTTGCGTATTCATCCAAAGGTAAGCATCTAACGTAAACCCGTCCTATCGCTGTGCTTCCCAAGGAATTTTCAACCGAGGATGGGGAACGGGGAGCATTTTGTCATCGTGGGGAAAGGCAGACGTTCTCCGAGCCCCCATTCCTAGCCACTGCCGTGTCAAAGAGGCTGGGAAGCAACGAGTCCAACCCTGAGAGAAAAGCAGAGTCAGAGTACTGACACTCTTTGAGTCCTTCCTCTGGTTTTCCCTCTGTCCCAGCAGCAGCTCTGGTCTTCTTATGGTTGTGTAAGATGCCCCAATAACTGGTCTCATATATTTTTTTTCTTTTCAGCTGGTTGGAGTTTGGTTTCTATGGCTTACAGTCAGGCCCTTTTTGCCTTCTGTACGTAATTCATTTCTTTATTTCCTTATTTTGAAAGCTGTACATTTTATTTTATTTTTGTCCACACCACGCAGCTTGCGAGGTCTTAGCTCCCCGACCAGGGATCGCACCCGTGACCCCTGCAATGGAAGCGCAGAGTCGTAACCACTGGACCGCCAGGGAAGTCCCTGCTTTCCATATTTATTAATGTCTATTACAGCTACTGTTCCTTTTGAGAAACACCTTCGTGAAGAGATTTGTGTGACGAATCAAAATCATGGCCTGCTGCCATGATTGTGTGCCACTTACGCTACATTCAGAGCATGTGTTGTCGTCTAACATGGTTTTGGTGCAAATTCCTACCAGGCTAGGGCAGACCTTATAGGTGGCTGTGGCTGCCTGGGTTTAATCACCGAGGGAACAGGTAGATTTTCAGATAAGACATGAGAACTGAGAAATCAAACCTTAGGTGATGTACCTGCTGGGGCCTCGCTCTTTGGTGTCAGGACTTTAAACAACCCAGGAGACTTGAGTGTGTTCCTTGGTGGTGGAGGGAATGGTGGGAAGAGGGCCTTTGTTACATGGAGTATGCTCAGGACCAATGAGCAGTGCTTTCAACCATTTTTGATCAGGTCCCACATTAGAACATTTTACTTATATTGTAACCACACACACACACACACACACATATATAAGTATTGTTTTGTGAATTTTTTTCTTTTGATTAAATACATGTGTATATATAAGCACATACACATAATCCAAAGAAAACTTCACAAAACAATACTTGCATTTATGATGTACGGCACACTCTAGTTTTTATTCCATTTCTGTAAAAAATGTTTCTAAAATTGATCTTACAATTCAGTAGTTCTCAGACTTTTGGGTCTCAGGACTCCCATACATTCTTAAAATTTGAGGATACCAAAGAGGTTGTGTTTATGTGAGTTATAGCTATTGATGTTTACTGTATTAGAAACGAACAATGAGAGGGTTTTTTGCTTTTGTTTTTTGGCCCCGACCAGGGATTGTACCCGGGGCCACGGCAGTGAAAGCACCGAGTCCTAACCACTGGACCACCAGAGAACTCCCTGAGTGAGGGTTTTTAAAATACAAGAATACACAAACTCATATCCTATTACGTGACAGGGCAATGGCATCACCGTGTGTCCTTCAACCTCTGGAAAATGTCACTGTACACTTGAGAATGAGAGTGAAACAGGCAAATGAGAGCTTAGTATTACGATGAGAATAGTTTTGACCTCATGAATTCCCTGAAAGAGTCTCAGAGACACCAGGTTGCCTGGACCACACTTTGGGAATTTCCGTACTAATAGGTTGTGACCCAGACTTTGAAAAACATGAACCTAGAAAAAGCCTAGACTGATTTGGGACAAAGTGAACCAGTCAGTCCAATTAGCTAAATTTCCTTCTCCATGTTTCCTTCTTGTTCTTCCTTAGAGAGGAGGGTATTATGGTTAATTCCCCAACAACAATTTCATGTAAGATAGTTAATCTAAGCCAATCCGTGCACCGCATTCCCCTGGCAACAGGGCCACAAGAATCATATGTCCTGGGTTGCCTCCATCAGACTAAAGAGAATTTAAATTCCATGATTGAGGGAGAGGTTTCCTCTCTCTGTGGATGTGAACAAGGGATGCTACTGGCAAAACACAGTGTTTACAAATGCTGTTGCAAACAGAGTGGGGATATGAGGAAAAAAAAAAAAAACCAACCTGGGAGTTTGATGACACTGAGCTAAGTACATCTTGCCTGGGGCCTCCTTTATCTCCAGTGGGCTTTGCAGCTCTGTGAGAAAACACATTTCCTTATTGTTAGAGTTGGGGATTTCTGTTACTTGCAGTAAAAAAACATATTGACGCACAGAGATTTTAGGAAAGTCTTGTTAAATATCCCATCCTGTACTCTGCTGGTTACAGAGTATTTTAAAGGACACGTTGTGTGTGACCCTGCTTAGCACAGAACCAGCAAGTTGGGAGTTGGGGTAATTAGATCAAGTTGATCAGGGGGCAGGAGCTAGGCTTTCATGGACTGGCTGCCCCTTCCTTATGCGTATTTTTTTATTTATAGCTTTGTGGCAAGAAAAGTTGTATTTTATTAATGCAGGCACTCGAGTCCCAGGCATTCATTTTATAAACATCTATTTTTGTGACTTGTTCAGATGCGGCTTCTTTAGACACCCGTCCTAGCCTCCAGCACACTACGTTGTAAGCCTCTATCTACCCAATTAGACTGAGCTCCTTGAGGGCAGGGATTCAGTTTTATTCATCTTTGTAGACCCTAGGACTCTTCATTGACTGATACAAAATACATTCACAGTAAATGTTTCTTGAAAGAATAAATGGGGGGCTTACCTCGTAGCGCAGAGGTTAAGAATCCGCCTGCCAATGCGGGGGACACGGGTTTGAGCCCTTTTCCGGGAAGATCCCACACGCCACGGAGCAACTAAGCCCGTGCGTCACAACTGCTGAGCCTGCACTCTAAAGCCCGCGAGCCACAACTACTGAGCTCCCGTGCCACAACTACTGAAGCCTGCGCGCCTAGAGCCTGTGCTCCACAACAAGAGAAGCCACCGCAATGAGAAGCCTGCGCACCGCAACAAAGAGTAGTCCCTGCTCACCACAACTAGAGAAAGCCCTCACGCAGCAACGAAGACCCAAAGCAGCTAAAAATAAATGAATTGATTAATTTTTTAAAAAAAGAATAAGTGAATGATAATGAAACGCACTCTTGTAATGCAGGAGTCAGCAAACTACAGACCATGGACCAAGTCTGGTCCATGGTCTGTTTTTCTATGGCCCAGGAGCTAACAATTTTTAAATGGCTGAAAACTCAAAAGAGGAGTCATATTTTATACTATGTGAGAATTATATGATATTCAAATTTCAGTGTCCTAAACTTTTATTAGAACACATCCTCACTCATTCATTTACACATTATCGACATTTTTGCACTACAACATCAGAGATGAGTAGTTGCCACAGAGACCAACGGCCCACAGAGATTAAAATATTTACTGATTTTTACAGAAGACGTTGGCCAACCTGTAACGTTCTGATAATTGTGTAAAACCAATATACTCGCATTTAGCAATCGTTACTGATATGGGGGGAGATGAATGACCTCTCTTCTTTCTTGTATTTACCAATTTTTCTGTATTTTGCCTTTTTATAATTACCAAGAGTTGTAAAATACTACATGATTTGACCAATTTAAAATAAAATTCCTTTAATCCCTGTGGACTTGTTTCACATTTACTTTCCTGCCCGCATACTCCAAGAGATCTCTGATGTGGAAAGGATTAAACCTGAGGTCTAGTGCCTTGAAAATAAGACACAATGGCCAAGAATAAAATTAGAGGCAGGGCCAACTTTCCACATGAGGAAGTCTACTTACCATTCTTGGGGGGGTGGGCAATACACAAAGGCCCTTGAAATGGAAAAAAAAAAAAAGGTCACAGCTGAACTAATGAAATACACCACCACTTACTTGCCCTATGGGGGCATTCTCTCTGGGTATAATGGGAGGGAATTATTTTAGCAACTTGCAAGGAAACCATACATACTTATATATTGTTAAGTCTCTAAAGTAATATTAGAGAGGAAACAGGTTCAGGTCATCATTTTACTTTTCAGGGCAAACCTGATTATGAGCTGAATTTTTTTTTAATTCTAGAAACAGGCAAAGTAGCTGTTTTCTTTCATCTTCCCCACTCTACCAACCTTGACCAGGAAGGGAAATGATGAACCTTTTGAGATTTAATGTATTCAGTAGCTCCTTTTTCAAGTAGATCAAGAACCTAAGAAAGGCAAATGGGAGAAATGCTTGTAGAGCCAACTAATGACTGTCAGAGATTTTTTATAAAGAAAAATTGTTATTCGCTGTGAAGGAAAATGTGTAATAATTTACCAGCTGTTGGAATTGTTTAATAACAGCACTTGCATGACATGAATTGTTATTCTAAATAACATATGGCCTGGATGCAGAAAAGGTAAGCTGTCAAACGGAACCTTGTGCTTTGTTATTCCCTGTGGCAAACTGCGACCGGATCACCAGCCCTGTTTCCTCTTCTTTCTGGGCACGCGGCTATCTGCTCTTTTCCAGTCCCCTTTGGGCTTCTGTGTGGACACAGGATTGACTTCCGGACAGCAGAACATGGGTAGAAGTGATGCATGCCTCTTTCAAGCCCGACAGCCCTCATACCTGCAATGTTCCATTTTTCTTCTGCTGACTGAATGGAGAAGATTCCGAGGACCCAAGAGGCAGAAGAAGCCACAAGATGGAAAAAACCTTTGCTGCTTGGAGGAGAGCCGCCTGACCAGGAACACCCATACTGGACTGTGGTGGGACCATTAGTCTGTCCTGTACATGCTCCCATGTTCAGGAGGGTGTTAACTCTCTGCAAATGGCTGAATCTGACCTGCCTATAAGCAGACGACTGAAGTCACGTGACCAGTTTCTCTGACTTAAGAACAATCTTGCCAAAGAGGGTCTTTCAAATTCAAACCAGGCTTCTCCTAACATTCAAAAGTACCACTGATGGGAAAATTGTTTTCTTCATTATGATTAACTCAAGACAGAGGCAGTGACATGGGCACTGCCAATTCTCCACTAGATAAGAACTTCGGCAACACTCTAGTTGGTTTGGAATAGCTCGAAATTTTTGGTTCAGATTTAATCGGGTCATTTGCAGATAAAGTAGGAAAGATCATACATACGGCCCTAACATAATTATCAATCTCTTACAAAAACATTTTTTCGGTCGAGAACAGATCTCTTAAGTCATTTTACACAATCCCTTCTCATTAGGCAAGATGGATCTTCCGGAAGATCCGGGAAACCGACCTCAGAAATTTCACTGCTCTTGTGGCTTAGACATATTATTACCCTGTGGGGATGGAGAGGGGTCAGTTAGCATCTTCTACAAACTAATTCCTCAAAGACAACCAACAATGAGTTTTCACCAATGAAGTTTGACCTGTTCAAATTCTTTTCTTCCTTGAATGAAAGTCATTAGTATTCATTAATCCAAGCTGTTCAGTACTCTTAAGTTCTGATCATTTGGATCTTGGCATACTAAAAAAAAAAAAGAAAGGTATTTAATCAAAGGAAGCCAAAGGAAGCCAACTCAGACAAGAACAGGATACCTCACACCAAAGCGACATTAAATGTTTTTATTGAACCAAAAAAATAAAACATGGAAGTGGAATTCACTGAGCGAAAGGAGCTCTCACCAGGTGGAGCTGCTATACTTTGTGCTAAATAATCTTATGAACTGAGTATACAGAATACATATAATATGTAAGTTACCTCAACAGCAAAGGAGAAGGTGTAGATTACAGTTTGGGAAGGAAAAATTTGGCCAAATGACAAATTGAGTTGCTCAAAATTTCTAGCCCTTATTCACCTAAATTCAGTATGATTCTACCTACGTGCGTTCAGTACGTGCATACTGAATTCCCATTTTAATGGAAGCTGCTTTTTGGAAGAAATTTCAAAGTTTTCTTTTTTGCATTCGTTTGACGTGCTACTCAGTTTTTAAAATTCTTCTATTTGATATATGTGTGTGTCTATATTTATACACACTTAAAAAACCCCAAAGCCTTGCTTACAAGTTGAGGGGTCATGCTGTTTTTTTAAATTAATATTCGTGAATTACAATTATTCTTTCTCCTGTGTGTCTAAGAAACTCGATGTGTTCTCAATGTACCCCACAGACAGGTGGGCTGACAGATATGTCAAAAATACTTTATGAAAAGAGGGAGGTAGCTCATGCGAGTTGGCAACCTTTTGTCTATTGTTTCCTGTTGGAGCGGGCTACCTCCCTTTCACATCTCACAGTCAAAGATGAAAGGAAAACTTTTTACTTTGAAGCCTAGTTAGCACAGTTGTACATTTACTATAATCCACCTTCAACTTGGTTTATTGGGCTTTCTAATGTAAGATGACAAATACCTTACACCCAGTACACAGCATCAAAAAAGTACTGCAGAAACATCTTATAGACAATACTTTGCCTTGCTTTTTTTTTTTTTTTCTCCTCGTATGTTAAACATCAGCTTCTATGGGATACATTTCCAAAATGGTTTTGTTACCACCAAACAAACAGCACAAAGAACATCAATGTCGTCTTTTTTCCAATATTTGTATCAATTACTGGAGGCTAATCCTAACATACACTACTTAAGGGGGAGGGCGAAAGAAGAGAATCCATGACACGTTGCAAAGATAGGACTACAGCATCTTAGTTGTAGGGACGATCTTAAGGTGCAGAAAGAGGGGACTCTCTAGAAGGTGATGGTGTGGTTTCTTCAGGTGGAAAAACTGTGAGTGTGCAAGCTCGGATGCCACCCAGGGACTCTGGGAGATCAAAAACCTTATGCCATTCATCTTTATCTGGATCATATTTCTGCACTATCTCTACCATACAACGATTATTCCATGAATACCCACCAACCACGTAGATTTTATTTTCAAAGACAGCGACCCCAACATCACTCTGCCCTCTTAACATGGCAGCAATTGGGGTCCACTGGTCAAGGATCGGTGAGTAGTATTCACAGCTTAGGACATCATCATAATCGCTTGTTCCTCTGAAGTGATTGCCACCAATGACATACAGCCTTTCTCCCACTGTACACATGCAATGCAGACCTCTGACAGTGGTCATTGGCGCCTTCTGGATCCATTTGTCAGTATCAGGGTCAAAGCACATGAGCTCCTTTTGGAAAGTGTCATGAGTAATTCCTCCTAGAGAATGAAAATTACAGGCATGGGGTAAACAGATTATTATAAAAATGCAAAAGTAAATAGGAGACTCTCTGTCACAGGTCACAGATAATTAACGTCTATCCAGGTATTATGACATTTTAGAGCTTATCAACCTTGTTCTTATAAATGTCTCCCTGCTATACTTTCTCTGGATTAAAAATAAAGAAAATAACATTTTCATCTCCTTAAAGAACAAAAATGCAGCTTATGTTATTGTAATGACTTTCTCAGACAGAGACCCATGGGATTTAAGAGGCTTTACGGAATGAAAATATATTTTGGCCACTCTTAGAGTTGGGTTTACAGGAAATCCCAACTAAAGCATCATTCATTTCTGCTGCCCTTCAGCGAGCACCCTCTGGGTGCTGAGCACAGGGCTAGGGCACTTTAAAGCCTAGGTGCCCGTTTCCTCATTTCTCAGATAAGAATGTCCACTCTAGTTCTTTCATTAGGATTGTGACCATGAACTGAAATAAATCACAGTGCTTCGGAAAAGTCGAAAGTATTGTGCAAATGTACAAGCTTAGACGAATGTTCGGAACTGATTATTTTTGTAGAGTTTTGGGTGGGTAGGGTGAGGGTGGGTAATGTCCTCTCTTAAAAAGCTAAAGAATTAGAATGCTGAATATATATGGAATTTTGTGTGTACAGCAATTCGTTGTTGCTCTATTGAGTCTATATCATCTACAAAGGATATTCTTAGAGCACATCTAAATCAGCCTGTACAATGAAAGGATCAGACTATATATTCTGCAGATTAGGGAGAAAACTAAACTAATCTTTAGCCATATCATTCAGAGCTCTATGTCTGGTGGCCAGATGGCAATCGATTTTTTTTCTGCTTTTAGATATTTTTTCTGTACTTCACTGAATTGTCAGCAAGCAAAACAGTGCTCTTTGGTTTGAAACTCAGCTGTGGTTCCTAGCCTACTCTTGACTGGGAAGGTCATTTGTGCAACGTATCCTAGTTATACCAAAGCACCACTAGAACCATTCGAATGTCATTTCTTTTCCCCCAGAAGACTTGGAGCTCTCCTTATAATGGCATAGCAGCTACACACGTAAAACAGGTGGATGGTGTAAATTACTGATTAGTGGATGGCTCTTTCAATATAAGATGTCCCATAGTTGCTCATATATTTAACACCAGAAACCTGCCAATCATACACTACAGGCCTTTCCCTGATCCTTCTTCATTAGAGATTTCATAAGGCAGCGTTCAGAGACTCAGACCACAAACATCACCTTATCGCCTTTGTTCTCTAATAGCGTAACTGCTGGCCTGACACTGGCAGGCCTTCAAAAGGGGGAAAACTGTCAGAGGTAGACTGTGTCAGGGCCAAGTGGTAAGAACCTGAATAACGGAATAAAATTTCAATACCTGAAGTGAACATTACATTAAAATAAGACTCCTTTCTAAATTCTACGGAAGGATGATTTGAACACCAACAGTTTGAGAACGAAAGCTGTTACTGGGACACTGAGCGAACTGCAACTGTTTCAGGATTTTTTATCAGAAAAGTATATGTGCATATGGCCAAAATACAGGTAATCAACACAGAATTATTTATGCAATGACACCATAGTAGAACCCATTATAATGCTAAGGACAAGAGAAACATATATTATGGGTTGCACTAAATGAGAGAATGAACATTATTATGCATTATATGCATATTGGTAGCAAGTTTTATGCACAGTAGAGCTTATATGTTACATAATGATATATTTCCTCATAGAGTTTAGCTAAATTCTGAATAAAAATGAATTAAATGTTGTTATAGAGAATATGAATGGTGGTTATTAGAGTACCGAGTTATTGGAGTACAGGGTATGGGGACTGAAAGGCAAGCTGGAGAAGCTGAAAGCTTTCCAATTTCTTTCTAAGTAAGGTATTTACAGTAGGATTGGTTTGCCGCTAGTCTTATAAACTTATAAAATGCCAAAGGATTCATATGCAAATGTACACACAAAATATATTCTAAAATCAATACAAATTACATTTTGGTTATCCATTTCCAGGATTATTATTAACACCAGATGGAAAGATGGCGACATAGCTAAAAGTCTATGTATTACATTAATTGCAGTTGCAATTATTTACCTGAAATATACATTACGCCTCCATACACAGTTCCAGCATGGCCATAGTGGGGCTCACTCATTTTGGCAACGTAGGTCCATTCATTTGTTCTTGGATTGTAACATTCTACTGTAGCTGTTGTTTAAAAAATAAAAGGAAAGAATGAATGAATTTTTAAAAATGATTTATAATTTCAAATTTAGCAATTAATTATTTTTCCTTTTAGGCGGAACAATAATAATATCCAAATAACTGAAACATTTCTATTATAGCTATGAGATATTCTTTGGGGGTCACTTATATTAATTATTGACATTATGTTAATAATATGAACCATTAATACATTGATACATGTTACATCAGATGAGCTACGTAATATAATAAGGTAACATTTCTGTTGCTGCAGAAATCACTAGTATTGGGCTTCCCTGGTGGCACGGTGGTTGAGAGTCCGCCTGCCGATGCAGGGGACATGGGTTCGTGCCCTGGTCCAGGAAGATCCCACATGCCGCGGAGCGGCTGGGCCCGTGAGCCATGGCCGCTGAGCCTGCGCGTCCGGGGCTTGTGCTGCGCAGCAGGAGAGGCCACAACAGTGAGAGGCCCG
Organism: Globicephala melas; assembly: GCF_963455315.2. Taxonomy (NCBI): domain Eukaryota; kingdom Metazoa; phylum Chordata; class Mammalia; order Artiodactyla; family Delphinidae; genus Globicephala; species Globicephala melas. The sequence goes on along the minus strand of NC_083335.1, from coordinate 28,748,942 downwards.
CGTACCGCAAAAAAAAAAGAAAAAGAAATCACTAGGATTTCTTTTCTTCTAGGATCTTGTTACATCTTTATAATTTGACATTTCTCCCATTTCTTTGCTCTACATATGTGGGAAGAAAAGATGAAAAACATCACAAGGAAGAAAAACACTTTGATTCTATATGATACACCATATAGGAAACAAAGGTTAACAGATATGAAGCAAAATTTTAAGTTGAAAATGAAAGTATGCACACTGCCTGGTGTATGTTTTGATGCCTATTGCTTTATTTTATATCCAGACTACAAAATGGACACTGACGATAATTTTTCAGTATTTACACATTAAAGCCAATAGCTTGTATATAACCACCCAATACCGTTGTAGCCAGTACTGCTCTTAACTTGAAGATGATTAGCAGCATAATATGAAGTTCAGATTTTTATCAGGGGTACTTCCTCTCAGTAACAAATTTATCATCTTTAACATAAAGTATCTGAGGCCTCATCTTACTTAAATATCAATCTGTCATAACCTCAAGACTAGAACAATGACAGTCCAGACAGATAGAAAATGTGATCTTTTTTAAAAGGCAGAAAAACAATAGGGATGTTAGGAGGACTCTGGTCAAAAGTACAACATCTAGACTGATTTGAAAAGTTTATACTATTTATTGCAGACGTTGCCACTTGCTAACCCAAATGCTTGTCTCCACTAACCCTGCTTTTTTCTTACTAACAGAACCACAACACTGCTCAGGAAAGCACTCTGCCCAACTCAAAATAAAATTCAAATGAGCAGGTTCCCTTGAAGCTGGAATTGATGATATGATACAGTTGTAGGCAATGGAACGGAAGCAGGAGGATACTGAGTGGGGCTATTTGATCAAGCCACCGGAATAAAATTTGGCTACTTGTAGCCAAATGCAATCCTAATTGATGAATCATCCTTTGAACAAGTTTTCCTATTTAAGAAAACAACAGTAATGTGAGAACAGGCAAAACTCGAGAGAGAGAGAGATTAATTTTCTACTCTCTTCAATAACTTCATTTCATCAAATTCACTACATGAACTACTTATTTCTCCTCTAACAACACCTGTATTATACCACTTCTCGTATCCCTTTACTGATTTCCTTTTCTACTTTAGTTTTGAATTTTCAGTCTTATTTCAAAGGCTTTTAACTGTTCTCTTTTTTTATCTCTTGTTATTTTTGTTCATTGCTTCAGGCTTGGACCCTTACCAACTCTATATCTTCTAAACCTTCCCATCAGGTAGCAAGATCCTGCAAAATCTTGCCCCCAAATAAGGGCTATTTCCACAATTAATGACAAACTAAAATTGTTTGCTCCAATACTGTTTGTGACTATTTTCAGTCACTGGATGTCTTCTTTTTTTTTTTTTTTTTTAATTTATTTATTTTTGGCTGCAGTGGGTCCTCGTTGCTGCGCACGGGCTTTCTCTAGTTGTGGCGAGCGGGGGCTACTCTTCGTTGTGGTGCACGGGCTTTTCATTGCGGTGGCTTCTCTTGTTGCGGAGCACAGGCTCTAGGTGTGCGGGCTTCAGTAGTTGTGGCACACAGGCTTAGTTGCTCTGCAGCATGTGGGATCTTCCTGGACCAGGGCTCAAACCCGTGTCCCCTGCATTGGCAGGAGCATTCTTAACCACTGCGCCACCAGGGAAGTCCTGGATGTCTTCTTGAATGTTCAGTTCCATTTGCCTTCAGCATGACTTTTGCCTAATCGACAAGCAAAATCCTCCTGAATGTATATCATTAATGGTAGGGTTTTATCCGATAAAAGAATGTAGTCTAATCACACATCCTATCAGAAGGGTTTTAAAGACTTCTTTCCATCTATTTGATGTCAAAGGTAGCTTTTACTCCAGTTCTGTGCTTTTCTTAATGAAGAATTCTGCCTTGACCTTTGAAATTTCTAGACTGTTACACTCTTTCTTTGCGTCTAATTCAATCTGTTCTGATGCAGTTTGCATTAGTTTCCTCTTATTTTTTTATAGGGAGCTAGAATCTGAATAGCTATTCACTCTTTACGATTATTAAAATTTTCCTATGTAGAAAGATAATGCTGTTCTTCTATCACTGAGTTAACTGCATTTTTTTGGTAATGGGGGTTATAAGAATCCATCTATACTTTCTCATACAGGGATCCCTGAAATGTAAGATGGCTATTAATCACCAGTAACACAACAAGTATATAATAGTTCATCATCCCTAAACTTGTCTTCTTCCAGCTAGATAACCCATCTCCTTTAGCTTTTCCCATCATTTAATCTTTACTGTCTCCATGCAGGATTGTTATTAGTAAAATCAATATATTTAGTTTTAAAATAGAATATATCTAACTAACAAGTCTATATATTGATACATGCCCTTAGTTCTATTTTCCACATTTACAAGGCAATGAGATGTTAGTGCCAACCTCCTTCATAGGGGGAGGGGACACGGGATGAGCATCAAGGAGTTGGAGCCACAAAGCAGTGAGTCCATCACAGTCTGTGACAGGTAGGAATGGTAATGAGGTAATTGGGAAAATCTAGAACAGGGGAGGTCAGGCAAACTACAGCCTGTAAGCCGAATCCAGTACATTGTCTGCTTTTGTATGGCCAACAGGATAAAAATATGAATGGCTTTTACATTTTTAACGAGTTGGAAACACATATCAAAAGAAGAATAGTTCGTGAAATATGAAAATTATATGGAATTCGAATTTCAGTGTTCATATATAAAGCTTTATGGGAACACAACTTCACTCATTTGTTTATAAACAAATTGTCTATAGTTGCTTTCATAATACAACAGCGGAGCTGATTAGTTGTGACAGAGATCCTACAGCCTGCAAAGCCAAAAAGATTTCCTTTCTGGCAACAGGGATCAGTTTTCTGATCCCTATTCTAGAGAACCACCTTCAGTAGTCTGGTGGCCTAGTATTTAAATTAGAGACCCTCCCTAATTTAAGAATTGCACTTCGGTTGGTTATGTCACATTACTCATCAGGGACTCTTATTTTCTCAGGTGATTCCACTGGAGTTCAGAATCGCGCACAAGGGATGACGTGGAATTTACTTGCTATTTGAGGTTAGGAAAGAGATTAGTCCTGAAGAAAACCATTTGGACAATAATGGCTCCTACAAAGAGGGGATGGTCTCTAGAATCCTAGAGTGCCAGTTGGTAATATGTCGCTTAATAAACTGCAAATCCATTAAGGGATATGGATGCATTTGATAAATTTCAGTAATTTTATTGTACATTTATTTGGAAAAATCTAACACGTTTTCTATAAGTTATTTCATTATTTGAAATCCTGACTTATTTAACTGAAGTGAAAGATATCTGCGCTGTCATATTTCTCCTCAATACAGAAAACCTCAATGGAAGATCAATTTCTTATATGACAATTTTGAAAGATACCAGAAATAACTGACCCCTTTTTCACTTAAGTGACAGCTACTCTAAGCTTTCCCCAGTTTCCCACTGTACCCAGTGTCAAAGGAAAGTAGCATTTCTAAGGAATTATATTTCAGCAATAAGCCAGGCTCACACACACACTAACAGTATCGTTTTTATGTACTATGGGCTTCGGTCCATACACTCCATGGCAAGATTTTAAAAGGCTAAATGCATTAAAATGATCTAAAATGTCTTGCAAACGCTGCCACTGTTTTCTTTTCATCATTATATACAGGCAATGGTTATTGTGTGTATGAAGAATAAATGGTGTACTGGTACTAATGAACCTGTTAAACTGTGAAATGATTTTCCCATCAATCCCGTTTTCCTGACACCCATTCCTACTCCCCTTCTCTATTTACATAGACATATGACTGCGTCAACATAATCAGTTAAGATGGAATGTTATTACAACAGATGTTAGTGTGGGGCGGAGGGAGGGGATGCCATTAAAAAACGCTTATGGAACATGAGAAATGTTAAAAAACCCTGCCTTGCTGGAACATTCAGAAGTATAAGCAAGCATTTCTTTAGAACCAAAATCTACTATTCTGCCAAACTAATGGGTCTAAGAAAATTACAAAGGGCAACTGACACATATCCTCTTCTTATTTACACAAGGAGAAACATTATAAACAGAATTCGGAAGAACACATTCATGTTCTTCTTTTGGGAGGTAATCAGGGTGGTTACATCACGATTGGTTACCTCAACGATACAGAATGTGACGAGACGGACCCGCCTACTTCATATCCCCACATGGGAGTAAAATAGGAGGAACTCAGAGGGGTAGCGTGGGTCAGGCGGAAAACCAAACCAAACAAAACGAACCTGCTTGCTACTTGGTTTTATATAATGACTCTTTGGGGCCTGAAGGTTCTCCTGGAATCAAGACTCTATATTGGAGTGTACTTAATAAGTCAAGCACGTGATTTTTTAAAACAAACGTCCAATATATTTTAACTTCAAATATGCAGCACAGAATGGATTTGCTGGGTATGCTGATTTTAAGGGAAGCAATTATCTTCTACAAAAGCTTAGTTGCTTATAGATTCTAGGAGAAAATTTCAAACGGAAAGAAATATCAAATAGTTGCCCTCTAGATGGAATTATAGTTGTCCTTCGGTATTGAGGGTTTGTGTCTATATTATAATCATACATTTATTTGTGAAAACACAGTTTATGAATTAAGATAAAAATGGACCTCTGTTTACCATCTAGACGGGGAGTATTTTTTTAGAATATTTAAATCATTATCCTTAGGTTTAAGCTCTGGGCGATTGTGTTTTTAAAGTCTAAATATAATCAAACAGTTATTACAAATTTAGGAACAGCTCATGAAAAGCATGATTCTCTTGTATCCTGTCACTTTCAAACTGAAACACAGAAGACTGTTTTTAATAAGACATTAAAGGGGTGATTTCTGAAGGTCATGAGCAAGGAAGCCAGCCGCTTGCCCAACGGGGTAGTCTACTTGTTTCCAATTGAGCATAACGTGGGAAGAACTCAAACAGGGTAAGGATTAAGTCAGAAGAAGGAAGCCTCTAGCGCCTCAGTCTTATATAACAACTCTCCTTGGCCTAAAGATGATAAATTCTCAGAATATAAATATTAGGAACAATATATTGAAAACTTAATAGCTGCATATTAACAGAGGTGATAACATTACCAAGCAAGCAGTGACTGAAAAATGGAGCTATTTCCTTAGAGAAAAGAAGTTTCAAAACGGCCACTGACTGCCAGGGCTAATGACCTATAATTTGTAAACTTGTAAAGATGAACTTACATAAGTGGTTTTTCTAAGAAAGTGTCAAGTCACTACTTGCATCTTCTGGTTCTTTCCAGACACCATAAATTTAAAATAGTATAATAACATGAAAATAATGTGTGTGGGCTGACTGAGGAAATGACAATTCTACACTAAGGGTATTAATGTGTCAAGTGCTTTTAAAAGTCTGATTATTAAAATATATTGGGAAACTTGTGTGGTTCATGATCCTGACAGCTAGTCCAACAATCTGGAAAGTCTGGCCTTAGAAAAAATTTCACTGTGACAACAAAGGGGAAAAAAAAAATGGGTAGGAAACATCAGTAACATTAAGACCATGTCACTCATACAGATTGCCAACAAACACATGAAAAGATGCTCAACATCACTAATCATTAGAGAAATGCAAGTCAAAACCACAGTGAGGTATCACCTCACACTGGTCAGAATGGCCCTCATCAAAAAATCTAGAAACAATAAATGCTGGAGAGGGTGTGGAGAAAAGGGAACCCTCTTGCACTGTTGGTGGGAATGTAAATTGATACAGCCACTAGGGAGAAAAGTATGGAGGTTCCTTAGAAAACTACAAATAGAACTACCATATGACCCAGCAATCCCACTACTGGGCATATACCCGGAGAAAGCCCTAATTCAAAAAGATACATGTATCACAATGTTCATTGCAGCACTATTTACAATAGCCAGGACACAGAAGCAACCTAGGTGTCCACTGACAGATGAATGGATAAAGAAGATGTGGCACATATATGCAATGGAATATTACTCAGCCATAAAAAGGAACGAAATTGAGTTATTTGTAATGAGGTGGCTGGACCTAGAGTCTGTCATATAGAGTGAAGTAAGTCAGAAAGAGAAAAACAAAGATGGTATTCCATATATATATGGAATCTAAAAAAAAAAAAGAAAAAGTGGTCATGAAGAACCTAGGGGCAAGACGGGAATAAAGACGCAGACCGACTAGAGAATGGACTTGAGGACACGGGGAGGGGGAAGGGCAAGCTGTGACAAAGCGAGAGAGTGGCATGGACATATATACACTACCAAATGTAAAATAGATAGCTAGTGGGAAGCAGTCGCATAGCACAGGGAGATCAGCTTGGTGCTTTGTGACGACCTAGAGGCGTGGGATAGGGAGGGTGGGAGGGAGGCTCAAGAGGGAGGGGATATGGGTATATATATATATATATATATATACGTATAGCTGATACACTTTGTTGTACAGCAGAAACTAACACAACAATGTAAAGCGATTATACTCCAATAAAGATATATATAAAAAAAAGACCATGTCACGAACAAGAAAGAGCTTGATAAGCTGAAAAGTTTAAGAGCTGAGAGCAGCTCTTTTTGTCTCCAATAAACTGCTTATTCTCAAATCCATTAGACTACCTTTTATTTTTTAGAATACTGAAGAAAAAGATTCTGATAATTACTCTGAATTTATCCAGAGCCAATGCCAATATTTTATACTTCCCCAGCATTATGGAACCTGGAATACCGTTCAACTACAGGGACTCTATTTCGAACAGAGAATAAAGGAAGATGGGTGTTACCCATTGTTACCAAACAATGATGGTAATGACAGATATGTAACACATGACATAAAATGTGGTCTTTCTGACTTCTTGGACAGCCACCTTGTTCCAATTTTATCTAAAATATCAAAATTAGTGTTAATTTATGTAGCCAAAGTATTGGTCTATGTTAACTGTACTTGTCGCTGATCTTAGATTAGGAAGAAGGGACCATCAAATAATAAAGCTTACCAGATCAGTTTACAGTGAAGAAAACCGTTTCGTATTTCACCAAGAGAGAATGATTTTTGAGACTAATAGTTACCTATCATAATACTCACAGTAAATAAACTCTGGATAATATTGAACTCTGAACACTTAGTAGATAAGAAAATCATCTTACTCTGTGGCCTGTGGTAGGTAACAGATTACGTAAAAGAAGCAACTATAAAAGTCCGTGCTCTGTAAGGAAGAATTTTAACCTGTTCAGTAAACTATTATGTGGGCTTTTAAAATGGAAAATGAGGGAACATGCCAAACTTCTGTCCAAGATACTATTAGAATTTAAATTAGCAGAACATACTTTTTAGTTGAACCTTCAAGATGAAAACCATAGATATTGCACAAGTAAAACATTCTGCAAAATATTGATATATTTGTAAGATAATAATTTGTAGTGTGGCCAACAATGTATGCCCAGATAAGGCGTACAGATGGTCTCTGATATTTTCTAAGAAAAACAGTTTAAAATAAAATCCTGGCTACATTTTTTGGTCTTTGATGTTACAAAACTGCTTATTTTATGATTTGACAAGAATCTGGGGGTAAAGAAATTCGTCTCTATGCTTAATAGAAGTGCACACACTTACGCAGTTCACCAGCTGCATTTCGCCCACCAACTGCATACAGGTATCCTTTGAGGGCACTTAGGTGGAAGAAGGTGCGCTTTTCATTTAAAGATGCAACTTGCATCCACTTATTGTATCGAGGATCAAATCTGAAGACTGTATCAACTGCTGTTTTTCCTTTTGTGTCATAATTACTCTGTCCACCAACGACGTACAGGAAATTTCCAATGACGGCAATGCCATGCTGGTACCTTGGGGCATCCATGGGGGCTAAGGACTTCCACTCGTGAGCCTTTTCATCATACATGCGCAATTCCTTGCTGACAACCAGCTGCTGCCTCAGCACTCCTCCTAGTGTAACCAAATGAGTGGTGTCAGACCGAATGGCAGTCCTGTCTGACTGCATCACTGGCTGCATATATGGCATCATCTGGTAATTGCTGGCTTCCAAAAGGAGATTCACACACGTGTTGTCAGTTCTCATGAAATCCACGGTTTGCACGTAATTAATGAGCTCTTGTGGTGTCATCAGTGGAAATCGTATGTTCTTCATTAATTTTGCAGCAAAGTCCATCCGAGGCTCTTCCAGGCGTAGCCAGCGACAGGTAGCCTTAAAGAGCTCAAGTTCAGTGCAGTGCTTAAGGCTATTACTGGAAAGCACAAAGGCAAGACGTTCAAAAGGGAGTTTCAAGAACTCCCCGGTGCTCAGCAATGCAGGAAAATTCTTCAAGACGAAACTGTTAACGTATTTATCCACTTCTGTCAGGTTGTAGGTGTTGGCAATCCGCCCAACTTCGACACAATTGTCTAAAGTGACCTATTAAGCCAATTACAAAAAATTAAAACCCAACTACTTTCATGGCACTCACGCCTGGATACATAAATACCTGTACTAGAATGAGAGTAAATACGCTTTTTACTGCCCATATAGATGCAAAAAAAGCTTCCTTTCTCCATATATTAACGATTTAAAGGGAATTCACAAACTACCCTTACCTAATCCAATAGAAAGGTGACTAAAAGAAAATGCTCATTCCAAGTCAGTAGATTGAAAGTTACTCTGAGAAACAATGGTATAACTTGACTATGGCCAAAATAATTACTCTTCTCTCCTCAAAATGTGTCCTCACCACCCCCAGCCAGATACTAAGAAAATTCTGGCCAGATGGAAGTTCTGGAAAAATAGAAAGTTATTCTATTATGAACCATCTCAATCCACTTTTCAGTCATGATTCTTAAAAGTAACTCAGCTAGCAGATCCACACACAGAAAAACTCTAGTACCCGATCCCTAAATGTCTCTTTCATGTCAACAGGCTTCATTCATCACTATGATTCATTTTCATTCCTTTAAAAGTTATTGCATATAGTGAAGATAATTTCATAGGGCCATTATTCCTAGGGTGAAGTTATTCTCCATATTATTTATGTTTAAACAGAAGCAAGGAAATCACCTTCTTGAGGGCTGGAATGGGTGTTTCCACATCAAATCATTCCTTTTGTTTAGTTTTTGGTATGTATGCTGATGGCTGGCACCATAGTTCTCCTTAGCCACCCTCTTACTCTCAGCATACTGTAGCTCTGCCTGGAGTCCACGTTAGCCCCCCGAGATTTCCCCAGCACAGAGTAAAATATACCAAAAACGGAAGCCATGAAAAGGAGAGAAGCTATGGAGAGGCCTATCTTCAGCAGGAAGTCTTTTCAGTGCTCTAATAAATGATGGGTCCAAAAGGAAAATAGTAAAATCATATCAGCAAATATTACGTAAAGCATAAGTCACAAAAACAAGTCTACCATACAAATGCCTGTGTGTGTGTGTGTGTGTGTGTATACAAACACAGAGACAGGTCAAAGGCAAAGGATTCAAATGTTTTTTTCTTAATTTTGTCAGGGTGTGTGTTCACGAATGTTACATAAACCTCATTGATGCAACTGTACTATTAACAGACCGGCAGATGCTTAAGAGAAAACTGGCTGATCCTTCTATCATCTTTCTGTTGAAAAGCTGAAATGACTCCTCTGCATAAAGTAACAGCCCAGTTATGATATAATACCACTGAAAGCTCTAAGGCCAACACACACACACACACATGCTGCTATTTTCACAGATTTATTACTCAAGAAGAATTTGAACTCTTTTAAGCATCCTATTTGCTTCACAAAAACCATCAACGATTTTAAATGGTTATTATACTTAATAGCTATGTATTTAAAACTACCTAAAATAAATTGTAACACAAAAGAACCAGGAAAAATAAATTAACAAATTATGGGCCTTTTGAAATCCACAGTTTAATACTGTTCAGTACCTTGGTTAATAATAAAAAATACGGGGCTTCCCTGGTGGTGCAGTGGTTGAGAGTCCGCCTGCCGATGCAGGGGACACGGGTTTGTGCCCCGGTCCGGGAAGATCCCACATGCTGCAGAGCGGCTGGGCCCGTGAGCCATGGCCGCTGAGCCTGCGTGTCCGGAGCCTGTGCTCCGCAATGGGAGGGGCCACAGCAGTGAGAGGCCCGCGTATCGCAAAAAAAAAAAAAAAAAAAAATAATAATAAATACATTTTAATCCACTTTTAGGAGTGGCAGGTTGGTGTCTCATACAATTTTAAGTTGTGTAAATGAAGTTACAGTTAAAGCCTCATTGCCCAAATCACCCCAGGTGGAAGGGATTCCTGTTTGGGGTAGTAGGTCCACCTTATAAGGTAAGTAAGACATAGTCCTTCCCCAGAGCAAGGGTAATTTTCACTGTTTTTTTTTTTTCTTTTTTTGGCCGTGCCACGTAGCATGAAGGATCTTAGTTCCCCAACCAGAGATTGAACCCACGCCCCCTGCAGTGGAAGCGCGGAGTCTTAACCACTGGACCGCCAGGGAAGTCCCAATTTTCATTTTTGAAGATGTTTGCTAATATGGATAAGCAAAAGTTGATGAAAACACAAATATATTTCCTAAGTATGCAGATTCTTATCATTACTGATATGATTACAAATAAAAACAACAAAGAATGTATATTTTAAATGGGCAAAATGATAGCATTGGTTGTTAGTCACCAAATTTAAATCTAAATTTATAGCATATAATACAAACCAAGGTTAACGGAAACCAAACTGTGTAACTTAGAACTGGGATCAAGGTATTTAGTTCCTTCCTCTTTCCTTCTTCAGTTTCATTCAATAAGAAAACAGTTACTAAAACACTAGGATAAAAAAACCTACCTTGTATTTAAGGGCATTTGGAAAATCCCTTCTATATATCAGATATACAGATGCACAGGACTGAAAAATCCTTGACAGACTACTTAGTCAATATAGATAGCTGCCTACTCTTTCCTTTAAAAAAAAATCACCAGAGAATGGTATTTCATAAACTTCTGAATTGTCATCTTCTTGATACAAAGACTAAGTATTTTCTATAGCTCATGTACAATAGCTACCACACTGTAGGTATATAGCAAAGGTTAAATACTACGATTATCACCAATATATAAATTAAAGACGTGATGATAGATACAACTAAAAATAGAATATCTGCTGAATTAACGTAGCAAATTACTAGAACCTTATTAATTTTAAATGAGACTCAGATAAGAAAAATATGTAATAGGAAATTAATTTTTATGAAGTGCATATAATCAAAGCTAAAAATATTAATGTAGGCTATAAGGATTGCAGAAGCACAGTCTAGAATAACAGTTAACAATATAAACAGATCAAAAATGATGGAATAGCGGTAAACAATTTTTGGAAAGATACAGGATTATTCAATTATAGTTCATTTTAATGCATTCTCAGTCATAATTCTTAAAAGTGCTTCAGCTTGCGTAGTCCTGATCATTTAGCCTAGACAATATTAAATAATGAATATGTACATTAATATAACATACAATGCAATTCATGTACATAACAGAATACATTACATTTTAAAATATAAAACATGAATTTAAAGCTTATTTAAAAAACCAAACTCGGGCTTCCCTGGTGGCGCAGTGGTTGAGAGTCCGCCTGCCGATGCAGGGGACACGGGTTCATGCCCCGGCCCAGGAAGATCCCACATGCCGCGGAGCGGCTGTGCCCGTGAGCCATGGCCGCTGAGCCTGCGCATCCGGAGCCTGTGCTACGCAACCGGAGAGGCCACATCAGTGAGAGGCCCGCGTACCGCAAAAAAAAAAAAAAAAAAAAAACACAAAAAAACAACCCCAAACTCATAAGTAGAAAGAACTCTAATTTCATCTGAATATATACCCTGGCCAAAATTCCAAAGAGTCATTACAGAAGTTAAGCCAAATAATTATATTAGAGTTTTAAAGGATAGAGAAGCAAAAAAGGACAAAATTTCTCAACTGCTTATGAGAACCAATGACATTATTTTAAAAATAATCAAGTGTACATTTAAGTTTCCTTGATATAAATTACTATAAATTATTCTACTATAATCAAGCAACCTTCATGGTCATCCTAAAGGCAGTTCTAAGCATCATAATTCTCAATTGTCATTGACATCCTGGTATTCACTGCTGCAATATTAACATAATTTGATACTTTAATGACAGCTTTCAGCTGTGATTAACATAATTTGATACTTTAACGACAGCTTTCATCAGCAATCTGTGATGTTATGTTGCTGAAATTCAGTGTCTTATACAAATAAATTCCCATTTAGGAAAAAAAAAGCAAATGAGTATCTGCTTTTGTACTCTCAAAGGGAGAGCAAACACTAAGAAATTAGCTGGCAAATTTGGGGGGACTCCTCAGATATTCAGTGTACCAAATTCTCCTTAGCGCTATCTAGTTTATTAAAATGACAGCCTGACATCAAGTACAACCAATGCAGAGAGAGAAAGCACGTCCACAGAAAAAGACTGGGAAGAGATCAAACAAGCTACTTTTGGGGGGTCGAGGATATAACAGGCATCTTCTCCTGGGCCTCCTTCCACAGGTGAGAACATCACAGGACACAAGGAAGGGACCTTTTGGTTAGAAGAACAAAGGGATGATAAGAAAACTAAAGCCTTTCTCTCCCAGTCTTGTCTCTCTTCGGATGATAAGTGCCATTCGAGGTGAATACTGATGGTGTGTCCAGCTTGGGGAAGCCAATTTTCTTATTCCTTTTCACTTTGAATGCACTTCCTCTGCTGGTTGCAGTATTAGTGATCACAATGGTCTTTGGGGGCATAAATTGGTTTAGGCCCAGGCTGAGATTCTTCTTTCCCTTCAGAGTCCCAGATGGCAGATGGGCAAGAATGGGCTGGATAAAGTTATATGCAGGGATGATATTTAGAATATTTGAGCACCAACTAATCAGAATAGATGCTCGATCATAAACAACCGGTATCTGGGTACTACTTACTGAATATCAGCCTTAGCAATAAGGAAAACAAGACTGGTTTGGTGGGGAGGGAAACAGTCTTGATTCGTTGTAAAATTATCTATACAATTTTTTCTTTAATTTGCATTGAACCTCCCCAAAAGCATTACCTGGAAAGACGTGTTAATTAATCTTAATGGATAAATCCAATTTAGATTAAAGAAGGAATGTGAAATATATGTACTATACAGGAAACCCTTACGTCAAAAGGAACATTCCCAAAGCTTCCTGCTGCTATCATCACATTATAGCAAAAGAAGCCGTCTTTTCTAATAACTTCTTCTGATTCCCTTCATTGTTGCCTTTTCTCCCACAAATGCACCTCCCTTGTTTTCCAAGGTCTCCCACTCTTTACCCCAGTCACCTCAATAAATGTCTCTGCACTTCACTGTGATCCCCCCAACCTGATCAGTGACAATAAATGTACAGGTGGAACCAATGATAGACCTGTATCAAGAAAAAAAAATAAGCACTTTAAAAAAAATGAGTTTAAAGAAAGACTACACCAAGTCTAAAGCACAGGGGCAGCTTCATTCTCTGATTAAATATGCTTTTATGTAAAAAAGAAAAGGGTTTCTTGCTTACCTTCATTCTGCTCTGTTTATTCTGTATAACTAAATTTAAATTGTAATATTTCCACCTCAATTACAAATGTTCTATTTCAGCAACCTTACATTAAATTGGGCTCTACGAGCTAGCCTGTAATCCTTCATAACAGTAATAATGTGGGGAAAACGCTAGATGTTACAAATTCCAAACGGCAAACAAATGGTAAACAAAAAATTTGACCACAACCTGTTTGTAAATCAGGGAGTGGCTGCATGGGATTTAGCATGCTGTAGTTATGCAGTGTCATAAGACAAAAACTAATGTAACTTTTGTAGGTATGTAACTAAACAAAGGTAAATTTCCATTATCTCCATGATATATGACAGTAAATGTTTTTAGTTTTATAGAAAACTTTACCTACTCTGCTTTATATCCTTCACTGTCATCCTTCTGTTTTCTTTTCATGCTCCTCTTTTCTATAACTACCAAGAAAATCACTCAGTAAGAACAAAAGTACCAGATACTATAAACTCTAATACTAATTACAACCCTAAGATAAAAGTATTACTGCAAAGGAAGGCAAAGGTCGGAGGGGAGGGGTTCTTGTTCTATTGAGCCTGATGCTCCCTTACAGAAAACTGGCGTCTCTATCGCACCAAAGGCAAGTGGGGCTTTATTATTGGTTGTTGCGTGTTTTTTTTTTAAAGCAATATAGAGTTGTTCATTTTATTTTTTTAATTTTAATTATTTTTAAATTTTATTTTTAATTTATTTTTATTTTTGGCTGTGTTGGGTCTTTGTTGCTGTGCACAGGCTTTCTCTGGTTGTGGCGAGCGGGGGCTACTCTTCGTTGCCATGCGCGGGCTTCTCATTGCAGTGGCTTCTCTTGTTGCAGAGCACGGGCTCTAGGCGCGTGGGCTTCAGTAGTTGTGGCATGCGGGCTCAGTAGCTGTGGCACGTGAGCTCTACAGCGTAGGCTCAGTAGTTGTGGCGCACCGGCTTAACTGCTCTGCAGCATGTAGGATCTTCCTGGGCCAGGGCTCGAACCCGTGTCCCCTGCATTGGCAGGTGTATTCTTTTTTTTTTTTTTTTTTGCGGTACGCGGGCCTCTCACTGTTGTGGCTTCTCCTGTTGCGGAGCACAGGCTCTGGACGCGCAGGCTCAGCGGCCATGGCTCACGGGCCCAGCCGCTCTGCAGCATGTGGGATCTTCCCGGACCGGGGCACGAACCCGTGTCCCCTGCATCGGCAGGCGGACTCTCAACCACTGCGCCACCAGGGAAGCCCGGCAGGTGTATTCTTAACCACTGCGCCACCAGGGAAGCCCTTAATTTTTATTTAAAAAAAGTTTTATTGTTTAGTTGATTTACAATGTTGTGTTAGTTTCAGGTATACAGCAAAGTGAATCAGTTATACATATACCCACTCTTCTTTAGATTCTTCTCCCATGTAGGTCATTACAGAGTACTGAGTAGAGTTCCCTGTGCTATACAGTAGGTCCTTATTAGTGATCTATTTTATGTATAGTAGTGTGTATCTGTCAATTATTATCATATTGAAAGTTATCATTCAAAATTAACATATAAATGCTTAGTGGATGATTTGCTGACTCACATTTTATGTACCACTGCTCCTCTTTATCCACACAAATGGTTAAGTACGGATACAAAAGAACTGTGTTCGAAGCTAATTTTTCTTTCTAGACGCTCAAACCCAAGTAGTGTTTTGGTTATATGAACTATAATCCTACTATATCATTAAAAACATAAACCTATTTCCTCAAAACATTTGGGTTAAGCACACAATCATGAGGCTGTTATATTTTAAAATTATCTAAAATAACTTAGCTTGTGGGAGAAATAAAAACAAATCTACCTTTGAAAAATATTTATATTATCTTGAAACTTTCAGTTCTTATACAGAGGAAAGGCACCCAGGGCTACTGTTTTTCCTGATTCATTTGACTGCTGAGAAGGAAAGGGGTAATAGAGTAAGCCTGAATATTTAACTAAGATATGGAATTCATGAAAGAAGGATAAAGGAAAAGTTGGATTTTATATAATCCTTAAACTAATAATCCACCAACTTTTCTCAAAAATTAGCATGGATTCTGAGAGGGAAGATTTCCAACGTACAATCACATAGACATATCCTAAGCAAACAGGATGAAAGACAAGTAAATCGTACGGTACTAAGAAAAGAGCTGTTTCCTCAAAGCTCATAGGCAAGAAAGTTCTAAAACGAAGAGTGTTGGCATAAACTATAGCACGAGTAAGCTTTGTCAGGGACATGTCTCTTCTCCTTTAGAAACGGGCTTTAGGATATCTGCAGAGACACTAGGAATGAAAAACGTAACCTTTAAGACAATATTGAGTGTTTATAAAAATGAAGAAATTTTCAAAAGGGCAAAAACATAGTTATAATAAATGCTTCAAGGAGGTTAAGGAACCAACATTCTAATTACAGGAAATTTGTCAATATTGCAAAATTACTATGATATCATCTTGAGATAAACTTGCTTTAAATAGAGTTATCTAGAACAAAATTATTTTTTAATACTGTTATTTTGACGTGTATATGTTTATAACTTCACAAATCATGCTTCACCCAGTTTGGTTCCTTTCTTTCAAACTAAGGAACTGATCACAACGAATATCTTAAGGGATAAGTACAATAGGTCAACAGTGTCTATGGTTAGTGATTAGTTCCAAGGAAATTATGGCACTGTACCTAGTTTGGCTCAGGACAACCACGTATTGCTAAGATCAGTGCAAAGCAATGTTAAGAATTGATAAGTGTAAGCATCAAGTGTTATTAATTTAAGGGTCTCAACTAAAATGAGGCACCGTCCTCAGGAACCGGGTGACTGTAAGTAGTTCACTGATTGGTGGTTGTATGTACCCTCTTTTATCTATTAAAAAAGGCTGAAAATGACTCAGTAGGTGATGTGTCTCTATGGAATCAAGACTCATATCCTTACAGATTTACACATCGATGTTACTTCTTCTCAGGATCCAACTCCCATATTTAAAGGAAGAAAAAATGACTGAGTCTATCTTAAAAGACTTCTAGAACCTCAGATTACTTTCCCACAGAATTCCATTTAAGGAACCTGTTTGTATAAAATCATTAAGGTGAATAAAACCAAATTATAATACGTAACGTTAACAAACAGGTTAAGGAATATATCGTTATCAAACACTATTACTGTCTAATGTCATTTGATTACACAGAAGGCTTTTCTTAAATGATTCTATTTTGTAAAAATGCACCTGTAATTTTTTCCCATCGACCTGCTTCTAGACCATATACGACATGACACCTCTCTCTAATGGCCAGAGTTTCACGTCTATACAATAGATTCATGAGTCTACTCTAAACAGGCTATGACGGAGTCCACCGCAGGAAAAGATTTGATTTGAAAATGTCTTACCCCAGATATGAGAAATACTTTGCAGAAGTCCAAAACCGGCAGAATCTGTAGAAAACTGGCAGCTTCCAGTGTGTCTTGAAGGTTGTCCATATTAAGAGAAAGCTTTGCAGTGTAAATGAAATCAATAATTTTCCTTAAACCGACTTTGCTCACGCCATGAAGCTTAATGCACATTAAATCTTGTTCTTTCATTCCACCTTAAATAAAAAGACATTCCATTAAATGACCGTGGATAATTTAATTAAGGTCAAACTCACTTCTGCTGCTAACTAGATATGATAAAATCAGGGAAATTTTATTCTGTGCAGCATTTGTATCAGAGTCAGGTTTCTG
This sequence comes from Globicephala melas, assembly GCF_963455315.2. Taxonomy (NCBI): domain Eukaryota; kingdom Metazoa; phylum Chordata; class Mammalia; order Artiodactyla; family Delphinidae; genus Globicephala; species Globicephala melas. The sequence continues at coordinate 28,731,673 of NC_083335.1, read as the reverse complement.
CATATTTTATAGTTAAAAGAGAGTACTTAAAAAGGAATATCTCTATACTAATGGAGGTGGTATACGATGCAAGTGCTTCCAAAATGTTCTCCTGTCACTTCAGATCTTTTGAGGGATTAGAGATTGTATTAGTGGGGGTTGTATTAATCTCTGATGGCCCGTTCAGATATGTGTCTGGGAAAGCAAAGCGATGAGATAAAGGTGGACAGAAGAATAAGAAAGGTACATCCGTTTTCCAGGTTAAAAAAGGGCCACCCACAACTGTACATACTGGGTGTCTATTCCTTTTGAAACTCCTCTTTCTTCTTGTAAAGACACTGACCAAAAGAACTGAATCTTCCTTTACCAATACAAGGATTTAAACACATATTTTTCATACTGTTTTAACGTGGAAGCAGAGTTTAGAAAGGCAAGCTACCTGTGAACATAGCCTTGAAGTAATCACTAGCAGAGGCCATCATGACTCTGTGCACAGGGAAGGCGTCATCTGTGTCCCCTGGCATCAGGGTCACGTCACAGAGCAACCCTTCAAGTCGGAGCTGGTCAAACCCCTACAACAAGAACATGAGATGAGCCGCTCGGCAAGGTAAAATGGGAATACAGATCTCTGTGTGCTAGAATTCTCTTGACGTATGAATGTGTGGGGAATATATTTGGAACATAAAGCCAGTAGAATAATGACTCAGAAGAAGAAAAAACTGAACAGCCTACTTGATATGTGGCAATATATATTTAACTCACTGTAGAAAAAAGATAACATTAAGATTAATTTGGATTAAGAACAAATAAGGAAAGAGTATATACATTCACTTATTTATATAACCATTGGCTCTCACAGTATTTTGGAAAAAAAATTACCATGTACACTTTCTTTTCCCATGTGCAGAATTAGTTCCAGTTTGTGAAGAAGGAAAGAGTTCTGGAGATGGATGGTGGTAATGGATGTACATTATGAATGTATTTAATATTGCTGAACAGTACACTTAAAAATGGCTAAGATGGTAAATTTTATGGTATGCATATTTTATCACAATAAAAAAATGGAGAATAAAAAAAAGATTTTTGCAAGATGGAGTCCGTAGTTTCAAAAATGGAAATGTACTGTTATAAAAAATCATGAAGCTACTCATACAAATTACTTTTATTTATTTATTTATTTTAATATATACAGCAGGTTCTTACTAGTTAGATTTATTTATTTGTTAGTTTGTTTATTTATTTATTTATGGCTGCATTAAGTCTTCGTTGCTGCGCACGGGCTTTCTCCAGCTGCCGCGAGCGGGGGCTACTCCTCCATGCGGTGCGCGGGCTTCTCATTGCGGTGGCTTCTCTCTGTTGCAGAGCACCGGCTCTAGGTGCACGGCCTTCAGTAGTTGTGGCATGCGGGCTCAGTGGTTGTGGCTCGTGGACTCAGTCTCAGTAGTTGTGGCACACGGGCTTAGTTGCTCCGCGGCACGTGGGATCTTCCCGGACCAGGGCTCAATCCCATGTCCTCTGCATTAGCAGGAGGATTCTTAACCACTGCACCACCAGGGAAGTCCTACAAATTACTTTCTAATAATATAATGTAATATAATAATGTAATACAACAAGAACTAATAGCAAGGATTATTCTATCCCCTTCTTATTTTAATGACCCCAAATAAAACTTTTATTTAAAGTCGTGTTTCGTGGATTTAAGAAGCAAAAGGCACGACATACTGAAGAATGCAGTTTCAGAAATAGTGATCCTGCACATATGTATAATATAAATCTTAGTCTAAACATCTTCTCGTCATAATTTTTAAATTGCTTTTTAAAGAAAATGCTTGAATCTACAGAACTAGAACTTCAAAGAGATAATGTGATCCAGCCACTTTCTCTCTGGAGAGAGATATAAATATTTTTACTCCAAAAATATTTATACATTATACATATACTTTAGAACAGGATTATGTATCATACTTTCCTCTCTCCAACAGTGATTGACATATGTTTTTGTTCACAAATATCAACTCTTTCACAAATGCCCCTTTTCCTTTGTAAACACAAACATTTCCCCACCCCCGCGCCCCCTCAATATTTTCCTTTCTCCATTGCTAAATCATCTCCTGTTCTTGTTATTTAGAGAAGTAGAGGTAAAAAGAGATGCCCATTTTAGGGAACTATTTTAATGGAGAAGGTAGGCAGTGGCTTTTTGAAAATTCACGTATGGAGTCTAAATTGCAGTAAGTTTAAGGGGATTGCCTTTCAAACGTAGGTGAGCATACGAGAATTGGGAAGTCCTGAATGCGACCACTGGGGCTGGGGATGGGATGGCCAAGCCACTGAGGAGGAGGGAACCATCAGGTAGAAGAGCTGAGGGACTAGGATGTTTGAATTCCCCAGTGCTTGGAACACAGTTGGCACTTAACAAATGTTCAGTTAATGCTTGACCAAACAAACCAGACTTTACCCAGAAGCCACCACTTGGTATTAAAAACAACAACAGGCTTCCCTGGTGGCGCAGTGGTTGAGAGTCCGCCTGCCGATGCAGGGTACATGGGTTCGTGCCCCGGTCTGGGAAGATCCCACATGCCGCGGAGCGGCTGGGCCCGTGAGCCATGGCCGCTGAGCCTGCGCGTCCGGAGCCTGTGCTCCGCAACGGGAGAGGCCCCAACAGTGAGAGGCCCACGTACCGAAAAAAAAGAACAAAAACAACAACAACATGTAGAACTTGAATTTTGTAACAAGCTAACTAGAAACCAGGAACTTTATTTGTGAACCTACTCTCAATAATAAAATAAATTGTGCCTATAGTGCTTATTTGTGGTAAACTGTACAGGCCAAGATGAGAGAAGAGGAATTGAACCAGGGTTTGGGGGGAAAAGGTTGGCTCCCAAAGGCTTGGCTTTTTTCTCCTTCAGATAAATTTCAGGTTTAAAAAATTTAGATATATGTTTGTTGTAAAAATACAGAAGGATGAAAATAGAAAAGTAAAGTCCACCTCTTCTACTTACTAAGAGTAACTACTGTTAGCAGTTTAGTATATATACTTCCAGGCCACTTTCTACACATATGCATATAGGAGTTTTTAAAGTAGGATACTACACTTACTGTTACGTATCTTTTTTGGTGGGGCGGGGGGCCCTCCGGGCCGCACAGCATGCGGGATCCTAGTTCCCCAACCAGGGATAGAACCTGCGCCCCTGCAGTGCAAGCGCGGAGTCTCAACCACTGGACCGCAAGGGAAGTCCCCTGTTACGCATTTTTTAAATTCATCTGGGCTTCCCTGGTGGCGCGGTGGTTGAGAGTCTGCCTGCCGATGCAGGGGACGTGGGTTCGTGCCCTGGTCCGGGAAGATCCCACATGCCGCGGAGCGGCTGGGCCCGTGAGCCATGGCCGCTGAGTCTGCGCATCCGGAGCCTGTGCTCTGCAACGGGAGTGGCCACAACAGTGAGAGGCCCGCGTACCACAAAAACACACACACACACACACACACAAATTCACCTGAGTGTGTAACACGGACAGCCCTCTGTCTCAGTACACACAAATCTACTTCATACTTTTTAGTGGATGCACAGAATTTCATGGGGTATGGGGTCTACCATAATTATTCATCCATTCCTCACTTTTGGTCTCTCAACTTTTGCTATTACAAGCAATGCTGCAATGACCTTCCTTGTACATATACTTACTTGTGTGAGTAGATCTGTGGGAGAGATTCCTAGAAGTGGAATTGTTGGTTTAAACAACATATACTTTTAAAGTTTTAATAGCTACTGGCAAGTTAAAGCATATAGTTTATCTTGGGAAATTTATCATACCTTGGGTACTGGCAAAAAAGAGAGATGTCAAGATACCCATCAGATGAAACTAGGTACAGTATGCCATCTTACTTTATTTTTATTCAGCAAATAACTTTTGAATCTTCCTCTCTAAGGTATATGTGGATAATATCTTTGAAAGGCAATCATGGCTTCTTCAGTCAAAAGCAATGATTTTATCTAATCAGTTATTTTCTTCCACTAAAAAAAAAACCCAAAACCTTCTCGGCTCATTTGCTGGCCCTCCTGTCTCTAAAATATTCCTACAAATATTTTATACTGAGAACTGAGTAATGTCAGTAGGCTTCTTTCCTACTATTTATTATTCCTTCTTTTCCCCTTTGAAAAAAGGCATGGCTAATGTTTCCTGTATCATTACCTGTGTCATTTCTCATTTGGTCCATATTCCATTAAAACTGCTTGTTGAGGTTTCTACTCAATCTTTAAAATCTCAACAGTTCAGCTAAGACACTAGTAGCTTTTACCCTCTTCACAGATTTGATCATTTTGCTTCCATTTGCACTATTAAAAAAAAAAATCCTCTAACCATTCTCAGTATAATCTGGCATCCCCACAGAAAGGAAGCTGAGGCTCCTAGACCACTTTTATCACATTCTGAGTATTTTCTATCCTAAGCTTAATTTATCTACCTTTGGCAAATTGTCCGCTTTTGAGAGGTTTTGCATTTGTTTTCACTGCATGTAAAGTAGTTTCCCTTTCTATACATTTCATAACCTTTATTTTCAAATGCACAAATAATCCCACTATCCAATTCCATATTTGCTAATTTTATTCCTGATTATTGCTGTCCTTATCCAAATAAGATCTGTCAATTCAGACTGTTTTCATACAGACCTAAATATCTTGTTTGCATGTTGTTATCTGTACTATCCCAGCTGTGTCTAAAGAGAAAAAAAACTAAAGTTCCTCTACAACATACTTTGTCGTACAGAAGTACAGTCATTTTTCTAAACAACTTTTATACTCTAATCTTGTGAAGAATGTACACATGAAAAGAAGTGGGGCAGGGGGGACTTCCCTGGTGGTTAAGACTCTGCACCTCCAAGGCAAGGGGCGCGGGTTTGATTCCTGGTCGGGGAACTAAGATCCCACATGCTGCGCAGCACGTCCAAGAAAATATAAAAATAATACAAAATTAGAAAATAAAAATAAGAAAAAGGGGGGTCATTCTCTTCCACAATTCTCATCTGCCCTCTGTACGTCTACCTTTTGCTTTCACTGTTATAATCTTTCCCCCTATTTAACTCTAGGAATATTCTGGAAGATACCTTGCACACTTAAAATGTGTCCTTTTATTATAAAATCATTTTCTTCCACCAAATTTGTACTGATTCCTCTTGCCAGAATTCTATAAACATTTTTGTCTATTTCTGCATGCTAATCCACGATATACAGATACAGCTGTGTTTTATGCAAAATTGCTCAAAGTTTCCCATTAGTCTTTTTGGAGTGTCTTTAAACTATTTTTACTGCTTTAAACTCAACTTCTTTCTAACTCAATCCTTATCTTAGTTCTCTATTTTTCTATTTTTTTCTGAGCCTTGGGTTCTATTTATGAGGGGATTATTGTCTGTTCTCAATTTCTTTACTCTATTATTTCCCTTTCCCTCTTCTATTAACATCCCCATATCTTCTTTTTTATTTCTTTTTCACATCCTTTTAGGGAAAAAATAAGCATTAAGAAAAAGGTTCTTAAAGAAAAGGTTCTTCTCTTCTCTGTAGTAAATTTACCTAATATATCGAAACTTCAAATACTATTAAATAGAGGGAGGTACATATGTCATACTCTGAAGGACTGAAACATTTTAAATGAGTTTGATAAATTTTTAAATGGTCACGATAAAAGAGAGGAGGGTATGTACTGACATTACACAACTATAATATAGAAACCTGATGAGCTACAAATAATGTATACCAAAAGTTGGTTGGATGTCAATGGCTTTCAAAATAAATAGAATGCTACTGTGGAAAAAAAGGTAGATTGACACTCTCACGTATTAAAAAGTAATCTGATAAGCACACCTTTCCACTAAATTCTGCATTGGCAATAACTTACTAGCAGATTCTACCTAGTTTTGATCAGCGTAATTTCAAAAAGGAAGTGGAGTAAAAAGGAAATGCATCCTAAGAAGAGCAATAAAAATTATTAACTTTAAAATTGTTTTATGAACAAAGATTAAGGAACTAAAAGAAGAGAAGGTAGAGGAATAGGTTTACTCTAATCTTTAAGTAAATGTAATGTATTTGATCAAAGCAATATCACAGTCATGATTTTATGAGACACTGTTCATTTCATTCAGAGGACAGAAAAGGAACAGATATTAATTAAAACTCTATTCTCATTATATAACACTGCTTGGAGTTTAAAAACTGCTAATGGCTTTCCATCACTGCATTATATCATTATATAAGGCTTTAAAGACTTCTCTAATCTGGCCCCAACTCAACTGTTCAACCTTATTTTTCATTATTTCCCTAAGTATGCTGACCCACCTTATCAGGTTGTTCTCCAGACTACCTCATCGGTAAAAACTCAGGCTTACTCCTTTTCCAGTACCTTTACTTATGCCAATTTATTGTGCTAAATTATGCTATTTTATTCTATTTTTCACATAGAATATCCTCCCTCCTTCAAAGCCGGGTTCAAATTTGACCTCCTATGTAAAGCTCTCTCTAACCAAATCTCTAAAAGACTTAGGCATCTGGAGTCTGTAATTAAATTTAGCATTTAATTACAGCTGACCCTTGAACAACATGGGTTTGAACTGCACAGATCCACTTACATGTGAATTTCTTTCAATAGTAAATATTGATACTACAGTACTACACGATCTGCGATTGGCTGAATCTGGAGATGCGGAACTGCGGATATGTAGGGCCGACTGCATGGAGGGCTGGCACTCCTGACCCCCGCATTGTTCAAGGGTCAATGTATAGCCCATAGATTTCTGTTTCCAGCAAAGATGAAGTAACAGGGAGTGGATTTACCTTACTTCTTGAAACAACTCAAAATCAGGCAAAATATATAAAAAATAAGAGTTTCAGGCTGGATGGAGAAGATCTGTGAAAGAGGAGAAACAAGTTAGCGGAGCCCCATGATTGTTTATGGCCTGGAGTTTCCAGAGGTACAGGGAGTGGGAACCCAGGTGAAGCCCAGCATTTTCCCAGGGTTGAGTGTCTTAGGGCAGCTAGGTTTGTAGGGCAGAATACAAGAGGGGAGCTCTGCACAGAGAGAGGGCTATGGAGATCTACAAACAATCCCCCCTCAAGTATATAGATGAGTACTGATGAGTGCATTTGTCTGGGGGAAAGAACCACCTAAAAGGAGCACAGGGAACACTCTTCAAGGTTCGCCAAATGCTGGAAACAGATCCTATTCAAACCACAAGACTGGTAACGTCATAATACTAGGGCTTTGGGTAAAGAACTCAAAAGGATTTGTCTCAGTACTGGGAAAAAGTTTGCTCTAGAATAAGTGTGAGGTTCCACCTCACAAAGCTTAAAAATACATAGAAAATACGTTAACGAAAACAGAAGAACTGGGGAAGAAATCAGAAAGGAACGTGCCACCAAACTCATGCTGAGTCCCCACCCTACTCCCTACTTTCCCCCCCAGTGTACCCGAGCCTGGACTTAAGGCATCATATAACCTGGAGGCAGTCATCTGGGAGCAGACTGAGAAAGCTCTACTTCTGGCTGGAAGAGCAAGGAAAGGGATTCTGAAAGCTCACAGGGAGTGGAGAAAGATCCATTTCACTTTTTTCCCCTCTGTTTTCCTCTGAGCCCCAATCCCCAGGCAATTCCAAGGCACTGGTGGTGGCAACAGTGACAGCGGTAACAGTGGTGCCAGCAAATTCCTAAAATTCTGAGAGGAACCTTTTTTGATCAGATGAAGTCCCAGCTTTCAGGCCAGAGGACCATAAGGAGAGCCCTACAGAACTGGGAGTACTGGGGAGATGGTGGAGATGGAGGATCAGGAAAAAGAGACCCCACAAAATTCCACACCGTGGAATACTGCTTAACAATAAAAAGGAATAGACTACTGATACACAAAACAAAGTAAATGGATCTTGAAGATGTTACACAAAGTAAAAGACGCCAGTCTCAAGAGCTCACAGACTGTATGATGTCATCTACATAATATTCTCAAAAGACAAAAACACAGTGACAGAAAACAGATCAGTAGTATCCAGGGCTTAGAGGTAGGGATGAGTGTGACTACCAAGTGTAACAAGAGAGTATGTTAGGGGCTTCCCTGGTGGTGCAGTGGTTGAGAATCCGCCTGCCAATGCAGGGGACACGGGTTCGAACCCTGGTCCGGGAGGTTCCCACATGCCACGGAGCAACTAAGCCCGTGTGCCACAACTACTGAGCCTGTGCTCTAGAGTCCGTGAGCCACAACTACTGAGCCCATGAGCCACAACTACTGAGCCCGCGTGCCACAACTACTGAAGCCCACGCGCCTAGAGCATGTGCTGCACAAAGAGAGAAGCCACCGCAATGAGAAGCTGACGCACCACAATGAAGAGTAGCCCCCGTTCGCCACAACTAGAGAAAGCCCCCGCGCACAGCAACAAAGACCCAACACAGCCAAAAATAATAAATAAATAATACAATAAATAAATTTATAAAAAAAAAAAGAGAGAGTACGTTAGGATAATAGAACAGTCCTGCATCTTAATTGTGGTGATGATTACATGAAACAATATATCTGTGAAAACTCACATATGTATAGATCAATTTAAAAAAATCAGTTTTACTGTATGTTAGTTAAAAATAAAAGTAAAATGATGGCAAAAGATATGCCAAGCTAACACGAATTAAAAGAAACCTGGCATGACTATAATATCAGACAAAATAGATTTCAGAGCAAAGACTATTATCGGTCTGATGAAAGATCTCAGCTTCCTCAAGAAACTAGAAAGAGCAGAGCAAATTAATTCCAAATTAAACAGGAGAATGGAAATAATAAAGATCAAAGTGGAGATGAATGAAATATAAAACAGGAAAATAGAGAAATGTTTAAAAAGCAACCAAAAAGCTGGCTCTTTGAGAAGATTCATACATCTGATAAAACTCCAGTCAGGCTGATTAGGGGGAAAAAAAATGGAGAAAATACAAATTATCAATAACAGCATTGAGAGAGGTGATATCAGTAGAGACTCTACAAATATTAAAAGGATAACAAGAAAATATGAACAACTGTATGCCTATAAATTTGACAACTCAGTTGAAATGGACAAATTCTTTGAAAGACACAAGTTGCTAATAATTACTCTAGAAGAAATAGATAAACTGAGTAGCCATATATATACTATAAAACTGAATTTTCCCTGGTTAATTCTACCTTACATTTAAGGAAGAAATAGCACCAATTCTACAAAAACAGATCCAGAAACTTAAGAGGCGGAAACATGTCCCAATTCATTCTACAAGGCCATTATTATCCTACAGAAACCAGACAAAGATAATCAAAGAAAACTAAGACCAAAGACCCTCATGACCATAGATGCAAAAATTCCTACTATATCAAATCAAAGTTAATAATATATAAAAAGGATAATACATCATGAGCAAGTGGTGTTTATTCCTATAATGCATAGTTGCTTTAGCATTCAAAAATCAATTAATATAATTCACATTAATAGACTAAAAAAGAAAAATGATAAGATCATCTCAATAGGTGCAAAAACGTGTTTGACAAAATCCAACAACAATTTCGATTTGGAAAAAAACCCACAAAACTCTCAGCAAACTAGGAACAGAAAGACACTTCCTCAAATCTATACCTAACCTAACATCACACTTAATGCTGAAAGAATGAATGCATTCCCCCTAGTATTAGGACAAAGCAAGAATGTACACTCTGGGGCTTCCCTGGTGGTGCAGTGGTTGAGAGTCCGCCTGCTGATGCAGGGGACATGGGTTCGTGCCCCGGTCCGGGAAGATCCCACGTGCCGCGGAGCGGCTGGGCCCATGAGCCATGGCCGCTGAGCCTGCACATCCAGAGCCTGTGCTCCACAACTGGAGAGGCCACAACAGTGAGAGGCCCGCGTACCGCAAAAAAAAAAAAAAAAAAAAAAAAAAAGAATGTACACTCTGATCACTTCTATTCAACATTTTTCTGGAGTTTCTACCCAGTGCAATAAGGCAAGAAAAAGAAATAAGAGGCATCAGACTGGAAAGGAAGAAATAAAATTATCTTTATTTATAGGTAAAATGGTTGTCTATGTAGAAAATCCTAGAGAATCTACAAAAAAGCTTCTAGAACTAATAAGTCAGTCTTTCAAGGTTGCAAGATATAAGATGAATAATCAGTAACAAACAGTATTTTATATACTAGCAAGAGACAATCAGAAATTGAAAGTATGTATTTGAGCATATTTAACTCTTGGTTGGTATCTACTGGTCCTCTCTATCACTTAAAACACGCTAAATATCAAAACAACAAAAAAACTCATTTGAAAGAGCAGGGTAATGATACAGTAAAGTGGCCTAAAAGGAAAGGTGGTAGACTCTCTTCCAACTTATATACTAAAGATACACACTCAATTGGAAGTATTAGAATAACCTATTGTACCCTAACCTGAGTACCTGAAGAACTATCCCTAAGAAAAATTATATATTCATTTCCCTATATTCTAGGTGACATTGAGGAAACTGAAATAAAAAGTATCATTTTAATAAAAACTTCAACAATCTGGATTATTCAAGTTCCTCTTTTATAAAATATAACTTATTCTAAAACGATTATGCCTTTCTTATGCTAATAATATATTTTAAAAGTTGCTTACCTTATGATCATAAAACTTTTAAATAGGGTACAGTTCATCAACATGACACGATCAGCAACCCAAACATTTACCTTAGGATAAGTATTTCATGAAGTTAGCCCACTGGAAAGCAATGCAAGTTAATTTGTATAGGCTCTTGAGAAAAGCCATTTCTTTAGCAGTCTATTACATAGATAATAACTTGAGACAATACAACCAAATCTGTCATTGACTTTACAACTAAAGTTGAACAGAGAAAATAAATAGGTAAAATGGAGGGCAGTATGGAAGAGCAATCTAATAGGCACCAATCTTAACATGAGAAAATATCCATTAGGCATCTAGACATCTGGAGCCGGGAGGCGTTTTCAAGCTTGATAGGCTGAAACATGGTACTCTACTTATGGCCTCCTTGTCCTAACAGGGATGTTTCCAAATGGCAGTTAACATTTTTTTCTCTTTGGTTCCCCCATTCACCCCCATTTTGACAGGGGAAGGGAGGAAGGGCAGGCAGGCATGAAGACACTCTGTGTAATTCTGTTATTTCTATTAAGAATAAAATCTTTACTGTATCATTCGTGCCAAATTATCTTTTAGCCTTTAATATATCTTTTTATATTTATATTCAGTGAAAACTTAATATTTAAAGACATTAAAAAGAGAATAGATTTTAGAGCAAGATTAGAAGAAATACAAATTTACATTTAGAAAACCTGTGTTCAAGTCCTGGTTTTTGTCCCTTAGTGGGCAAGTGAATTTGGGCAAGCCTTCTAACTTTCCTGAGCTTCAGTTTCCCAATCTATAAAACAGGGATAATAATTGTTGCCTTTTGTACATCACAAAATTGTTTCACATATTAATGAGGCAAGCATATGTGAAAGTGACTTATAAGCGCTATCCAAATTCATTTATTCCATAAACAATATCAATAAGAGCAGTAAAAAGCATTGGGTACTTCCTCTGTGCCAGGTACTGGGCTAGGCTCTTTATATGTATTATCCCTTTCAATGATAATAATAATATTAATAATAAATAACAATAATTACAATCTATTGACATTTATTAATCATTCACCATGTACCCCAGCACTAGATCACACGCAGACAGAAACAACAAATTAGACTCTAGATCTTGTGGATCTCACTGATAGGTAATATTGATGGGCTAAGAGGGGGGTAAAGCAGAAGCTGCCAACTCTGCCTAGGTTACGCAAATTCCAGCTTTAAAAGGCATTGAAATTAGCTGTCAGAAGAACAGATCCATGGGAGAAACTGTTTTCAGACGTCTCACTTTGCAGAATTACCCACTGCATAACTGTAGTGGGAAGAATGTTGAGTTTAGGCCGAAACTGGAATTCCAGTTTTACCGTTTACCATTTAAGATGGATCGTTATGAATACATAGGGGTTTACCAGACCAAGAAATTTAAGTAAGGGCATTCCAGGGAGAAGGGATGAGTGCAAAGATACTTAAGTATAAAAGAATAACATATGTTTAGAGAATAATGAAAAATCAGAAGTCTTCCAGAAATTTGCCTTGACTATCTGTCCCATTAACTCTACTAAGGTAAAGCAGTAGCAAAGTTCATATGGTCGAATGGATAAAGGACTGAAGATTGGCAGAGTAGTTATGGAAGACCAATAAGGGACCACAAAACTGAAGGTGCTGGGAGAAAATACTTGCAAATCATGTATCTGCTAGGGGATTTGTGTCTAGAATATATAAAGAACTCTTACCACTGAATAATACAAAGATAAATAACTCAGCTAAAAAAATGGAGAACTGACCTGAAGAGACAGTTCTCCAAAGATGATATGCAAGTGGCCATAAGCAAAAATGAAAAGATGCTCAATATCATTAGTACTCAGGGAAATACAAATCAAAACCATAAGATACCACTTCACACCTTCTAGTATGGCAATAATCAGAAAGATAGATAACACATGTTGGCAAGAATATAGAAAAATTGGAATCCTCATACTTTACTGATGGGAGCGTAAAACACAGTCACTTGGGAAAACACCCTGGCAGTTGTTCAAAAGATTAAACACAATGATATATCACCCGACAATTCCACTCCTAGGTATATACAAAAGGTAGATGAAAACACGTCCATACAGACACTCACACATGAATGTTCACAGCATGATTATTCACAATAGCCAAAAAGTGGAAACAACCCAAATGTCCATGAATGGGTGAATGGATTTTTATAAAAGTGGTATACCCATACAACGGAATATTATTTAGTCATAAAAAGGAAAAAAGTACTGATGCATACTATAGTGTGGAGGAACCTTGAAAACACCATGCTAAGTAAAAGAAACCAGTCACAAAAGACCATACATTGTATAATTCCATTTACATGAAATATATAGAATAGGTAAAACTATAGAGATAAATAGTAGACTAATGATCGTCTAGGGTTAGGAAAGGGGTTGGGGGTAGATGGGGAATGACTACTAATGGATACATACAAGATGATAATATAGATGAAAATTAAAGTTGTTACTTTAAAAAAATGAAGATGCTAAGAAGGGTATGATTTGATGAATCACCGTAGTATGGGGTTTAAAAGATGTTAACAACCTGGGATAACAGGGTGAAGCCGAAGGATGGACGTTTTCCATAAGAAGTAACCACAGTTGTAGCAGTAGTAAAGGAGTGAGGGAAGTGAAATAATTCTTGACTTCACCGATTACTACTTAAGCAAACCCTGGTTAATCTTCCTTACTTGAGTAAAAGTATTTTGCACTGCTAACTCCATCATGAATTCTCCCGGAATTGGTTCAGAATTCTAGGAATTCGAGCCTATCAGGTATCAAAATTATTTCCAGGCACTTTCTTTGACAGCCTAGTTTCCAGAAGCCTATTCAGTGGAGACAGTCTGCTGGAGCAGATGAAGCCAACCAGATGGACACCTTCTTTGGCACACCCATCACTTCTGATCAACATTTCCTCTGACACCTTCCCTGTTTGGCTCAAATGGAAGGAAAATAAGTGGATATTTATTATGCACCTTACTTGCCCATAAATTGTCACATTTAATCCTCACATCCACTACGCACATTACCGATAAGGAAACTGGCCCGTAGGGGATAGAGACTTTCCCAAAGTCACATAACTAGCTGGTAACTAGGATTCCACTTTTAGCCTAAACTCATGTCCTTCCCACTGTAGTTGTGCACTAGGGTATCCTTCAGAGTGAGACTTCTTTAAATAGTTTTTCCCCATGGATCTGTTCCCCTGACAGCTACTTTCAATGCCTTTTGAAGCTGGAGCTTGTGTGATTGCTAATTTTAAAACAATGATAACATTTACACATTAAACACTTCTCTAGCTTGTTCCCTTGACAACCATACACCTAAGATTAGATACCAAAAAACCCCAGTCTCTGTTAGTGCTTGGACTTAAAAAATCTCAGTTAGTGAGAACATAATTTTTAATAGACTTTTTTTTTTTTTTTTTTTTTTTTGCGGTACGCGGGCCTTTCACTGTTATGGCCTCTTCCGTTGCAGAGCACAGGCTCCGGACGCGCAGGCTCAGCGGCCATGGCTCACGGGCCCAGCCGCTCCGCGGCATGTGGGATCTTCCCGGACCGGGGCACGAACCCGTGTCCCCTGCATCGGCAGGCAGACTCTCAACCACTGCGCCACCAGGGAAACCCTTAATAGAGTTTTAAAGAGAGCATACAATGTTTTTCAATAGCAATATGGAGTGGTACCTCTACACCACCACAGAAAATATTATAACATAAAAAATCAGTTGAAGAAAGAATGAACTCTCGGGTTACTTTCACATCTCCATTCCTACCGCCAGCCTAGATCAACAAAAGCCAAGCTAAAACGTGACAGAGCTAAGGGTTCTAAGACCCAGCTACAACTGTTTGGTCACCATTATATTTTTTAAGTTAGACACAAAAATATTTCCATAGTAAAAAAAATTAAACAGTGCAGGATTACCCAGAGCAAAGTGTAAGACATCATTCACCAGCCTCCCTAATGTTTCCAGACCTTTTGCTATGCATTTACATGCATGTATATGTATACATATTGTATATTATTTCTACAAATAGACGGGATTATACAATATATATTGCCCTGTTACTTTTTTTTAAGTAGCTTTATGAAGATATAACTAACATACCATACAATATACCCATTTATTTTTTTAACTTATTATTTTATATTGGGGTATAGTTGATTCACAGTGTTGTGTAAGTTTCAGGTGTACAACAAAGTGATTCAGTTATACATATACACGTATCTATTCTTTTTTAAATTCTTTTCCCAATTAGGCTGTTACAGAATATTGAGCAGAGTTCCCCGTGCTATACATTGGGTCCTTGTTGGTTATCCATTTTAAAAATATAGCAGTGAGTACATGTCAATCCACCCATTTAAACTGTACAATTCAGTATATGTACAACCATCTCCACAATCAATTTTAGGATTTTTCATCACCTCAAAAAGAAACCCCGCATCCTTTAGCTATCATCCTTATATCCTCTGATTTTCTCCAATTCTGAGCAATACTAGTCTATGTTCTGTCTCTGTACCTTTCCCTATTCTGCAAATTTCGTATAAATGGAATCATAGAAAATATGCTCTTCGTGACTAGTTTCTTTCACTTAGCATAATGTTTTCCAGGTTAATCCACGTTGTAGCTTGTATCAGAAATTCATTCCCTTATAGAGCTGAATAATATTCCATTGTGTAGCTATGCCACAGCTGTCCTATTATTTTTTCATTTAATATTTCCTTTCCATTCAGTACA
Source organism: Globicephala melas (assembly GCF_963455315.2). Lineage (NCBI taxonomy): Eukaryota > Metazoa > Chordata > Mammalia > Artiodactyla > Delphinidae > Globicephala > Globicephala melas. The sequence continues at coordinate 28,716,319 of NC_083335.1, read as the reverse complement.
CACAGATCTAGCTCACTCTTTTTAGTGACTGCACAGTATTACACAGTTTTGATGCAACATAATTTAAGTAACCATTTCCCTACTGATGGATATTTAAGCTACTTCCAGTGTGTCCCCATTATAACAATAACTTGTAATGTCCATATGATACATAGGGAGAAAGGGAGAGGCCATCTCTCTTGGTGTAAAAAGGACCCTGCCTCTAGAACAGTGTTTCCAAAAAGTATGCTCCCTGGACCTACAGCATCACCTGGAAACTTGTTAGAAATGCACATTTCTGGGCCCGACCCTCAGAGTTCTTGAATCAGAAACTCTGAGATGGGGCCCACTGCTCACTGTTTAACAAGCCCTTCTCCTTGTGATTCTGATATGTAATAAAATTTGAGGACCACTGTTCTAAATCTCTTTGCACTGCAGTGGCTTTCATTAGTTGGTTTAAGGTAAACTTTAAAAATTAGCAGGACCACAAAAATTGACTTTAACACATGACTATGGTCATGGATAGGGCAGAAGTATAGCGGAGGGGTAAGTGAGTTTCTATGTTTCTTTAGAGAAAGTACCTTAATATAACAAAAAACCTCTTCCTTTCATGCTTTTCCTAACTGTTTGACCCCTTATTCTCTTCCTCCCGTAATCTTGTAAAACCAACAATTAAACCATTTACATAAACTAAGATACCAGGAGATGGGAAGCTTTTCCTTCCTGACCCTCTCATTTCTGTTGATGAGATGATGAACCAGATCCCATTAGAATTGAAACATTGGAAAGATGAGATTTCAATGAATCACAGATGGGAACTAGAAGAAAATTTAGAAGTCTCCCACTCGAGAGTCATAGTCTGGAGATAAGGAAAATGAATCCCAGAGAAATTACATGACACAGCGAGGCCACACAGCAAAGTGCAAGCTTCCGTCTCCCATTATGCTATATACTGTACTATATACTATATACTGCTGGACTATCATGGTTCTTGACCAAGGATATGCATTCATACCAAATTCATCTGGGGAAATTTCTTTAAAAAATAGATTTAGAAGGATTTATTTTCCTTAACTTACTAAGCTGAGAAGACTGATATAATTTGACTATATCTAACAGGAATTTATGGACATCAAGCATTACACTATTGCTCTGTAACTCGGCAACATCCACCGAGGTCAGGGAGTGTCCACAATAGCCAGAAGTACTTGGACTGCTTATCCCTATGTTACACAGCCCCACATTGCAGGGCTTTGGTGTTCTTTTGGCTTTCTATTGTTTTTCTGTCCTCTCCTTTGATATCAGTTATTACTTCTGCATGTATCAGTGTGTTTGCGTCCAGCGGCCCTCACCCCTACTCCCATACCTACAATTGCCAATGTGAGTTGAGACACCAAATAAATACGATCTTGAGAACTACGATAAAGGTGATGGGAAAATAGGTTGTGAGGGAGGAACTAGAAACTTTAATATGGGGACTTTGTGATATTTACCTTGGCTGAGACATAATGAAAAGTCAACGTTGCCAGACACAACATTCTGTAAGAATGTGGCATGACAGCAAGACCTCCCTTACACAAATGAAACAAAGAATGAACTCAGAATTTTTTTTAACATCAGGAAGGTATGCAGTTTCCCCCCCTCAAGGTTTCTCCTCTATTTGTTTGCTCTTTGTTTTTTTTATTCATAAACTTTATTTTAAAGAGCAGTTTTAGGTTCACAGCAAAACTGAGCAGAAAGTACACAGAGTTCCCACAAACCCCCTGTCCACACGCAGGCACAACCTCTCCCACTAGTGACATCCCACACCACAAAAACCCTGGGTGGTTTTTAAAGCTATGAATAATGCAACAGTGAGATTACCTGTAACACCACAGAACTGTGGGTATTGCTGGTAAAGATGCGTGTGGTTCCCGCCTTGGAAGACTGCAAATGGGAGGAGAGGCCCATTTCGCTGCTTCCAAGGGACAATTTCATGTGTTGGTCTTCCTCTTCCACTAGAGATCTGAAAAGGTTTTTAAATCAGAAAGAAAAACCAATGAAAACTTGTCATATAATTCACAACAACTGGATGATTTAGAGAAACAGACACTCTGATTATGTGCCAATCATCTGACTACGGAATATACTGAATGTTGTTTCACTGTATTTTAGGCTCATACCATTCTACATCATAGAAGAAATAGATATATATTTGTAAAAAGCTTTCCGAGGTCAGAATAGATAAATGGGAACTGAGAAATCAACTAAAAGCTGGCTCAAAACTATAATTACAAAGGGTTTGTTTCTCTAGTGCCAGAGTAATTGTTTTGGTATTGGGTGGTTTAGGTAGCAATACCATCAAATTGTGTTATTCACAGTTAAAATTACTTTGGAATCCCTACTTTTAGAAAGATAAATGTAACATTTACCATTTATTGAACAGTCACTATATATGAGGTACTTGCCAAGAAATTTACACACATGATCTCATATAATCCTCAAAATAATCCATTGCAACAGGTATTACTAGTATCTCCTTTTTATTAAGGGTAGGGAAAATGAGCTACAGAAGGGTTACAAATTACTTACCTAAGGTCACAAAGTTATTAAAGGGACTGGAACAGGATTTGAATCTAAGTTTAGTCTGTTTCCAAACTCCAAAGACCCCATAAGTAAAAGTCAAAGGTTAACTGTGGCATCCTAATACATTACTTCCTCTTGTGTTACTACAGTTCTAATCAACCCCAACTGAACAAAAAAATTTACACATGAAAGAATTCCTTTTTCTAGCAGTATCTCTCACTAAATAATCACTTGGGATTATTTAGCCAAACAGCTACAGTGTAGTGGCCTTTTCATCTTTCCAAACAAACAAATAATAAAAATAATAAACGTAAGCTATGCCCGTGTATATATCACATTAGCAATTTTTCAGGGACCATAAAAAGCATTAGAGAACCTGTAGTCAACCTGTAGTTAGTTTCACAGAGAAAATGGCGAAATAATAGTTAAAGGCCTCAGGTTACACTAAAAATTGACCATTGTGGTACAACCTTTCATTATTCCTTAGACTAGGCAGACTTGTGTTTCCTTAAGTGTACACTGCTAAAACTGTTTCTGAATCACCTGAGAGCAGGGAGCCCCATGCTTCTGAACGGGTTTGTGCATTCATGATGGGCAGACTGCTAAAATGGACATTAAGAAGGGAGGAAGGAAGAATGGATTTCCAAGTGCTAGAACTATGCCTTTTTCCTATTTATTTCTAACTTCCCGAAGGTTGAATTATTGGTTTCTCTAACTCGTGTCTATCCAATACCATAAAGATTTCACCTTTTCCCTACCATACCTATAATCTAAGTTGATCAGTTTTAATAGGAAAAAAAGTTTTACAACAATACCATACTTTTAACAAAGATCCTCCGTTTTGAATTTTGACACCAACCAAATGGCTTTAAATCCTGCAATAATTAGCAAAAATCCTGGCCTTAAGGGTGACATCAATTCTTCTTAACGATATTAGAGCCATAGTATAACCAAAAAATGAATTAATAATATATAACCATGTTTTATTCAACTCTCATGGATATTTAATAAAGAAGATAATAATTTAAATAAGATTTTAACAAGCATAAAAGAAAATGAATATAGTTTTCCACTAGCTTCAGAAATAGCTTTTTAAAAGAAATTATATACATGATATATAGCATACATACATTTGCAGACACTTTTAACCAGCTTTCGCAGACAGACATTTAATTACAGAATCAAATGGAAAAGTGGGAAATAGATTGATGGTGACTGGTATCCCTAACCAGAAATTTTCCATTCATCCAGAATTATTTTAATGGGACATTCAAGCAGAATGTTTCATTAGTTTCTGTATTCCCTGCACAGAACCTGGCACATGAGAGGTTTAATATATGTCATCTGAATGAATACAGAATCTCATTTCTGTGGATCATTCCAGAGACATTTCTTTATCATGCGGTGCCTTAAATGACCGTCAATTATTATTTCACAGAACCACAGATGTAAACGGGACAGGAGTGAAGCTGAAACCGCACTGCCCCCATGACATATCCTGGAAATTGTATTTTTTTTTTTAATAAACTACAGATCACAACTTGTTTCCATGTCATTTGTCTCTTGATCTTAAAATCGAAAAGCAGAATATAAAAACGCAGCCTATTCTTGGCAAGATAATATGTCTGGCTTTCTAACTAATTACTTCAAAAGCTAAAGAAGTCTTCACTAAAATCATCTTTTTCATGACTTCTTATCAACATCTTTTGACTTTTAAACATTCAGAACATTTCCTATTATTTCTGCATCAGTAACAGCACATGTCATGTCAACCTCCCCAGCAGATTCAATATTCTCTTCTATCTCCTACTCACTAAGTCTATTGACTGGATGTGAAGAGCATTGTTCTTCAACAGTGCAAGGAGGTGAAACCTCTCTGCAAACTCCAAGCCACAATGACATCAAACTATCCTTAAAGGAATGATTATCTGAGTAATTCCAAGAACAAATAACATTTTTAATCTTATCCTTTCTAAGTCATATGGTTGAAAGCAATAAAAGGAGCAGTGGTTCTCAGTGCGGGGAGGGGCATCAATGTCTGGAAACACTTTACGTGGTCGCAGGGTAGTGAGGCGTTGCTACTCTCATCTGGTGGGATGCTGTTAAACATCCTACAAGGCACAGGAAAGGTCTCCACGGCAAAGCAGTGCTCAGGCAAAACTTTCAAGAATGCCAAGGTTGAGAAACCCCGGTACAGAGGGATTAACCTCCTCAGGACAGATTTTCTAAAGAAATTTCATGTTCTAAATAACTTCCCAGTCTGAGAGTTAACTCCATGAGGTAACGCTGGCAGTCAGAAACACAGTAGGATTATTAATTACCACTAACTCCTCCAAGACTGCCTAATAATAGAATACCTCTGCTCTCCTCCAGTCCATCAATCTGAAAAATCAACTGTTTACAGGAGATAAGTACATAATAGCTTTGAAGTTTATAAGATAATTATGTGGAAAGGCTTTTGTCCTATGTAAACTCATGGAAGAATAATTCCTAAGTCGGCTTTAAACAATTGTTATTTGGAGAGAAAAAAAAAAAAACCAAAAAAAAAACCAAACAATTGTTATTTGGATTCACTTTTACATGCCAATTTAGAATCAAGCAAACCCTGTCCAAATAGTCCTATTTCATCAAAACTGTAAAATTATTCATGGGAGAGAGATTGTGTTCATCAATTTTCTTTTGAAAAATTGAATCTTTTTCTTCCAGTGTCTACATATTACTACCACACCATTCCCGCCCGCCCCACTACCGCCGGACACATCTTATTTTGTAAACAGTGACCAACCACAGAGCATGAAAGCAATCTTTCACAAAGTGTACATGAGTCACTCAAGTGCACTTGCTCAAAGAGAACAATTACTTTTTCGAAGAGCATTAGGTAGAGATGGAAGCACTGCCTGATGGTCTTACTGAAAGCTCTGCAAAGGTGGTCAAACCGAACATACAGAGACTGTGGCATTTCTTTGTACTAGTAATTGAAGACAAAGGAAATAGTCTAAGCAATTGTCACATGTTAACAGGGTGATACTAACATTGTAATGTTGCCTCAAAGCCTTCCATATTTAAAAAATTACCCCAAGGGAAACAGGTGTAAATGACATAGGGACACAATTCATAAATATAAAAGTACAAATGATTAACAGATAGAAAAATGTTCAACTCCATTCATACTCCAGAATATGCAAATTAAAGCAAATCTGTAAATTTATAAAAGAGTAGAGTAGAAGATATACTCTCAAAATTGCTAGTGCAAACAAATATTAAGCCCCTGCCATCGGCATGGCATTGTTCACTCATGGATTTTTTAATGAAAAATTTAAAATCATCAAACGTACACATTCTTTTCCTTTTTACACTGAACATCATGACAATAAAAGACTGTGTATTACTGGTGGGTGGGCTGCAGCAAGAGTGGTCTGTCGATCTGGTTCAAATATGTTTTCTACAATGAATAGTTCTGTAGAGGTAATAGTTTGGTAGATGTTCTATGAAGAACCGTGTACTTAGAATTCACTATAGCAATCGGGTTTGTTGGTATGCCATATGGGGAAGGGAAGAGTATCTCATAATTGCTTCATTTGGCTCCAAAGCCTCAAATAGTCTTAGGACACTCATCAGTCTCAATAAAACATGCTGATAGGATACATGCACTTGCAGAGGAAACATACTGCCCAAGACTATCAGAATACATGTCAAGTTGTTCCCTTTACTTGATTTCATTTCTGCGGGAAAAAAATAAGTGAATCAGAGAAAAACCAGAAAGGTAAAAGTATATCAATGCCTTTAACTTTTCTCTCTTCAGCTCCTGATCAGTTTGACAGCACTTCTTGCTTGTGACTACCACATTACAAAGTGGTTAAACCTAACAATGTATGTAATTCTAATAACATAATGCCACCGTAACAAAAGAACAGGGGTTTCTGAGTTAGTGTCAAAAGTATTATTCAAATACTGCAATTTCCCAGAGTAATAATATTATTCTAACTGAAAGTCAGCGCCAGTGGGTTGGTGTGCAAGCAGTGCAACAACAACAAAACAAAACAAAAATAAAAGTCATGAATGGTATAACAACACAACAAGTCAGCTTGGTTAATCAAGGCACTGACTCACGCTTCACCACCCGTCCCCCAGAAAAAGAAAATACATATTTCTCACACTCACAATTTAAAAAGAAAATCAAGAAAAAGGCTTTCTTCAAAGAAGAACTCCCCCGCCATTTGTTTTTCTGCTCTGAAACAGAGAAGTGTCTGCTAGCTGTAGCATTTGCTAAATGAAACATTTCTTGCTATAAAGTTGCATTGGCAGGTGGGGGAAAAATTCAGCCACCTGTTCTCACATTCATTTGAATTTGAGTGCTAAATCCGTCAAGGTATTTCCTTCCCCCATGAGAAATAAATTAAAAGCTTAAGATGATATTAGTCATTTCCCATTGATTTTTCTATAGATTCAAAGTATGCATTCTCCATTGAATTCTAAAGATATTAATAATCTTCCTACAACACAAAGTTTAGAATCAGCTCTCCTTCACGCCTCCCATCAAAAACTGAATGATACACACACACACACACACTCACACACACACACACACACACACACACATTCTCTCAATTTCCATTAAGAAAGAAAAGGAAGTGTTTTTAAAATTAAGAAGGAAAATTTCCAATTCATGAAGTAAGTTAATATATATAAAATAAGCCTGGTATTTTCTTTAAAAGAAAAACACCTTAAAACCTAAAATATTTGAAGATATGTCCCAGGAATTCCCTGGCATCTAGTAGTTAGGACTCTGCGCTTCCACTGCAGGGGTCCTGGGTTCAATCCCTGGTCGGGGAACTAAGATCGCACAAGCCACACGGCAGGGCCAAAAATAAATAAATAAATAAACTGCTTTAAAAAATAAATAAAAGATTTTAAAAAATAAAAAAATAAAGATACGTCCCAACTAAAATGACATTTACGGTATCACTGTACAAGGAAATCATAAATATCATAGCAACTTCTCTCTTTGTTTTCTTAACATCTTTATTGGAGTATAACTGCTTTACAATGTTGTGTTAGTTTCTGCTGTATAACAAAGTGAATCAGCTATACAGATACATACATCCCCATATCCCCTCCCTCTTACATCTCCCTCCCACCCTCCCTATCCCACCCCTCTAGGTGGTCACAAAGCACGGAGCTGATGTCCCCGATCTCCCCGTGGGAGCAACTTCTCTTAAGAAGGCGTAAATTAATCACTATTTAAGAAACTATGGAGAACGTGTCTCCTCAACAAGGTGTTTGCCTGAAAGAAGTCAAGAAAAGATAAAGCTTTGGTTAGTTATTTGTATTTTTTAACGACATAAGTATAAGTACATTATTGTCAACTTGCAATGAATCTGCTAATGGAAATCTTTAGCATAGATGATATAAAATAGCTGCTAACCTTTCTGAGGCTTTCTTTTCTGCTGCAGCTATATACCAGAGCCCACAAAAGAGAAAAAACTTTCAAGGTGATAGGGCCGGACTGTAAAATGATTTTCCAAAGTAAAGAAGCTTCTTTATATGCAAATGTATATCACATGTAAAATAAAATCACATTAATAAATAGCTGATGTCGGTTTTAACATAGGAATAAGATAATCTACCCAGCACCTGCTGTGTACTAGGCAGTGTGCCAGACACGTTCTCTATGCTACTTAATCCTCCTAACAATCCCATGTTAAAGACAGGAAACTGAAGCTCAGAGAGTTTAAGGCCTCACCATGAATCTGGTAACTATGACTTGAACCTGAGTCTGATTCCAGAGACCAAATTGTTCCCATCACACCAAGCCTAAAAAATGAAAAATAGCAGAGTAGAGGCCATAAAGCAATCAACGTTTCAGTGTTTAATTTATAAACATGAGGAAGATCTCAGAGAGACACATTCTGTTACAGGGAAGCAATTTGTTGGTTGAACTACTTCAGTCTAAAATTACCCACTTTTACCACTACTTCCATAACAACAATACCAATGCTAAAAATCTCTCATGCCATTCTCCCAACACATCTGGGGTCAGGAGGGAGCATATCCTAGGATATAACTCAGATCAGATTTAGGGAGAACTTGACATTACGGATATCAACCTTTAAAAGAACAGATTCTGAATTCCAAAGCCACCCATCGCCATCACAGAAATAGCACTATGACACAGATGAGGGAATTGGGCTAAACAAATGGAATGACAAATGATAGTCTCCTCTAACAGGATGAAAGTTAATTATCCAAACCATAAAGCATTTGCATTGAATACCTCAATCCTGTCCCTGAAACACTTTCAGATTAATGTTTGCTCCTTCTGTCTACCATATTTCAAAACTTTAGTCTTCCTTCACCTTTTAAAATTCATCTACCAATTAAACTACATCAAGTCTCATGCATCTAGACTAGAAAATTCTACTGTTTGGAAGCTTGGTTTATATACTATTTCTCATTCTTTACATTTCTCATAATATTTGGATGAAAGATATAGATAGATAGATGATAGATACCTGAAGCAGAAATACAAGAGTATAATCTATAAAAATATTGAATCACTATGTTGTATGTACACCTGAAACTAATACAACATTGTAAATCAACTATACTTCAATTAAAAAAAATGAATTCTAAATGTTGATTCCATACCTACTATATAAAAAAAGCTAAGTCGAAGTTGAAGCTCCCTTGCCTTAAGAAGCCATATAAGGTGAGCAAGTACACAAGTGGTAGTGGTGGGAGAGAGAGAGCAATATGGATGTGTAGGTTGGGGGAAACAGCACGGACTCCCATCACCATCAATAGTCCCGTTCCCAGTGCACAGAGGAAATAGTTATAATCCTCTGAAAGGATGCTCCCTGCCCCCCCTACAGCCAGCACCAGCCTGGCCAGTGAGAAGTCTGAGCTATACCTGAGGTCAGGAGCATGCCTTCTCCTTCTTCTATCCCCAGATGAAGAAACTGAACCGGAGCTCCAACACGCATGCCACTTTTCTATAAAGGAGCTTTTTGCTCCCAGAGGATTTATATTAACCAAAGTATCACTTTATTCCTATTATCTGTAGCTCACTGACTTTGAAATTTGACTATGGTGCTATAGTGCGTATCAATGCAAAAGTGTATTATTAAAGAACTGAGCTTTCACATGCCTAAAATTTCAGATTATTAAATATTCAAACATCCAAGTTATCCAATTTTAGAGTTTATTATAAAGGCAGATTCCACAAACTCAAAACCAGTTAGAAATCACTGAGACAAATCTCTTTGGGAACAGGAGGAATCATTAATCAAGTGATAAAAATCCAATCCTTTTCTGTCTTTTCTGAATTTCCTAGTTATATTCAGCTTCGCAAAGTCAGTAATTCATGACCAGGTCTTAAGGGTATGTTTATTTTTCTTTTAAAAGGAAACATGATAAGAAAAAAAACCAATAAAGAGTAAGACTTTCCAACTTAAAAGTAATAGCCGATTGTACTCCATGTTTTAAGAATTATAATTGGCAGCTCTACGAGTCCCACTGATTCTGTCTTCAAAGCCTGTGGTAAATGTAACAAATCCCAACCTTGAATTTGCAATGACCTAGCAGCACCTCTAATTATTTCAAGGAATGTATCAAATCATTCATTTAAATATAATGTTTAATATGATTTAATCACACCAATGTTTTAATATGACAGCCAATAGTTTTAAGACAGGGGAAGGTAATATAAAAAGAGAAATCAGAAGACAGACTCTAAACCCAAAGAGTCTGAGAATAACACTAAGGATAGCTCTCTCAAGTTTGTTTCAGACGTGGAGCTTGGCGAAGCAAAAAGTCTAATTTTAGTACAATTTTTCATATTAACATTATTTTCCACTTTGTACATATTTGCCTCACCATTAAGGTTTTTTTTTTTAAATAAAACTTAGCTCTAAGACTTTAACTTATCCCTCTTGTGCTTCCCTGGTGGCGCGCAGTGGTTGAGAGTCCGCCTGCCGATGCAGGGGACGTGGGTTCGTGTCCCGGTCCGGGAAGATCCCACATGCCGTGGAGCGGCTGGGCCCGTGAGCCATGGCCGCTGAGCCTGCGTGTCCAGAGCCTGTGCTCCGCAACGGGAGAGGCCACAACAGTGAGAGGCCCGCGTACCGCAAAAAAAAAAAAAAAACACTTTTATAAGATTTTGTCCATCGTACAGCAACGCTAAGGAAGGAGTCCTTTGCATAAAGTATTTATGTACCATGAGTATGTTTACCCCAAATATTAAGTATTCTTGATAAAATTGGTAATGACTTCCTGAAAGGGAGACTGGTTATTTTTTTTTTTTTTTTGAGGGAGTAGATGCAAATTATAATTCATTGAGGAGTTTGCCACTTTGAGGGAAAGGTGTTTCTTTTTAGGAACATTATGGTCTCTGGCTTAAAGAAAGTTTGTGTTCTTGGGTGGAACGCAAAAAGGGTAGAGGCAGACCGTATGATTTAAACAACATGACAGTAGGCATCCAGCACTCACATTTCCCAGTCATCTAAGTGGGAATTTTGAATAGAAGCTAATTGGAGCATTTTCAGACTGTGTATGTGTTTTGCAGAAGCGATCTATGAATTGTGAAGTAGTAATGAAGTACTGCCTCCGTCTGTTTGAGACAAATAGGACAGAAGGATATTAAGCAAGAGAGAAGCATTCCCTTCCTTCCTTCCATACCGTCCTTTAAACCAGTGTTTCATACCCCAATTTATAATGTCTGACTCTCGGAGTGCAGGTGAGAAGGACGCAGAGAAGACTCACCAGGATGAGTGTCAGGGTGTCAAAAGTTTGGCCAGCTAGTTGGAAAATGCTAGCCTAAATGCTATTCCCCTCAACTCATCCCATCTACAACAAGCTATTTCTTGAAGCAATAAGTCATTTTAAATGTCCCAAATCCAATCTTTTCCTAGATCATGCTTTAAGGAGAAAACTGGCTTATTTAAAGGTACTCTCAAGGGAAATGAATTTGACTACATAGTTCTTAATGATTATTCCTGGAAGCTTGGTCAGTCAGAAGGAAGTTCAGGAATCTCAAATGTATCTAGATGTCACGCATTCAAGAGAGACATAGATAGGATATTCTGGATTCTAAAATAAAGTTGTTATCATCAAAATATTTCAGTCATCTTAGACCCCTAGTTCTCCCCCCTCTCCTATGCCCAGGCAACTGACAAAGTACTACTAAGTATCTCTCTAGTATGCGTCTTTCACCATCTCTCCACTCTCACTGCCCCTACCACACTTTGGGTATCTATTACCTCTTCCTTGGATTTGGTTAGTAACATAACTTACATATTTGTTACAGTATAGCATCTTCACATACTGTGATTGTATTTATAGTTTTGGCGGGGGCGGGGTGGGGGGAGACGGGGTGGGGTGGGGTGGGGTGGAGGACCGGGGGGACCTTCAGGATAGCGGAGGAGGGCTTCCCTGGTGGCGCAGTGGTTGAGAGTCCGCCTGCCGATGCAGGGGACACGGGTTCGTGCCCCGGTCTGGGAAGATCCCACATGCCGTGGAGCGGCTGGGCCCGTGAGCCATGGCTGCTGAGCCTGCACGTCCGGAGCCTGTGCTCCGCAGCGGGAGAGGCCACAACAGTGAGAGGCCCGCATACCGCAAAAAAAAAAAAGATAGCGGAGGAGGGAGACGTGGAGATCACCTTCCTCCCCACAAACACATCAAAATACATCTACGTGTGGAACAACTCCTACAGAACACCTACTGAACGCTGGCAGAAGACCTCAGACCTCCCAAAAGGCAAGAAACCCCCCACCTACCTGGGTAGGGCAAAAGAAAAAAGAATAAACAGAGACAAAAGGATAGGGACGGGACCTGCACCCCTGGGAGGGAGCTGTGAAGGAGGAAAGGTTTCCACACACTAGAAGCCCCTTTACTAGTGGAGACAGTTTTCCAAGAGCAGTATTCAATCACTCCTCTCTGCTTGCTGAACAAAAGCCATAGCCTACGCTCTTGCATTCAAGGCTCCTTGGACTAGCCCTCCTTAACTAGTTGCACATTTTGGCAAATAATTCAAAGTAAATATATATTTAATGATTTGAGAATAAATAAAAATCCAAATTTATTCACAAACTATCAATTGTTTTGCTTTAGAATATGTTGTTTTCATACATTAGTAACTGCTATGCCTTTTTGTCCTATTGTTAACCAAGCAATGTGTAAAAGCATTTATTTAAAATATTTCTGATAGGAGGAAAACTTAGTTAATTTAAATTGAATATCTGCTGGGAGTTCCCTGGTGGTCCAGTGGTTAGGACTCAACGCTTTCACTGCCGTGGCCCCGGGTTTAGCCTTTTTAAGTATAAAACAATTCAGAACATAAGTAAATGTGGATCATTTATTTGAGTACTAATTTAAAATTTATTTTTCCTAAACCCTACTCAGATTTCCTTTTATCCTAGTCAGCCATTCTTGTTTTCAAACTATACACAGAAAACACATTATCAATTAAGTACAAACATACTAGTTTTAAAACAGAAATTTGTCTAAAATAGTTTTCCCCTCATGGTAAAGGACATGTGAAAATAAGTCAAATAACTCTTAACTTTAAGAGTAGTTGCTCTCTTGGAAGAGATTATAATCTTACTTTCTTTATCAAATTACAATTTGATGAACCATGACTAAAGTTTTCTGGTCACTGGTAAATGGCTTCTATTAAAATTACTTTCAGTCTGTGTCAGCATCATGGTACTTATCGGAAAGCAAGGAACAGAATCAGGATTTTGGATTAGTTCTTTTCGTAGGAAAGATAGCTGTAACTTACTCTCTAACAAGACTGTAATTTATTAGATTCCTCTATATATGAAATGAAGAAATGCAACACACTTTGAGTGAAATAATTTGCACAAGGCTACAGACCTAAAAACTACTCTCTCTAGATTCATTCATTGGGGATTTCCCCAGTGGTCCAGTGGTTAAGACTCCATACTTCCAAAGCAGGGGGCCTGCGTTCGATCCCTGGTTGGGGAACTAAGATCCCACATGCTGCACGGTGTAGCCATAAATAAATAAATAAATTTTTAAAAATTCATTCATCAACTCAATATCTGAACACCTGCTATGTGCCAGCCACTGCACTAGGAGATATGTAAAAAGAGCAGGCGGGATACTTGCTTGCAAAGAGATCACAGTGAAAGAAATAATTACTTTCCAAAGGACCAAGTGATATAAAAATAATAGTAAATTCTCAACATCATCTACTAACAAATACCATGTTGCATAATTCATATAAACCACAGTAACTAAACTAATTGCAAACTTTGCTCCCTGGTACAGAAGTGTATCAGTTCATATTTAGCATATAAGTGCCAAAATAAATAAATAAATAACATCGACTTTCCTTACTGCTATTTTATTTTAAAGGACTATTCATCCCAGATCAGGCTATCTGCAAGGCTGCATCAGCAATCAAATAATATCCACTATTCAAAACTATAATCTGCGGGCTTCCCTGGTGGTGCAGTGGTTAAGAATCCGCCTGCCAATGCAGGGGACACAGGCTCAAGCCCTGGTCTGGGAAGATCGCGGAGCAACTAAGCCCGTGAGTCACAACTACTGAGCCTGCGCTCTAGAGCCTGTGAGCCACAATTACCGAAGCCCATGAGCCTAGAGCCCGTGCTCCGCAACAAGAGAAGCCACTGCAATGAGAAGCCCGCACGCAGCAACGAAGACCCAACACAGCCAAAAAAAAAAAAAAAAAAAAAAAAATATATATATATATATATAAAATCTGCAATTATAATTATATGAAAGAAAGCCAAACATATGATGGTGGATCACATCATTTGAAAGAAAAGTCTCTAATTGCATCTATCTATATACTTCAGCAATATGCTTATGAAAAATATGCTAATGAGCCAGGTCACTGGTCTACTTTAGACGAAAATTTTGGTTCCAGTTTCATGAACTTTTGTTTAGCTGTGAATCATTCAGAAATGATTACATATGCACATCCTTTGAGGGAAAGTGCTCATAATGAATGAAAATCACTTCAGTTTAGTGATGCTAAGGGATTATCTATTGGATAATCTACTTACAACCTAAAACATCCATATACTTTTCAAAACTCTATTTCAAAGTATTTTGTAGATCGAACTGTGAGTTAATTAGGAACACAGTTCAGTGTAGGACAAGAGAAAAATCTCTGGCGTGATCACATGTATAAAGAGAAATCTAGTCGAAGTTTTTGTTGTAAACTGGTTTTTAACATTAATTTGTAATACAATTGATGAAATGGGATAAAATAATAAAAAGGAAATATAAATTAAGACTGAGTTAACTCATCAGATGTGAATGTACACAGATGGAGGAAAAGTGACCAGACTTAAATATCACATTCTCTTTCAAGGTACAGTGGTATGACAAAGAATGATTTCTAAGGTTCCTCCCAGCTCTCAGAGTCCAAGAATCCTGAATAAGATACTTATGCTCTTTTTAAGATATGTTCTGATCTCACTGATCAGTGAAAAGCACTATATTTTTGAAACCAGAAAAACAAAGAGTGAAAATAGAAGATGTTACAGGGCAAGCTGTAAATGAGCAAAGGTCTTTGAAAATTTGTAGAAATAACTTCAGTGAGAGACTTTCAAGTGGGGGGGGGGAGAAAAGGAGGGGGAGAGAGGAAGGACAGAGCGATGGCAAAGGCACTAGTTTAACCCAGTTGTCCACGAACACTCAAATGAGCTTGCCTCTCTAATGTATCATTCTCACAATGTTTCATTCTCAAAATCTCACTGTTTTAAAATACAGTATTCAAGGCTTTTAAATCAAAAACTCAATCGAGCCCCTGCACCTTCCAATCTAATCACGTTAAGTCCTTAAAGGTGGAAGAGAAAGGCAGAAGAGTGGGTCAGAGAGAGAGAGATGTGAAAAAGACTCCTGCCATTGCTGGCGCTGAAGATGGAGAAAGGGAGCCAGAAGCCAAGGAATGCTGGTGGCCTCTAGAAGCTGAGATCAACTGTTGCCTTACAGCCAGCAAGAAGATAAGGACCTTGGTGGTTCTACAACTGCAAAGAACTGAATTCTGTCAATGATCCAAACGAGAAGGAAATGCAGTCTCCCCTAGAGCCTCAGAAGCAAACAGAGCTCCACCAACACCGTGATTTTAGCCCAGTGAGACCCATACCAGACTTCTGACCTAAAAAACTATAACATAACAAATTTGTGACGTTTTAAGCCATTAGTTTGCAGCAATTTGTTATGGCAGCAATAGAAAACTCACACGTGGAGGTTTTTCTCAGTGCCTGCACACAATCAAGCAATGGGACAATCATGTCCACAAGAAAGTACTAAACATGCTGACTGGTTAGTACCCTAGGACTGTGATAAACAGAGCACATCTGCTCCAGTCAATGGCAGCTAATTACTGGGGAGAGAAAAGGTGGTTGGCCAACGAAGGTAGAATAGTGCTTCGAAAGAAATAGGAAACAATGAGGTTAATCCCAGTATCATATCAGTAGGTAAAGATAATTGCCCCAGTATTTTCCTGCAACTTCACCACTTGACAGTACCACAAAGTAAAGCTAACTTCTCCCTGTACCACCACCCAATTCAAAAAAGTTTATCTCATCTGTCATACTCCTTTGTTCTTCGAATTCTAGTGAGATATTTCCTAAGTAGTAGATGGCATGAAAGTAGCAAGAGTCTATAAAAAGAAAAAGGCGTTAGAGGAGTCAAGATCATTGAAATCAAGCAGAACTGCGTTTGAATTTTCACTTCACCTCTTACTTGAAGTGTAACATTGAGCAAGTTAACTAACTTCTCGGAACCACTGTGCCCTTAGAGTAAAACAGGGAAAAGACTTACCCTTATAGAGTGTTTGGGAGGCAGCTTCCAAAGTGCTTGGCACTTTTTTTTTCCAGTGAGGGAAGGATTTATTACTACTTGCAACAAGTAAGGAGAACACCGGGAATCTTTCCCAAAGCAGTGTCTCCCCATACAGCAAAATTGGGGAAGTTTTCACACAGTGGTTTGCACTTTTATAGTAGCACTCAATAAATTGTATTACATTTAACTATGTTAAACCAGGACATTTTTGAAAATTGCAAATAAATATGTTTCACATGAAATTTACAATATCTGTTGTATAGGCTAGATTCAAGAATTCTGAAAGTTGTTTTTAATTACATTTTTCTTATGGAAACATGTTATTTCATTTCTCCACTGAACCATGTCATAAGAAGAATTGTCCAACGAGTTGGGCATGCTCCTGTCTTACCATACCATAAATGTCGCAAAATTGGGTTAAAAACAACATATACCCTCATCATAGTAAGTCATGCCAGTGAAAATATTTTACTATAATTGGAAACATAATATAATTTTATTTTTCTCTAAGATTACATCATATAGTCTGGGATCAAACTGTTGATGCTTGTAAGGTAAAAATATGTACACTTGTGTGCTATAAAGTACCTAAGCCCTGTCCAACTTAAAGAATGGCACTCCATTTTTCTTGTTTAAAAAAGTGACGATCAAGTTTAAATGTAAATTGCATCATTTTCCATCTTATGGAATATGTACTTTCTCTTTTTTTCTTTGTTTAAATATTGAAGTATAACTGACATACATTGTATTAGTTTCAGGTGTACAACATAATGATTTGATATTTGTATATATTGCGAAATGATCATCACAATAGGAATATGCACTTTAAAATCTGGTATCTATATCCAATTCATATCTCCTCAGTGAGCCCAGATACATTTCTCCTCTGTAGTAGTTTTATTGCCATTAAATCCATTATCAATAATGCAAGCACAGTAAACAAGAATGTTATTTAAACTGGTTGTCTTGGTTTAGCATTTTCACAGGAGCAAAATAAATCAAGCAATTTAATTGTTTATAAATAAAGATAGGATAGAAGATAAAGTCTAGTCATTTTGAATAGCTGCAAGGACTATATCCATAATACCCAGCAGAGTTATGCCTGGCGCATAACAGGCAGTAACTTCTGAATATTATAAACTCAATATACAAGGTGACTGAAAAAGAACTGAGCTCTTTCAAAAGTGGATTGCTCAGTAACTTCTTTATGTACTGATGCCCTAAGAATCTCACGTTCATACCACCTCCTTCTTGGCCTTGAGGAGATAAAGCAATACACTGTGGCTGCTATTTCAATTTAAAATATCGGCATGCACAGCGCTTATAATTCTTGACTCTACAAGTAATACAGTCATTAATACAGATACTTGCCTATCTCTTCCTTCTTTCTTTTCCCTCCCCCTAACTTGGCCCTATTTAGGTCTCATCTAAATATTCTAAATTTCAAGCAGAATGTCTGGAATCCTCAGAGTTCTTAGTAACTCCAGACTTCGCGCGATGGTGAAAGATTTGCATTTCCGTCTCTCTTCCCTCTGGGGAAATGTTTTGAGGGGTACTTGGAAGTAACACTCATTTAGGCATAAAAAAACAACGAATCTAGATAAATTTTCGACAAGTAAAATTCTTGGAAATTGCTGAAAGCATCCGAAATACTAGCTTTCTGTCTTGTAAGTTTCTTGTGTGCAATATTCCTCAGATACATTCAATGGTTTTAAGAGATCTTTTTAAAGACACATACAATAGGCTTTAAAACACAATTTTAATTTCATTTGCACATGCCAGAATTCCTCAGACTCGAAGATCTGAAGTAGCCAAGAGAATAAACGCTGACTAGGAGGAACAAGCAATCTAGTCGTAAACCTCCGAAAAGAAGTTTGTAAACTCTGAGTCACTGTGGTTCAGGATGAAGGCTATGATTAAAAAATAATATAATTGCAGGCTCTTTAAGATAAGCAAAACGCCTGTATGAAAGGAGAGAGGTCTCTTCTAGTCGGACCATGTGGGGAGCATCTCATTCAGATGTAGTATCTTGTATAAAGTTTAACACAAAAAAACTATCTGGGTGAGGCACAACCAGCAGAGTGAAGAGCCTGGAAAACATGTCACATGAGTAATGGTTAAAGAAAGAAGATTTCCAGGCTTGTACGTTATGGAGGAAATAATATTTTTCTCCATAGCTCCAGAAGGCCACACCAGGAATAGGAGATGAAAGATAAGAGGAATTGATTTTGCTCAATGCATGGAAGAGCTGTCCACGAATGAAAGGTGCTGGCTTGGGGAGGTAGTGAGCTCTTTGTCACTGACAGTGATCAAGGAGAACGTGCATCGGCATCTTTCAGAGTTGTCACAGGAAGGATTCCTGCTTTAAAGGGGATTTGGATTCTCTAAATGACATCTAAGGTCACTTTTATCTGTATGATTTTCCATTAATAAGTGTTAAGCTAGCCCTTCTGCAAGTTCAGACAATGGAAATTCACAAGAAACATGCTACAAGAGTTACAGATGAGCGCTAAATTGCTCTGTGTTATTTATGTTATTTCTCCACATAGTTTTGTTGGATTGAGCATATGTAGTAAAAAAACAAATTAAGCAGACACAAACAAAAGTTTATGTATACACTAATTGTGAAAATGTCTAACTAATTATATTCTTTTCTAATTTGAGAATATCAATTTGGGAAGTATTTTGCTAGATGAAAAGGATACCTAAGGTTTTGTTTTATTTTATTTTCAAGGTTGTATTTTATTCACTAAATTAGAAAAAAGACAATCTTAGGGGATAGAAAACATGTCAAATTTAGAAAGTGCATGTTTTAATTTTCACTGTCCTTTGAATCACCCACAAACAAGGAATATTTATATAGTATGACTAAATCTAGACAAATTATTGACAATTAAATAAAGCACCAGTTTTTCTAGGGAAATCTAGATACTGAATCTCAATGACAAAATGATAGAAAATGATTTCTATAAAAGTCAGTGCTATTGGCACTTACTCTAAAATATATTTTACATAGTAAACAAAATAGTTGTAAACAGGATGCTAACTGAATACAAGTGTATCGGCTAAGAGAGGACAAGTCTAATTCACTAACACTCATTCTACACCCATTGTCTGGCTTGCTATGATTCACTGTTACATTGTGCTGGTTAATTCTTACCTATTGTCTTCCTTTTGTGGCCACACCATTATTAGCAAGACTTAACTGCTTGTGAAGAAAGATAAAAAGATAGCTAATGCTAATTCTGTTCTCTTTCAGTGTGTCCTTGGAATCTAACAATACATTAACCCTATAACATCAGCCTGAAGGAATCATTTGCTGCCTGAAAACAATGAATACCAAAACACCAGAAAACCGCTTAGAAGTGACTGCCCTTTCAGCTTTATTAATTTAGGCAAATTGACAGGTTAATTTACATGGTTCACACCTGTCAGGAGCAGAGTCTACTAATTTAGCTTACACTGACCAGGAGATACTCCTTCAGGCTAAGGTTGAACTTCAACCTTCTGCTGAACAGAGTGTAACACAAACACATCACTCAGATTTTGATCAAGACAGTCCCTTCAGAATTCCACATGGATGGCACACCACCCTTGCAAGTGTTCAAAACTGAAGCTGAAGGGAGACTCTACCTAATAAAGACTAAATAATATTTGGTAATCAAGCTATCCGGAGGCCAAAGGATTATTTTCCCAAATCTTTTGTCTTTATGATACTCCACTCTTCCCAAATCATATTTTAACACAATTTGAAAAGCACTTTATGCTATATAAGAAACTATTTTCCTTAATAGTATCATAAACATTGTCTTTGTCATCAATAAGTCTTGAAAATATGGAAAGGTTTTAACTCACGTTCAGGTTCTAAACAAGCAGAAAGCAAGCCAACGTGGACTTTAAATCCACAAGGAAAAAAAAAGCTTTTCTGTTCAATGTTTGCAGTAAGTAAAACATTCTCTATTCTAGCTTTCACTAGTGGATAGCAGCACTGCCCTATATCACCAGCATCAATGGAAGAGTTCTAGCCAGCAGCACCTACATTGAGTTTAGAAAGAAACCATAAGGAACCTTTATATTTCTCCATATTTGCTCCATTACTACAATACATTTTTACTACAAGCAAAAATATTTTATATTGAAATTTCAGTCTTTGAAAAAGCACCCAAGTCATCAATGAAAATCATGTAATATGTATTCGACAAATCACAGTAAATAACGATAAAACATTACAAACCAATACAAGCAAATATACCAAAAGATGCTTATATTAACTGGGAAGAATTCTATATTCAAGATAGTATTTTTAATGTTTATACATAATTTTACAGGTAAATCCTAAAATATCACAATCTATCAGAGAGTCAGAGTTTAACTGCTCCATTTCAACGCAAAGACTTTAGACCCAAAAGACACAAGTAGCCATCTAATCTATGTTTGCCAACCCAACCGACCATGAGAGCAAACATGATGTTACTTGACCCAGGATTCTAACTTGCTCTTTACAGTTTTTGAGTGAAAAATATGCTCAACTTAAATATCATCTGTGTGTAGAAGTGCTATGGAATATAAGGAAGCACTGATGAGAACAACATGTTAAACATGGTATTTTTATTTCTGGCCCAGCAAGGCAATGAACTCTAAATCAGTCAAAAACGAAACAATTTATTTAAAACTTGATTTAAACTCCCCAAGCTAGTCTTCTTTTCCTATATTTAACATATATTCTCTGTGTATATTTACATAATATTTTAAACCTCATATTAATTTATTTATTAAAAAAATAAGTTAAGGCCAATTTAACAATACAGACCGTCACAATGTCAAAATAGTCCAGACTAACACCAGCTCCTCAAATATACTTTTCCATTCTACATATGTGTACTACCAACACTCAATGCCAACGTGCAAGATCTATGACATTTTCTGGCTTCTCTCATCTAAATCAATTCACTCATATCACCAGGTCAAAGAGGTGAGGACTTAAAAGAAAGAAAGTGGTTCATTAAAGATGTTGTATTAAGCTGTATCTGAGCTTGTGGCTAGTATGGATTTAAAAAATGTAAGTATTTTTTAATCATCTCTAAAAAGTAGCAAACCAGCTGCAACAGGGGCTACAAATTGGATCTTTTGGACAGTAAAATGCAGTAGGAATACTAGAATCATTAGTAACCATTATTAATTGTAACCTATTGATTTTAGTTTGGGGTGTGTATGTTTTGTTTTGATGATGAAGTTGCTTTTGGTAAATCTTTGGTCATTTCTCACCAGCTAAGATATATAAAGTCAACAGGCACATCTCATTTTCTCGAATTATTTGAAGGAGCTCCATTAACTTGTCACCTCCATTAATTTGCACTTTTGACAAATGCAGCTTTTGAGAAACAAACAGAGCTGATTTTTTTCTTTTTTCTTTTACAAATATAACTTAAAATTTTAACTTTATAGGAAACAGAGTTTAACACCCAGATAAAATAACCTGAAGCATCTCTAAGAAGGAATAGAAAAAATAATCTGAAAATGAAATGATGACAGGATTCAACTCTGAAATGTCCTCATTTTTCCTCGCTTTCCCGGGAATTGCTTCTTTTGGACTGAGAGCACAAGCACACTTCCTCAGCAGCTGAAAGCCTTTCAAAGAACCAGAGAGATACCACTGTGCATCTGAACCTCATATAAAACAAAAACTAAGTAATAAAATGGCAACTCACCAGATTTCTAAACACACAATGGACCTAAAGCGGGAAGAATTTTCCACATCTGTCCTACTGAAAAATATTTTAAAGGGAACACTTACAGTTAAGACAGACTTTCACTCAAAAGCTTTTCTCGTACAATTATTTAATAAAAAAAAAAGTCCAGCTTTCCCTCACTCCTTCCTCTACTAAAAAAAGATCACAGACAATACTTTAAAAGAATATTTTATTATATCTCCCAGATTTTGTTTTTAAAGCAACACTTTGCAAATTTAAAAAATAAGATTTTCAAAAATTCTAGAAAGACGTCCCAATATATTTCAGTACATATCTACTTAAAATAAATTTCTAAAATAGATATTTGTATAATACACTTTTCAACTCCATGTATATAAGTAACTACTCATAGAACTATAATTTGCACAAATTCAAACTTATACTTCAGAACTCGAATTATAAAACTGAGAAAGATATAATATCAAACTTATTAATGTTCACACAGAACTCAAGTATCAAGTCCTCAATAAAAGACTCATTTTCTGATCAGTGTGTTAACTCTGAATGTTTCAAATTCATCAAAAAATTATAGAAAGCATTTCCATATTTAACACATCAACATCAATCATAAGCAGTTTTTGTGCCATTACACAAAAGAAGTCATCTTAAGTATTTCAGATACACAAAAATTCAAAACATCCAACCAATGTAAAAGTTTATCCTTATGCAATTCCTTAGATATACCTTTAGACTTTCATCTTAGTAATTACATTACTATTAGGCACTTTAAATGAAAAGAAACATAAACTCCTAGAAAACCAAAACAATGGTAAAATGTGGGCATGCCAATATATTTAAATGTAAGCAAGCTTGAGGTTTTTAATCTTGTGGGGTTTTGGATGTTGCTGTTTGGGATTTTCTACCCCCTTTTGTCACAAGGTTGATTCATGAATGAAATCCCACTTTAATATCCTATTTTCTCTCACTTACATGTATGCTGGAGAAAGTGGAGTTGACCTGGATGTTTTAAGCACAGGAACTGGGAATTTCCAGATAGCAGGAGAGCTCGTTTTCCATTTCAATGGCATGTTGTCACCACGGTACTACAATAACAGTAAACAGCGTTTCCATAACAGACTACCAACTATGACTTCCATTCCACACTGTACTGACACAGCAGTGGCTGCCGCGGAGAACAAGCAAACGATTCTGCCAGTGCCCTTAAACCGATGCTTCCAATCTGTAAAATAGGGCTGCAAGGTACCTCCTTTAAATCCTCCTGTCCCCTAAAGCAAATGATGATTCTATCGTTCGAACTCAACAATAGTGCCACCTCGTTAGGAAAGCGTTGACTGCAGTATAATTTTTTTGAAAAGACTGCACTGTGCATACCACACAATGCAGCTTTATTTGATAAAAGCGGCTAGGGTTTGGGGTGGTTCTTTTTTTTTTTTTTTGGTATTATTTTAAGCTTGCATTACCATTGTTCTACCTTAACAGGGATACTGCAGCACTGCACTATATTCTGCACCTATTAACCTGATTTCTGACCAATAGTAGCAGGAAAAAAAAAAATAGACGGGTTTCATATGAAAATGAAACAACATACCTACTCAGAATACACTTGTCATCCTCTGAACATTCTTCTTTTGAGCTGCAACAATACAAATGGGATATAAACCTCAGCATAGCCTTAGGCCACAGCTAATAGAGATCAGTGACTAAATTCGGCAGCCTGCTTTCACTCCTGTGCAAGCTCTGGCCACACAATACAAGAATGCCATTATGGGAAGAGCCCGTTTAAAAAAAATGCCAGTCTCTCTGTTTTCCAGTTAGAAGAAGGCAAAATGTAAGAACAAATATAAACTGCTGCAGAACTCTGCACGCTCTTCTAGTAGCTTCTGATTCAAGTTGCTCTCTTTTCCCTATTCTTATTTCCAAGCCAGGATGAGCAAAAATCTCATACATTTACAACATGCTGTGTGCTAACACGAATATCACTCTGTCTTCTGCAGCAGAGAAGTACAGAATAGCGTGCTCTTAATAGCAGTCCTCGGAGGGACGCTATCAACAATCTAATTCAGTGCTGCCCTCCCCTTCTTCTCTCCCCCTTTCCCTCCCCTTCACCCTCCTTCACGCCTCCCCCGCCCCCAAACAGCTCACAAATTGCCTAGAGGAGAGACACCAAGCAGGTGTCCAGCAGGGACCATTCCAGAGCTCAGCGGCGGGTCCGGTAACCTCTAGGGGTTAGTAACTGACAAGGAGGATCAAAAATTCAAGCTGCCGTCAAAGGGAGGTTGACGTATTTCATGAAAGTAACGGCAAATAGAGGCTTCATCTGTATTGTTTTAAAATACTGCCAGAAAATAGCGTTGTAAATGCCCAGAACGCGACTGGGTGTTTCAAGTTTCTGTTTAAAGCACCAAACTCACACACTTTCTACACAATTCAAAGAAGTGAAAATAGGATAAACCGGTATTATGCTGAACTCTTTATTTTCAGGTTGAAGAATTTTATTTCTGATGTAGGCAAGTCGCCATCACTAAATATCTACCCTCAATGCGTCCTTCCACCTTCTACCTAAAAACCGAATTACCCATCTTCATCAAATGCAAGCTTAATAAAGGAGGACCGCCATTGACATGAAAGCCGCTACCTTTTTAAAAACTCATCGCAGTGATGAAAAGCTCATATTTACTTTCAAGTGTATATTCAAACAATAAGCTTGTGCTTTCAACTTAAGTAGCTGGCTTTCATATGCTCTTTCCAAACGATTCCCAGTTTTTGAAAGATTGAGATTTAGTCCCTAAGAGCCTTTCTCATTTGTATTCAAAAAGCACAGGTAATTATTTCTGTAAGAAAGACACTGCTTTCAAAAATTGCAAAATACGTAATTTCATATACCAGAATACAGCGTGAAATCACCTAAGGTAATCACAAGTACCTTCAAGAACACATCAATATTCAACAATGTATTTTCCTATGAAATCCAACATATATGTATACATAGTATATACATTCACGCATACATACCTAAGGAGAGAAAGCTTATTTTGAAACATTGACCAGTAATGCATAAACTTTATTAAATACTAAATAGGTCTCAGCCATCACTACCTCACAAATAATTTTTATTCAATCGATCAGACACAAAAACACTGCACAAAAACTCAGTCAAGCAACTTAAAGGGTTAAATGATATTTCCAACTCTTTTCAGTACCCCCCCCCCCCCCGCCAAAAACTGTCTCACAGAAGTCTTCAAAGGAATCAGAGAAAGGAATATTTATCAATATCTTAGTGGCCAAAATACATTTTAAAAGTTTTTTAAAAGTGCCACTAATACAAATAAACTGTAGTCAATATCTTACATTAGAAGGATTTGTATAATAATCTTAATAGTTAAGGAGCAAAAAGGTCCTAGGTACAATTGGCAGTGGTAACTTCTTGGAAACCCCAAGAAGGAAAACACACACAATACACACACGCGCGCACGCGTGCGCACACACACACACACACACACACTCATCAAGCAAGTTTGGAATGTCTCATTCCAAAGTCCTGAAGCATTCTCAAACATTTGAAAATATAAAACAGCTACAAATTAGCTATATGGAGCCATTTTAGAGAGAAACTTCAATCACTTTCCAGCTTATGAAAATATTACAAAGTAGCAATTGCAAATGTAACTTCTCCTTCTGAGAACAAAGACCCCCAAACCTATGTAAAACCAAGGTAGTTAAGTGTTTTGAGTCTTTATCTGTGAAGACGACTCAATATTTATGAGGGGGAAATAGGGTGAATGTAGAGTTTTCCAAATTTCCAAGAGGGTAACCTCCCAAAACAGGCGAAGATCACTTTATTGCAAAGGTTCTCAAGTTATTATTCTACTACGAACAATCAACTGATTCAAAAAACCAACATATTCTTGGTCTAATCTCGTTCGGCTCCAAAGAAATCAACCAATACCACCAAATCATCTCTTAGACTTAATGTTCAGAACCTGTTTTTGTAGCACTCCAACGGTTGTAATATTTGTTCAAAGTGAAAAGAAAGACTGCTTTCTTCCACCCATCCTAAACACTCTTAAAGACTCCAAAACCCGAAAAGCATTATATCTGATGATGAGCATTTATTTATATTCATTTCTTTTGATTTAATAAATTGCTAGAAGTCATTTGTAATTCTCTCTCATGAGCAAACAACCAATACGTCAAAGGCTTTAAAAATAATTCCCTTAACTAGAAATATAGTCCATGAAATATACTTTACACTCTTAAATTGCTTAACAACACCATTCCTCATACGTCGTTTAGAAATAAACTTCAGCCAGGTAAAATCACCCCAATTACAAATTAGCAGAGTCCAAATTAATCAGATTTTACTACCCTGATGGCGACTCTAGTAGCAACTACGGAGTGTAATTACCATTACATTCCAGAACTAAAAATGTTTTCACCTACAGAGTGAAAGGAAGAAAATGATTAAATATATTTTTTAAATATAATTTTATGCAAGCTCAGTGGTCCCACTACTTTAGTATTTAGACTGGGGGGAACCTCCCTGGTGGCGCAGTGGTTAAGAATCCGCCTGCCAATGCAGGGGACACGGGTTCGAGCCCTGGTCCGGGAAGATCCCACATGTCGCAGAGCAACTAAGTCCGTGCGCCACAACTACTGAGCCTGTGCTCTAGAGCCCACGAGCCACAACTACTGAGCCCGCGTGCTGCAACTACTGAAGCCTGCACGCCTAGAGCCCATGCTCCGCAACAAGAGAAGCCGCCACAATGAGAAACCTGCACACTGCAACCAAGAGCAGTAGCCCCTGCTCGCCGCAACTAGAGAAAGCCCACGTGCAGCAATGAAGACCCAACACAGCCAAAAATAAACAAGTTAATTAATTAATTAATTTTAAAAAATATTTAGACTGGGAAATGTCAAAAGCCCTCGTTCACATCACAGGAAACACTGATTTCATTTACAGAACACTTGGTTTCTATTATGGACAACTGCCTAAAATGGGATAGAAAGACAACATGCACAAAAGCTCTTCAAAACATTGTATGAACATCAATCACTCAAAAATACCTGTGAATGCGTATTTCAGAGATGTAATAAAGAACAATGTTGGGACTTGGCCAAGGCCATGAAAGAAGTCATTCTTGGCCAAATCTTACAACACAGAATTCCCTGGTTCCCAAAGTAGAAAGAGAAGGTTTGTAGAACTTTTACAAATCATCTTGCTCAGTACCCTCATTGTATAGATGAAAAAACTGAAGCCCAGAGAAGTTAACTTGTCACACTACTAGCTAGTGGCAGAACTGCAACTAGAAACCAAATTCCATCTCCTAGTCTAGGACTCCTGCTCTAGAATCCCTACTGTCCTTTCTTCTCAATGAGACAGTTCCAGAAGATGTTTGTTTCCATATGAAGTGAACCACATTCTACAAATGTCTCAATGTATTCAAAAGAACTACAAAGAGTTACTTATTCCTCCAATTATATGTACACTCAAAGACAGACATGGGAAAGGAACACCAAAAATACAAACGTGTGCAGAAAGACCATTTCCAAAATCTTAATTCCAGAAGGTGTTTAAGAATGATCAGGGAGAAAATGGTGAGTAAAAATCAAGCCAGTCATAGTATGAGAGAAAAGTGAAATATATAGCCAAGAGCCTCATTTTTTTCTCAATGTAAATGTTTCTAAATAACTTTATATGAAAGTTTAATTTGCTTACAGACTGCTACAGTTTGTCTCCAGTACCACCATCTCGTGAAATGAATTGACTAATATGTCACACATCTGACCTTTCTCCATATTTTCCCAATATTCCCTAAGAACTAACCTACCTTTTTCTTGCAAGTTTTGCTTAATCCCGTGGTAAGTACAACTGAAGAATAATAGCATTAACCATCGTTTGTATGAGCAGGCGCTGTGTAATCTTCTGGAGTCCTGACAATGTCCCTTCAGACTAATCTGGGAGATCCATGTTATTCCTGTTGCTCAGACAAGACTGTAGATCATGCCAAATCGTGTGCTCTGTTTATATTCTACCAATCAGTAAAAGTACTTGGATGGCAACCAAGTAGGACTGTTAAACCCTTTAAAGTATACAAAAAGTTAACTTCTAGACAACAGAGCACAATTCTTAATACATTCAGGGCTCCTCATTACAGGAAATAGAACTGTTCACGCGAATGGCTATATATACTTAGGTGTGTGTGTGTCTCCTTTTCATTTGTTTTAGGAAATTGAATATCAAATACATTAAAAATTTCTTACTAGATACTCTGATATGTAGCCTTGTTAAGATCAAAATGGAAAATCCTAGACATTTCTCAAAGACAGCTGCTTTGGAAAGTCATTATTTCATCTTTTATAAGCACCTTCTCACAAATCAATTTCCTTAACAGAACTGTGTGGACTCTTACGGTCCCACAAAGAATTTACATAGATTATTGTAACCATGACTATGCCTTGGATTACTGTACACAATCTCCTTCACAATACAAACAAGTAGAAAAACACACTTGTGCAGGCACATACGCACATGTGTGTGTGTATGCCCAGAGAATTCCTCAGGCCATGATGGCATAAGTAATGTGAAGGGAAATACTCTTCTGATCTTTAACATTTCCAAAGGAAAATATGGGTACTAAGCATTTGTTTGTTTCTTTGTTTGCTTTGGGGGAGTCAGGTATAGAACAGCAATAAGAGGAGCTAGTAAGCTGATAAGGTAAGGGGAACAAAGGAGAAAAAAAGTAAGGGTGAGGAAGGTAATGGACTGGCTGGAGGGAGAATGGAAAGCCAGAATGGTAGTGGTTCCTGATGTTTATGTAGCACCTTTTATAACTGGGGGTCAGATGAATGAGTTTATGAGGCTAAGATGGGAGCTGGTGTAGAAAGGACTGAGCAGGCAACAAGAGAGATCCAGCTGTTGGGGACCCAATGATCCACAGATTCTGACTACCCTTAACCTCACTACGCTGAAAAAAGGATTTGCACTGAATGGGAAATTCAGAAGTCCTTGCCCTTCCTTCTTCTTTTTGTTTTCTGCAGTATCTATATTCTTTATGGCTTTTTTTTGGGGGGGGGGGGGCTACCCTTGAGTTCTTCGTTCACATGATTCCCAAATCCATATGCCCAAGTAAGTCTTCATACATCTTTGACATGCATAACCTAAATTAATTCTTAAGTATTCCCGTGTATTAAAAAATGCCTTAGGGCTTCCCTGGTGGCGCAGTGGTTGAGAGTCCGCCTGCCGATGCAGGGGACACGGGTTCGTGCCCCGGTCTGGGAGGATCCCACGTGCCGCGGAGCGGCTGGGCCCGTGGGCCATGGCCGCTGAGCCTGCGCGTCCGGGGCCTGTGCTCCACGGCGGGAGAGGCCAGAACAGTGAGAGGCCCGTGTACCGCCAAAAAAAAAAAAAAAAAGCCTTAAACCCCAAATCAAATTGTTTGGGTGTATTGGGAGGGGTAATGGTGGAAATCAATGATTTTTACATACATACTATCTATATACATGATTTTGCATTACCATTTTTAAATTGTTGAAAAAAGCCATTTACAGAGACAGTTTATGATCATCAAATAGGGATAATGTACCCAGGGCTCCAATAAGAGGCCTGCTGTTAGGACACCCCCGTGCTCCAGCTTTGCTTCTTTGTCTGCCTGAGATGCCTTCCCCAAACTCGTGCTCCTCCTTCAAGAAGGAATCCCTGAATCTTTATCTTCCTAATTGATCACTATTCCTGGCACATGGGAAAGCACTCAGTAAGTATTTGTTGAGCAGATTGGAAGCGAGATTTTTATAAGCAGAGTAGTGGTTAAACAAGAACTGTGTACTGAAGCCAGGATATATCCTGAAAAGTTTTAAAAATGCTGTTATTGATTCTGCTATGACTAAAAGCAGAGTTCAAAGTAAAAGGAATATCCATTTGTTAATTTGATAATTTTAGGCTATAAAGTCCTTAAAATGAAAAAAAATTAAACATACACATTGTCTTGTTAAAAATAAGCATATGTTGAAGAAAATCACCCAGAACACATACTTTCTTAAGTAAAATAAAGGCGTCACTGACAGTGATGATGGATTGCTCTAAGGAAAAATCTCTGCTCTCACCTCAAATAATAATAATTTAACTGTTTAGTTGTCTCTCAACAACTTCCTAAGTATCTCCTTAAATTACATTTGGTAAATAAAATAGCCAAACTAT
Source organism: Globicephala melas (assembly GCF_963455315.2). Classification (NCBI taxonomy): domain Eukaryota; kingdom Metazoa; phylum Chordata; class Mammalia; order Artiodactyla; family Delphinidae; genus Globicephala; species Globicephala melas. The sequence goes on along the minus strand of NC_083335.1, from coordinate 28,686,031 downwards.
CGTTAGAGTTTCTGATGTGTTTGTTTGATAAGTCTGCAAACTTATCAAAATAAAAATCTATTTAAAATGTACAGTGTTACTCAAAAGAAAAGTTAAGAATATGGCTCTACTGACTAAAAATTATATGCATATAAAGCTTTTCAAATAGTTTCACTGCTTTGTGGCATCAACTATAGAAGCAACACTACAAACTGTGCGTGAAGACAAAGTAATATTACAATCTTAATTTTTGTAAATTATGAACTATGTTGATAAGAGTAAATCATTTCTAATAATGTTTATCTATAATGGTTGAAAAACTTTTTAAAATAATAAGCACATCACATACCTAAGTCTCAAAAGCATGCCAGTTAAAGAAAGTCAACATTTCCTATGTTATACATTCTTTCAGTAATACCTACATTTTTTACAAAAATCTGAGTTGCTGAAAGACCTTTAGAATAAGACATTTTCCTCAATATCCCAATTAAAATTAATGAAATAATGCTACTATCTTGAAAAAATCGTATTTATATCCTTTTATCTAAAGAGTTATTATAACATTCACATGCGCACCATAAATGTTACAGGCAAAACTGAGATCTAGGCGATTGCCTAAGTCGTTCCACCTCTTCTCCCTGAGTATTTGTAAATCTTGGTTACAAATACTTAGGGTAATCACAATAATATTTTGCTAACCAGAAGCAAACACTTTCGTGAAAAGCTAATCCTAATGACTCACTGAGATTATACCACACTACTTAAATTTTCCACGAAAAAGGCCCTTTATATGCAATTGCTTTAATCTTGTTTTAAATATCTTAAAGTCCAAAAAAGGCTCAACTTCAAACTTGAACCTTGTGACCCACTGCCATAACATGGGGACCAATAGTTTCCTTAAAGGTATAATTTAGAGTTACGATATCTGCCTACTATGGTGGTATTAAAGAGACTTAGCAAACAGTTCAATACCTCTATTTTCATGAGTATTTTGAGAACCTTCTCATTCTCTAATTTAGAGCTCTTCTCATGGGTAATTTTAAATTCTAAAGTTTTTTTTTTTTTTTTTTTTGGCTGCGTCGCATGGCTTGCGGGATCTCAGTTTCCAGACCAGGGTTGAACCTGGGCCACGGCAGTGAAAGCCCAGAATCCTAACAACTAGGCTACCAGGGAACTCCCTAAAGACTTTTTTCTTAAAAGAAAGGCAGGGAGGGAGGTATAGAAACATTTATACTGCAGGATGCCAAATATATGGTAGCAAGTCTAAATTACAGAAGCTAGTGTGCAATTAAAAATTGCTATGCCTCAAAAACATATTTAGCAATTATGAAAATCCTATGATGGAAGACATCATTAACTCATGTTATATAAAGTGTTCATGTGTTACAAACTAACAACAGCATTGTTTTAGATTTATGTCTAACTTCATTACTTGGATGCAATGGTTGTCCAGTGGGGGAAATCCTTTCTTTTCCTTTATCTCATGTTGTACTACTAAGTAAAGTAAGTGTGATTCTGACATGAGGGAATGAAAAACAGAATTCATCTTCTAGGCTGACCCTAGGTTTTAGCTAGATGCAATTTAAATTTGGGGTTCCTGACTGCCTTCCTAAGTCTGTCTACTTCAACCAGTAGTTCAGAACCACTTCACGTCTTCAAAATCAAATATATGTTTTCAATAATCAGTTATTTCTCATGGAATTCTGAAGGTATACAACACTTGAGTAAAATACATCTTTAGCTAGCATATATTTATTCATTCATTCCTTATTCAGCTTGACCTAAGTCAGAGACACTGTTGAGCATTTTTATGTCTTCCACTACAGGGTCTGGCCACTTGGTTTGATGCTGTCCAGCCAGTAAACAAAAACATTTGTGTTTAGGGATTTCCAGAATCAACAGTTTTTGAGATTCAGACCTGTAAAGCACAGACCAACATAACTTGTATTCCAAAAAGGGTGAAGAAGCAGCAAGATGGAGCTTAAACTGATACTCTAAACAGGGAACAAGCATTAGCCAATTGATTAATTAGGACCACGTTTTCGCATTTGTCAACTAAAATGCATTTGTTTATACTGAGGCCTCTGTAGTATATTAGCCGTTCCTGACAGTGTAAGATAGGCTCCTTGAACTTCACAAACACCAAAATCAATCCACTCACTATGCCAAGACCAAAACCTGTAGAGAAGACGTGCGAGCTGAATTCGCTCAATCATCAGTGAGTACCGAGAAGTGATGACTTTGCTAGATGTTACAAGTATACAACAGAACACATGTTCCCCAGCCACAAATCCCTTAAAATCTAATCGGGCCGACTGCGTATTCACATATGAAACATGAGTAAGCATAAATATATTGCTGCCGTTAAGCCTTAACCATCCAGAATCCTAGATAGCCTAGTGTTTTTAAAAATTAAAAATTAAATTGAAAACAACTGGGATAGGTTCACTCTTAAAAATATTAAAAGTCACTTGTTTTTCACCTTTTGGGGGCAATGTTTCTGCTCTTTATCTTCCTCGAGTCGAAAACGAACACAAACCTATTGAAAATACCTCGCAATCACCAAAATGCACAACATCTATTGTGATATGCCTCCAACGGAGATATAGCAAGGTGTGCAAGCAACAGCTGTCATTCCTCACCCCTGCCTGACTCCCGCCCCCACAGGCCTCGACATGGAACTTGGATGCTACCAAGAGAAAAGGGGCTCTTCTTTACCTTCCGATGTATACCAAGAGAAAAGTCCTATACCTTTTTTTTTTTAAACGTCTTTATTGGAGTATAGTTGCTTTACAATGTTGTGTCAGCTTCTGCTGTATAACAAAGTGAATCAGCTATACATATACATACATCCGTCATATCCCCTCCCTCTTGCGTCTCCCTCTATCTATTTTACATTTGGTAGTGTACATGTGTCCACGCCACTCTCTCACTTCGTCCCAGCTTACCCTTCCCCCTCCCCGTGTTCTCAAGTCCATTCTCTATGTCTGTGTCTTTATTCCTGTCCTGCCCCTAGGTTCTTCAGAACCTTTTTTTTTTAATTCTAGATTCCATATATATGCATTAATGTACGATATTTTTCTCTTTCGGACTTACTTCACTCTGAATGACAGACTGTAGGTCCATCCAAAACGTCCTACACCTTGAAGCTCTCCAACTTTAGCATGCTTAAGAATCATCTGGGCTGAATACTGAACATGTACAAGTCTGGAAGTGAGAAGCGGTACTCTGTATGTTAAACAAGGAATCCAGCTGATTTGCATGCCTGGTCTACTCCACTCGGAGAAACCCTGCTTTAAAAGTCAAGGTGGCCCACCCCCACTCAGGATGACCCCGGTCAGAATGAGGTTCTGTTTTCTGTCTCAGTGCCTGGCCTTCCTCAGCGTATCAGCATTGGCTGCTCACCAATCGTTGTCTGTCCCCACTGTCCATGGCTATTATCTTGCCCTCCCACTCTCCAGACCCTTCCAGGTCTGGGAGAGTCTGAAAGCAAGGTCTCCAGCTGGCGGACAGATTTGGAGGCGGACAAACAGACACATGCAAAGTGGGAAACTGTGAAGTACAGCAATTAGGCAACAGAGGTAGTCTGAGTTACACTGATTGTGCAATACAGAGTAGAAGTTAAAGACTTGTTTTAAACTTTTTCAATGAGGAAGGGTGCCGAAGAGGACAGAGCTGGCCACGCGTGATCTGCTTGTAGCTCTGCCACAAACTTGTAACCTCTCGTGTTATCCTCCGTAAAATAGGGAAGATGCCAGACTCACAGCAGTGTGATGAGAACCAACTGAACTTGTGTTTGTGAAAGCACATTGGAAAATATAAAGCACAATACAATGATGTGTGGTATTTCTTTGATGAAATAATTTCTTTTTTTGTCTTAATAAACACAGTACCCTAGACGTTATTGAAAGTTTCTTTGATGACCGAATGGCTTCTAGTACCTCAGGGTCTTTTTTATGAAAATAAATTCTCATTGACAAAAAGGTAGAAGAAAATGCAGACCCTTAGACATACCCTGAAGTTGATTTTTTGAATATATCCTTGAAATCGGCTTGTTTTAAAGATAATTGCCTCCGTCTCCTGAAAGTGGAGTGCAAAAAAAAAAAAAAATCTGGTTAATTGTGGCTTTATTGTATGTAGTTCAAAATTTTCAAAGCATACTCTGCAAATATTTTAGCTATAAATTAATAAACCATATTTATAAATCCTGAACAGTTAAGACTACACAGAACAATTTAAAAATATGTGAATTAACTTTAAAAAAAACCCTTAACTAGCAAACCATAAGATTCTATTTGTTTTTATCTACACTCTCTTAATGTTTCAGAAAGTCTGGAATAAAGATTGACATTGAATACAACATTTACTGGCAGCTGATCTAAAAGACTAAACTAGACAAATCTGGACACAAGGAAACACTTTTCCAGTAAATATATACTCAGCCTTGGAATGCTTTGTCATTTTCTAGCTTTTTAAGCCTAAAGTTCAATTCTTTGCTGATATACTGTTTTGCCATAAAAACCAGAAAGCAAATGGCACAAGCTTTCAGAGAACAGATGGCTAATGTTCTTCTAGGTTCATTTACTACATTTTCTTATTTTCATACTGCTTGTAATTAATAAAAACATATAAATAGATGTATTGTTTCCTAACGAGAAGATTTTGTTTTTGTGAAGTTCTGTCATATACCTAACTCCCTTGGGCTAATACAAAAGGCAACGATGAACAGACATACTTCTGGTACTGCCTCAGGAATGCAGTTTTAAAAATAGAGACTACTACAGAAGCACTGCAGTATATGCTGTCAACACGCTTAAAACATTAAAGTATGCTGGCAGGTGTCTGAGGAGCTCTGACACAAAATTCAATTTATTTACATTTATTTCATTTATGTTGCTATTAGCTTAGAGAAAGTAAACATTACTAATCATTACCTTTGTCTAACTTTTTCTTCAAAATAAACAGATTTGGTATTTTTCTGGGTCATCTCACAAGCACTATTGCATTATTAAAGTCACAACTAAATCAGTCATAGTCTAATAGTATCTTTAAAAAGACCTTGGCAGAAACCTTATCCAGAATGTTATTCTACATCTAATGACTTGCTATGCAAAAGGTAGGTAGCAAGTATTTTTGTTTTAAATGATAAATTCAAAACAGCTTCTCCTTAATAGCAATACTATTTCAAAGTCTACTTTTACTATACACACAAAAATTATTTTTGAATCATAAAAAGCTACAATGGGTTAAATTCATATTTGTCATATCTTAGTAATAAACCTCACCAAGCAAATAACAATTATATATATTTTTGGCTTAAAAATACATTAAAGTATCTTTAAATACAGATTATTTTATATTCCTATTAATATTATTCCTTTCTTTTGTGTATTTAAGAAGAATCTGGTGTGCCACCTTCTGGTAACTGAGTGAAATTATGTATCTTCACACAAGTCACTATTCTTTATTTTAACTTTTAAAAAAATATATATTTCTTAACCTGTATTACATTTAAGCTATATAAATAAATCTATACCATAGTCTGAAATAAAGTAAAATTTCCCTAGTGATTTTTTTTAAAAAATCAAGCTTTACACATGCTTCCTATGATTTTTCCATGGTTACCAATACGTCTCCTGAATTCTACAATACATATAAAATTGATTTTTGAACACCGTTTCACAGCCACATATGAAAACAACAGGCTTGCCATTTTAATGAATACGTAACAGCAGTAAATAAAGAAAAAGAAGTTCTCTTACCAATAAGCCCATTTTTCTCTTAAGGTTTGAACTCTCATCATTTGTCATGTTCTTGTGGATCCCTCTCTCATCAAATTCTCTGGAGTTTTAAAGTTGAGAGCTGTGATGCACAGCTAGGCTCCTCTACATAGTAGCGCACCCCAGTGCATCTGCCTGGTATAACACTTCACAGTTGTAGCTCCCAAAAGCAGAAACAAGCTTTATGTATTCAAAACCTATGCACCGCACACCTTCCCTCGGTAGGAAATTGTAGTCAGCGTGGTTGAACTATTTACATTTCTTATCTTAACTCCCGATCCGATATGAAGATCAGAACCACATGAATCTCGAGCTTAGTTACAGTAAACTGAACAAGAACAGTGCGTTCATCTTCAGAGCAGAGGTGGGGTGAGACAAATACTAACACCAGGAGATCTGACTGAGGAAAAAAAAAACCAAACATGTTGATCTTATTTTTTCAAGGGTCATTGTCCTGATATTTGTCATATTACCTTAAATCTTTATTATCTTTAACTCTTCCCTCTCCCAGTCCCTAGTAGCCAACCAATAACTCCTATCCTTTATTCTTTATCAATTTTCCAGGAATCTAACCCCTACTGTTTCTTTGTTTTTTAACAAATGAACTATTTCCCAAAAAATGCATATAACTGGCCTCTCTGCATCTCCCATCTTTAATCTAGCAATCACATTGCTTCTAGATGACTCTCTTAAAATACAACTATACATGGCGTAAATTAAATGTGCCGAAAACATTTTATTCAACAAATATCTGTCAAGAACTTGCTACACGTTAGGTAGGTACTCTGTTAGGTGATATGGATGACATGGTGAATAAGACACAATCCCGTGCTTTCAGGAAGCTTCTAGTTGAGTGAGGGAAGCAAACATGTACTCTGACAGCACAAAATATGGTGTAGAAGTTTTAGCAGCATAAGCCCAGGATTCTACAGCAGCAGAGGAACAATGAAATTAGTGCTGCAACTGAGGCCTGAAGAATGAGGCATTCACCAGGTGGACTCCAGAAAAAAAGTCTGTGCAGAGACACACACGGGTTTGAGGATTACAACATGTTGGAGAATCAGGAAAGTCTTCAGTACAAATGGAAGGAGCTTCAGGCGCATGGTGTTGAGGGGCGTGGGTTTTAAGATACACAGAACCATATCACAGAAGACCTTACGTGCCAGCAAAGAGGTTTGGATTTTATCCTATGAGCCATGAGAAGCCATTTCTTGAAAGAGTGGATCACTCAAGGAATTAAACAACTACGCCCAACACGCAAAACTCAAGACAAGCCGGCCAACCTACTCTTCTAATTCACAGCCTAGTATCTCCTAACACCAACTTCCCATTCTATACCTCACAAGCCCGCTTTGTTCTTCCCCTCCTTTGCTCCAGAGGTCCTCCTGCAAGAAATCCCTTCCCCGGTCCACTTTTCTAAACTCCATTCATCCCTCTAGACCCAACTCAAGTTGCATTCTTTTCTGTGATGTCTTCCATGGTAATCTGAGTCTACAGTTTATAAACGTTCCTCCATCACATGGACCATACTATGCATTCTTCCTAAAGCACATAATGCACACAACGTTCAAGGAACTTTTCTGACACTTTATAAAGTGAAGCAAGATGGCAAGGAAAAGACACTGAGGCAAAAGCCAGAGCATGAGGGTAAGTGGCCTAAGAAAGTAAACCTCCCCAGACTTCACGGTACACACTAATCTCACTAACTTTCTTCATCACTCTCAAGCCTAAAAAGCAAAGAATATGGATGTAAGAGAACTAGATCTGGATTGGGCAGCAACTCTGCGTTACTATGCAACATTGTTGGCTGTATATATCACAGCTCTGGTTCAAAACCTCCAGAGAATTGATAAGAAATGGATACCAACAGAACAGCTAAACGATGGAGCTGTGATCTTTGGAAGAAAAGAGTTGAGGGTGGGGGAGCTGTTATTGTTGCTTTACTACTTGCAGTAAAACAAGAGAATTCACCTGAAGGTCCATACCATAAACAAAAAGGATTCATGAAGACCACAGATATAGATGGGAGAGTGAGGACAGGGGATTGGATCCAGAAGGTTTAGAATCTCATGAAGAATTAAGGGAGAAAATCCAAGTGTAAGAAGGGGGTTGTTAAAAAAGGGATAATAGTGTTAGCTGGGAGATTAATCTAGGATAAGAAGCTTTACCAGAGAAACGTGTGCTGGGGTGTAAATATTTAGCGTTCTCTTGCTGTGGAACCCCACCCCATTATGCTCAGTGTCAAACAGACAAGCTCTCGTTGAAGTTGGCATTTAGCATTCAGCTTTGTCTCATCCTTTTGATGTATACATAATTTCTTACATTTATGCAATGATGCAAAAACCATGGTGCTTTCTTTCATTTGCCAATAAAAAATCTTTTCATCTTCTTCAAGCACTTTATGTTAAAGTGGGTTAAGAGGATTCTGCCAATAATTTCAAAAAGTAGTTAATACTTTAAAATATTCTCTCAATGACTTAAAAATGCCCTAGATAAAATCTATCTACACCTTCTTGTTTATTGAGTGCAAAAACTGACCACTTTTCCTTTCCACTAACTTGTAAGGAAAAAATTCAAATACAGAAAAAAATGGAAGAATGTGATTTTGGATGTGTGCCACACTCTTCTCAAGAAATCTTCAAAAAAGGGCAGTATTTAGGGGACATAAAAATGATTTAATCCACTGGGTCTTTGGAAGAATGTTTTAAAACTATGTATCAATGGTACCATAGATTTTATTTATTTTTATTTATTTATTTTTGGCTGCATTGGGTCTTCGTTGTTGCGTGCGGGCTTTCTCTAGTTGCGGCGAGCAGGGGCTACTCTTCATTGCGGTGCACGGGCTTCTTATTGCGGTGGCTTCTCTTGTTGTGGAGCACGGGCTCTACGTGCGCGGGCTCCAGTAGTTGCAGCACACGGGCTCAGTAGTTGAGGCTCACGGGCCCTAGAGCGCGCGGGCTTCAGTAGTTGCGGCACATGGGCTCAGTAGTTGCAGCGTGCAGGCTCTAAGGTGTGTGGACTTCAGTAGTTGTGGCACACGGGCTCAGTAGTTGGGGCTCAGGGGCTCTAGAGCACAGGCTCAGTAGTTGTGGCATACAGGCTTAGGTGCTCCGCGGCATGTGGGATCTTCCCGGACCAGGGATCGAACCCGTGTCCCCTGCACTGGCAGGCGGATTCTTAACCACTGTGCCACCAGGGAAGTCCAGTACCATAGATTTTAAAACAAAGAGAGAATAAGCCAGACCATTTCAACATTTAGTTTTGTGGAAAACAAAACAATTGCTAGAGTATTTCCCTCAGACCTGGCAGAAAAAAAAAGCAATAATCATTTTATATTAGCTTTGAACTAGAACAGGGTGTTTTATTCAAATTCACATGAACTAGTTCATCTAGAAGTTGTAAAAAGCGAAAAGAGGGTAGTAACTACCTCCTGGTAGTCCACAGTAATTGGACATTATTTTTGATGATAGAGTCTATATTAATCAAGTATAAATAATTCACTTACATTCTATTTAAAATAGCATCATCATCGTGTCATCTCATGTATAGCAGTACTCTTCTCATTTCTTCTTTCATCCTCCTTCTTACAGCAGGATGAGTTGGATGGTTTATAGAGTTTTCTGTTGTGTGGAAATATTCTTAGATGGTATATTTTCAGAAACATTGATCTAAAGAAGGGATGGCCAGGGGTATTTATATTGGGAGCAATTGCTCATATGTCTATAGCCCAGAAGTGTATATTTCAGGTGAATTATCAGATTCCAGTAGTATGGCCACTCTATCTCATGGGAAAGGTGGGGTCAAAAGGAAGAAAATGAATGGAAGCCTCCTTTTCTGTTACTAATAACTCTGCCTGTACTGTCACTGGCTTGGGAAAAACGGCAAAGGGAGTAGAAGGCCACTGTTTCAAAACTTCCCATTCCTAGTTGAATGAGTCATAACCGTCTTATATATCCCTAAAATGTAACAAAACTCAGGTCATACCACTATATGGTAACACAAATGATTGAGGCTAAGTCATGAGTAATTCAAACTACCTAAGAGATGTCAATTATTCAAGGTTGACGATACAATATAACAACTCATAGCTTACCAACCTAAGTCTTAAATTCATTACTATTTAATAGCTATAGTGAGAATTGGAAAGAAGCTAAGTTACACGTGGTAGACGATTGGGAAGGAAGAAATGTTATCATGTTAAGTTTGGAAACATAGACACAAGCTAAATGACATTCCACAGTCAGAAGGGTAGACATACGGAGTTAATAAAGAAGTAAGAATATTTCCACTTGTCAATAACTTTTCAACCTAATTTTCCTATCTAGATACTCCACAAAGTATTTTACTTCTTTTAAGTGTTAAGTGATAGCCTCACCCAACAGAATTCCAAGTTAAAAAGTTTATTATACTTGTTCATTTTTAAATTTTTTTTTTTTTTTTTTTTTTTTGCGGCACCACGTGGCATGCAGGACACGGGATCTTAGTTCCCTGACTAGGGATGGAACCCATGGCCCCTGCTGTGAAAGCGCGGAGTCCTAACCACTGGACCGCCAGGGAAGTCCCAATACCTCTTAATTTTTAAGAGTCTCGTTTTCATTTTCACCCCGACCCTGAGGTAGGCAGTGCAGATGTTAACATCCCCATTTTCCTAGTGAAGAGACACTTATTAAATGACTTGGCTCAAGTGACATAGCTGCTAAGAGAACTGGAAAACAAGAATTTAGGTCCCCTGACATCTAATTCAGTGTTCATTAGTCACCTCTGTATTGTACTAATATTTATTTTCGGGGGAAAAGAGACAAACATGACTCCTAAACATCACCAAAAAGGGGAAAAAGAGGTCTTCTCACACTGATCATGAGGAAGTAAATGGCCACAGGACAGAAAGAATAGGCCATGAAGATATAGGATGCTATATGACTAAAGATGCAGAACGATCCACGTACACCTATGGCAGAAATACCCTCCCAAAGCCAATTCGCAGAGCTCTCTTATGTCCCTCAATTAGCAATTTCTTGCAATAGACCTCAAATGCGCCATACTCTCTCACACCCCAGTGGCCTTACATATGATATTCTCTCCACTTGGAATTCCCTGCCCTCCTTGTCTACCAAAGCCAATTTCTACTCATACTTAAGTGTCCAACCATACCTCCTTCCATGAAACCTTCCCTCACATCCCTTAGCAGATTCTGGTGCTAGGTTTTGTAAACTCCCATAGCACTTCGAATATTACAGCTCCTGTCACCTTGGATTATAACTGTTTCTATAAACAATACACTAGACTATAAACTCCTGAGAGTGGTGGTTGGGTCTTTCATATGTTTTTATTACACTTTACTCAGGGCCTGTCACATATAGTAACCCAATTATAGGAGGCAATTTTAGTGAAATCAAGTCAGCAGAGGTAAGTTCTTCTCTCCTCTACAACTAAGCATTGTTTTCAGATGATAATTAAGCAAGAAATCATTAAAGAGTCTTATCCTTCTAAAGGTGTTCAGAACGAGCCTTCCCAAAATGTACCACTTTTGTATGAGGATTATTTTGAGCTAAAGGCAATCAAGATTCTGCAGGCTCAAGAGGAACGTTTGCCCGTCCCTTAACTACCTAGAAGAATTTAAATTGGGGGTCTTTTCCAGAATAAGTTATTACTTAGAGATAAATTTTATCTGAGTGGCCCAGTGTATGTCAGGGCAAACACCTAATTACCCAACATCTGCTCTTCTTATAGTTCTGTGAATTACCCTCCCATCCTTGGAAGCCCCAGGGTCCTATCCCATTCCCTAGCTCAGGATGGCATATATATGTCATTTTACCTTTCTATCTTTGAACCTCTCATGTATGCGGGGTTCTCATACATACAAAATTAAATTTGACTTTCTCCTATTAATCTGGCACATGTCAGTTTAATTCTTTTTTATTTTTAATTTATCTTTATTATTTTTTTTATTTTTGGCTGCGTTGGGTCTTCCTTGCTGCGTGTGGGCTTTCTCTAGTCCCGGTGAGCGGGGGGTACTCTTCGTTGTGGTGCACGGGCTTCTCATTGCGGTGGCTTCTCTTGTTGCGGAGCACGGGCTCTGGGCACTCGGGCTTTAGTACTTGTGGCACACAGGCTCAGTAGTTGTGGCTTTCAGGCTCAATAGTTGTGGCGCGCGGGCTTAGTTGCTCCGCGGCATGTGGGATCTTCCCAGACCAGGGCTTGAACCCGTGTCTCCTGCATTGGCAGGCGGATTCCCAACCACTCTACCACCAAGGAAGTCCTTCATTGTTGCTCTTTAAATGATACTGAGGTACTCTCTCTCTTCGGACTCAACAGAATATTGGTTTGATGGCATCCAAGGAATGTTGCCTTCCATTAAGCCATCAGCCGATGCGGGCACCCTGTCAGTGTACCCGGAGGGGAATTCAGGATGGATTAAGATACATATCTAAGGAATAATTTCAATGAGCCCAGACTCTTACATCTTCCCATACACAGAAAAGCACTAAAATCATTAACTTGAGATTTTTGTCTTTTGTGATTAGCAGTAATCTTCTGATGTCCAGCTACATGATTTTTCTTTTTAAGCAAAAACTCCTGTATATCGTGGCTCCTCCCTTACCTCTTTGTAACAGTTCCTCAGAGCTCTCTGAGAGGCTGTCTCCCAGGCTACAGTCCTTAGTGAGGTCCCTGAATAAAACATAACTCATAACTTTTAGGTTGTGTATTTTTCTTCACTTGACAAATGGATGGAGACTTGAATGGCTCAATAACTGAACTGAGCAAAGGAAACAGCTACAATAAAGAAGGGAAATGTCAATTATCTTTTGCCTAAATCAAGACAGTATTTTTTTTGAATTTGATTTTATTTGTTTTTTATACAGCAGGTTCTTATTAGTTATCCATTTTATACATATTAGTGTATATATTTCAATCCCAATCTCCCAATTCATCACACCACCCACCCCCGGCACTTTCCGCCCTTGATGTCCATATGTTTGTTCTCTACATCTGTATCTCTATTTCTGCCCTGCAAACCAGTTCATCTGTACCATTTTTCTAGGCTCCACATATATGCATTAATATACGATATTTGTGGGCTTCCCTGGTGGCGCAGTGGTTGAGAGTCCACCTGCCGATGCAGGAGACGCGGGTTTGTGCCCGGGTCCAGGAAGATCCCACATGCCGCAGAGCAGCTGGGCCCGTGAGCCGTGGCCGCTGAGCCTGCGCGTCCGGAGCCTGTGCTCCACAGCGGGAGAGGCCACAACAGTGGGAGGTCCACGTACAGCAAAAAAAAAAAAAAAAAAAAATATATATATATATATATATATATATACACACGATATTTGTTTTTCTCTTTCTGACTTACTTCACTCTGTATGACAGTCTCTAGATCCAACCACGTCTCTACAAATGACCCAATTTTGTTCCTTTTTATGGGTGAGCAATATTCCATTGTATATAGGTACCACATCTTCTTTATCCATTTATCTGTTGATGGGCATTTAGGTTGCTTCCATGACCTGGTTATAGTAAACAGTGCTGCAATGAACATTGGGGTACATGGGTCTTTTTGAATTATGGTTTTCTCTGGGTATATGCCCAGTAGTGGGATTGCTGGTTCATATGGTAGTTCTATTTTTAGTTTTTTAAGGAACCTCCATACTGTTCTCCACAGTGGCTGTATCAATTTACATTCCCACCAACAGTGCAAGAGGGTTCCCTTTTCTCCACACCCTCTCCAGCATTTGTTGTTTGTAGATTTTCTGATGATGCCCATTCTAACTGCTGTGAGGTGATACCTCATTGTAGTTTTGATTTGCGTTTCTCTAATAATAGTGATGTTGAGCAGCTTGTCATGTGGCTCTTGGCCATCTGTATGTCTTCTTTGGAGAAATGTCTATTTAGGTCTTCTGCCCATTTTTGGATTGGGTTGTTTGTTTTTTTAATATTGAGCTGCATGACCTGTTTATATATTTTGGAGATTAATCCTTTGTCTATTGATTCGTTTGCAAATATTTTCTCCCGTCTGAGGGTTGTCTTTTCGTCTTCTTTGTAGTTTCCTTTGCTTTACAAAAGCTTTTAAGTTTCATTAGGTCCCATTTGTTTATTTTTGGTTTTATTTCCATTTCTCTAGGAGGTGAGTCAAAAAAGATCTTGCTGTGATTTATGTCAAAGAGTGTTCTTCCTATGTTATCCTTTAAGAGTTTTATAGTGTCCAGTCTTACATTTAGGTCTCTAACTGATTTTGAGTTTATTTTTGTGTATGGTGTTAGGGAGTGTTCTAATTTTATTCTTTTACATGTAGCTGTCCAGTTTTCCCAGCACCACTTATTGAAGAGACTGTTTTTCTCCATTGTATATCCTTGCCTCCTTTGTCATAAATTAGTTGACCATAGTTGTGTGGGTTTATCTCTGGGCTTTCTATCCTGTTCCATTGATCTATGTCTCTGTTTTTGTGCCAGTACCATATTGTCTTCATTACTGTAGCTTTGTAGTAGAGTCTGAAGTCAGGGAGTCTGATTCTTCCACTCCATTTTTTTCCCTCAAGACTGCTTTGGTTATTCGGGGTCTTTTGTATCTCCATACAAATTTTACGATTTTTTTGTCCTAGTTCTGTAAAAAATGCCATTGGTAATTTGATAGGGATTGCATTGAATCTGTAGCTTGCTTTGGGGAGTATAGTCATTTTCATAATATTGATTCTTCCAATCCAAGAACATGGTATATCTCTCCATCTGTTTGTATCATCTTTAATTTCTTTCATCAGTGTCTTATAGTTTTCTGCATATGCGTCTTTTGTCGCCCTAGGTAGGTTTACTCCTAGGTATTTTATTCTTTTTGTTGCAGTGGTAAATGGGAGTATTTCCTTAATTTCTCTTTCAGATTTTTCATCATTAGTGTATAGGAATGCAACAGATTTCTGTGCATTAATTTTGTATCCTGCTACTTTACCAAATTCATTGATTAGCTCTAGTAGTTTTCTGCTGGCATCTTTAGGATTCTCTACATATAGTATCATGTCATCTGCAAACAGTGACAGTTTTACTTCTTCTTTTCCAATTTGTATTGCTTTTATTTCTTTTTCTTCACTGATTGCTGTGGCTAGGACTTCCAAAACTATGTTGAATAACAGTGGTGAGAGGGGACATCCTTGTCTTGTTCCTCATCTTTAAGGAAATGCTTTAAGTTTTTCACCATTGAGAATGACGTTTGCTGTGGGTTTCTCATATATGGCCTTTATTATGTTGAGGTAGGTTCCCTCTATGGAGAGTTTTTATCAAAATGGGTGTTGAATTTTGTCAAAAGCTTTTTCTGCATCTACTGAGATGATCATATGGTTTTTATTCTTCAATTTGTTAATATGGTGCATCACATTGATTGACTTGCATATATTGAAGAATCCTTGAATCCCTGGGATAAATCCTACTTGATCATGGTGTATGATCCTTTTAATGTGTTGTTGGATTCTGTGTTGAGGATTTTTGCATCTATATTCATCAGTCATATTGGTCTGTAATTTTCTTTTTTTGTAGTATCTTCGTCTGGTTTTGGTATCAGGGTGATGGTGGCCTCATAGAATGAGGTTTGGAGTGTTCCTTCCTCTGCAATTGTTTGGAAGAGTTTGAGAAGGATGGGTGTTAGCTCTTCTCTAAATGTTTGATAGAATTCACCTGTGAAGCCATCTGGTCCTGGACTTTTGTTTGTTGGAAGATTTTTAATCACAGTTTCAATTTCAATACTTGTGATTAGTCTGTTCATATTTTCTATTGCTTCCTGGTTCAGTCTTGGAATGTTATACCTTCCAAGAATTTGTCCATTTCTTCCAGGTTGTCCATTTTATTGGCACAGAGTTGCTTGTAGTAGTCTCTTAGGATGCTTTGTATATCTGACGTGTCTTTTGTAACTTCTTTTTCATTTCCAATTTTTTTGATTTGAGTCCTCTCCCTCTTTTCCTTGATGAGTCTGGCTAATGGTTTATCAATTTTGTTTATCTTCTCAAAGAACCAGCTTTTAGTTTTATTGATCTTTGCTATTGTTTTCTTTGTTTCTATTTCATTTATTTCTGCTCTGATCTTTATGATTTCTTTCCTTCTACTAACTTTGCATTTTGTTTGTTTTTCTTTCTCTAGTTCCTTTAGGTGTAATGCTAGATTGTTTATTTGAGATTTTTCTTGTTTCTTGAGGTAGGCTTGTATAGCTATAATCTTCCCTCTTAGAACTGCTTTTGCTGCATCCCATAGGTTTTGGATCGTCGTGTTTTCGTTGTCATTTGTTTCTAGGTATTTTTTGATTTCCTCTTTGATTTCTTCAGTGATCTCTTGGTTATTTAGTAACGTACTGTTTAGCCTGCATGTGTTTGTGGTTTTTATGTTTTTTTCCCCTGTAATTTATTTCTAATCTCATAGCGCTGTGGTCAGAAAAGATGCTTGATATGATTTCAATTTTCTTAAATTTACTGAGGCTTGATTTGTGACCCAAGATGTGATCTTTCCTGGAGAATGTTCCATGTGCCCTTGAGAAGAAAGTGTAATCTGCTGTTTTTGGATGGAATGTCCTATAAATATCAATTAAATCTATCTGGTCTATTGTGTCATTTAAAGCTTGTGTTTCCTTATTAATTTTCTGCTTGGATGATCTGTCCATTGTTGTAAGTGAGGTGTTAAAATCCCCCGCTATTATTGTGTTACCGTTGATTTCCTCTTTTATAGCTGTTAGCAGTTGCCTTATGTATTGAGGTGCTCCGATGTTGGGTGCATATATATTTATAATTGTTATATCTTCTTCTTGGATTGATCCCTTGATCATTATGTAGTGTCCTTCTTTGTCTTTTGTGACATTATTTTGAAGTCTATTTTATATGAGTATTGCTACTCCATCTTTTTTTTGATTTCCATTTGCATGGAATATCTTTTTCCATCCCCTCACTTTCAGTCTGTATGTGTCCCTAGGTCTGAAGTGAGTCTCTTGTAGACAGCATATATATGGGCCTTGTTTTTGTATCCATTCGGCGAGCCTGTGTCTTTTCGTTGGCGCATTTAATCCATTCACATTTAAGGTGATTATCGATATGTATGTTCCTATGACCATTTTCTTAATTGTTATGGGTTTGTTTTTGTAGGTCCTTTTCTTCTCTTGTGTTTCCCACTTAGAGAAGTTCCTTTAGCATTTGTTGTAGAGCTGGTTTGGTGGTGCTGAATTCTCTTAGCTTTTGCTTGTCTGTAAAGCTTTTGATTTCTCCATTGAATCTGAATGAGATCCTTGCCAGGTTGAGTAATCTTGGTTATAGGTTCTTCCCTTTCATCACTTTAAATATATCATGCCACTCCCTTCTGGCTTGTAGAGTTTCTGCTGAGAAATCAGCTGTTAACCTTATGAGAGTTCCCTTGTATGTTATTTGTCGTTTTTCCCTTGCTGCTTTCAATAATTTTTCTTTGTCTTTAATTTTTGTCAGTTTGATTACTATGTGTCTTGGGTGTTTCTCCTTGGGTTTATCCTGTATGGGACTCTCTGCATTTCCTGGACTTGGGTGGCTATTTCCTTTCCCATGTTAGGGAAGTTTTTGACTATAATGTCTTCAAATATTTTCTCAGGTCCTTTTTCTCTGTCTTCTCCTTCTGGGACCCCTATAATTCGAATGTTGTTGTGTTTAATGTTGTCCCAGAGGTCTCTTAGGCTGTCTTCATCTCTTTTCATTCTTTTTTCTTTATTCTGTTCCACAGCAGTGAATTCCACCATTGTGTCTTCCAGGTCACTTATACGTTCTTCTGCCTCAGTTATTCTGCTACTGATTCCTTCCAGTGTATTTTTCATTTCAGTTATTGTACTGTTCATCTCTGTTTGTTCTTTAATTCTTCTAGGTCTTTGTTAAACATTTCTTGAATCTTCTTGATCTTTGCCTCCATTCTTTTTCCGAGGTCCTGGGTCATCTTCACTATCATTATTCTGAATTCTTTTTCTGGAAGGTTGCCTATCTCCACTTCATTTAGTTGTTTTTCTGGGGTTTTATCTTGTTCCTTCACCTGGTACAAAGTCCTCTGCCTTCTCATTTTGTCTCTCTTTCTGTGAATGTGGTTTTCCTTCCACAGGCTTCAGAATTGTAGTTCTTGATTCTGCTGTCTGCCCTCTCAGTATTTGTAAAGCTAGAAACTGAAGAAATGCATTTCACTGGTTTATCACCACCTAGACCGGTGAACACTGAAAAATGAAAGTGTCTCCTGAAACCAGTCATTTCTACAGACTGCTAATTGCAAAGGATAAAAGCATATTCTTTGGACTGTTACACCCTATTAAATTATCATAACCAGTGATGATGAAAGAGTGAATCACAAAATCCAATTTTGACAATAACTGCTTCACTAGATTGAACAAAAAAATAAAATATAAAACAGTGAATTCAACCAAGCAAGCCATTGCACATCACCAATACGCAGTAACTCAAAGGGTACGCTGAGCAGTCACTAGTAAAATACACAAACGAGGCACAGGAGGGCCCAATGCTAGCAAGCCCTTGTAGCTTTCAAAATAGAGAAAAATATATGTATTTGATTAATGACCTATGAAACTTCCGTTCCAATATGGAAATTATAATTTAGCCTTAAGGAAATGTCTCAAATCCCTCTCTTACCCCATTTCCTGGCCTCCCCCCTTATGCAACTGGCTGGGTAGAAATGGCAAGGATATTAACGTAATGAACAATATAAGGAATAAAAGACAAAGCAGTTCCCCATAGGGAAGAGCCTATTCACAACACAGTCTAACACATGCATAGGGTTAGGGAGAGGGGTGGTGGTTTCTGCAGCTGTAAGGGCTCACTGATGCAGATCATTAACCACTATCTTCTGTGTATTCTCTGGTATGGTTAGAAAGGCTGGAGGTTTTTACTTAAACAAAATAATATGGTCTTATAAAAGGGAGCTGTGTTTTGCTACCACTAGATTTGAATTTTGCCATTGGGACACAGAAATATAGTGTATAAGTCCCTATGGGCTAGTTGGAAATACAAGAGTCATAAAAGCCTCTAGGATCTTGAATCCTAAAGGAAAGATTGGCTCAGAAGACACAGAGAAGAATCAGCCATCCAGGGAAACAGACACTAACAGTTAAAGGAATCAGTCCCAGAACAATGAAAAATCGGTAGCAAAAGGTAGGATTCTGTATTAACTAATCATGCGATAGCCAAGAGTAAACCTAACTCGCCATCTTTTTTAATCTGAAATTTAGAATTAATTATGGCTTCCTTATTGCTTTCATCATCTCAGCATTCCATGACTCCTTATTTGTGTGGATGTAGACTCCACTTTCAAGGTCCCCTCAACCCCAGCCCCACCTTGTTTATTCAACCCTATTTCTCATTATAAGCCATCCCAGAGTTGCACATATCTGGAAAGCACAGACCCTTTTACCCAGAATTGCCATGGGAGTTACAGCTTTTTTAAAAGAAATTACAATTTATAGTTTCTATGAATTCAAGAGAATCCAGATGGAAGTGTTACACAGAAACAATTTTGGGGAGGGAGGTTAAGGGGAAAGGGAAATTAGCAGAGGTTTCCCTTGTCCCCAAATATCTTTTCCTACAGTACCAACTCCCCGTCCAATAAACTTTCTCTCCAACTCTTGTGTCTTCCTCTCCTCTCCTCTCCTCTCCTCTCCTCTCTCTCTCTCTCTGTCTCTCTCTCTCTCATTGTTTGCTCTGTACTACTGCCAGAAATTCCAGCAATTACAGGTTTATTTTATCATTTTAGCTAAATAGAAGTTTCCTGAAATTGTACCAAGTACAGTTGCCGGGATGAGGTCGCTATCAGTTTTTCACACCTTGGTGTGAATGAGTTCAGTCAAGTTTCTTCAAACCGCAGACAGCTGCTGCCCTCAGGGAATGGGGAAGGGTGGTAGTGAGAGGGAGCCTTCTGGAACCCTGGCAACCTAGGGTGGGGTGTTATTTTAAGGAAGTTGGCAGGGGGCCTTGCTGGATAGAGAAACTTGACTAGAGATGAAGAAAGAGAAGCTGAGACAGAGAAGGGTGCAGAAAGGGTCATAGGAGAACAACCAAGCTCAACTTCCAGTACCACTGTGTCTTCCAGCCCAGAATCCATCATGCCTTTCCAGACGCCCTGCTCCCAGGCCCTGGAAACCAAACTAGTACTGCCCATGGGATAGATCAGCTCCTTACGTAGGTTAAATACAATACGTGGGGCAGGGCCAGAAACCTCACCGTCATATATATGATGTATCATGTCCAAACAAATAATCTGTAAGTAAACCTTTAGAATTCATGGCATTGATAGGTTGGGAACTCCTTGTACTTTTCAGCATATAACTCCTCCCCCCCCCAGTACACACACCCTCAGCAGGTGGTCTCTTCTATTTTGGAGATGCTGGTTTTTTTCTGTCACTATCCATTCAATTCATAAAACATTTCCTTTGCCTGGATTGTGGCTGCTCCTCTGTTCTTAAGTTCCAAATCAAGCTCTACCTTTTTTTTAAAAAAAAAAAAACCTGTTAGTCTTTTATTTATTTATTTATTTTCATGTGCGCTGCATGCGGGATCTTAGTTCCCCAACCAGGGATCGAACCTGTGCCCCCTACAGTGGAAGTGAGGAGCCCTAACCACTGGACCGCCAGGGAAGTCACAAGCTCTACCTTTCTGAAGCCTAATTGGATTCTCCAACCAAATGCCCCCTTTTCTAAACTCTTGCAGGACTCGCCTCAGCCTCCGAAATAAAGACTGAAAGCTAACTTTCTACAGGCAGAAAACGTTCATTCATCCCCCCAAACAATTAATAAGCACCTACTTTTGTTGTGTTTAGGCTGGAAGTTCAAACCTGAGTAAGCCCAGCTCCCCACAACCCTAAAGGTGGCCACAGCCCAGGGAGTATCAAATACAGTCACAATACGATGTGAGATGCATGACAGTGGAGGTGACAAGAATGCACATGGAGCGCCCTAACTGGGCAGGGAATGGGGCAAGTTCCACAGAGGTGACACCTGAGCTGAGTTTTTAAGAATAAGCAGGGGTGGGTTAGGCAGTCAAGTGACACAGAGGGAATGGTGAGGAGAGAGGGAGGCAAACTAGTTAAGGGATAATTGCAATTGTGACAACATAAAGTCTTAAACTAAAGTAGTAGGGAGGGACATTCAAAAAAATTTTTAGGAGCTAGAATAGATAGGACTCACTGACCAGAGATGATGATAATGGCTAATATTTGTTGATCAACTGCCATGCGCTAAGTAGTGTTATAAATGCTTTACTCAGTAAACCATTTAACTTAACTTTACTATGACCTTATAATGTAGGTCCTATTAATATCCCCATTTTACAGAAGAGAAAAGTAAGGAATAGAAAAATCAAGTGCCATGAGGTATACAATGAGTAAACACTGGGACTGGAATTCAACTCCAGGCAGCCCAGCTCCAAAGACCACCAGTAAGCCCTCTACACACTATCTTTAAAATGTAGGGTCATTGGGGAGAAGAGGAGCCCAGGACTGAGAGAGAAAACGGTCAGGAAGGGGCTTGAATATATTGTCCGTTGCCTTTATTAATTATTTCTGCTCCTTGTTCCTAAAGTCAAAAGCCAATTTCTCTGTTCATTTTCTCCCTATATGTTCTAGTGTTTTCTTCAATGTACTGGTAACCCAACAGGTACCTAGTCTTGACCTCAGCCTGTTCTCAGTTTTTGCACTTGGCACATTCAGCCTCTTCCTAAAATGATTTACCTTCATGGCTTATCTCCCCTATTAGGCTGACAGCATCCAAGGCCCAAAACACATCTTATTCACCTTTGATGAACGGCATCCAGTACCTAATATGTACTCAAAAACTAATTGGCTTGAACACAGAATAGCAATGATTCTTAAAGTTTCCTATTCCTCAGTCATCTGTAAATTGCCTTCATTTGTCATCTCACTCCTACATTTATTATTTGATTTTTCTTTAAATCAATCCTTTAAAAGTTTGCATTTATCTTAAAAGGAAAACGTTATACTTATTACTGCAAATGGAAAACTGCTATAACGTACTGTAATGAAAAGGCAACTATGAAAACAGACACAACTCCTAAAACAAGAAATGTTTACTTGTACACAGACTAACACCATCCTATTCCTCATGTATTACCTCACACGCACTGTGGGGTAGGGTGGGGCTTTTTTCTATTCAAGTGAAATTCACATACCATAAAATTAACAATTTTATACTGAACAATTCAGTGGCAATTAGCGCATTCCGAACGGTGGGCAACCACAACTTCTGTCTCGTCCCCAGATATTTTCATCACCCCAAGATAAAAACCCATATCCATTAAGCAGCTGCTTGGTGTCCTCCCCGCTGCCTGCAGCCACTGGCAGCCACCAGTGTGCATTCTGTCTCAATGCATTTGTCTATTTTGATATTTCACATAAGTGGAATCATACATTATGTGATCCTTTGTGCCAAAATTCTTTCACGAAGCATAATGTTTTGGAGGTTCATCCATAATGTATACAGTATCAATACTTCATTTCTATTTATGGCTAAATATTGCATTGTAAGCATATACCACAGTTTGTGTATCCATTCATCCATCGATGGACATTTGAGCTGTTTCCATATTTTGGCTCTTGTGAATAGCTGTGAACATGCATGTACATATATTTGTTTGACTACTTGTTTTCCTTTCTCTTGGGTATATACCTGGGAGTGGAATTTCTGGGTCATATGGTAATTCTATGTTTAACTTTTTGAGGAACCTCTGGCGTAGGTTTTGCACAGCACACTCTTTTTGTGTTTCAAAATAACATGTGGGATTAAAAGATTTCACACCAGAATGTGTCTCCAAACATATGACAGGTAAGGAAAGAGGTGCCTTCTTATCGTGCTTATGAAAATACAAATTTCAAATAATTTTCATCATATTTGTGTGCTAGTTGTTTTCTTTGCAGTTGGTCCTTTTACATCAGTAGCAGATGGTTCAGGCAATTACTAAATTAGGTCTTCGTATCTGAAGATACATGACTGATTTCATCAAAATCATGCCCAGGTGTGAGCATTTCCTTCACAGTGTAGCACCTTTACATTTTAGAAATTCCATTTCATCTCCTGATCCATGTTAGTTCAGAACAAAATAGAAAAAAAAAAAAAACCAACAAAATATAGAGCACAGGCTTGATTCCAATTCACAATTACATATCCTACAAATACTCTGTAGATTTAAAAATTACCATTCTCTGGATGTAAGGTTTTGCTCTCTCCTTGAAAAGACTGCAGCCATGCATTGTCGAGTATGCCTGAGCACTGCACCACTAATGCAGTTGGCCTGGATGAGATGTTGTTACCTGCCCTAGTCTTCATTTCAGCAATAATATTCATGAAATCGCAAGTGTAATACACCAGGCTTTTTTAATTTTCCCTAATAAACGTTAAAACAAACAACAAACCTATTCAAATTGAAAGTGTAAGTCTGTGTACTGCCTGGAGTCTTTACGCTGCCAGTAGCACGCACACCATACTGCAGAAAACACTGCTCTGATAGGAGCTATTTTTTAAAACTGCACATGCTATACTCACATATTTTGTTTGCCAAACAAACAGGAAGTTACCATCTTGTCTGCAAACTGACAAAGAACAAATGTACAACTCAACACAAAGAAATTCAAAACTAAAGGAGTTTTTAATAAATCTGAAGACTTAGACCTGTTGACTTCCTAAGAGAAAGGTGAAGTATCTTTGGGCAGGCATCTCCTAGAATCCAAGCTGTGAGGACAAGTGCTTCCGGAAGGACTCACAGTCACTTGCACTTTGCAACATCTTCCACTGGGAGATGCACTCACCCTGTGATTTGACAGAATACTTTGTATTCAAAGAGCACCCACCCCTAATTTAAATAGAATGCTACATTTCTTCCTGCAGTCAACCGTGTCATCCCCTAGAATATACTACACCCGCTGACACACTATCTACTGGCCAATAAGAGAGAATAATTTTTAAACAAATCATTTCCTTTTTTCAATATAGAGATTATCACAGAGAATCTTTATTCTTATGCTAAGGTGAAAGCATTTAACCAATTTTTTCAAAGGCAGGTATCCGTGGATATATACAAAAACAGAATATACCTTAAAAGCTGCGTAAAAAGTAGAATTTTCCATCTTGAAGACTTTCACTACCACTGACTACACACATATAACTGGAGGGGGGGTTCCATTAAAAACAAAACGAACAAAAATCTGTCTTCCAGCCAAATATTTTGAAAATAAGTCTAAGACACAATAAAATAATTTAACAATATAGGAATAAATGTAAAGATTACACATGATCATGTATGCAAAGTGCCTAGCACAAGGCTCATTTGTGTCACAGCAATTTAACAAATGGCAGTTTAGGTCCTTCAAGATCAGGTGGCTCTCTTTGCTCCTTGGAACTAAACCGCAAATCCTCAGGCCACAACTAAATTGTAACTGTCAGGGTGCCCATAATCCTGGTGTTCCCCTATTTTAGCACACAGCACATTCTACCTCATCTAATAATTACATGGATTTATATCTATTTTATCAGGTTGTAAGTACCCCTGGAGGCTCCTTAAAGCTCTTAAGAGAAAATGCAACTAAAAATTAAAAACATGGAAGAGAAAACCATGTAATAAATGCCAATAATATCACTTTACTTTTATATGATGCCCTACTAATTACAAAGCACTTTCATGTCCTTGATTTCATTAATTTATGATCTTTTATTATCTTTGCCTCACCAAGAAGGAAATTGAGACCCAGGGAGGTCAAGTGATAGCTTGTTAAAGGCAAAGCTGGGATTAGAAATGG
This sequence comes from Globicephala melas, assembly GCF_963455315.2. Taxonomy (NCBI): domain Eukaryota; kingdom Metazoa; phylum Chordata; class Mammalia; order Artiodactyla; family Delphinidae; genus Globicephala; species Globicephala melas. The sequence continues at coordinate 28,661,499 of NC_083335.1, read as the reverse complement.
GGTTTATGAAGGCGAATAGGAAGAGAAAGGGACAAGAGTAACTAACAGCAGAGGTGGGGGACGTGCAAAGAGAGGAGAGACAGATACACAGAGGCTCGGCGGGAAGAACATGTCCCCAAAGGATATGTGAAATGTGTGGTCTTAATTTTTTCAACTGCAGACACAATAGTATCATCTCTTAAAAATCACTTTGCAAGTGATACATGGTAGCTCACAGGGACCTTTAACTGGTTGCATCTGTCTAGGCCTAATCAGGAGAGAAACCAAACACTAATTTGAACTGGGAGTTTCACAAAAAGAATTATTAGCTTTGACAGGGGATTTGAATAACAGGGAACTAGAGTGATGAGCAACTGGCTAACGCTAAGCAAAGAGAATTCTAAAAAATACAGGAATGTCAGATGTCAGGAACAACTACTACCCGTAGGGCTGAAATAAAGCACCCATGTAAGAGATCCCTCCCCCAAGGCTAAAGGTCCAAGGGAGTGCCCCCAACCCAGGGCCAAGATCCAGACCTCATTTGGAGAGGGCATAGCTCACAGAAGGGCAGAGAAGTTGCTGTGGTCCTCATCTTTGGAATTTCTGGAAAGCTGAGCCAGCTTTGAAATTTTCCAGAAATTTCAAAGACGAGCCTATCATTTGGAACATACCTCTGGGAAGTGCCTTACCAGAAGCACTCTTCCACAACACTGTCTAAGGCGGCGCCAGGAAAAGCTACTGACAGTTGGGTGAAGAAACCGAGCACTAGAGAAGATGCCTGAGTTGCCTGAACAGTCTGCTGAGCAAGCCCACAGGAAGCTTGAAGCAAATCCCTCTCCTCGTGGTATGCCTTTCCAGAACCTTCTACTAACAAAACTTCAATGCCAAGTGGCAAAGGAAACAAATATTTCAAAGCCTCAGATCCATGTCCACAGAGCAGGCAAAAAGGGTGAATTTGAACCTGAGGGTCAACAAATCAATAACTAGCACATTGGTTAACTGAGAAATACTGTTTGTAAGTAAGAGACAAATTTACAGCACAGCTGGGCACAATAATTGTTTTCCCAAGTCCACATTCTGGACAAATTTGCTAGAATAAGGATTATGTAGTTGTGTTGCTTTGATTCTATTACGTCATACTATATATAAGACATGTGGATGTATACCAACTCATATCCACTTATGAGGTTATAATTAGGTAAATGTGCCTTCACAAAATTTTGAAGGCAAAGAGTATTAGATTTTACCTATGTAATCTATCCTGCCAGGGTACTGCAGAAAAGAACCTTAAAAGACCATGTAGTGGTATGAAAGGCAATATACTGCAGCTACGGAATTATTCCTAAAATAACAATTTTACATGTTAAAGTGGTCTTTATTGTCAAAGTGCTTTCACAGCTGCTAACTCATTTTAGACTTGTAAGTTCACATAGCTAATTGCCGTTGCCCTTCCTCAACAGAGACCTAGCTACAGGGTCTAAAGTTCACTTAGCTATTTGGCCAAACAAATGCATCGAAGAGGTTCTTTCAGGCTAGAACCAATCCCTATCAGAGAATCCCAACCTATCACTGGGAATTATGGGTGGTGTTCTGCTGCAACCTTCTCTCTTCTTCTAATCTCCTAAAAATGCTACAAAATAAACTTATTTTCAATTTACTTTGATTGAATGTATATTTGAGGAATCTTGCAACCTGCAGAGATTCCATTATCGTTGGCTAGAGATGAGTATAAAAGTAAAGCTATATTCACTTCAATAGTGTTCAGGGGAGCGTTTTCTCATGCTTTTTGGGTTTTGTGGACCAGTAAAATATCAAATCAGCCTGGGGTCCTACAAAGGGTAGCCAACTTTATTTTGCAAAGTAGGAATATTTTCAAAGGCAACTATTAATCCATGACCTCTTATCCGCAGTTTCAAAATCCAAACAATTGGAAATCAAATGTTTCTTTCTTTTCTGCCTGTAACTCAACTCATTTGGCAGCAAAATCTGAACTGACCTGAACTCATCTGGCAGTAAAACCTGACCTGAACAAACGTGAGGCTATACACACGCTTTTTCTATCTCAGTGTAAATATGCTAATATGTGTAAATACATTTCACTGCAGAAATATTACTCTGATTACAGGGTGTCAGTTCAGCTCCTACTGGGGCTATTATGTAATATAGGAGACATGCACTCTATTACCTGTCTAAAAAACAAAAAGAACCTAAATTCTGAAACACATCTTGCCTTAAGGCTTTCAGATAATAGGGGTACACGACCTCTCATCGCTATCACTTCATTAAAGAAAGGGCAAATGGGCATTTTAACAACCAAAAAGTAACAGACAATCTCAGAATAGAGGATGGTTCTTAATGATCAATAAATTCAACTTTCTGGGAGAAAAACATCACAAAATGGTTGTTTTTCTTATTTCACTTCAGACCTGTGACAATACCCACAACAAACCAGCTTCCATGTGCTAACTAGCATCTGGGACCCGCCACCGGCGAAGACATTCTACCCAGGTGGCTCCATGCTCAAAAGATGGTCTTTGGAATCTTTCTGTAGTCTGGGGCAGGACTGTCATTCTGGGACAGGACCAAGTTAAGCCATTCCGTGACTGCTGTAGGCCATAGATAAATGATACTTATGCAGCGAAAGAACCAGTGGTCATGTAGAATCCATCCAACAGAATTTTTAAACGTTTTTTTCATAGGGGCAGGACAGGAATAAAGACGCAGACGTAGAGAATGGACTTGAGGACACGGGGAGGGGGAAGCGTAAGCTGGGACGAAGTGAGAGAGTGGCATTGACACATATACACTACCAAACGTAAAACAGATAGCTAGTGGGAAGCAGCCGCATAGCACAGGGACATCAGCTCAGTGCTTTGTGACCACCTAGAGGGGTGGGATAGGGAGGGAGGGAGGGAGACGCAAGAGGGAGGGGATATAGGGATATATGTATATGTATAGCTGATTTACTTTGTTATACAGCTGAAACTAACACACCATTGTAAAGCAATTATACTCCAATAAAGATGTTAAAAAAGAAAAAAAAATGTTTTTTTCCCCCTAAACTGCCTCTAGTGAACAGATCAGAAGGTGTCTGCATCTCTGGTCCAAATCTAACTGAAAAGGTTCTTTGATTTTTAAATAACTAAGGTAACTGAGTGAACATGTATATACAAAAATAAATCTAGAAAAATCTAAATATATATCCTGATTGTGAGAACACTATACAAGCTGGGAGGAAAACCCACTAGTAAATCATCTTGTTGCATAAGAATCTTATGGCTTTTGTAGATCGCTTCTTTCTGAGCACCACCTATTCCCTGAACAGTATGATGTACTAAAAATACTAGACTACTCAAACATGTCAAGCTTAATCCCAGTAGATGCTACTGAATCAAGTGTCCTACAGTTTAAGAGAGATCGTTTAATCTCTCCTACAAGGGCCACCATCTGCATCTACAGACAGGACAATAAGTTGTTCAGTTCGACAACATTTAATGAATCTCTACTTTGCATAAGTCACTGGGTTAGATGCAGGAAATGGAAGGCTAGATAGGAAAACGCCATTTTCATCATGGACTTCATAGTCTAGTCGGGAGAGACTATTTAAAAAGTAATTATTACACAATGTGCTAAGTGATCTGATAGATGTGCAGTCAAACACAGTAGGATGGAATATCATATAATTCAGCTGGAGGCGGGGAGCAGAGTTAAGAGATCCAGCAAAAACAAAGGCACAGAGGGTCTGAATAAACTTAGAGAGGCCTTAATCACAGAAAAGACTACTGCATTTCCTCTTGCGTATTGTATCGCCTCTTTACATTCATCCTCGTATGTATTTCAAAATACACATAACTCTATACTGTAAATTAGGGGAAAGGAAATCAAAGATAAAGATGGGAATAAATCTTTGATGAGCATAAAACTGATGGTCATGAGATATCAAGTACTCTTTTTGCCCCCCATCGTTTGGTGCCTGTGCCTGGTTGGTGCTCTGAGCACATGCTTAATTACCTATTGGGTAATCCAACACCATCACAGCAATACAAAAGAATGTGGCATATTTAACAAAGGAAAAATAATGCAGTACAGCAACAGCACAGGTTATAAAAATGGGAAGTGGCAAAAATGGGGTTAGAAAGATAGTTTGGGTGCCCAATATGAAGGGCTTTCTATGCCATGCTAAGGAAATGAGACTTTCTGAACTCACGTCTTTAACCTTAAATAACCAGGAAGAGGTTACTACATAATAGGTTTTAAAATTATCTCCATTCAAAAATGGCTATTATGAGAAAGAAGTCGTGATTCTATTAGTTATCTGAAAAATCATCTAATTCCCAGCTTCCTCATTTTCTGACATCATATTTCTATAATATCATTAAGTAATAATCAAATCAGAAATAATCATTAATTAGTAAGCTAATTAATATTAATCTGAAGAACTCAAGTTGACAAGCAAAAATACCATAAAATATAATGAAGAAAATGTGGATGCTGACTGCATGAAAACACTATTTATTTATAAGAATAACAAAAACAAAAAGTATGCGAGATAATTAAACATCCAACAGAAGGGTAGTAATCATTAAAACTTTTGTTTGTGGGCTTCCCTGGTGGCGCAGTGGTTGGGAGTCTGCCTGCCGATGCAGGGGACACGGGTTCGTGCCCCGGTCCGGGAAGATCCCACGTGCCGCGGAGCAGCTGGGCCCGTGAGCCATGGCCGCTGAGCCTGCGCGTCCGGAGCCTGTGCTCCGCAACGGGAGAGGCCACAGCAGTGAGAGGCCCGCGTACCGCAAAAAAAAAAAAAAAATTTATTTGTGAGAAAAAAAGTGACAACAACTGAACAGTCAAAATAAAGAGAAAGTTCATGCCCTTCCCCTTCCTGAACAGTTTCATCAGAAAGCCCTAAGTGGCATCAAGCAAAGTAGGCATCCTATGGTGAGGGCAGGGGAGGGAGGGCATGGTGAAGGCCCTTTATGTGGCTGCAGAGGATGAGGAAGCAACATCAAGGATGGCCTGGCATGGCGAGTTGAACCCCAAACAAACTGATGGTGGTATTCATGCTGGGGGACAGCGGCCACAGCCAGACTGGGACCGTTGGAGGCCAACATCCGGGGACGGAGAGGGCAGCATGCATCAACAGGATACGGGCTGCACGTGGCACTGTCCAGATAACGGGAGAGACACGTTTCTTTTCTTTTCTTTTCATTTTTTTGGCCAAGCTGTGTAGCTTGTGGGATCTTAGTTCCCCAACTAGGGATTGAACCCAGGCCCTCGGCAGTGAGAGCACCGAGCCTAATCACTGGACCACCAGGGAATTCCCCAGGAGACACGTTTCTTAATATTAGAGATTGAGGGATGAAAACATGGAAAGGCAGAAAGCTAGAATGTGCTCTATGGTGTTGTATTAGAATTTGAGGGTAAATCAACTACACTCCAATAAAAAATTTTTTAAAAAAAGGAATTTTAGGTATTGAGGGGAATTCATAGTTTTCAACATATTGAAATATAGATGTAAATGTATATGTGTGAAGAGGGTGTGGAGAAAAGGGAACCCTTGTACACTGTTGGTGGGAATGTAAATTGGTGCAACCACTATGGAGAGCAGTATGGAGGTTCCTTAAAAAACTAAAAATAGAACTACCATACAACCCAGCAATCCCACTCCAGGGCATATAACCAGAAAGGATGAGAACTCTAATTTGAAAAGATACATGCACCCCAATGTTCATAGCAGCACTATCTATAATAGCCAAGACATGGAAAAAAAGTGTCCATCAACAGGAGATTGGATTAAGAAGACATGGCATATTTATACAATGGAATATTACTCAGCCATAAAAAAGAATGAAATATTACCATTTGCAGCAATGTGAATTGACCTAGAGATTATCATACTAAGTGAAGTCAAAGACAAATATTATATAACATATATGTGGAATCTAAAAAATAATACAGAATCAGACTCACAGACATAGAAAACAAACTTATGCTTACCAAAGGGGAAAGGAAGGGGGGAGGGATAAATCAGGAGTATGGAATTAACAGATACAAACTAGTATACATAAAATAGATAAGCAACAAGGATTTACGGTATAGCACAGGAACTATAGTCAATGTCTTATAATAACCTATAATGGAAAATAATCTGAAAAAATATATATCTATAACTGAATAACTTTGCTGTATACCTGAAACTAACACAATACTGTAAATCAACTATAAGTAAAAAAAAAAGTTTGATGAGGAACAAGATATTTATAGAGTCTCAAGGTACTCCCACTACCTGCCCAGAAACACCATTAATTAGAAGGGAGAGAAAAAGTAATTTTACAGTGGAGAAGCCTGACAGACAGCAGCTTAATCAAGTTAACATCACCAATACAGGACAAATTAAAATTACATGTCACCTGATAGGCTGCAATGAGAATACAGTATCATTTCTGTGCAATTCCTGCTAAAGAAGGAAAACCTGAATAGAATCATGACAAACCATTAGGACTAAGCCAAACTGAAGGACATTTTGCAAAATAATTGGCCTTTAGTCCTCAAAAGTGCCAAGGTCAGGAAGGTCAAGGAAAGACTGAGGACGTGTTCCATACGAAGAAAACTGAAGCGATATTACAATTAAATGCCATGCATGATTCTGAACTGGAACTTTTTGCTATCAAGAACATTTTGGGAATAATTGGAAATATCTGAATGGGCCTTGATTAGAATGTGGCAATGGATTAATGTTAATTTCCTGATTTTGATGGTTGAATTGAGGTTATATAGGAGACTGTTCTCATTTTTAGAAGTTATACACTAGAGAATTTGGGGCTAATGGGCATTGTGTCAGCAAGTGACTCTAAAATGGTTCAAGAAAAAGAAGAGCTCTGTGTACTGATATTATAGTTTTTCTGTAAATCTGAGATTGTTTCAAAATAAAAAGTATTATAAATTGGAAAACGCTGATATAAATTTTGGTACATGCATACACTAAAATAATATTTATAATGAGGTTAATGATAACAACTTTAAGAGGAAATATTTTAGTGCTTATTATGTTCCAGACAGCATTTTATAAGCATATCACGTTGAGTGATGATGAAAAGGAATGAGGACACAGAACGATACTCTTGATATATTATGTGAAAAATACAAATTAATATCTATAATATGAGCCTATTTTTATAAAAATAATACATATACACACATTTTATATAAATATAGACCAATATATTAACTGAGTAGTTAAATAACTGAATGATATAAATTTTCTTTTCATAAAAGTACTTTCTAAGTTCTAAAAATAATGAGATATATTAATTTTGCAATACTATTTATTTTAATTGTACCATTTAGAACAATATATAGTAGTAATATGGGGAAATGTTAAAACTGCATTATTAGAGAAAAACATGATATAAAGATATGTATAAGGTATGAGTCTAATTTTACTTTATTTAAAAAAAGGGAGGCAAAAATGGCTGAGTGAAATATATTTAAATGTTAAAAGAGTAGTTAAATCTGAATAATAACACTAGAAATTATTTTTTATTTATACATTTCTGTATTTTCTAAATTTTCGACTATACGTAGATTAATTTTATTTTAAAAATGTTATTTTCTTCATTAGGTGATTATTAAGTAGATTATTAACAATATGGAAAGTGTTAATGGCATCACTTTGTAAAATACAAAATTGCACATACATGATGACCATGTAAAATGTATGCATGGAAAAACAGTTGAAAGGATGTACGACAACACAATAACTGGTTTACCTTAGATAAGGTGAAATAATGTGTGATTTATTTTGTTTTCTGCATTTTCCAAAACTTCTGTAATTTTCATATATGTATACATATTATTTCATCTGTAATGTGTAAAAATTCTCTTGATAAGGGAAGGAAGGGAATTCCCTGGCGGTCCAGTGGTTAGGACGTGGTGCTGTCACTGCTGAGGGCCCAGGTTCAATCCCTTGTCAGGGAGCTAAATCCGGCAAGCTGCATGGCATGGCCAAATAAATAAGTAAATAAAATATATTTTTTTAAAGAAAAGGGAAGGAAAGCACATGAGGGGCACTGGAATAAGAATTTGTGATAAATGTTTTAGAAAATAATTCTTAAAACTGAAAAAGAGCCATTATCTTAACACTCTCAGAAGGCAAACACACAGCATGGTAGTGTAGACGTGGATACTGAGTGTGGTGATCAAGGCGATGGCCTAATCCCCAGTACACTGCCTAATCCCCAAGACCTGTGAATATGTTACTTGACATGGCAAAAAAGACTTTGCAGATGTGATTAAACCGAGGGCTGTGAAATGGGGGGATTATACTGGATTATTCAAGTAGGTTCAATATAATCATAAGCATTCTTAAAATTGGAAGAAGGAAGCAGAAGAGGTCCAAGTGATGAGATGTGAAATGAACTCAACCCACTGTTGCTGGGTTTGAAGATGGAGGAAGAGAGCAAAGGAGTGCAGGCGGCCTCTGAAAGCTGAGAAAGGTAAGGAAGCAGATTCTCCCTTAAAGACTCCAAAAGGAACGCAGTCCTGCCTATACCTTGAATTTAGCCCCATGACCTCCAGAACTGCAAGATAATAAATCTGTGTTGTTTTAAGCACTGAGATTCTGCTTATTTGTTACAGCAGCAAGAGGAAACTAATACATGGGGCTATAGACAGCTGGAAAGAAATGGATGATTTTAGCAATCTGTTTTAGGGGGAACAAAATGACTGAGGCAGGAGAATGAGTGGAAATTGAATTAACAACGTTGTTAACAGCAAGAGCTGTGTCTGGACGCAGACGTGTCATTAAATATATGTTTATGGCCAAATACTACGCTATAATAGTGCTCATAGTAACGTTTAGGACACTGACTGGGTTACGTTTCGATCTATTTTTATCTACCTCCCTACTTGCCACTGATTGTTAGATTAAGACTTATTCCCTTATTGTAATTAATGTAAGCATTAATTCCCTTATCAATACTTATCCATCCCACAGAAAAGAAACTACTTGAACTATTTAGCCAAAAGTGTTTTACACATGTAAATAATGATACAGTATATACCAATTTAACTGTAAATACAAAATTTATGCACCATACAATACCGAAAATCTGACAGAAAACGTTTAATTATAGAAACTACTTTTTTTGCTTTAAATGTGCAAAATGTAGGTTTCTGAGGTAAAAATGACACTTTATGTCAGAAAACCTGGGTACTCGTGTCTTGGGTCTTTCCCTTGCTACGCGAACTTGGAAAAGTTCTCTCACCTTTGCATATCAGATTCCCTTTCGTTTTATATTTAAGAGGGTTGTACAACATCTCTACAATCTTTTTCTATCTCTAAAGAAATGCAGTCTCTTTTTTGTGGAGCCACAACTATTCTTAGAAAAACAAATAGCCTTAACTCTGTTTTCAACTCCTTTCAAAAATCAACTTGACCTGCTGGAGGGTCTACCTTCCAGGGAGAACAAAGTAATTCAAGCATATCATCTCATTAATTTTCAAGACAGGAGAAAGAAAATATTTCTGTTTGGAAAAAAAGGAGAAAGAAAAAGAAAGAAATTGATAGCATATTAAATAAATTGCCACTGTTATGTTGGCAGAGCCAGGACCAGAAAACAGAGTTTTTCAAACTCAGGACTGCACTCTGCCTTTTCAACAGAAGGGTCTATCAGGTAATGAACTACCCTTAAAGGGAATGGGTAGGAGTATGGGATCAAAAGCTAGTATTTATGTACTTTCCCCTTCACGCCACACGGTCAACGGATAAAGGTAACGTGAAGGGGCAGACTGTAGGGTCTGGAGATCAAATAGCTATTCTCTCCCTAGAGGCCTTATTGGTTTTAGCACTGCCTCAGGGAACCTAGAGAGAAAAGTATGTTCTAGCCAGCTCTGGACAATGGCTGATCTCAGACAAGCTCAGGCGAAGTTACATAATACTATTTTCAATAATGTGCCAGGAAAAATAAAGGACACTGTCTATATCTAGGCACAGCTCCTGTCAAAAACAAGTTTAATTCAAATTCACTCTGCTGCCTCTGTTATTTTGTTTCCCGAAAAGGAGATTGCTAAAATCACCAGAGGATTTCTTTCTAGCTATCTGGAGCTCGTATCTATGTCAGCTATGCCATGCTGTGCTGGTAAAGGAAAACGTCTCCACCTTTGGAAGAATTTATTGCATTATCTACCCGGTAAGGGTAGGAAGTGAGGGAGGAGGACACGTTCCCTTTCCCTCAATGGCAGATTAAGGCCTTGAGCTCTCAGAGGAGACCCATAATAGGGCTGCCTGAGGGTCACAAAGCTTGAGATTTGCCATAGCTAAAACCCAAAGCCAGGCACAGAAACTACAATCCAAAGGAAGAGTAGAGCTTCCTTCCAGGAAAAAGAAAAGGTATTACTCTTTTTCTATTCATTTTAATCTAAAATGAAGCAATGGCAGAAAGAAAAGTATTAGGAGACAGGAAGTCAAAATATCACACAACACTGATAACCAAAAGGAAAACTTTGTTGTCTGACTGTATATTTTTAAAAAGCATCCACATCGCTAAGGCTGTGAATTATTTCATGGGTCCACGTCCCTAGTCCCATGTAACCCATGACCCAACTGTGGTTCAGGAGCCTTTGGAAATTTTACATAATCTTTCAACACTTTCCATGCAACTGCATTTGTTGGGAAGATGAAAAGGGGGAAAAACTGAAGGACTGGAAAAGGAGAGAAGAGAAAACTTTTTAAAGAAAAACTTACTTTTATCAGTTTCCAGGTTCCCAATTCATTTATAGCACTTAACCTATTAATGGTATGCACTTCCAAAATACAGCAGAAATGCCTTGGCCTTAGGGTCAACATCATGGGTAGTAGGTAAAAAGTCCTAAGGGAGTTCACAACCCAGGGAAGGAGACAGACAGGCATATGGTTAAATGCACAGACTGAGCTGAACTCCCTGGGTGTGAGCCCTGCATCCATGCTTATTAGCTCTGTGACCCTGGACAACTTACTTAAACTTTTCTGTGCCTCGATGTACTCACTTGTAGAATGAGAATAATGATAGTACCTTCTTCATGGGGTTATTATGAGAATAAGATAAATTTGGAATAAGGAATATAGAATTATATCTATGTGTGTGTGTGTGTATATATATGAGTTCGAACCTGGCACAAAGTAAATGCTATATGTGTCAGCTATTATAATGACTATTCAAATACAACTAGCACTACTATTGAGACTTTGATCACCACTACCACCACCATTGAAATAAGAGTTGATACTATGGGAGCCATAAGAAAAGAATACCTAATTCTGTTTGGAAGAGGATGGGGTACATGTCAGTGAAAGTATCACAGAGGAGTTAATAATACCTTTGCTGGGTCTTGAAGGATAAACAGGAGTTGGTTAGGCCAACAACCAGGGAGAAGGCATACCAGCAAGAGGGATGGAAACAGGAGGAAACATATCACCTCCCAATTTTGAGGGAGGGCAACACGTGCTCTAGGCAGGAGATGAGGCTAGGCAGGCAGAGAGGAGCCAGTGAAGAAATCTAAACAAGGAAGTGATATGAACATACATCTTTACATTCCAGAAAGATCATTATGGCTGTAACGGGAGGGATGGACTGGAGAGGGAGAAGGAGGTGGGAGGTAAAAGAGGTTTAAGACTGGAGGCCAAAAATCAGTTTAGAAGGATATTATAAAGATCTAGGTGACAAACTATGTGGGTCTGAAGTAAGAAGGAGGTAATAAGAATAAAGCAGCAGAGGGAGTGGATTGGAGAAATAATTAGGAAAGAGAAATGGGACTTGGTGACTGACTGAATATGGGGAATGAGAAAGAAAGAAGAGTCCTGGATGATGGCCAACTTTCTGAGTGAATGGCAGTGTCACTAAACAAGGCCAAGACCACAGATGAGGAGGCAGGTTCTGAGGACAGAGATGAGACAGGTTTGGACCCATCGTGTTTACAATACCAGGCAACGGTATTATTGAAATAAGAGTTGGTTTATTCAATGTTGAATAAACACTTGTATTTATGAGTTTTAAAATATTAACAGTGCTTTCAGTGCAGTAGAATTATACTTTTCCATATTTTTCCAAATACTTCACAGTGAGCATAAATTACACAATTGGGTAAGGAAAACTTTAAGATGAATACATGAGTGTCTAAATTTAAATAACAAATAGCTAATAGCCTCTGATCCCGCCAGCCCCAACTTACTGCCAAATATCTAACAGACACAAAAAGTGAGAAAATACAGCACAGGTATGGGAACAGACCTGGCAAAGGTGCTGTTCCCTTCCACTGTCCACCCTTGATACCTCTCCTGCGTTCATATCAAGTCAGAACTTACAAATATTGCTATATACTGGGAAGCCTGTGTGCCAGACTCTGGGTACATGGTATATTCATTTCTTATTACTGCTGTGACAAATAACTACAATCTTAACAGCTTTAAACAACACAAATTGACTATCTTAATGTTTTGGAGGTCAGAAGTCTAGAATCAAGGTATTGGCAGGGCTTGAGGGGAGAATTTGTTTCTTTGTCTTTTCCAGCTTCTAGAGGCCACCTGCATTCTATGGCTCATGACACCTTCCTCCATCTTCAAACAGCATGGCTCCAAACTCTCCTTCCATCATCACATCTCCCTTTTCTGACTCTGAATCCACCTGCATCCCTTTTATGAGGACCCTTGTGATTACACTGGGCTCTCCTGGATAATCCAGGCTAATTTCCCCACCTCAAGGTCCTTAACTTAATCACATCTGCAAAGTCTGTTTTTGCCACATACAGTATCAGTCACAGGTTCTGCAGACTAATATGTAGACATCTTTGGAGGGCCACTGTTAAGTCTACCACAGGTAGTATTTTCCACACTTCTTCACTATAAAGGTACTATTTTTCCTTTCCATACTCTTTCCTTTGGAAAGCAAATCATTAAGTCCACACTCAAGGGGGGAGATAGATGAAGTTCCATCTGTTGAATGGGGGAAATATATACATACAAACACACACATTCGTACATATATAAAATTCAGAATTGTTCTGCAAGGAAGAATTGTCTCTTCTCCCTCATCTATTTATTTCAATCATTTATTTCTATCAGTATTGGCTCATGGGTAAAACTCTGAGGAAGGGGTTGGATTAGTACCCAAGAGCACATACAGGGGCAATGGTCAATTCATTCAGTATGCAAATGCCTACTGAGCAACTAATATGTACAAGACATGGTGGTAGGTGCTAAAATTTAAGTACACACTGCTATATTTAAAATAGATAACCAACAAAGACCTACTACATAGCACAGGAAACAGTGCTCAATATTCTGTAATAATCTAAATGGGAAAAGAATTTGAAAAAGAAAAGATACATGTATATGTATAACTGAATCACTTTGCTGTACACCTGAAACTAACACAACATTGTTAACCAGCTCCACTCCAATATAAAATAAAAATTAAAAAAATAAAATAAAATAAAATAAACAAGGTCAGGAATCTTGGCTGGGGAAAAAGATAATCAAGATGGACAAGATCCCTGACCTCCTAGAGCTTCTATTTTAGCAAAAAGGGATAGATAATAAACAAAGAAGGAAAATATCTAATAGTGGTAGTGACGAGTCATGCAGAGAATGAAACTGGGGGGTGTGTGTGTGACACTAAACAAGTGACCACTTTAGAGTGGGTAGTCAAAGAAAACCTTTAAGTGGACATTTAAGTGGAGATCTGAAAAGAAGAACCAGTCACACAAAGACCATGGGGAAGAACGTTTCAGACAAAGGGAACAGCCAGTACAAAGGCCATTCAAGGAATCTTTCTTCCTTTGAGAATAAACAGAAAAACAACTAGCATGGGAGCAATGAAAATGTATTGAAAAACAAGGAGATTTGTCATTATAAAGACTCAGAGAAAGAGCAGAACTCTGCAAATGCTTTCATATAGGAGTCAGAAAACAATGTTGAAAGCCTTTGGCCCATTCAGGAGAATGAGAAAACATGGCCTCAGTAAAGCGGGAAGAGGAAGCCAAATAAGATAACATGATCAGATGAGGAAAGCAATAAATTGTATTTGCCAACTACCAGGAAACTAAACCAGAGTCACAACCAAAATGTATATCAGAGGGAGTAAAGAGAGAGTCTGATACAGTATAAAATAAATTCATTAAGTAAAAGGAAAAAAGATGACAAATATTAAAGTGAGGAGAGAAAATATGATAGATATGGAAGACACTAAAACAAATAACACCCCAAAAGTGGATCCAACCTAAATATTTAAGAAATCATTTATACCGGGAAAGAGTTTATACTTTGCAGCTATTATATCTACTACAAGTTTTTATTAACATGTGAAAATGTTCATGATACAACTAAGAAGAACAGCAGGATACAGACATGATATACAGTGTAATAAAACAGTAAGTGCTTCCATTTATTGAGAATTTATCATGTACCAGGAATGTGACTACTTTATAAAATTTTATTTTATTCTCAGAACAATCCCAAACAATGATACTCTTTTATTTTATAGATGAGGAAACAGACTCAGAGAGGTTAAGAAACTTTCCAAAGTTCACACAGCTAGCAAGAAGCAAAGCTTGATCTGAACCTGTATTTGGAAGACTTCAAAGCCTCTGCTCTTAAGTACAACACTAGAATCATATCATGTTCAATAATTACAACTACAGTTACATTTCAAAATGCACCAAAAGACTAGAGTGAAATGCATTAAGGGGTTACCAGAGTTACTTTCGGTGATTATTTTCCCTGCATATCTGTATATAATTTGTTATTTTTAACTGTTCTATAATAAATATGTATTACTCGTAAAGTCAAAACAAATGAACAAACTGGTAGAGAGAGGAATACAGCACTTTTTAGTTGGGGACTCATGAAAAAGATTTAAATGTTAAATACATAGAAATGTTAAGGTCTTCACATATAGTTTGGGATTCAACTAATGGCTGTAGATGAGATGTCCCAGAAAGAATGTGTAGAACATGTACAGAATTATGAACAGGAACATGTAAGACACAGAAAGGGGAATCAGGGTAGTAATTCCTCTCCCCAGAAGCAGGAACACTTTCTACGGCCTGGAAAATTCTCTAGAAAGATCGAACAGGCAACATTACTAACAAGTTTACGTCCTTTGTATAAAGACATGCAACTGTTCGGTAAGAGGAACAAATATGCTGATAAACGTGCACCTACAGCAACGTATTATGACAATTATAGTGGGTAACCAAGACTTACAGAATTTCTGGGCCAAAATAAAAGTCCACTGTATAAAATTTAACTGGCCTCAGAAATTCGTGCATTACCCTCATATTATAATGCTTATAGGCATCTTCTAGCCTAAGATTTAACCTTATTATAATCACTGACTCAATTTAGCAAAGGTAAAACTAGATCTTCATAAATTTTTAATCTTGAAAGAGCATAAATAACCATACCTTCATGGAAGTTTATAAAGTCAAATTGTGAAAACAGTAATAAAAAGGACATCTTCAATGACTGACCATCCTCAAGGTTAATCAAAGATGTGTTTATTTATCACCTACTGTGTGCTTAGGTTTAAAGATATAATTCCAGACTTTTAAAACTAAGAGGAAGGTCGGGATCTTCCAATCCTTAAATGTTACAGGTGAGGTCAGCGCTTGACAAACAGTAAAGGCTCAATATTTTAAAATATCAAATGACCTGAAAAGCCCTGTGTTCCCTTGGCATCATATACTATTAAGAAATGATTATATAGTAAGCCAGTAAAAAAAGTCAAAGCTTATTCCTAGAATCTGTAGTAAATTTCATTAGTCTATTTTACAACTTAAAGATTGTCGCTTAATATTCAATTGCTTAACTATTAGTAAGAGTTGACTGTGGGAAACAAAACTACCCTAAACAATTTAACCAAATGAAATCATCGGCAACAAATAATTATTGATAAATGTTATAACTTCTCTAAATATTTAATGAATGCCTATTATGTACAAAATCCTGCATTATATGCAATGTGATATAAATATACATTAGATACAGGTAGTCACGCTCTGAAAGAGCTCTCTTAATGATGCTGTAAGGAAAGATGCTCAAATTAACTTCAACGCAGAGCCAAATGTGATAAAATTCACTACAGGGAAGAAAACCAGTTCAGAGGCAAAAGAGACCCTCCTGATCATCTGCTTGGATTGATCAGGGAAGGTTGATACATAGGGCACTGAATTTGATCTGGGTCTTGGAGAACAGGTAGGATTTCAATAGTCAGGGACAGGAAAGGGCAATCTGGACCACATTATCAGATAATCCGTTTTAAAAGATCATGTTGACTAGAGTGTGAAGAATCTAGTTGAACGCCAAGTATTGTTAAAGTTACCCCTAAGTATTTCACAACTCCCTCCCCTCCCCTCTTCCTCATTTCCACTGCCATCACCTCTGTTCAGACTCTCCTCATTTCTTATTTTGACTACTACAATAGCCACCAAACTGGCAGGGAACCATGTATTATCATTCACTGCCATATCCCTAACACCGTGCACAGTAAGTGGTGCATAATATTTGTTAAAGGGATGAAAATCCAATTATACAGTGTTTGGCACTCTTTTTCCTTACTGCAAACATCAGACAATATTATATACTGTGTTTTATTTATCAAAGAGTACTTTTAGAAAACTGGAACACTGTTAGAGCTTTACATGTCACTGCAGAAATCCTTATTACAGCTAGGAACCCCATCAGTACACACCACCACCATAACACCAACTGGGTGACTCTTAACCAAATGTCTCCCTGACATTACTGTAATGTGTACATGAGGACGATACTCACACTTGCTGTTTGCAACAAAGCAAGACACATATGGCTGACCTCTCCCTGTACTAAATGAATCACTGGAATAAAAGTCCTAATAGGGTAGAACATATGCTGAATGGTAGATTGCAAGACTAAAAACATCTAAGACTAATAACAGGTTGATGCTATTCTGCACTGCTACCCTCCACCCTTAATTCTTTATCTTCCTACCTTGTTTACTAATTTTCGACGTTAACTTTCTGCAATAGAACAAAGATTCATCACTTTTAATATTCATCATCATATTTTAGCACCTGAAAATGTTTAGCACTTAGCAATTACACAATAAATGTTTGTTGAATTATAAATAGAAAAATTAGATTTTTTTGACCAGCAATTACTACATGTGAGACATTGTATTAAGCAATGGGGATACATTTCTTTCATACATTCATTATCTTATTGAATAATCACCTTGACAAAATTTTAAATTTCCCATTAAATTCGTGTTAAATCTATATAACAATTTGGGAAGAGTTCTTTCCAAAATTTAGCCTTTTTTTTTTTTGCGGTACGCAGGCCTCTCACTGTTGTGGCCTCTCGCGTTGCGGAGCACAGGCTCCGGACGCGCAGGCTCAGCGGCCATGGCTCACGGGCCCAGCTGCTCCGCGGCATGTGGGATCTTCCCGCACCGGGACGCGAACCCGCGTCCCTTACATCAGCAGGCGGACTCTCAACCACTGTGCCACCAGGGAAGCCCCAAAATTTAGCCTTTTAATCGAGGACCATCGCATGTCTCTCCATTTTTTTTTTTTTTTTGTCTCTCCATTTTAAAAAAATATCTTCTTTCCTATCTCTCAGTTGAATTTTTAAATTTTCTTTATATAGGTCCTAGAAATTTTTGTTGGGGTTATTACTAAATATTTACATTTTATGGCTTTTGTAAATGGAATATTTTCCATTATATATTTTAAATGACTATTTGTAATATAGATTAAAGGTACTGGTTTTTATTTTTATCTTATACCCAACTATATTTAGAACTTATATTAAAACTGTCAATTAAGAACTTGTTTTTATGTCTTAGCTTTTGCAGGCACATGAGTCTATCTTCTAAAACTTGATCATTTTTTTGTCTCCTCCTTCCTGTTAAGTATGCCTCTTTATTGACATTGGCCATAGTTTATAGATACATATTTTAATGTGGTGATTAGAGGGCATCTTTGTTTTGTTGCTGCTTAAGGAACAACTCTTACATTTATCATTAAGTGCGATGCTTGTTTCTTGGTTTCAGAGAGATAATTATTTTTCTTGTTAAGAGTGCAACTTTCTATCACTAATTCTTTATTCTTATGGGCAATGAATTTTTTTCAAACACCTTCAGCATTTACTGTACCTTTTATTTCTTATGAGATCTATTGACAGGATGCGTCATATGAGTAGCTTTCATGGTATTAAGGAATCCACACTCTGGGGTAAAACTTTCCTAGTCACAAAGGGTTAATACTTTTCATACATTCCTAAATGTGTTTGGTTTGTATTTTATTTAGAATATGAAACTGACCCATAATTTGTGTATACAAACAGTTCATAAGTTCATTTATTTAAGTTTCTGGTCAAGAATGCACTTATAATGTGAGGGCTAAAACCATAAAACATCAGGAAGAAAGCCTGAAATTTGGGAGGGTAAAGATTTCTTAGAAAGATGCAAAAATTACTGAGCATAAAAGAAAAAAAATGATAAATTGAACTTCATCAAAATGAAACAAAAATAAAACTGCTCACCAAAAGACACAAACAAGAAAATGGGATGGCCAGCTACAGATTGGAAGAAAATATTCATAAGACATACATCTAAATATCAAGAAAAAATTTAAAAACTCTTAAAACTCAAAGAGAAAAAAACCCCAGTTTTTTAAATGGGCAAAAGATTTGAACAGATACTTCTAAAACACAAATAGTTAATAAACACGTGAGGAAAATGCAAAGTGAAAACCATAGTGGGAAACACCTACATACCCAAGAGAATAGCTAAAATTAAATACCAAGAGCTTGTGAGGATTCTCACTTATTACTGGTCAGAAAAGAAAATGGTAAGAAGTGCTTGGCAGTTTCTACGAATGTTAAATAAATTAAATAAATATATGTATACATCTCCTATGACCCACCAATTCTACTTCTAGGTATATATCCAAAGGAAATGAGTGTATATGGCCACAAAAAGATTTGTTAAAAAATGTCAACAACAGCTTAATTCATAAGAGCCAAATAATGGGTATAACTTAAGTGACTCTCAACAAGAAATGGATAAACAAACTGTGGCATAGTTAAACAATGGAACACTACAGAGCAATAAAAAAAGAAGAAACTACAGATACCTGCAAGGATGGTGGATTTCAAAAACATTATTTTGAACAACAGAAGCCACACACAAAAGAACACACAGTGTTTGACTCCATTTACATGAAGTTCAAGAACAAGCAACACTAACCTAAAATATGTAAGTCAGTAGGAAGGGAGGGGACATGAACTGGAAAGGGGAACGAGGGAATTCTCTGGAGGGATGGCATTGTTTTCTATCTTGACCTGGGTTGTGGTTACCTGGATGTCTGCATGTATAAAAATCAAGACGTATATTTAAATGTTTGTGTATTTTACTATATGCAATTATATCTCAATAATAATAATGGAAACAAATTCAATTATGCTATAACCACCACAGTTATCAACTTGAGCTTAGGAAATCCTGCCATCCTGCTAGTTCGTCTTCCAAATGTGTGATATAGAATCGCTGCTTCAGCAGTGCTTGAACTCTACAGACTCAGTTTACCATTAGGTATTCGGCACAACGTCCCCCGTCCAACTGGCCCAGCAATCTACTCTTCTATCTTTTCACCCAACATGGCAACACGTGATTCCTGCTGTGATTTCCTGGCTCTCGGTATCTCTGAACAAGTCTACCTTACAGCCCCTTGCCCACATTCCAACAAGCATGTACCTTTCATTCAATATTTCCTTGATGGGAATATTATGTACAATTCCTACCATGGTATCTTTCAAATAACAATAACGTTATATGTGTCCCCTTTATACTTCAGCCTTTCCCCACTTTCCATATTCTTTGAAGACACACCTATTTTTAAAGTACTTTAGAATTTAGTAACACAAATATTGTATTTTCAAAATAGTTAAAATCCCACATTTATATTTCAACACAAGCACTGATATACCGTGAATTACTTGCCAAGCTCTCTCTCTCCACACAAACACACACACCCAATAGACCCGTTTTTAACCCTCAAAACAACCTTGAGATATAGGTATTATTATTATCCCCAATTCACAGACGAGAAAGTTAAGGCCCAGAGCAATTAAAAAACTTAACCGGGCTTCCCTGGTGGCACAGTGGTTGAGAGTCCGCCTGCCGATGCAGGGGACACGGGTTCGTGCCCCGGTCCAGGAAGATCCCACATGCCGCGGAGTGGCTGGGCCCGTGCGCCGCAACTACCGAGCCTGCGCTCTAGAGCCCACGCGCCACAGCTACTGAAGCCCGTGCGCCTGGAGCCCATGCTCTGCAACAAGAAAAGCCAGCGCACTGCAACAAAGAGTAGCCCCCGCTAGCCACAATTAGAGAGGGCCCGCTTGTAGCAACAAAGACCCAACACAGCCAAAAATAATAAATAAATAAATAAATTTATAAAAAAAAAACAAAAAAAACTTAACCAAGACTACACTAGTAACTGTCAGAACCATGATACAGACAACTCCAGCATATTATTTCAAATATTTCACCCAAACCATACAATTAAACTATTGGGAATAAGGGATACTCTTTCACTGCTGCAAAGTAAAGTCTATGTTTCTTTAAACCACGAATTTAAAATCCTAAATTGACAGAGGAAGCTCTCAACTTCTCAGAACTCCCTAAAAAAGTTTTAACTGGAATTTTAAATAACAGAAAGGTACACACAATCACAGGGCAATGCTATTTAAAAAAATACTTCGTTGAGACATCTATTCGTAAGCAACAGATACCAGTATTTATTCATTGGTATGCTTTAAAACTAAAAATTCAAATCAATAGCTCCACTGACTGAATTCCAGGTGTTCACAATGTACACCGATTTTGATTTCTGATTATATTTTCTATGTTTTTCATTAGCTCAGAACACACAGTTATTAACATGTTCTTCATTCCATTTCTTTGTCACCCAGGCATTCTTTTATTCACTCATATAGCAAATACTTTTATTTTATGCCAGGTATTCAACAAATATTTATTGAGCACCAACTATGTTAGGTTAATAAATAAGCAGAAGAGACATTATATAACTTATAAGGTAAATTGCTTCCATAAATATACCGGTTACGGAGTATTGCAGCAACTGATTCCCCTCTATGCAGATGATCCATCACCTCTAAAAGCTGGAGAATGACCTGTTCAGGAGGAAAAGAAGTCAATATTTACTATGAAAATCAACACTAGAATTTTCACATTATGCTACCTTTGTAATATTTTACATATTTTGCGATAGGCAAAATGTATGTCCATGTACCTAATATCTATATTACAGCTTATGAAAATCAAGAAACTGAATCTGCAATAGTCCAAATACCTATGAAATTCAACACTGAAATCATTAAAGAGTACTGACTAATTTCATGTGAAATCATTAGCCAACAATGATCTATGGAAAAACCACCGTGTATAAAGGAAGATGGATTAAATGAGAGTCAGAAGACCTGGGGTGTATGTGTGAAGTTGGGTGAGACAGAGAAGTTAAGGAGCGAAGAGTTACCAGCGGGACTTGAGGCCTGTGGGGCCCATATGCAGGGCCCACGATTTTCGAAGTGGTTGGTCAAAATTAAGGATAGAAAGATTGTTTAAAGATTTTTAAACCTTAAAGATATAAAATAGGTAATAGAGGTAGGAACATTGTTTTTACGGGAAAGGAGCAGGCGAGGTGGTAGTAAACTATAGTATATATTTGTTTTTAGTAATGTGGATGCTTTGCATTGGCAATAGAGAGTATATTTAATGTATTCTATTAATTTCAAATATATTGGGAAGCAAAAATGTATAATTTACATAAATGTTTCTTGTTAATAAAATCAATTTATTGCATTGGGAAGATAAAAACGTATAGTATCCAGTTTAGTTTGTTCATATAATCGTTTGTTATAAAACTACTTGAAAACCTAAAATAATTAAGCTAGAGGAAAAAAGATTTTCTTCATTGTTCCCTGCCTTCACCTGCCTCTTAATTTAGGGGCAAAAGGAAAAGAAGTAGAAAGGGAAAAAGTACAGTTGACCATGAACAAAACAGGTTTGAACTGTGCAGGTCCACTTACATATTTTTCTCAATAAATATAGTACCTGCATTTCCATTTTACAAATCTTTAAATTAACTAAGTGTGGGGAAAAGCTTGTGTTCAATTAGAGATCATAATATGTGGAATCAAAAGAACTAGGGTTTCAGTCCTGATTCTATCCAAACTGTTTCAACTTCCTGCCCTTGGGTGCGCGATTTATCAATTCTTTTTTTTTTTAACAGCAGAGATAGCAGTAGGAGGATTTTCAGCTGTTTAGGGGTTGGCGCCCCTAACTCCTGTGCTGTTTCAGGGTCAACTGTACTCTGTTTCTTGGGTCTTCAAAACTCTAAAAAAGAAACAAATCAAATGACAACATAGCATTCATAATTATTTGCACAATCGCATTTCTCTGCTTATATTCTCTGTTATTACAAGTAAAGAAACTGAGTAGCCTAAACAAAATAAATTTTTTAAGCATCTCAAAATCAACTGACTTTTGACTTACCTTTTCTAAAAGTGTTTAACCAGTGAGAGAATTCTGAGAGGTTGAGAAATTTTAATTTTGTTTAGGCTACATGATTTTTTAGAAGACGTGCCAAGAGAAAACCAGCTATATCTAGATTACTATCAGGAATCTGGGAATGTGAAAATAATTAATTCATGAAACTTTTTACCAACTACATCTAGGGTAGAACATACAGGTCCCAAAATTAGGTATGCAAACTTTCACTTAATCCCATCGTTTTAAGCAATCCACTTGCTGCACCTGGATCTCTGAGTCTGGGGCTCTCCTGTCAAATTCTCCACATAATAAACCTCTGATCTCCAGAGGAGCAGAGAGGGGGTGATGGTACAGGAGACTTCAGCGACTTATTTTAGACTTTCAAAGAACAGCCCATGCTTTCAATCACATGACTCATTCCTGCCTTCTACAGACCAGGTGCCTCCAAGTCTTGAAATATTAGGAATTCTATGGGAAGAATGAGTTGCTTTCTCTCGAAAGTTCACATAGGGGAAGATATTGGAGTTGTAACTTCCTTTGCTCTAAGTAAAAAAATAGTTCCAACCTTACATCTGTCAGTGTTTCCATTCCTGTTCTCTTTGTCCTTTTGAATTTTTCCATTTCTTTATTCTCATTTTAATGGAGTTAGGAAGAGAGAGGAAGTAAGTGCATGTGATCAACTTATGCAGGATATAAATGAAACCAACCATTTTTAACCATGGAGTTTGTATGATCAAACATATGTATTAGAAAATTAACACTGCCTGCAATGTGGTGGTGGATCAGAGAGAGAGACCAGAAGTATGGAGACCGATAAGAACTACTTCCAAAATCAAGGCATGAGATGAGAGCACAGACAAGGACTATGAGGGCAGGCAGGAAGATCTAGGACTTATGACAGATCACTGGCAGATTTTAAAGGGATAAGGGGACATAGCAAAGACAAAATCTATTTAAGTAACAAGGGGAA
Source organism: Globicephala melas (assembly GCF_963455315.2). NCBI lineage: Eukaryota > Metazoa > Chordata > Mammalia > Artiodactyla > Delphinidae > Globicephala > Globicephala melas. Next base: position 28,637,967 of record NC_083335.1, on the reverse strand, counting down.
ATGGTGATGATATCAAGTGAGGTAGGGTATAGAAAGGAGGAAAAACACTAAAAACAACAATGGTTTGTATAGACATATAGAAGTAACCCAGGGCCCAACATATAGTATCTAACAGAAAATTGGAAATATAGGTCTAGATTTAGGTTGGAAGTAGAAAGGAAAACACAGGAATATTTAGCCAGTTAAGTGATGAGACTGGAAAATATTACTCATGCCAGGAGAAAGTGCAAACTCAATGAACACTTTTGTGCAATAAACAGAGGAAGACAAGCTAGCAAAGAAAAGAGACAATAGGTAGGAGGGAAACTAAGAGAATTGTGAAAAGAAGAAGGATAGTTCAGAAGAACAGTGGTTAGAGGGTATTCAACTGTTTCATGTTCTGCCCAAAGTAAGATACAGCTAAATGATTTGACAGCTATAAAGTCCACGATGACCTTTTTTCAAGAGTAGTTCGATGAGTGGGGAGAATCCCACTGCAGTGTTTGAAAAATAAAACAGAAATAAATAAATTCTTTTAATAACTCGTGAGGAATTTAAATACATCAGGGAATTACTCTACAGTGAAGGTAGTCTCCAAACGAGTAAGAGAAATAGAGATGATTAAACGATTGGGGGACGATCAGGTAGTCACTTAGAAAAATAAATAGGTTGTACGCTACTTCACTTCATACACTAAATAAATTCCAGAAGGACCAAAGATTTAAAGGTAAAAAAGGAAGCTTTGAAGCAGTACTAAAGAAAACCCTAGTGAAATTATTTATAATGATTCAGTGGAGAAGGTACGCAGCAGCCAGAACCCAGGAACCATAAAGGAAAAAACTGTTAAATCTGATTGTAGCAAAAAATTAGAACTCTGTACTTCAAAAATACCACAAAGTCAAATGGCATTTGATAAAGCAGGAAAAATAATTCACAATAAGTGGTACTGGGAAAACTGGACAGCTACATGTAAAAGAATGAAATTAGAGCACTCCCTAACACCATACACAAAAATAAACTCAAAATGGGGCTTCCCTGGTGGCGCAGTGGTTGAGAGTCCGCCTGCCGACGCAGGGGACACGGGTTCGTGCCCCGGTCCGGGAAGATCCCACATGCCGTGGAGCGCCTAGGCCCGTGAGCCATGGCCGCCGAGCCTGCGCGTACGGAGCCTGTGCTCAGCAATGGGAGAGGCCACAGCAGTGAGAGGCCCACGTACCGCAAATAAATAAATAAATAAATAAACTCAAAATGGATTAGAGACCTAAATGTAAGACAGGACACTATAAAACTCTTAGAGGAAAACGTAGGAAGAACACTCTTTGGCATAAATCACAGCAAGATCTTTTTTGACCCACCTCCTAGAGTAATGGAAATAAAAACAAAAATAAACAGATGGGACCTAATGAAACTTAAAAGCTTTTGCACAGAAAAGGAAACTACAAAGAAGACAAAAAGACAACCCTCAGAATGGGAGAAAATATTTGCAAACGAATCAACGGACAAAGGATTAAGCTCCAAAATATATAAACAGGTCATGCAGCTCAATATTAAAAAAACAAACAACCCAATCCAAAAATGGGCAGAAGACCTAAATAGACATTTCTCCAAAGAAGACATACAGATGGCCAAGAAGCACATGAAAAGCTGCTCAACATCACTAATTATTAGAGAAATGTAGATCAAAACTACAATGAGGTATCACCTCACACCTGTTAGAATGGGCATCATCAGAAAATCTACAAACAACAAATGCTGGAGAGGGTGTGGAGAAAAGGGAACCCTCTTGCACTGTTGGTGGGAATGTAAATTGATACAGCCACTATGGAGAACAGTATGGAGGTTCCTTAAAAAACTAAAAATAGAATTACCATATGACCCAGTAGTCGCACTCCTGGGCATATACCCAGAGAAAACCATAATTCAAAAAGATACATGCACCCCAATGTTCACTGCAGCACTATTTACAATAGCCAGGTCATGGAAGCAACCTAAATGCCCATCAACAGACGAATGGATAAAGAAGATGTGGTACATATATACAATGGAATATTACTCAGCCATAAAAAGGAATGTAATTGGGTCATTTGTAGAGACGTGGATGGATCTAGAGACTGTCATACAGAGTGAAGTAAGTCAGAAAGAGAAAAACAAATATCGTATATTAACACATGTATGTGGAACCAAGAAAAATGGTACAGATGAACTGGTTTGCAGGGCAGAAATAGAGACACAGATGTAGAGAACAAACGTATGGACACCAAGGGGAGAAAGCAGTGGGGGTGGTGGTGGTGGTGGGATGAATTGGGAGATTGGGATTGACATGTATACACTGATGTCTGTCAAATGGATAACTAATAAGAACCTGCTGTATAAAAAAATAAATAAAATTCAAAAAAAATTCACAATACACATGACAGACAACAGAGTTAATGATATTAATTTATACACACAAACACAAACACTTAATCAATAAAACCAATAAAACACTATAGTAAAAGTGAGCAAGTAATATAAACAGAAAGTGTACAGTAAATAAAAATAATTAAGAAACAAATAATTGTAATTTAAAATGAGGCACTGTTTCCACCTATGAAATTTATAGACACATGCACACACAAATGAAGCTTGTTTATATTTTTTATTAGTGAGAGGGAATATGGGTTTTGAGGGGGGCAGGGAGAGATGTTCCATTTTCAGTCTATACTTTTCCGTTCAATTTATTTCAAATTAAAAACTAATGAGAATGTGGCAAAAAGAGTAAGAAGGAGTAGACATGAGGTAGGAGGAAAACCAGGGAGATGCAGTAATCTAAAAGGTAAACTAAAGTGTTACATGAAGAAAGGGATAACCAAGTGTGTCAGATGCTGTTGAAAGGTTAAGTGAAGAATGGAGAAATAACAACTCGGTGTGGTAACCCAGAGGTCACTGGTCACCTTGATAAGAACTGTTTACATGGAATGGTGGTGAAAAGTTTCATTATTGTGGGTTCAAGAGAGAACAAAGAGAGGAAACAGACACACACAACACTCACTTAGGAAGAGATATAAATAGGTGGTAGAGCGTTTCCCTGGTGGCGCAGTGGTTGAGAGTCCGCCTGCCGATGCAGGGGACGCGGGTTCGTGCCCCGGTCCGGGAAGATCCCACATGCTGCGGAGCAGCTGGGCCCATGAGCCATGGCCACTGAGCCTGTGCGTCCGGAGCCTGTGCTCCGCAACGGGAGAGGCCACAACAGTGAGAGGCCCGCGTACCGGAAAAAAAAAAAAAAAAAAAAAAAAAAAGGTGGTAGATGGAGAGGGATATAGGATAGAAGTAGATAATGTTTTGTTTTACTTTGTTTTCATAACGGAAGATACTAGAGCAGGTAAATATGAAAAGCATTATGCTAAAAAACTCCTAGAGGAAAACAGGGGCAGGACATTCTTTGACATAAATCATAGCAAGATCTTTTTGGATCTGTCTCCTAGACTAATGCAAATAAAATCAAAAATAAACAAATGGGACCTAATTAAACTCAAAAGCTTTTGCACAGCAAAGGAAACCACAAACAAAACAAAAAGAAAACCTATAGAATGTGAGAAAATATTTGCAAACGATGCAAACAACGAGGGATTAATCTCCAAAATATACAAACATCTCATACAGTTCACTATCAAAAAACCACAAACAACTCAATCAAAAATTGGGAAGAAGATCTAAATAGACATTTCTCCAAAGAAGATATACAGATGGCCAAAAGGCACATGAAAAGATGCTCAACATCACTAATTATTAGAGAAATGCAAATCAAAACTACAGTGAGGTATCACCTCACACCAGTCAGAATGGCCATCATCAAAAGTCTACAAATAATAAATGCTGGAGACGGTGTGGAGAAAAGGGAACCCTCCTGCACTGTTGGTGGGAACATTAAGTTGGTGCAGCCACTATGGAGAGCAGTATGGAGGTTCCTTAGAAAACTAAAAATAGAGCTACCATATGATCCTGCAATCCCACTCCTGGGCATATATCTAGAGAAAACCATAATACAAAAAGATACATGCACCCCAATGTTCAAAGCAGCACTATTTACAATAGCCAAGACATATGTGGAAGCAACCTAAATGTCCATCAACAGATGAACAAATAAAGACGTGATGTCTGTGTGTGTGTCTGTGTACATGTGTGTATACACACACACACACACCCATACACGATGGAATACTACTCAGCCATAAAAAATGAAATAATGTCATTTGCAGCAATATGGATGGACCTAGAGATTATCATACTAAGTGAAGTAAGCCAGACAAAGACAAATATCATGATATCACTTATGTGTGGAATCTAAAAAAAAAATGATACAAATGAACTTATATACAAAACAAAAATAGACCCACAGACATAGAAAACAAACTTATGGTTACCAAAGGGGAAAGGGGAGGGAGGGATAAATTAGGAGTTTGGGGTTAACAGATACACACTACCATATGTAAAATAGATAACCAACAAGGTCCTACCGTATCGCACCGGAAACTATAGTCAATATTTTGTAATAAGCTATAAGGGGAAAGAATCTGAAAAAGAATATATATATATGTGTGTGTGCGTGTGTGTATATGTATAACTGAATCACTTTGCTGTACAGTTGAAACTAACATAACAATGTGAGTCAACTATACTTCAGTAAAAAAAAATGTAAACTAAAAGTAGTACAATACTATGGAATAAATTTCAAAAGCACATAGGATAATACCAGATTGACATACAGACACATACGTACATATGTAGGAAAAGCATAAAAATATTCATAGGAACGATGAGAAAATTTGGCATAGTCGTTACCTCCAGAGAGGAAGGGAGAGGAATGCAACTGGGGAGAGATACGCCAAGGAGCTGCGCCTGTATCTAGCATTTTGCTAAGGATCTGAAACAAAAATGGCAAAATGTTAAGGTATTACATAGCTAAATGGGGGTTATATGAGTGTTTGTTATATTGGTCTCTGTACTTTTCCCTATGCTTGAAATATTTTAATAAAAAAGAAGTAAAAATGAACAATATATTATCTCTGCCCTAAAGTAAGGACTGTGTAGATAAAGCAGATAAGACAAATGCCAGCATTTAAGAAAAAAAAAAGAAAGGATAAATATATACCCAGACACACCATGTAATTAAAAAGACACAGTTCTCCATGGCCATAAATACTCTGATGAATAAAAGGGAAACTAGTCGTTACTCAGAGCACACACCTGACAAAGACCTAATTGTCGCTTTGCCTTTAAAATATTCTACTTAGATCACAAGAAATAAAACTGACAAGACTGTTTTTGATGGCTGAGATATCTTGCCTAAGTTCAACCAATTTTACTCTTAAGAATTTTTAAGTAATTCACAAACCTAGTAATTCTCAATCACCTGTCATATAGTTAGATAATATTTCAAATAGAGATTCTAGTTTATGACTTAGCATTTAATTAAAACCCACAGTCTCACTTTCCTACCCTATCTAAGAACCAACAGCCTTAAAAATAATGAGATTCGAGATATGCCTAACCAATTTCACACCATGTAAGGAAAGCCCTGCTTATGAACTAAGTCGAAGTTATATAAAAGAAATTTTAAGTGTTTCTATAATCATTTGTCTTCAACTAAAATTCTGATAAATACAGAAAATAAAAGCTGACAGAAAATATCAGTGAAAAGTGCTAAACACTACAAAATCGAAAAACTGCAAAATGTAGAAAAATTGTACATAATTGCCTTTCGCTAAATCAAGTTATATGTAGCTGCATCACGAAAAAATCAAAATCATTTTGAAATTGCAAAATGTGGAATTTAAGAAACAGGCATAGTTTGCTATATAAAAGTTAATTTTTTAAATGGCATAGACTATCGAATCATTCAGTTTTCACACATGACAGACACCATGCTCCCCTCCCACCTGTGGTACTGAGAGGTCCTACCCTAAAACAATCGAGCGTCAGATTTGAGCTGGGTGGTGATTTTCCCTAGAGAAAGTCTAAAACCAGCTAGGACTATGTAGAATGTTCCCACATATGCACCCCTAACAAAATGTGCAATGCTATGAAGGATGACAGTTGCACTGTACAAACGGTTGCAGTGACAGCTGATTTCAGAACACACCTTTTATGTAAGAGATCAGCCTGCCTGGCTTCCTCTGACCAAATAGACTGGATCCCTATGTTGCATAAGTTTCTTCCTGCCCCAGGCCGTATGCCAAGGTGACTGACCCACTCTTCTCCATAATTTCACTTTTCTTTCTACAGTCATGGGGGCAACCTGCCCCATGTGGTCACTACCATCTTGCTCTTTATCGATACAGGTATACACCATACACCCACACCATGCAGTTCCACTGCTTTTTGCAATACTACTACTCCTTCCTTCTGTGATATGATCCACTGGAAGTCCCTTTTCATGTTGACACTCATAACAGGCTTTAGGAATGCCTTTGGGATATACTGTTGGTTAATGCTGTCATTCGTCTTTTTACCAACGTTGAAGTTATTACCCTTGTATTAATGCAATTCTATCTGATTTTCTAATAGTTACTGTCCTCATATAATAAGGGCCAAACTTCATCTAACTAACATTTATTAAGTGTCAATAGACAAACTTAGCTGGCTTCATTTCTTGCAACTTCATGTTTACAACTCTTATCTATAGGAGTGACATTATAGTATGTCTCCCTCTGCCACCCACCAAAATTCTTAACCTAAATTATATATTTAATCTCTCTCACTTAATCAACCTCTGTCTGAGGTTAAGCCCACCCCACCCCCCGCCATTCACCTGGTTAAGGAAGAATTAATTTCTCGTCATTCTCCTTCCCAGTCTTACTCTGGAAAGTTAGCATTTGTCTTCCTCTGTCTAATTTACTTCATTTAGTATGATAATCTAGGTCCATCCATGTGGCTGCAAATGGCATTATTTCATTCTTTTTTATGGCTGAGTAATATTCCATTGTATATACATCTTTATCCATTCATCTGCTGATGGACACTCAGGTTGCTTCCATATCTTGGCTATTGTGAATAGTGCTGCTATGAACATTGGGGTGCATGTATCTTTTCAAATTAGTATTTTCATTTTCTTCGGATAAATGCCTAGGAATGGACTGGATCATATGGTAGTTCTACTTTCAATTTTTTGAAGAACCTCCATAGTGTTTTCCACTGTGGCTGCACCAATTTAATTCCCACCAAAGTACACAAGGGTTCCCTTTTCTCCACATCCTTGCCAACACTTATTATTTCTTGTTGTTTTGACGATGGCCATCCTAACAGGTGTAATGTGCTATCTCACTGTGGTTTTGATTTGCATTTCCCTGATGATTAGTGATGTTGAGCATCGTTTCATGTGCCTGTTGGCAGTCTGTATGTCTTCTCTGGAAAAATGCCTATTCAAATCCCCTGCCCATTTTTTAATCAAGTTATTTGTTTTTTTAAATTGAGCTGTATAAGTTCTTTATATATTTTGGATATTAAACCATAAAACTCCTAGAAAAAAGCAAAGGCAGTAGACTCTTTGACCTTGGTCTTAGAGATATGTTTTTGGATCTGTCTCCATGGATAGGGGAAACAAAAGCAAAAATAAACAAATGGGACCCAATCAAACTTAAAAGCTTTTTCACAGCAAAGGAAACTATCAAGAAAACAGAAAGGTAACCTACTGAATGGGAGAGAATATCTTTTTAATATGACATAAATAAAATCTTTCCAAGGGCCAACACAAAACACAGAAGCCATAAAGAAAATAAAAGTGGTCTGTAAGTTTGTTAGTTAAAAAAAAGGTTACAATTTTATGTGGTGCAACACACCATAACAAACTTAAAAGACAAGGGGCGGGCTTCCCTGGTGGCGCAGTGGTTGAGAGTCCGTCTGCCGATGCAGGGGACACGGGTTAGTGCCCTGGTCCGGGAACATCCCACATGCCGCTGAGCGGCTGGGCCCGTGAGCCATGGCCGCTGAACCTGCGCATCGGAGCCTGTGCTCCGCAACGGGAGAGGCCACAACAGTGAGAGGCCCGCGTACCGCAAAAAAAAAAAAAAAAAAAAGACAAGGGGAAGTGGAGAGACATACAACAGGCAAAAGTTTAAGGCTCATCGTACGTAAAGTATTCCCCCCAAAATCATTAATAAAGATGAGCAACACAGTGGGCAAGTATTTGAACAGGGTTTTCATAGAAGAAGAGTAAAAACAAAGAGAAGAAGCATAAGAAAAGATGTTCAACCTCAATTTGTGTGTGTGCTTGAGTGTGGCAGAAACCAAGAGAAAATCTACAGCATGTTAAAGACACATTACTGTTTGTCTCCACATTTAAAAAAAAATTGTATTGATGTGTAGTTGATATTATATAAGTTCAGGTATACAACAAAGTGATTCACAATTTTTAAAGGCTATACTCCATTTATAGTTATTGTAAAATATTGGCTATATTCCCTGTGCTGTGCAATATATCCTTGAATCATCTTTATTTTATACATAGTAGTTTGAATCTCTTAATCCTCTACTCCTATCTTTCCCCTACCCCCTTCCCTCTCCCCACTGATAACCACTAGTTTGTTCTTTATATCTGTGAGTATGTTTCTTTTTTGTTATATTCACTAGCTTGTTTTATTTTTTAGATTCTACATATAAGTGAGATCATACAGTAATTGTCTTTCTGTCTGACTTATTTCACTAAGCATAATACCCTCCAAGTCCATCCATGTTGTTGCAAATGGCAAAATTTTCATTCTTTTTTTATGGCTAAGTAGTATCCCATTATGTGTGTGTGCACGTGTGCATGCATGTGTGTGTGTATCACATCTTCTTTATCCATTCATCTGTTGGTGGACACTTAGGTTGCTTCCATATCTTGGCTATTATAAATAATGCTGTTATGAACACTGGGGTGCATGTATCTTTTCAAATTAGTGTTTTCTTTTTTTTTCAGCTATATACCCAGGAGTGGAACTGCTGGATCATATGGTAGTTCTAGTTTCAAACTATAATTTGAAAAGATACATGCACCCTAATGTTCATTACAGCACTATTTACAACAGCCAAGACATGGAAGCAACCTAAATGTCCATCAATAAATGAATGGATAAAGAAGATGTGGTACATATACCCAATGGAATATTACTCAGCCATTAAAAGGGAATGAAGTAATGCCATTTGCAGCAACATGGATGGACCTAGAGATTATCATATTAAGTGAACAAAGTCAGACAGAGAAAGACAAACATCATATGATATCGTTATATGTGGAATCTAAAAAAAATGATACAAGTGAACTTATTTACAAAACAGAAATAGACTCACAGACACAGAAAACAAACTTATGGTTACCAAAGGGGAAAAGTGGGAGGAGGGATAGATTAGGAGTTTGGGGTTAAAATATATACATTACTGTATATAAAATAGATAACCAACAAGGACCTACTGTATAGCACAGGGAACTCTACTCAGTATCTTGTAATAACCTATAACAGAAAATAATATAAAAAAGCATACATATATACATATATATATATAACTGAATCATTTTGCTATACACCTGAAACTAAGACAATATTGTAAATCAACTATATTTCAATGAAAATTTTAAAAACCCTAGGTACAATAAAATATTATACTTTAAAAAAAGAAAATGACAAAGTAATGTACAGCAAGTTGACTGTAGTTATTAATACTGTATTGCATTTGGAATTTGTTAAGAGAGTAAATCTTAAAAGTTCCCATCACAAGAAAAAAAGTTGTATCTATGTACGGTGACAGATGTTAACTAGACTTACTGAGGTGATCATTTTACAATATATACAAATATTGATTCATTATGTTGCATAACTGAAATTAACACAATGTTATACGTCAATTATACCTCAATTAAAAAAAGAGAGGGCTTCCCTGGTGGCGCAGTGGTTGAGAGTCTGCTTGCCGATGCAGGGGACACGTGTTCGTGCCCCGGTCCGGGAAGATCCCACATGCCGCGGAGCGGCTGGGCCCGTGAGCCATGGCCGCTGAGCCTGCGCGTCCGGAGCCTGTGCTCCGCAACGGGAGAGGCCACAACAGTGAGAGGCCCGCGTACCGCAAAAAAAAAAAAAAAAAGAGAGAGAGGGAGAAAGACAATGAAGGTGAAGAAAAAGGCTTACAAAAAAACCTTTTTAATGAAATCTATACAGAAAATCAGGGAAGAGAAACAAAAACTTATTGTGCATTTTACTGGGGAAGACAATTAAGTGGGTTCATCTATTAAAGCTTCCAGTTTGGGGTTAGTTTAAGCAAGCAGGTGAAGGTTGTTTATTTCCCATCCCCATGCTAGCAGGCCAAAATTCAATTTGTCCTCCATGTTCCAAAGGGTAACATTCTTAAGTGCTTTTATATTACAGTAATCACTTTACCAGAAAGCTGTTTATCCGAGCAAAATGAGATTCATAAGCTATCTTAAAACAAAAACGCTTTTATCTCCAATATAATGGAATAACCAAGCTCCAAGAGACTCTCAAAAAATCTAGATGCAATGCAGTGTTTTATTACATTATATTTTTCTAGTATTATAAAAATAAAGAATGAATCATTTTATTGTCTCTGCACCAGAGGCCTTTAAGCTGAAGGAGTCTAGTTTTCAAATCAATCTATAGCTGAAATCTGAAGTCCATGCTCTAAACACTAAGCAAAATCTAAATAATAGCAAAAGAAATGAAAGTATTTCTTTCCCAGTGATAAAATCAGTATAACATTTCTTTAAAAAGTATCAGTCATTCCCCCAAATAACTTAGGGCAATATGAATAGAAGGTGCTTATCTTTTGGACAAAATTTTTATGTGGAAAATTTGAAAAATTCAAACAGATTTTGAAAAGTCTACTCATTTATATATATTATATAATTTATATTATAATTTATATAATACATATTATACACATATATTTGTTATTTTGACCAAGAAGAATATATTGAATTCTACCCACATGATCAGCTAATTATATTAAGAACTCTCTTTAATTAAGATCACTGTAATTTATATACCACAATCAATCTTAGCAAAAAATGTGAGTATTTAATTGTAATCTGTCTCTTAAAGGTTTATCATATTCTTCAATGTTAAATTAAAAAGACAAAGAATTTCCTTTTAAAAAGATACAATACTGTTTTAACACCCCATTCAGTCATAATCAACATGAGTCAGTTAAATGAAAAACAATGAAAACCTGGTCTGTCTGACCACAGTGAGTACAGTCCATTTACTAGAGTTTTCTCTCTTTTTAGTGAGTGACTTTCAAATATGGTAAAAACCTTTAAATGACAATTCACTAATCAGAACTCCATAGAAAGCCAACATTCCAGACAAAAACTTTTCCAAAATAAATCTCCACTTTACTAATTAGGTCACTCAACTTTTACTGTGCAAGGAATTCAAGGGAGTACACAGAACATGCAGGTCTGGATAAAGATAACAGTTTTTCTGGGTCCCTACCAGGTATATTTAGCAAACTTAACAAAATGAAAGAAGGAAGGAAGGGAAGTTCAGGTAGCTCTATACTTTATAGAATCTTTCATATCCATAGTATGAGTCATATTATGAGATATATACAGGCCTGAAGTTTGTTGATTAATCAAAAAAGTTGAAATAAGAATCACTTGTGACTTGCCTTATCATTTGATCTAGAGACAAGGCTTTTTCTTTGTATATCGGCCTGCTAATTGGATCTTATTCCATAAGTTAACCTCACCCAAAACAATGAATGCATGAACTGTGATTTACAGATTTGTTTTCTTCAAAACAGAAAGAGAAGATAAAGCCACTTGCACAGCAGTATGAATTCAGAATCCTTAGGAGTTGTTACAATTTCCTCCAAATCTTTTAAAACTGCAGGTCCGGGACTGAGGTGAACTGAGTGATATCTCAGGCTGAAAATTTTGAGGGTTTTCCCAAACTCAGTAATCAAGATAAGTGCTAATTTAATGCAATACTTAATGGTGAAAGATTGGATGCTTGCCCTGTACAATCAAGAACAACACAAGGGTAACTGCTCTCACTATTTCTATTCAACAATGGGCTCAAAGTAGTAGCCAGGGCAATTGGTCAAGAAAAAAAATAAAAGGCATCCAGGTTGGAAAGGAGGCAATGAAACTTTCTCTTTTAGCAGATGACATGAACTTATGTATAGAAAATCCTAAGGAATTGGGTAAAAGACTATTAGAATTAATAAATGAGTTCAGCAAGGTTACAGGATACAATTTCAATATATAGAATTCAATTGTACTTCTATACACTTGCAATAAACAATATAAAATGGAATTAAGAGAACAATTTCATTAATAATAGCATGCAAAAGGAAAGAACACTTCGGAATAAATTTAAGAAGCACAAAACTTATATCCCGAAAACTACAAAACACTGCTGAAAAAAAAAGTTCAATAAGATCTAAATAAATGGGAAAACATCCCACGTTCATGGATTGAATTAATAATGTTAAGATGGCAATTCCCCCCAAACTGATCTGAAGATTTAACATAGACCCTATCAGAATCTCAACTGACTTCTTTGTAGAAACTTTCTAGCTGATTCTAAAATTCCTATATAATTGCAAGGGGCCTAGCACAGTCAGAACAATATTGAAAAACAAGAACAAAGTGGGAAGACTCAAATTTCCTAATTTCAAAACTTACTACAAAGCAATGGTAATCAAAACTGTGTGGTGCTGGCACAAGAACAGACATAGAGATCAATAGAATGGAATTGATAATCCAGAAATAAAGCCATGTATCTGTGGCTTTATTTGTTGAAAATCAACTGATTTTCAACAAGGGTGCCAAGATCATTCAGTAGGGAAAAGACAGTCCCTTCAACAAATGGCACTAAGCACAACTGGATAGCCACATGCAAAAGAATGAAGTTGGACCCTTACTTCATACAATATACAAAAATAACTAAAATGAATCAAAAACCTAAATGTTAGAGCTGAATGATAAAATTCTTAGAAGAAAACACAGAGGTAAATCCTTATGCCCTCAGGTTTGGCAAACAGTTCTTAAATATGACACCATAAGCACAAACAACAAAAGAAAATATAGATAATTTGAACTTCATCAAATTAAAAACTTTTGTGTACCAAAGTATATTATCAAGAAAAGTGAAAAGACAACCTACAGAATGGGGGAAAATATCTGCAAATATATGTCTGACAAGGGATTAATATACAGAACTCCAACTCAACAACAACAAAAAACTCAATTAAGAAATGAACAAAGATCACAAAGAGACATTTCTGTAAAGAAGATATGCAAATGACCAAAAAACACATGAAAAGATGCTCAACATCACTAATCCTTAGCAAAAAACAGATCAAATTCACATTGAGATACTACTTCTCACCTATGAGGATGGGTATTAGGAAAAACAAAACAAAACCAGGTAATAATGAATGTTGACTAGGGAATGGAGAAACTGGAACTCTTGTGCACTGTTGGTGGGAATTTTTGCAAAATGGTGCAATTTCTGTGGAATACAGTTTGGCAGTTCCTAAATAAGTTGAACATAGAATTACCATATGACTTGCACATCCACTTCTAGGAATACACTCAAAAGATTTGAAAACAGCTTATCAAACAAAAACTTTTACATGCGTGTTCATAGCAGCACTGTTCAAAATAGCCCAAAATAGGAAAAAACACCAATGACCATCAATTCATGAGTGAATAAAATGTGTTATAGCCATATCATGGAATACCATTCAGCCACAAAAAGGAATGAAGTGTTGATTCATGCTACAACATGGATGACCACTGAGAACATTACGCTAACTTAAAGAAGCCAGTCAAAAAAGGTAACATTTTGTATGATTCCATTCACATGCAATGTGCAGAATAAGGCAAACCATAGAGACAGGAAGTAGATTAGTAGTTGCTTAGGGCTGAAGGAGATAGAGGGTGGGAGGGGAGTTATCTAAAGAGCAGGGGTTTATTTTTCTGGTGATAAAAATATACCAAAATTGACTGTGGTAATATTTGCACATATCTGTGAATTTACTAAAAATTATGGAATTGCACATTATAGCTGATTTACAATGTTGTATTAGTTTCAGGTATACAGCAAAGTGATTCACTTATATATATATATATATATATATATATATATACACACACACATATATACTCTTTTTCAGATTACTTTTCATTATAGTTAATTATAAGATACTGAATATAGTTCCCTGTGCTATACAGTAGGCCCTTGTTGGTTATCTATTTTATGTATAGTAGTTTGTATCTGCTAATCCCAAACTCCTAATTCATCCCTCCCCCACCTCTCCCCTTTGGTAACCATAAGTTTGTTTTCTTATGTCTGTGAGTCTGTTTCTGTTTTGTAAATAAGTGCATTTGTATCATTTTTTCAGATTCCACATATAAGTGATATCATATGATACTTGTCTTTGTGTGACTTACTTCACTTAATATGATAATCTCTAGGTCCATCCATGTTGCTGTAAATGGCATTATTTCATCATTTTTTATGGCTGAGTAATACTCCATTATATATATGTACCACATCTTCTTTATCCATTCATCTGTCAATGAACATTTAGGTTGTTTCCATGCCTTGGCTATTATAAATAGGAATTGCACCTTTTTTTTTTTTTTTTTGCGGTACGCGGGCCTCTCACTGTTGTGGCCTCTCCCGTTGCAGAGCACAGGCTCCGGATGCGCAGGCTCAGCGACCATGGCTCACGGGCCCAGCCGCTCCGTGGCACGTGGGATCCTCCCGGACCAGGGCACGAACCCGCGTCCCCTGCATCGGCAGGCGGACTCTCAACCACTGCGCCACCAGGGAAGCCCTAGGAATTGCATATTTTAAATGAATGAATCCTATGGTATGTGAATTAAAACTCAATAAACCTGTTTTTTAAAAAATCTAAGTTAACACAGAAAACCCATGATGAACAAAATCAGTACTTTAAATAAAGATAGCATCAGTATTACTGATTTTTTTAAAAAATTTCCTCAGGCTTCTGTATGGCTCAGCAGGGCACTGCAGCTATCTCACCCATAACCCAATGACAGCTTTTTAAATTTTAAGCATTTAAGTGGAGCCCTGAAATTTCAAGAGTCACCCCAATACATTCAACTCTCTTTTCTTAGAAACAGCTCTCTTTTCACACTCACATTTGAATGGTGACTGTAATACTTTAAATAATGTAATCGCAGTAACCAGCACAAATGGCATAAAGAGGTTTGTTTCATACCGAACCACTGACATGATGACATAAGCAGTGCAAGCAAAACTGGAAGGACAACTAGTGAAGAGACCCCTAGTCAAGAGAATTCAATGCATGGTGGCATCAATTAATATCACTTAAAGGCCCCTGACTTGTTAAATGAGGCTCCTAACGTACTTGGTTTGGAAGAGGGTTGCCAGGTAAAATAGAGGATACCCAGCTGAACTCAAATTTTAGACAAACAGTGGGTACGTTTGTAGTACAAAAATGTCAACAATATTGCACAGAACTTCCTTATACTAAAAATATTAGTTGTTGTTTACCTGAAATTCAAATTATCTGAGCATCCTGTATTTTTATTTGCTAAATCTGACAGCCCTAATTTGAGGAAATAATTGCTAGTAGGGCAAACCATGGGAATTGAAGATGGCCAGTGAGGGTGGCTGTGGATTTTGAGTCTGCCCTATGAACTACAGCTTCGTGGATTTTTTAATAAGAGTGAAGAAAGAAAGATCATTGGAAAAAAACAAGACTTCACTCTGTGAAATATTTTTATTACTTACCATTTCCAACCACTACTCCATCTACCCCAGTAGGCTAGAAAACATAACTTTTACAATTGTCTATATATTTACTTACAGAAACACACATAAATTTTTTTCTAATATTTCTAATTAAAATATTTCTCCCTTCTTTCCTGAATTTCATATTACTAACAATAAAAGACAGGTGTAAGGCTTTGGTTTCAGTTAGTATTTAAAAGAGAAAGAACAAAGTTCAATTGCAAGTGTCCAGAACACCAAGGCTAGGCGTATATTTAGAACTTCCATCTCCCTTCAAAGTTCAGGACTCATGCCTGAAAACCTCGTTTCCTCTAGACTTCATACAGAAAGATGGCCAGCAGTCCAGCTGAGAGACCTATAGCCACCCCCAGTACAGAGGCCCAACCTCCCATCACTCACCTGGGCAAGAGCTCAGAGGCACTTGTATTTAATCCTTTATCTGCTTTATCAAGGACAAAAAACAGTTTGCTTAAAAGAGCTTTAACCAAAGTGCCTAGAAATTATGAGAGAAAAAAAAAGATGGGAAAAGGAAAAAGGGATACAGCAAGGGGTCATGAAAATACGTTGTTTTTAATAAGTTCATGTCAGTCTTACACTGCTGCTACGTTAAGCCTATGTGATCTTCACAATATCTCATTGAAGCAGAGAGGTGCAAGTTATAGCCAATTACAAGTGAGGGAATTGAATAAAAACCTTGAGCAAACCATCTGCTATTACAATAACCTATATCACCACGAAAAGGCCAATTAACTAACGACCTGGTACTTCACATTTTCATTACCACACTGCGCTGGATGTCTTTAAGTTTCATTAAGGTAGAAATCGTCTTAAAGATCCAACTTAAGATCTTCTTATTATATATACAAGGCTATTCACGGCAGCACTATTTGCAAAAGCAGAAATAGTCCAAATATCCATCAGTAAGGGACTGACTGAATAAACTACTGTACATATACACAATGGAATACTAAGCAGCTATAGAACAGAATGAGGAATATCTCCATATACTACTGCAAGGTTATCTCCAGAATATATTCCTAAGCAAAGCAAAACAAAACAAAAATCAACAAACAAACAAAAAAGCCCTCAGTGTGTACAGTGTGCTACTGTTTATCCAAGAAAGGATGAGGGATGGTTACCTATATGAGAAGGAGAGAAAGGGAATAGTTGGACTTCTTTGAATATGTCTTCTTCTGTAGACTTGACTTTTGAACTGTGTAAACATCATACCTAATTCAAAATTATATTTAAAAACCAATATTAAAAATCAAAAGTAAAATTAAGTAAATGGCCCAAACTGTGTATCCTGTTGGTTGTATGACTGTAGAAATTATAATTCAAGTGACTTTATTTTATTTATTTATTTATTTATTTTAACATCTTTATTGGAGTATAATTGCTTTACAATGGTGTGTTAGTTTCTGCTTTATAACAAGTCAAGTGACTTTAAAACACAACTTAAGTGCAGATTTCTAGTGGGATATACTTTAAGGACAAAAAAGGCCTGCCCAAAAGTGCAACTGTGCACACTTGCAAACACACATATTGTAAATTGCTTCCAATAATCACATTGTTGACGGTTGTGCTGTATTGTTATTCTGAGGCCGTTGTGTATATACGGTGGGATAAACAAAATGACAATTATGTAGGTGTATTTGTCAAAAGGGGATACATATATAATACCATGGAGGTTAATTAAGTTTGAATTGTCTTTATCAATAAGAACTCATGATATAGTTTATCTTAAAGGAAAATTATAGCTGTGTACCCAGGAAAGGCTTTAAAACAATGACCCATCTAGTAGCAATAATACTCCTAATAATTATACTGTGATATCTAAATAACATTCCCCTCCAAAAGAAGAAACAAGGGCTCCATTTTTTAAATGGCTGATGGTGGGGTCTACAGCAGAAATGTACAAGAGGACCCTGGAATATCTTATACTGAAAAGTAAGGAAGCCATCAAAAACTCCTAGGGCATGTCAAAAGGACTCTGAAGCCAATATAAATAAGCTTCCATTGCCCAAATATGGGATCATTTGAGGATCAATAAGGGTAATAACTACAGGGATTGAAGCACATCATATATGTTTAAATTCAAGGTTCATAATCATGCTAAAAATGATTAGTGATCATCTTTGGAAGGTGCTAAAGAACAGCCCATTAATTTGAAAACTGGAAAATAAATAAAGGGAAAGTATCAGTCACTCATCCTCCCTTTTCCATGTGATTTCTACATCAGGATAAATGTACCAGAAAAGCGGTAAGTGCAAAAAACTTGGGAAACAGTGAGGACAGTGTCAAAATCAGGAGAGAGGAATTGTGGGGCACCAAACACAGTGTGGAAAACCAGTGGGTAACTGGAGAGGGTGACGGCAAGAACAGGTTGCAAACTGTCGTGATGGTCTAAAAAGAGTGACAGGGAGGCCTGGGGACAAAACAGTGGTAATGAAGAGTGGACAGATTTAATTAACTAATCGGATGGATGAGAGGAGTGAAAATTATCAGTAAAGTTTTTATATATTGGGTGATTGATGGATGGTAGTACCATTAACCAAATTGATGATTCTAAGGAAAAGCAATACTCTTACTGAATTCCAACAAAGTTCAAAATTATCCTTAGAAAAAAATGCACACTGGCCAATTAGGGAATAAGGGAAAAAGAGGAAAAGTGCTGGTATTCTTCCTAGAATCTTTACTTTTCCCATAAGATCCATTTTTACTTCCGATGTATACTTTTTTACATGTTGACTTTTACTATGTTCATTTCTGGCTCTCTTTCATTGGAAGACACTTCCAGTAAGTGATCTATACTCAATGCTTCCAGGACGAGTCCAAAGTCCTCGCTCAACCGATTTCTAGCTGTGTGACTTTGGGCCATTTACCTTTCAAAGCCTCAACAATCTTATCTGTAAAAACAGATAATAATATTTATCCTACTTTTTTCCATGCTGTCCATTCATTCACCTAATAAACTACAAGGACAGCAGTGAAAGCAGTGGCAGCAGCAAAAATATAATTTAATGCTGCTATGAGTACTGTAAAGCAGGAGGATAAAGTGAGATGATGCAAAAAGTGGCATGTACGTTTTTAATTATGATATTATTTCCTCAACTTATAATTACTTATCAAGAGTTGCTAGATGCACAACATAGTGGAGGATTAACCGTACATTATTGGGCATTTGATAAAAACCAACTACTTGCCAAGTACTCTCCTAAGTAACTAGTGTGCACATTTCCAGCAATTCTCAATACCCGTGAAGGCAGACATAATTATCTGAAATTCACCAATGAGGATCCTGAGACCCAGAGATTAAATAACGTGTCCAGTGTCAAAACAGCCAGGAATCTAACCCAGGAATCTCTCCTGGATCAAGTGCAAGGTGCCTAAAATGAATGCTGGTCACAAAACTACCACTGAAAATATTTGGGGACTTTTCCCCACTTTTTAACAGGATAAATTAGAGCACCATTTCTTTCAGTAAAGCAGAAAGAATTTTACTTTCCAATAATATCCCATCACAAAATGTCAGTGAAACAATCTATAGCAAAATTACCTGAATATAAAGCCAAGCAATCCTTATTAACACATAAAATGAAAGTGTACAATATCTTACAATATAATGCCTAGAATGAACCAATTTGGGGGGAACTTCATCTATGCAAAGTGTAGCAAAGAAATAAGTAACTAAAAGGCCTCAGAGACAAAACAGATGTCACAAAGTTCAAGCACAAATGCACATTCATGTTAGTAACTAACATGTCCCTTAGTCCTTCGAGTACAATTCCTAAGAAGCTTGGCAAACTGGTTTTAAGCCTGCAACAAATCATTAGGGAGGCAAGAAGGGAGCCACAGGAAGGCATAGTGACAACTGCAACGTATGACATCTGACAGCAACAGAAAGGAGAAAATCATAAAAACCAGTTCAAGGAGGGTAAGGAGAGCACCACACTCTGGGATCATATATGATAGAAGCAAACAGTTTTACAAGTCTCAACAGATCCTAAGGGCATCTCTAAGAGACTCAGTAATAGCTGTAAAGATGGCTGCGAGTCAGCAAGAACTATATTTAACTGAAGTATTTAAAATGAAAAATACATTGGTGTTAAGGGGGTAAATTGTTATTTAAAAAGTCTAGAATGGTTCATTTCCCAAGGAATCAAGAAATCTGAGGTTTTAACTGTCATGAGCAGCACCTTCACTTTTTATCACCTTATTTTCAATCAACATATAGCAAATTCCCTAAAGCTATATCAACCATTTTAACCCTGCTATTCAGATAAATCTTACAATGTATAAAGAATTAGGGGGTAAAGATAACATGCATATTAAGAGATTTGGGAGCTTATAGCAAGAAAAGTTCACTCCTCATCACTATACAAATACATTTATTAATGAAAATGCACATGAGAGATATTATTGTTTACTGTCTGCACCTCCATCACTAGTAGAAATAATACAGAAAAAAGTGTGTACATGAGAGTAAAACTTCCTTTCCAAGCCTCAGGACACATACACACCCCAATCTGCCTCCATATTAGGTGTGCTTCAGGCCCTTGATCCTCCCAATGAAATGCTCTACACTACCTCCGGGCAACGCTCCCACACAGTACCCCACATACAACCCTTCCATTCTCATGGTTAAGAACATGGACTCTGCAAATAGCCAGCCTGTGTTCAGATTCTAGCTCTGACCACTGAATTGTGTGACCCTGGGCACTTAATTCTCATCTGTAAAATGGACAGTAAAAGTACCTAGCACTTAACATCACTGAAAAAAGGTTAGTGATATGTAATTCAGAGCACACCGACAAAGAACCAGGCACTGTGTAGGGCATTAGGGATACTGAGATGAATAAGGAACAGTCACCACCTTCAAAGAACTCAATCTCATGGGGAAAACAGACCATTAAAATAGATGTGCTATGAATAAAGGTATGTACACTATGGGGCAACAGAACACAGAAAAGGAAGACTTAACCCTATGGATTCCCAGAGGACAGGTCTCCTGTGTCTTAAAAGAAGTTAGACAAGCAAAACAAAGGCTACAGGGCTTCCCTGGTGGCGCAGTGGTTGGGAGTCTGCCTGCCGATGCAGGGGACACGGGTTTGTGCCCCGGTCCGGGAGGATCCCACATGCCGTGGAACGGCTGGACCCGTGAGCCATGGCCGCTGAGCCTGCGCGTCGGGAGCCTGTGCTCCGCAACGGGAGAGGCCACCACAGTGAGAGGCCCGCGTACCGAAAAAAAATTTCAGATTATTGTCACACTATATATTTTTGAAATTTTTCATAACACTAAAAAATTCTGCTGTGAAAGATGATATTGAAGGTAGTTGGGGGCTGCCTGTTGTCTTTCAGTCTTCTCTGTGTAGAGACATCTGTTGCACAACTTCTGCATAGCTTCTTGTTTTATTGTTTCTCTTTTTAACCCATCCTCTATTCCTCATCACCTAGAGAAGGATATGGTCTTTGAGGTCTTTTGAAGTACTGGGAACCCAAAATATGCCTCAACAGGTAAGAGCATATTTCAAAATACAAGATATGCTTTCTGTGATACCTCGTCAGTACCCTGCCCCATATCACAACATAAGGAATTATTTTGTCACTAGACCTACAAATATGGCCCGGGTCATTTGTGAGAATATCATACTTCCTCATTTTCTCCATGTTGACAGTCTATAATTTGTCCTGGCATGCTTTCCTCTACTTCAAGTATTTCCTTCTTTCTCTTATCATACACAAACAAGTCTTGTCGGTTATCACTTATTCTAACATTTTTATTACAGTCCACGTGCATCACTGATTTTTCATTTCCCTAAACTTCTTATACAGAATTATTATCTTACTTCTAACAAACACAAACTTACTCTGTAGAGGCAGGTACAAGCATCAGTTACTTCATTCCATCCCCTAGTACGAGTGCCCTCACAATTACACCCCCAAACACAGACTGTGTTATGTGTTATACTCATTTATCCTTCATATTATTATCCTGGTGTTATATGTTTTATAATAGGTATAGGCAGGTTATATTACCTATGAACTTTATTTCTTACACCACAAAAAATTTATTTAAAAGGGGGAGTTCGGGGAAGATAGGGTTGAGGGCCACATAGAGTGACTTACAGAGACCTGAAGCAGGAGAACTCGGAAACAGGACCTGAATCTAGTCAAGATGAAAAGGAAAATGTTCTACGTTACTGGTGCTTTCATAGCTCCGCAAACAGAACTAAGAAACAGTAGCCCAGAAATTGGAAGCAACAAAGTTGAAGAAAGAGTAAAGGGGTTAAACCCAACGGTTAAGTGTGAATATGCAAAACTGACTCTTGGTAATGGTGCTTAGACCAATTCTAGCAGCAGCCATATCATCAGGGTTGATTAAGGAAGCTAAGATAGAAGATGTGAAGAAAAAGTAGAACTTCAATCCTGAAAGAGTAGCAAGAAGCTGAACTTCCCTAAATAGCTCAATTCTTTAAATAAAGTCTGTGACCCACGTAACATGCTCACCACTAGAGTAAAAGCTTAGTTGTACTACAACTGGCCTGTTGTGTGGTATTATGGGCTGGACTTCAGAGGTATAAGAAAATGGGCTCAAGGAGTCAGAAAAAAGAACAGGTCACAAGGCCACCATACCAAGGGTTTAGCTTCAGGAGAAGAAAATTCTGTCACTAATAAACTCGCATCCCTGCTTCTAGGCATGACAATGAGAAAAAACATTAGTGGCAACTGAAAAGAACAATGGGGGACAATTGGTTCAACCAATTAACTCTAAGTGGGCTTCATTCTCCCTAAACCTGGGCCAACATCTGAGTCAGTAACTCACGGTTACTTTTAATTAGGTACGTCTAGAAGAGAAATGCTGAAACCAGTTTGGTCAAGACTCTGATGGTTAAAGCATGTCATGGTTTATTAGTTTGTCACTTCACTAGAAAAGATAGCTTCTAAAGGAACAAACAAGAATTAAAACAATAATTTGAATTCCTCCTTTCATGTCCTGAAATATAGCAGCAATATAAATTCTGGAACGTCAAACTCATCTGCACCTCCCGTCCCTCTATTTTAAAAAGGTCATTGTGAATTCCTAATAAATATAGTATTAAGCTAGATTTAATTCATATCAACTTAATCTTAAGTGATAAACCAGGGAGACCACATGTGATCGGATTACCTACAAGAGAGCACATTCTTATCTTTTGCTAGAACTTTAATGAATATTCTTCACATCCAAACACAAAAACTAGTTATTTTAGGAATTATACCCTAGCCGTGGCTTTAAAGTTTTTCAGATTAGTCTGAAATTACAGACTCATAAATTAGAAGGTAAACTATCATTAACCCTTTGGTAAAAATCATGAATGTTTGCCTCTATCCAGTAGACATCATCAAGAACAAACAATTTAAATTTGTTTCACCTAACTAAAATGTAAAGAATTTAAGTCATAAATATTTGTCTTCAACAAAATTTCTAAAATATATATTTCTTCTGATTTTTCACATTAAAAGGCGAAAGCTTAAAATCCTGTCTTGTACTGCTTAGCCAGTCTTTGCTTTCCTCTTCCTGTTTATTCAGACTAACAAAGAAGGGTCAGCTTTCCCTTTTTCACCCCCAATTCCCAATTTAGCTTGCATTAATCTTTAGAATATAAGGTTAAAAAACATTTTTTTTTTTGCAAACTGAAGAAGCTACAGCTATTTTTAAACATTGATTTATCAGTTGAATGACCTCTGAAAAATCCAGATGCTCAAGAGACTAACGTTACATAACTGATAGGACTCTCTCTTCACTCCAGATATTGGAGAAATGGCTGCCACACGTTTGATGTTGAAACTGAGATTTAAGTACATAGACAAGAAAAGGAGCTGGGTGGCTCCTATATAGTCCTACCTATAGCCTCCCCTGGAAAGGTTGTGTACATAAATTTTTCATGCTCCCGAAGGGTAGGGTTGGGAGAGAAGAGACTTGCAAGTCCTGCAGACCTGAGCTTAAATCTTAGCCCAGCCACATATTGGCAAGCTATTTCCCCCGGGTTTTAATTTCTTCATTGGCCATGGGATAAGGATACCTACTTCTCAAAGGGCAGTTATAAGGACTGAATGGAATAACATAAGTGCCTAACTAAGCAGAGTTGTAATAAATGTTACTTTCCTATCTTCCCTTCCCTATTTGATGATAATTGTGAATTTTAATATATTTAAATGAAAACTCGACAAATAAAGTGCTTTCATTCAAACCATGAGGAAAAATTTACTGCAATTTAAATCTGTGTTACATGTTTAATACTTTAAATATCTATTTGCTTTAACCTCCAAGTCCCCCATTTGCTGGATCCACAGATATTCTGTATGTAAATGACTGCCACTTTTTAAAATACGGAGCACTCTGTGGTCAATACATTTAACTAAATTTCTATGTGTTATGTAATTATATAAAAAATGAAGGAAATAAAAAGAAAAGTCATTCTTGGATGATAGTGTGACTTTTTCTGGTTTTGCAATCCCTAATTTTAGTTTTGTTTTTTTAATATCCTACAAACTTTTTATGAACTTCTATATTCTGAAAACTAAATAATTTTAAATACATTTGAAAAGATAAACGTATGTCAACCAGCACTCAGTGAACTTTTAAGAGACCCAACACCCTTCTCAGTCTGTGAGAACTGTATATCTTTGATGTACAACAATAGACATGGGTTCTATTTTCTGGTCCCACCCTCTTTGGGCAAAGCTGATTGCAGCAGGGGTGGAACGTGTCCTAAGCTAAACTAATTATCCTGTTTAATCTTAGTCTGGCCAAAATTAAACTCAAGGTCTTGGGGCAGCCATGTGCAAAGAGAATCAGAGAAAGCCAATCTTCAGAGAGAGAGAGAGAGAGAGAGAGAGGAATGAATGACTCTCATAGAAAGAAGCAAAAATGAAGCCAATGTAGCCCAAAACACACATGCTACCAGAGCATGAGAATAGCAGCCAAGGTTACTGAGCCCTTGCCCCTTTCCCTCATACTCATCCCTCGCCAGTGCTGTGTTTCCGTTACAAGTAAAAGAAACTTGGAGGTGGGGGAAATGGGGAGATGTTGGTCAAACGGTACAAAATGCCAGTTATAAGATAAATAAGGTTTGGGAATCTAATGTACAGCATTGTGATTAATAATACTTACTTGAAATTAATAATACTTACTGTATACTTGAAAGTTGCTAAGACAGTAGATCTTAAATGTTCTCACGACAAAAAGAACTGGTAATTATGTAACATGATGGAAGTATTAACTAACTCTGTGGTGGTAATCATTTTGCAATATGTAAGGGTATCAAATCAACACCATAGACTTACACAATATTATGTGTCAATCATACCCTAATAAAGCTAGAAAAAATGCTCTACTTACTGTTATTTTCTGACAACATGGCTGGCAGCATTACGTAAAAAATGTCCAAGTTATACCAAAAATTAAATTGTGATTAGAGAAAAAAATGAGGAGGATTATTACTTAACAGAAAGAAAAGGGCAACAAGTTATGTTTTTAAGTGGAGATAGTGATGGCTGTGAGTTCCAACTAAGGTAGTTAAGTCAGTGTTTTTCAACTGACCTGGACCCATTAGTGGGACATGAAATCTGTTTAATGGGTCAGGACAAGCATTTGTTTTTAATGAAACAGAACTGCTGGGGAAAAAGTAGTAAGGATAAATACTGGTATTTAGGATAAATATGTTTTCGTGAAACTTGTTTTAGGTACACTCACTTTTGAGTAACTAAGTCACAAAGTCTCCTATATTTCTTCTGGCTGGGCAAGGTCAAAAGAGCTTAAAAGTCATTGACAAAGCCATGTTTCCAAAATACCAACCAGAGACAATAGCTCCTACAATTGTACTCCTATAGCATATTTATTCTCTGAGTTAAAACAAATGAAATTATTCCTAGGAAATAAAACTTTAAGTCAACTCAAAATGGATCACAGAACTAAATATAAAAGGCAAATCTATAAAACTTCTGGAAGAAAGGATAGGAGGATCTTGGGTTAGGCAAAGATTTTATACCTATGCCATGAAAAGCATAGTCCAAGAGAGAAAAAAATTGATAAATTGGTCTTTATTAAAATTACAATCGGGCTTCCCTGGTGGTGCAGTGGGTGACAGTCCGCCTGCCGATGCAGGGGACACGGGTTCGTGCCCCGGTCCGGGAAGATTCCACATGCCGCAGAGCGGCTAGGCCCGTGAGCCATGGCCGCTGAGCCTGCACGTCCGGAGCCTGTGCTCCGCAACAGGAGAGGCCACAACAGTGAGAGGCCCACATACCACCAAAAAAAGATTTTCTAGGGCTTCCCTGGTGGCGCAGTGGTTGAGAGTCCGCCTGCCGATGCAGGGGACACGGGTTCGTGCCCCGGTCTGGGAAGATCCCACATGCCGCTGAGCGGCTGGGCCCGTGAGCCATGGCCGCTGAGCCTGCGCGTCCGGGGCTTGTGCTCCGCAGCGGGAGAGGCCACAACAGTGAGAGGCCCGCGTACCGCAAAAAAAAAAAAAAAAAATTTACAATCTCTTGTTCTGAGAAAGCTACCATCAAGAGAATGAAAACAAGAAGAAACTAAGAAAAAAACTAAAGAATCTAAGAAAAAAATATTTGCAGACCACATATCTGACAAAGCATTTGCATCCAGAATCTATAAAGAATAATTACAATTCAACAATAAAGACAATCCAGTCTTCAATGAGCAAAAGATCTGAACAGATACTTAACCAAAAGATATAAGACAAACCAAGAAGCACATGAAAAGATGCTCAAAATCATGAGTCATTAGATACATGCAAATGAATGCAATAAAATAATTCTTTACCCATTCTCCCACTGGCACATACTTCGGAAGTTTCCAATAGTTCCTCATTACAAGTAATATTATAGGGACCTCCCTGGTGGTCCAGCGGTTGAGAATCCACCTTCCAATGCAGGGTACATGGGTTAGATCCCTGGTCGGGGAACTAAGATCCCATATGCCTTGAGGCAACTAAGGCTGCGCGCCACAACTCCTGAGCCCGTGCGCTCGGGAGCCTGCGTGCCACAACTAGAGAGAAGCCCGTAAGCCACAACTAAGCAGCCAAATAAATAAAATATTTTTTTAGAACACAAGTAATGTTATATAAACATTCTGAGTCATATGTGGAAAGGAAATGTTGCCTGCCATTCCAACAAACAAAGAACATTGCCTACCATCAAGCCATCAGCCACTGTAGCCAGTCACCCAAAGGTGTGCCCTGAGAGGAATCCAGGAAGAAAGAAAAAAAAACCCAGAAA
Organism: Globicephala melas; assembly: GCF_963455315.2. Taxonomy (NCBI): domain Eukaryota; kingdom Metazoa; phylum Chordata; class Mammalia; order Artiodactyla; family Delphinidae; genus Globicephala; species Globicephala melas. The sequence continues at coordinate 28,610,944 of NC_083335.1, read as the reverse complement.
ACATTCTGTGCTCTGGATATTGGCCCTACATAGTTAGGATGCATACCTATGGAATAATTTCAATGAGCCCAGATTCTTGCATCATCCCATAGAAAAGCAGTAGAATCATTAACTTGAGATGTCTGTTCTTTGTGATTAGCAGTAATCTTTTACCAAGATTGACTACATGTATTCCCCAACCCCTAAAATTCATATATATCCTGGCTACTCCCCTACCTCTTCAGAGCAGTTCCTCAGAGCTATCTGAGAGGCTGTCCCAGACCACAGTCCTCAGTAAGGTCCCCAAAGAAAATTTAACTTTAGGTTGTGCATTTTTCTTCAGTTGAGACATGCACCTGTGCACACATGTGAAAGACTTTCTATTAGATCCACTCTTCAAAGCAGAATCACTGGAATGAAGGGTATTTGTATTGTTTTTACAGATAATAGAAACTGTTCCAGAGGCCATACTAACTGACACTCCCAGGAAGAGTGAGTTTAATTACCTGCCCACCCCCTGGACTTATCTGATGTAATTTTTTTTAAAAGTCTCATTGAATTTCCTGATAGTTCACTAGTGAGGCTGAGTCTTATACTTACTAGTTATTCACATGTCTTTTTCTGTGAATTTACCATTTCAATCACTTGCCCTGTTTGTGTTTTGCTTTCTTTTCTTAAAAATTTATTTTATTGAAGTATAGTTGATTCGGGCTTTTCTTTTTAAATTTATGAATTATTTTTCTACTTTAGATATGCATCCTTAGTCACTTTTATATGTAACTACTGTTTTCTCCTACTTTGTTACTGGTACTTTTAAAAAATGATCAATTATTGGGGTATGATTTACATATTAAAAATTCATTCATTAAAAAAATACAATGAGATAACATTAAAAAAAAACTAACACCAAGGTGCTAGCAGGGAATAATTTACATACAATAAAACTCATTCACTTAAAAAAATAAACACAATGAGATACCAACACATACCTACTAGAATGGCTAAAATTAAAAAAAAAAAAAAAAAGGATGCTGGCAAAGATGTTGAGCAACTGAAATTCTCATAAATTGCGGGTAGAAATAGAAAATGGTACCCACCCTGGAAAACAGCTTCACATTTTCTTATAAAAAGTTAAACATACATTTACCATATGATCCATCAATCCTACCCCAAGATATTTACCCTAAGAAATGAAAACTTATCTTCAAGCGAAAATCTGTAAACAAATATTTCTGGCAGCTTTATTTATTCACCCCAAACCGAAAACAGCCCAAGTATTCTTCAACAAACAAATGGCGGTACATTCACACCAAAAAAATATTACTCAGCAATAAAAAGGAAAAAATTATTGATACATGCAACAATTTGGATGAATCTCAAAGGTATTATGCTATCTAAGTAAAAGAGCCAGACTCATAAGACTAAATAGTGTCTGATTACATTTCTATGACATTCTGGAAAAGGCGAACAAAACCTCTTATAAAAGCTATTATAGGGCTTCCCTGGTGGCGCAGCGGTTGAGAGTCCGCCTGCCGATGCAGGGGACACGGGTTTGTGCCCCGGTCCGGGAAGATCCCACATGCCGTGGAGCGGCTGGACCCGTGAGCCATGGCCGCTGAGCCTGCGCGTCCGGAGCCTGTGCTCCGCAACGGGAGAGGCCACAACAGTGAGAGGCCCGCGTACCGCAAAAAAAAAAAAAAAAAAAAGCTATTATACCAATATTCCATTGCAGAAAGTTAGAGCAAGGCCCTCACTCAAAAACTTAAATATGACACTAACAGCATTCACTGTTTCTGGAAAAAACAACAACCACCTTATGATAATGCCTGCATCTATCCATTCAGTACTTTAGAGTTTATAAAGCACGTTCACAAATGTCATCTCACTTATTACAAAATACCTCACAAGCAAAGAAAAAATACCCTCACAGCATTCCAGCGCCATGTTCACAGGAAGCTGCAAACCCTAATGACCACTATGAGATAAGCCCTGAGCACAATTAAGAAGTAGAGATTGTCAAACCCCAAGCTACATTTTCTTTCCTTCCCCTGAGTGACACTTAACCCAAAGGTAAAATTAAGTCAGTCCCAGATAGTACAACAGACCAGATTCAACGATAAGGCTGTGGTGTCCCCAAGCAGAAGCACCTCTGGAGGAAGAAAACGGAGAGGTGTATACAAGCATTTGCACACGTTCGCATTCATTCCAACCCACAGCTGCTGAGAGGAAACAGCAGGCTGTCTCTTTTCTAAGGTCCATTTGATTCTGAAGATGTCTCCGTAGAGAATGCTCCTCACAGAATAACAGTAACCTTTTTCTACTATTCCCAATGCGGCCCCTTCTTCCTTAGTACTGGGCCTTTGTTCCTTGCATCCCCTCTTTCTGGGATATGCTTTGATTAATAAAACCCCACTTGGTCCACCACAAGGCAGAAGTTTAAGCCCCATCCATCCTTAAGGACCAGCCCAAAATTTCCCCAATTGCCCAAGCATAAGTCATCACTCCCTGCTGATTCCCACTGCATGCTGCTTAGCTTTCTCTTACAGAATTGCTCTCAATCTGCCTTATCTCAGAGATGTCTTAAACACCTCAAGAGCAAAGGCCTAGCCTTGTTCATCTGGGAGCCGTCACAATAGCTAGCAGTTTACCTTGCTCTTCATTTGGCCCTTGGTATCCTCTGATGTGAACCCCATGGAAACAGAGGAGAGACTGTATTCACTGCACTAGGTCATTTTGTATAAGGGGCTCGAGCATCCAAGGATTTGGGTATCTGTGGGGGGTCCTGGAACCAATCCCTTGCAGATCTGAGGGACGACCGTACACACAGTAAGCTCTCAGCACTTTCGCGGAACTGCATCTGTGTACGAGTGTGTCACATGATTCCAAAAAGCGCCAGATAAAAAGGAAACACAGAGGTAGATCTGAAAAGCAAAATACTCAAAATAATAAAGCACAAATATTTTTTCCTGTATTAGTCGGGGGTCTCCAGAGAAAAGAAGCAATAAGATATATATATCTATAGGTATATTGATACATATACCTTTATAAGATATAGTATATATAAAATACATAGTATAATATAGAGAGAAGTAAAATAGTATGTTATATATCTATACATTATAAAGATATGCTATATATTATAAAATATACATTTATAGATTTCATATTATATATAAATATATAACATATCTATACTTTTTAAATATATTTTATTATTATTATTATTTTGTGTGTGTGTGTGTGTGGTACGCGGGCCTCTCACTGTTGTGGCCTCTACCATTGAGGAGCACAGGCTCCGGACGCGCAGGCTCAGCGGCCGTGGCTCACGGGCCCAGCCGCTCCGTGGCATGTGGGATCTTCCCGGACCAGGGCACGAACCCGTGTCCCCTGCATCGGCAGGCGGACTCTCAACCACTGCGCCACTGGGAAGCCCCTATTTTATTATTTTTTAATACACACACACACACACATTTTAAGGAACTGGCTCACAATTGTGAAGGCTGGCAGGCTGGAGACCCAGAGAAGAGATGATATTGAAGCTTGGGCTGGAAGGTAGTCTCGGGGAGGGGGTGGGGGGTGGGGGTGGGGAGCAGAATTCTCCTTTCTTAGGGGTAGAACAATCTTTTTTTTTTCTTTTTTAACTTTTTATTTTATATTGGCATATAGCCGATTAACAATGTTGTGATAGTTTCAGGTGCACAGCAAAGGAACTCAGCCATACAGATACATGTATCCATTCTCCCCCCCCAAACTCCCCTCCCATCCAGGCTGGCACATGACATTGAGCAGAGTTCCCTGTGCTATACAGTAGGTCCTTGTTGGTTATCAGGGGTAGATCAATCTTTTTCTATTTAGACCTTCAAATGATTGGATAAGAGCCACCCACATGTAATCTGCTTTACTCAGAGTCTACTGACTTGCATGTTAATCTCGTCTAAATAATACCTCCAAAGAAACACCTAGAATATAATGTTTGACCAAACGGCCAAACTGACACATAAAATTAACTATAGCATCTCCTTTTCTCTACACACTACTCCACACCTCTCTCCTGCCGGCCCTTCTCCCCATTGCTACCACTATAGTATGAGCCACATCCTTTAAAGAGAAAGTTTTCTCTAAGGCAAGCTATACAAGCTCAGGCTAAGTTCTAACTAAATGATAACATTCCAGAAGCCCAAGTGACACCATATAAACCAAACAAATTATCCAATGATGAAAATGTTCAAAAGCTCTTTTAAAGGTTGCTGATAAACCCAAATTGTATATAACAATTTAGATCACAATATATGTTAATTTTGCTACATTGCAGCACATTAAAAAAAAAAAAACACAGAAGAGTTCGTTTCAAAATAACCTTACTCCTAGAACACACCACAACATTCTCTTCCTATGCTGCTCTTTCTAAATAAGGTACAAGTGACCTCAACTGAAACTGAGATTTCCACATATCAAGAAGAAACAGAAGAGAGAAAAACTGTTTCGAAATGAACTGTATTAATAATCTTAAATGCTAAAATATTCTAATGCTCCAATAAAACAGAAAATTAGAAACTGTCAACTATTTCAACTAAGAATTTTTATGCCTTTTTCCACAAATGTCTTATGACACAGAGGCAGCACCTAGCAGACTCTTACTCTCTCCACCAAATTCTGAACTTTTAGCAAAGCACGTCCAGTCTTCAGTTAGTATTTCTCCTAATAGTAAGGAAGATCACATTCAAATTTATTAATTCAACATATATTCATTGAGTGCTTACTACATGTGAGGTACTGTGGACAATGCAAAGATGTCTCCAGTGGAGAAGACTGGCAAAAGCATCATTTCAAAATAGTGCAGTGCATGAAACTGCTCTCATCAACCAACGTCACTAAGAAGTTCTAGCAGGTACATTCAAGTCAGTGAGCATGTTCACTCCTTTTTGACCCGGCATCTCTGCAGCATGACGCTGAAGACCACTCTAAACAACTCTTTCTTCCTAAGTCCACTCACTCTTCATCTTCTGGTTTTCCTCACACCACTATTTTAGATCTCCACTTCCTCTGCCCAGTTCTATCTACAATGTTGGTAGTTCCGTTAATCTGGTCTCATATTTCTGCCCTTCTCCCTTTATATACCCTCCTTAGGCAATCAATCTCATGCATCCCCTTGGCTTCAAGAAGCACCTGTTTGCTGACGACTTCTAAAATAAGTTTTTTAAAACATTGGTTTTATTTTTAAATTATTTTGTATTGTGGTATAAAACACATAATATAAAATTATTGTATTTTTTTTTAATACAAGACCTCTTCTGAGAGCCAGAGCCACATATCCAACTGTCTACTAGGTAACTTGGATGGCACAAAAGTGCCTTGATTTTAACATGCTTAGAATTTAACTCCTCATCCTATCGACATGATTTGACCCACGCCCCCCGCTTTGTATTCTCTGGCACTAGGGATGGCATATCTTCTGCCAAGCAAGTACAAGCCAGAAATCTGGGCTGCAGTCTTTATTCCTTCCCACTTTCTCATTCCTTCATGCATTCAAGTTGTGAAGCCTTCAGCTGGCTTTTAAATCCATCCCTCCTCCTCCATCTTTATTCTATTAGACCTTAGATTTGACACTTATCTATAGCTTAGATTACAGTATTGGCTTTCTAACTAATCTAATCTCTGGGCTTTCCTTCCTTCAATTCTTTCCACAAATGGTAGCCTCAGTAATATTGCTAAAAGGCCATTCTGAAGGCACTTTTCTGCTAAACAATACTTCAGTGGCTCTCCACTGTTTCAAGTATAAAATCTAAACTCTTTGGAGTTATATATAAGCCTTTCAGTGAGGACCTGGTCACTTGCGAATTCTCATCACTCTTCACCCCCAGCACACAAACTGAGTTCCTTGCCCTAGTTCATGTTTTATCTCCCTTATATGGCTCCCTCAGCCCAGAATGACCCCTCCTTCCCCCACTTTGCCTAGTTAACTCCTACACATTGTCTAATAAAGTCTAAAATCAGTCTTTATCGCCTCTGAGAAGCTTTAAGGACACAAACACATCAACTAGAGTGTACTGCGCTTGGGAGAAAAGCAAGGATCTGAGACACTGAAACAGTAAACTACATACACCATCTAAACAGTTCACCAATCCAACGGAAGGGACCAGTAGTTCTCAAAGCATTATCTTCTCCCATACTGTTCGTATGTGTAGTGCATTGCATCAATAACTCTCAATACATGGAGAGGCTCTCTAGAAGGGAAGGGGAAGCTTAGAGAAAATTAAAAGTATACGTGGTAGGGCAGGGGAGCAGAAAGGAAAGAAAGAGAACCAGCCACACAAACCCAAGTATATCTTACCAAACTTTTATGCTGAGAGTTGGCGGAGGCAAGGGGGTGAATAAAAATGAATTTACTAGAATCCAGTCTTCATACATATATAATAATTATGGGCACAAAGCTTTTACATGGAGTTTACAAATTGATGATAAGTTCTTTAAAAATCACCAGTGGAAAATGTTTGCCATGGTTGTAAATTCAATGGCCTGCTTGAAGTACACTTACCATAATGGTAAGGCCATCAGCCCCAATGAGTTCATATACCAAGCACTAGCATAAACCAAAGGAGTAGAACATCCATGGAAAATATCCTGGCAGTCTGCATGATAAGTGAAGAAAAAGCAATTTATTAAGAACAATACAGTGGAACTGTTACAGCAGAACGATGTCAGCAAATTTGTTTCACTAGGTGAAATACGTATGAACACCTGATGCCAGGTCAGACTCGTAAATATGCATTTGAAGAGGTTCTGGATCCTTTGAGAACCAGTTTTTTCTCAACCTACAAGGGTGGCTAAACTGAAAAGAGCTGACAGATTTATGGTTGAGATTTCACTCCACAAACAAACCTTTAGGTAGAACCAACATTTCAGCTAAGGTCATAGTGTCCTTTTGCATCAAAGACAGTCCAAAGAAGAAACTGCTTGTAGCAGTTTATACAGGTAGAACATTCCAGTAATTCAGCAGATTGCCAGGTCTGTGACTTTAATGAGAACCTCAAGTGGAAAAAATCAGGAAATATAGGGCCGGGGGGGCCAGAGAGGTGGCTTTGTTTCTAATCTCCACTCTGCTAAAAGGTATAATGCTGAAAAAGTTACTTCACCTATCAGGAACTCCATTTCCCTATCTATAAAGTGTACTGAGGGTGGGAAGGGACAACTTAAAACATCTTGTAAGTTCCCTTGTGACTTTGAAACTATATGATTTGATCTACAGTGACCTCCCTGACAGATACACAATGGGGTGGCACAGAAACAGGCAAATATGAAAATTATCAACAAGAATGAGGAACAGGCAGTGATGGCTGGCAGAAGGGAGTAAAAATTATATAGGGAAGGTGGACACACTGTCTGAGCAGCCAACTTAATATTGATAGTTAGGAAGCCATGACCATTGTTTTCCAAACACCCCTTCCCCCAACTTTCAGAATTACTTCCTCCATTCTTTTAAGACTGTCTTATGGTTAGAGGCATTTGGGGAATTGCAAATACTGTGGTTGCTACCCCCAACAGATGGGGTTGAACTTCCACTCAATCTACTGTCATTTTCACAGCCAGGTGTGTGAAGGGAGGATGCTATTGCGGGAGAAAAGAGAAAGAAGAAGCAGAGTAAATAGAGGTTTCTTCTCCTTCTGACCACATCATGATAAAAGTTTCAATTCACCAGGAAAGTAAAACAATCCTAAACTTTTATGCACTTAATACATAGCCTGAAGATATATAAAGCAAAACTAACTGAATAACAGTAGGAAACTGAAAAATTCACCTATTACAATGGAATATTTTAAACCATCTCTCTCAGTAACTGACAGAACAAGCAGACAAAAATAACCTAGTAAGGTTATACATAATTTGAATAAAATTATCAAGTTTAATTTATTGGGCATACATAGAACATTATTTCAGCAAATGGCGAGAACACCTTTTCACAACCACAGACACAACATTTTCAAAACTAGACCACGAACTGGGCTATAAAGTAGGTCTCAGCAAATATTCAAAGGACTGAAATCACAGTATATTCTCTAATCAATATGCAATTATGCTAAAAATCAGTAATAAGTGATAACCAAGAATATCTATTTGAATATTAAGAAAAACTTCTAAACAACATATACGGTCAAAGGAAAACAAAACAACAGAAGATCAAGAAAATTGAAAGCTGATTTGTTGCGTTGTGGGGTTTTTTAGCCAAATAATAGTGACAAACTTCTGGCAAAAAGAGTGAGATAACATGAACATGTTCGGAATAAAAGCAAACATTACAAATGTTGCAGAGATTAAAAACATAACGAGAAAGGTTATGAAGAAACAGATACTGATGAAATCATAAATGGATGAAATCTCTTTGGGGTCAATGAAGCAATATATAAATCAAAATGAAAAATTACACATACTTTTTTTTTAACATCTTTATTGGAGTATAATTGCTTTACAATGGTGTTAGTTTCTGCTTTATAACAAAGTGAATCAGCTATACATATACATATATCCCCATATCTCCTCCCTCTTAAGTCTCCCTCCCACCCTCCCTATCCACCCCTCTAGGTGGTCACAAAGCACCAAGCTGATCTCCCTGTGCTATGCGGCTGCTTCCCACTAGCTATTTTACATTTGGTAGTGTATATAAGTCCATGTCACTCTCTCAACTTTTTCCCAGCTTACCCTTCCCCCTCCCCATGTCCTCAAGTCCATTCTTTACATCTGTGTCTTTATTCCTGTCCTGCCTCTAGGTTCTAAAGAAACATTTTTTTTTTTACTCCATACACATGTTAGCATACAGTATTTATTCTTCTCTTTCTGACTTGCTTCACTCTGTATGACAGTCTCTACATCCATCCACCTCACTACAAATAACTCAATTTCGTTTCTTTATATGGCTGAGTACAATTCCATTGCATATATGTACCGCATCTTTATCCATTCATCTGTCGTTGGACACTTAGGTTGCTTCCATGTCCTGCCTATTGTAAATAGAGCTGCAGTGAATATTGTGGTCCATGACTCTTTTTGAATTATGGTGTTCTCAAGGTATATGCCCAGTAGTGGGGTTGCTGGGTCATATGGTAGTTCTACTTTTAGTTTTTTAAGGAACATCCATACTGTTCTCCATAGTGGCTGTATCAATTTACATTCCCACCAACAGTGCAAGAGGGTTCCCTTTTCTCCACACCCTCTCCAGCATTTATTGTTTGTAGATTTTTTGATGATGGCCATTCTGCCTGATGTGAGGTGATACCTCATTGTAGCTTTGATTTGCATTTCTCTAATGATTAGTGACGTTGAGCATTCTTCCATGTGTTCATTGGCAATCTGTATATCTTCTTTGGAGAAATGTCTATTTAGGTCTTCTGCCCATTTTTGGATTGGGTTGTTTGCTTTTTGATATTGAGCTAAATGAGCTGCTTGTAAATTTCGGAGATTAATCCTTTGTCAGTTGCTTCATTTGAAAATATTTTCACCCATTCTGTGGGTTGTCTTTTCGTCTTGTTTATGGTTTCCTTTGCTGTGCAAAAGCTTCTAAGTTTCATTAGCTCCCATTTGTTTATTTTTGTTTTTATTTCCATTTCTCTAGGAGGTGGGTCAAAGAGAATCTTGCTATGATTTATGTCATAGAGTGTTCTGCCTATGTTTTCCTCTAAGAGTTTTATAGTGTCTGGCCTTACATTTAGATCTTTAATCCATTTTGAGTTCATTTTTGTGTATGGTGTTAGGGAGTGTTCTAACTTCATTCTTTTACATGTAGCTGTCCAGTTTTCCCAGCACCACTTATTGAAGAGGCTGTCTCTTCTCCATTGTATATACTTGCCTCCTTTGTCAAAAATAAGGTGACCATATGTGCATGGGTTTATCTCTGGGCTTTCTACCCTGTTCCATTGATCTATACTTTGGTTTTTGTGCCAGAACCATACTGTCTTGATGACTGTAGCTTTGTAGTATAGTCTGAAGTCTGGGAGCCTGATTCCTCCAGCTCCGTTTTTCGTTCTCAAGATTGCTTTGGCTATTCAGGGTCTTTTGTGTTTCCACACAAATGGTGAAATTTTTTGTTCTAATTCTGTGAAAAATGCCATTGGTAGTTTGATAGGGATTGCATTGAATCTGTAGATTGCTTTGGGTAGTAGAGTCATTTTCACAATGTTGACTCTTCCAATCCAAGAACATGGTATATCTCTCCATCTATTTGTATCATCTTTAATTTCTTTCATCAGTATCTTATAGTTTTCAGCATACAGGTCTTTTGTTTCCTTAGGTAGGTTTATTCCTAGATATTTTATTCTTTGTGTTGCAGTGGTAAATGGGAGTATTTCCTTAATTTCTCTTTCACATTTTTAATCATTAGTGTATAGGAATGCAAGAGATTTCTGTGCATTAATTTTGTATTCTGAAACTTTACCACATTCATTGATTAGCTCTAGTAGTTTTCTGGTAGCATCTTTAGGATTCTCTATGTATAGTATCACGTCATCTGCAAACAGTGACAGCTTTACTTCTTTTCCGATTTGGATTCCTTTTATTTCTTTTTCTTCTCTGATTGCTGTGGCTAAAACTTCCAAACTATGTTGAATAATAGTGGTGAGAGTGGACAACCTTGCCTTTTTCCTGATCTTAGAGAAAATGGTTTCAGTTTTTCACCACTGAGAATGATGTTGGCTGTGGTTTTGTCATATATGGCCTTTATTATGTTGAGGAAAGTTCCCACTATTTCTACTCTCTGGAGGTTTTTATCATAAATGGGTGTTCAATTTTGTTGAAAGCTTTTTCTGCATCTATTGAGATGATCATATGGTTTTCTCCCTCAATTTGTTAATATGGTTTATCACATTGACTGATTTGCATATATTGAAGAATCCTTGCATTCCTGGGATGATCCTTTAAATGTGTTGTTGGATTCTGTGTGCTAGTATTTTGCTGAGGATTTTTGCATCTGTGTTCATCAGTAATATTGGCCTGTAGTTTTCTTTCTTTGTGACATCTTTGTCTGGTTTTCGTATCAGGATGATGGTGGCCTCTTAGAATGAGTTTGGGAGTGTTCTTCCCTCTGCTACATTTTAGAAGAGTTTGAGAAGGATAGGTGTTAGCTCTTCTATAAATGTTTGATAGAATTCACCTGTGAAGCCATCTGGTCCTGGGCTTTTGGTTGTTGGAAGATTTTTAATCACAGTCTCAATTTCAGTGCTTGTGATTGGTCTGTTCATATTTTCTATTTCTTCCTGGTTCAGTCTTGCAAGTTTGTGCTTTTCTAAGAATTTGTCCATTTCTTCCAGGTTGTCCATTTTGTTGGCATATAGTTGCCTGTAGAAATCTCTCACGATCCTTTGCATTTTTGCAGTGTCAGTTGTTACTTCTTCTTTTTCATTTCTAATTCTACTGATTTGAGTCTTCTCCCTTTTTTTCTTGATGAGCCTGGCTAATTGTTTATCAATTTTGTTTATCTTCTCAAAGAACCAGCTTTTAGTTTTATTGATCTTTGCTACTGTTTCCTTCATTTCTTTTTCATTTATTTCTGAGCTGATCTTTATGATTTCTTTCCTTCTGTTAACTTTGGGGGGTTTTTGTTCTTCTTTCTCTAATTGCTTTAGGTGTAAGGTTAAGTTGTTTATATGAGATGTTTCTTCTTTCTTGAAGCAGGATTGTATTGCTATAAACTTCCCTCTTAGAACTGCTTTTGTTGTATCCCACAGGTTTTGGGTCATCGTGTTTTCATTGTCATTTGTTTCTAGGTAATTTTTGATTTCCTCTTTGATTTCTTCAGTGACCTCTTGGTTATTAAGTAGTGTAATGTTTAGCCTCCATGTGTTTGTACTTTTTACAGATTTTTTCCTGTAATGGATATCTAGTCTCATAGCATTGTGGTCAGAAAAGATACTTGATACAATTTCAATTTTCTTAAATTTACCAAGGCTTGATTTGTGACCCAAGATATGATCTATCCTGGAGAATGTTCCATGAGCACTTGAGAAGAAAGTGTATTCTGTTGTTTTTGGATGGAATGTCCTACAGATATCAATTAAGTCTATCCTGTTTAATGTATCATTTAAAGCTTGTGTTTCCTTATTTATTTTCATTTTGGATGATCTTTCCATTGGTGAAAGTGGGGTGTTAAAGTCCCCCACTATGACTGTGTTACTGTCAATTTCCCCTTTTACGGCTATTAGCATTTGCCTTTTGTATTGAGGTTGCTCCTATGTTGGGTGCATAAATATTTACAATGGTTATATCTTCTTCTTGGATTGACCCCTTGATCATTATGTACTGTCTTTCTTTGTCCCTTGTAATAATCTATATTTTAAAGTCTATTTTGTCTGATATGAGAATTGCTCCTCCAGCTTTCTTTTGGTTTCCATTTGCATGGAATATCTTTTTCCATCCCCTCACTTTCAGTCTGTATGCGTCCCTAGGTCTGAAGTGGGTCTCTTGTGGACAGCATATATACAGGTCTTGTTTTTATATTCATTCAGCCAGTCTATGTCTTTTGGTGGGAGCATTTAATCCATTTACGTTTAAGGTAATTATCAATATGTATGCTTCTATTACCATTTTCTTAATTGTTTTGGGTTTACTATTGTAGGTCTTTTCCTTCTCTTGTGTTTCCTGCCTAGAGAAGTTCCTTTAGCATTTGTTGTAAAGCTGGTTTGGTGGTGCTGAATTCTCTTAGATTTTTTTTTTTTTTTTTTTTTTTGGTGGTATGAGGGCCTCTCACTGTCGTGGCCTCTCCCGTTGCAGAGCACAGGCTCCGGACACGCAGGCTCAGCGGCCATGGCTCACGGGCCCAGCCACTCCGCGGCATGTGGGATCCTCCCGGACCGGGGCACGAACCCGTGTCCCCTGCATCGGCAGGCGGACTCCCAACCACCGCGCCACCAGGGAAGCCCTCTTAGATTTTTTTGTCTGTAAAGTTTTAATTTCTCCGTCGAATCTGAATGAGATCCTTGCTGGGTAATCTTGGTTGTAGGTTTTTCCCTTTCATCACTTTAAATATATCTTGCCACTCCCTTCTGGCTTGCAGAGTTTCTCCTGAAAGATCAGCTGTTAACCTTATGGGGATTCCTTTGTATGTTATTTGTTGTTTTTCCCTTGCTGCTTTTAATATTTTTTCTTTGTATTTAATTTTTGATACTTTGATTAGTATGTGTCTTGGCGTGTTTCTCCTTGGTTTTAACCTGTATTGGACTCTTTGTGCTTCCTGGACTTGATTGACTATTTCCTTTCCCATATTAGGGAAGTTTTCAACTATAATCTCTTCAAATATTTTCTCAGTCCCTTTCTTTTTCTCTTCGTCTTCTGGGACCCCTATAATTTGAATGTTGGTGCATTTAATGTTGTCCCAGAGGTCTCTGAGACTGTCCTCAATTCTTTTCATTCTTTTTCCTTTATTCTGCTCTGTGGTAGTTATTTGCACTATTTTATCTTCCAGGTCACTTATCCGTTCTTCTGCCTCCATTATTCTGCTATTGATTCCTTCTAGAGAATTTTTAATTTCATTTATTGTGTTGTTCTTCATTGTTTGCTTGCTCTTTAGTTCTTCTAGATCCTTGTTAAACGTTTCTTGTATTTTCTCCATTCTATTTCCAAGATTTTGGATCATCTTTACTATCATTACTCTGAATTCTTTTTCAGGTAGACTGCCTATTTCCTCTTCATGTGTTTGGTCTGGTGGGTTTTTACCTTGCTCCTTCATCTGCTGTGTGTTTCTCTGTCTTCTCATTTTGCTTAACTTACTGTGTTTGGGGTCTCCTTTTTGCAGGCTGCAGGTTTGTAGTTCCCGTTGTTTTTGCTGTCTGCCCCCAGTGGGTGAGGTTGGTTCAGTTGGGGTGTATAGGCTTCCTGGTGGAGGGGACTAGTGCCTGTGTTCTGGTGGGTGAGGCTGGATCTTGTCTTTCTGGTGGGCAGGACCACATCAGTGGTGTGTTTTGGGGTGTCTGTGACCTTATTATGATTTTAGGCTGCCTCTCTGCTAATGGGTGTGGTTGTGTTCCTGTCTTGCTAGTTGTTTGGCATAGGGTGTCCAGCACTGTAGCTTGCTGGTCATTGAGTGGAGCTGAGTCTTAGCCTTGAGATGGAGATCTCTGGGAGAGCTTTCATCATTTGATATTACATGGAGCTGGGAGGTCTCTGGCAGACCAATGTCCTGAACTCAGCTCTCCCACCTTAGAGACACAGCCCTGACACCCAGCCAGAGCAACAAGACCCTATCAGCTACACGCCTGAGAGATGTGGCTAGATAAAACTGTACTTCCAATTTTCTCCAAACAGTTTTGACCTATGCTTCCATCTCATGAATTCCAAGACAGTATTAAACTGATGCATATTTTCATAAATCCGGACCCTGGGGAACTCATCCTGCCATCAGATGCCCTTGCCATCTCCCCCACTAGACTCTCCAAGGGCAGCCTCCAGGTGTGATGGAAAACACAGTGGCCCCAGGATCAGGGAATCCAAGTTCAAGCCCCAGTTCATTCTAAGTAATTTGTTACCTTTCTTGGGTCTCTCAACATCTCTAGGCTTCAGTTTCTTCTCCAAACTGAAAGGGTTGATATATATGGTCACATTCAACTCTGAATACTTTAGTATCTGAAGTTAAATTTTATCTCTGTTGCCATCAATGGACCTTTCTACACCTTTATCAGTGGACCTCAACTGAGCAGGAAGGGAAGCTTTGCCCCTGCTATTATTTTCAAGCCATGCTCTCTAGCTCCCTTAAGAGGAATACAACAGAAAAGATAAAGTAAAATCACAGTAAGACACTAAAGTACTGACAAAATTTACTGTTAAGGCAGAAAGCCTTTGAATCAATCAAATCTATATTTATTGTTTTAAGGCACGTAAAACAATAATGTGTGCCGATATTATACGTCTCCAAAGGATTTTAACAAGAGCTATGTGCTTGCTACTTAACTGATGCTGTAATAACATGCAAGTTTAATTACTACTTAAGCATTATAATCACATTACTTAATTCAGTATAACACTGAGTCCTGCATCCTGACTTCAAGATTTTATTCTCTGTGAAATCTATGTCATCTATACATCCCTCCACTTTTACTGCCCTTCTCTCAAACTGTTTTTTTTTTTTTTGAAGGTAAGTAAATTCTTAAAGGTATAACAGATTTTTGTCTGTGTGGTAAATGTTTCTTAGACTTAGCACTTTGCCTTACAAACTAAAGAGATTTTGCCTATATAAAGATACCTTTATGCAATATTACTACCAAAGTAGCAAAGGTGGCATAGAAAGCCCTCCAAATTCTCTGTTATGCTAAGTCCCCAATTTCAAGTTTTGAGATGTAATTAAACCTTAATAACTAACAAGAATTCAGAAAGGCCAAAAGTAAGTCAAACTTCTGCTGCTGGAACGATAAAGTACATGTGCTTTTCCCTATTACTCCTACAAAGCACAGCTAAAAACCATTATATATAAAACATTATATATATGGACATTATATATAAAACAAATACAAGAAAACTCTAAAAGGTGGAGAGAAGAGGCAAACTGGCTAGGGATCTCAAGACTAAAGCAACAACACAGTAGTGAGTTCCCTGAGTTTTCTTTTGACCTCATATATTCCAGACATGAAGCTGAAGAAACTGGCAACCTCAAAATGAGAATGAGCTCAGAGAATAAAGAAGCCCTAAGAAAGGCCTGCTCTCTCTAGCCAAGGGACCAGGAAAGGGGCAGCTCAGCAGTACAGAACACTTATAGCCAATAACCGCTCTACTTCAGCCAAACACCACAGAAAACAATGTGACTATACCCACATCACCAAAGGCTTAAGGGAGCCTAAACTTGCACCCTCACCCAGTTGCAATGAGGCACACCTCTCCCTCCCGGCTGGCGTGGTGTCAGAGGAGGACTTTCACCACTGTCCAGTGGTAATATGGCCATCCCCCTTCATGGTGTCAGTGGAAGCCATGTAGGGAGCAATACCAAGGCATTCCTACCCCTCTCAGTCAGGGAGGTATCACTGGAGGTCTAGTGGGGAACCAGTATTCCCACCCTCACCCATCAGTAATGAGGAACCACCCCCTCAAGTGTCAACAGAGATCAACTGGGGAACCTGGTCAACTACACCCACCTGGCAGTAATGAGGCAGCATCCTCTCAACCCCTGACAGAGTGGAGTCAGAAGAAGCCAGCTAAAATAAAAAGTTTCAATAAGATCCAAAATCTCATGACATAATGCCCAAAATGTCCAGGTCTCCATCAAAAAAGAATCACTTGTCATACCAACAATCAGAAAGGCTCAAGGTGCGTGACAAAGAAATCAATAGAAGTCAACATCAAGATGACAGAGATGTTAAAATTATCTGACAAAGATTTTTTTTAATTTATTTTTTGAATTAATTAATTTACTTATTTTTGGTGGGCGGGCTTTCTCTAATTGCGGCAAGCGGGGGTTACTCTTCATTGCGGTGCACGGGCTTCTCATTGTGGTGGCTTCTCTAGTTTGCAGAGCACAGGCTCTAGGTGCGTGGGCTTCAGTAGTTCTGGCTCACGGGCTCTAGAGCACAGGCTCAGTAGTTGTGGCGCATGGCCTTAGTTGCTCCGTGGCATGTGGGATCTTCCCGGACCAGGGCTCGAACCTGTGTCCCCTGCATTGGCAGTTGGATTCTTAACCACTGTGCCACCAGGGAAGTGCTGACAAAGATTTTAAAGCAGGCATCATAAAAATGCTGAAAGGAGCAATTATGAACATGCTTGAAACAAATGAAAAACTAGACAGCCTCAGCAAAGAAATAAAAAGACTCAGTAAAGAAACAGAAGATATATAGAACCAAATGGAACTTTTTTTTTTTTTTGCGGTACGCGGGCCTCTCACTGTTGTGGCCTCTCCCGCTGCGGAGCACAGGCTCCGGACGCGCAGGCTCAGCGGCCATGGCTCACGGGCCCAGCCGCTCCACGGCATGTGGGATCCTCCCAGACTGGGGCACGAACCCGTGTCCCCTGCATCGGCAGGTGGACTTTCAACCACTGCGCCACCAGGGAAGCCCCAAATGGAACTTTTGAAACTGACAAATACAATAACCAAAATAAAATACTCACTTCACAGAGAGGCTCATCAGCAGAATAGAAGGGATAGAGGAAACAATCAGTGAACTCAAAGATAGAAAAATGTCCAACCTGAACAACAGGGAGAGAAAAACAAGCAAAAAATGAACAGAGCAATCAGGGACTTGAGGAACTATAACAGGAGATCTCACATTCATGTCCTCAGGGTCCCAGGAGGAGAGAAAAAGGGGGTGTGACTAAAAACATACTCAAAGAAATAATGGTCAAGAACTTCCCAAATTTGGCAAAAGAAATATAGCTATGGGGCTTCCCTGGTGGCGCAGTGGTTGAGAGTCCGCCCGCCAATGCAGGGGACACGGGTTCGTGCCACGGTCCGGGAAGATCCCACATGCCGCGGAGCAGCTGGGCCCGTGAGCCATGGCCGCTGAGGCTGCGCGTCCGGAGCCTGTGCTCTGCAGCGGGAGAGGCCACAACAATGAGAGGCCCACGTACAGCAAAAAAAAAAAAAAAAAGAAATAAAGCTACGGCTTCAAGAGGCTGTGTGAACCCCAAACAGGATAAATCTGAAGAAATCTAATCTAACATATGTCATAGTCAAACTTTTGACAAAGGAAGAAATCAGAGACAGAGAAATGACACCTTACCTATAGGGGAAAACAATTCACAGGACAGCAGATTTTTCATCAGAAGCCATTTAGGCCATAAGGCAGGGGCACACAAGATTTTCCAAGTGCTGAAAGAAAGAACTGTCAACCCAGAATCCTATGTCCAGTGAAAATATCCTTCAGGAATGAAGGGGAAATTAAGACATTCTCAGATGAGGAAAACTAAGAATTGGTTACCAGCAGACCTACTCTAAAAGAATGGCAAAAGGAAGACCTCTAAACTGAAAGGAAATGATTAAAGAAGGAATCTTGTAACGTGAGAAAGAAGAAAAGAACATGGTAAGAAAAGTATGGATAAATACAATAGATTTTCTTTCCTTCCTTCTCTTGAACTGTCTAATTTATGTTTGTGGTGATGGAATAGTTCTATATCTTGATGTAGAGGTGGTTACATGAATCTATAATGTGATAAATGGTGTAGACCTATATGCATACATTGTACCAATGTCACTTGCTGGGCTTTGATAATGTACTACAGTTACATTGGGGAAAACTGAGTGAAGGGTACATGATACCTCTCTGTACTATATCTTTGCAAGTTCCTTCAGATCTGTAATTATTTCAAAGTTTTTTAAAAGTCTCATCAAAACCAAGCTATTTCCTAATACTGAGGTAATTTAAAACAAAGCCTATCAATGAGAGTCAAAGGCAAAGTCATTCATAGTCTGATGGTTATTTTTTGTCATTTTCTTTCATTATTTTTCCAAATAATTGACAACAATAACAAGTAATTTACCTGCTAAAAACGCCACATATTACTTGATAACTATTAAACTGATGATGTTGTCATTTACCTTATTCTTTTGATATTTCTTCTTCTGGAGAGGTTTGCTTTAAATAAAATAGCTGGAAAAATAAATTGAAACTAACAGCCAAAGTTCTTTTGAAAATCAAATGACACTATATAAAATAACAACACTCAGCGTTCATTGAATCTTGCGATATTCTAGGTACCGTGCTAAACACTCACATATTTTATTTAATTCCTATAAAATCCCTTGCTTTTTCCATTTGAGATGAGGCAACCATGACTCAATGAAATTAAGTAACTTGCTTAATTACACACAGATAGCAAGTGGCAGAGTCTGATTTTAAGCCAGGCTTAGAGCCTTAACACTGTTAACCACTACTATACTATTAAGTCCACAATGTTCAAGTACTATGTTATGTAATAGATAGAAGGGATGTGTGCCGATGTCTAGTGAATGATTCCTATTAAATCACACATTGCTAATGATTTTAAGTATTTCAATTAGGATTTCAATCAGAAACTCAAAGAAATAAATGTTTTTCAATAGATTATAGCTAGGAAATCATAAGAACTGATTTTATGTCTTAAAGGTAATGTTCAATAGCATGACTTCCCTACAAGATTATGACAATAAGTCTTATAATGGTGTAAGATGCTGAAAACTAGTTGTTATAGATTTTCATGTTATACAGGCATAAGAAGTTTCTGATAGGCTAAAGATTACCAGATTTTCTCAGAGAGTAAGGGGAAAACACCCACAGAAAAATTATACTTTTTTATTTGTTAAAATGCCCTTAATTTTCAAAAGCCAACATAAAGTTAACTTTAAATTATGTTGAAGTACAAAAATATTACAGAAAAGGCATTGACACCTTTAACTGTACACCATCTGAAACAAATATTTTGGGGTAGGCTTCCTTAAATGTTCCACAAATATACCAGGCTCCAATCAACACAACTTAAGTGAAACTTCATTTAACTGGAAATTTCCCTGCAACTCTAATGAGAAAGATAAATGATCATAATGCAAACTATTCTTATAATGGTCCTTTAAAAACAAGTATTCAATATATGTTTCTGAAGTTGTACACTTGGCGACTTTAAAAACCGTAAATTAAAGCCATTCACAGATCCCTTCCATATTCTTTATTGCCCTTAAAGAAATATATTCATCCCTGATGATACAAATGCTTCTCATTTTTAGATAAAGTTTAATTTAGTGTAGATCTCTGCTTACTGTTCTCTCTTTGCCCATGTTTTATACCAAAATACAACATTCTATTTTAGCTTCATAAAAAGCCATTTTTGAACAAAATGGCTCCCAAATGCATTGAGAGGGTTCATGCCACCTCATGATTTTTGCCTGAATGGCAAAATAGCAAGGCCTGATGCAGCAGCTGCTACCATGTTCTCAGTTACTTCAGGAATTTTTACAGTTTATTGGCATAACGTGAGAGTTTATACAATTATCTACAGTATGTCATGACTAATACATACACATTACTAATATTACAAGCCTGCTGCTTGGGCTTACTTTTTCCATTAAGAAAAACACTGACATTGTTATGTTAATTATCATGGAAATCTATGGTGTATCATGTTTTCACCTTTGAGCAAAAACATTAGAATCCATTAAGTTCATATTTTTTAATTGGCATACTAGACAACGTGCCAGTTTCATGACCCACTTTGGCCTTCAACCCAGTCCACCTATCAGTGAAATAAAACATGGAAAAATCATTTTCATGATATCACTCACCTACTGAAAACCTGCCAGTGGTTTCCCTCCACAGCCTAGTATTTAAGTCTCTCCATTTTCTGGCTCAGTTTTCCTGCCTTCTCTCTTACGACTAAATATCAATCAGCTGAACAGATCCCAACAGCCATCTGTACATCCTTATCTTTGAACGCTTACTTATACATTCCCTTCACCTGGAATGCCCTCTCATAGCAAAACTTTGCCAGCCGTCAAGGCTCACCTCAAAGCTTAAGTCCTTGATTGAACCTACCTTGATTAGTCCCACTGTGTCTATTCCTTTGGCATTTTTTTTCTCAATTCCCTTTACATGTCTATACATATCATCTATCCAAAGATATTGCAAGTTCCTTGAATACAGAGGCTCTTGATCAAGTAATTTAACTTCTCCCTCTCCATTAGATTATGTATCTTTTTAAAATTAGAAGGGCTGGATTAAATGATCCCTAGGGGTCCTTCTGGGTCTAAAATTTTATACATCTATTTCTTCTTCGTCCTATAACGTGTATATCGTAGTCATCTGATATATATTTTGAGCTGTCTATCGGACTTTATCAATGCCTATTATATGGCTATTGGAAAATATTCTAAGTATTGCAATTTCCAGATGGCAATTAGGAAGAGCTTCCAGCTGAATCAAGCAGCCATAATTAGTAAGCTAAATATTCATTCAGTCATTTTCTCATTCAACCAATATTAATTAAACATCAGGGACAGGTATCATGCTCTGACATGGAGATGACAGACCTGGCCCCTGCCCTCAAGGAACTCGCAATCCAGTGGGAGACACAGAGAAGTCAAAGCACTATATTTACAATAAAGATTGCTAAAGAGAGGCACAAACAATACTATAGAAATACATGGAAGAAACAGCTAGCAGTGGCTGTGAGGTAGAGGAAGCTCAAGGAAATGTTCCCAGGACAGGCGACAACTAAAGTGAACCCTGATGGAACACAACAGTCAGCATTTCAGGAAGAGTACCAAGCACAAAAGTGTGGCGATAAAAGAACATGGCAAACAGGAGGAAGCGCAATTTCGAATGTAACTTTAGGTTAGGAAGGGTGAAAGAGAAGCTAGAAGGACAGGCAGGAGTCAGAATTAAGATGGGCTTGTATGTAATGCTGACAAATTTGGATTTTTGTCCTTACGCAAATGGGTAGTCGATGTTATGGAAATAATATCTCCAGATAAGTCATGAAATTGACCAAAGATTCAAGTTTGATGTTAGAAACAGTGTACAGCAGAGACTGTTAGCTGTCCCCCAATATCTGTGCTTCCCTTCTTATACAGTAATAATAATTTTAGCTGGGCACATGGCCACATAGCTAAGGACCACATTTTCCAGCCTCCCTTGTAGCTAGGTGACACCATATGACTAAGGGCTGGCCAATGGGACCTGTGCAGAAGTGATGTAGGAAACTGCCAAGATATACCCTTACATAGAAGGAGTGTCTTTTCTCCCGCCCCTTTTCCCAGCCCTTCTGTTGAAATGAGAATGTAATACTGAGTTAGAGCAGCCATCTAGGATCACAAGATGGAAGCTGCTTGTTAAGGTGGCAGAGCAACAAGACAGAAGGAGCCTGGGTACCTGATAATTGAGCAGCTGCCATCCGACCCTGAACTGCCTACTTGGACTGTTATGTGAGAAACAAATATCTTGTTTAACGCACTGGATTTGGGGGGTCTCTGTTACAGCAGCTTAACTTGTATCCACATGAATATACAGTGGAATTTAAAATTGGATCTAATAATATATATATGTGTGTGTGTGTGTGTGTGTGTGTGTGTGAGTGTGTGTGTATAACTGAATCACTTTGCTGTATACCAGAAACTAATACAACATTGTAAATCAACTAGACTTCAATAAAAAATAAATTTAAAAAAATAAAATAAAATAAAATTGGATCTAATAGACTCAAGAACTGTACACACTTACCAATAACACCAGACTGAATTTAAAAGGGAGTTCTATAATTCACATCTTCCAAGTTTAAGTGAGAGTGTAGAGGTTATCAGAATGTAGTTGTACTAAAACAACTTAAAGTAGTACATATAGGGGAATCGGGAAGATGGCAGAAGAGTAAGATGCGGAGATGACCTTCCTCCCCACAGATACACCAGAAATACATCTACACGTGGAACAACTCCTACAGAACACCTACTGAACGCTGGCAGAAGACCTCAGACCTCCCAAAAGGAGAGGGGATTAACAGCGCTGCTTAAAGGACCTCCAGAGACGGGTGCGAGCCACGGTTAACAGCACGGACCCCTGCGACGGGCAGGAGACGCTAAGGCCGCTGCTGCCGCCACCAAGAAGCCTGTGTGCGAGCACAGGTCACTATCCACACCTCCCTCCTGGGAGCCTGTGCAGCCCGCCACTGCCGGGTTCCCGGGATCCAGGGACAACTCCCACAGGAGAACGCACGGCACGCCTCAGGCTGGTGCAATGTCATGCCGGCCTCTGCCACCACAGGCTCGCCCCGCGCTCCGTGCCCCTCCCTCCCCCTGGCCTGAGTGAGCCAGAGCCCCCGCATCAGGGGCTCCTTTAACCCCGTCCTGTCTGAGCAAAGAACAGACGCCCTCAGGTGACCTGCACACAGAGGTGGGGCCAAATCCAAAGCTGAGCCCCGGGAGCTGTGAGAACAAAGAAGAGAAAGGGAAATCTCTCCCAGCAGCCTAAAAAGAAGCGGATTAAAGCTCCACAATCAACTTGATGTATCCTGCATCTGTGGAATACGTGAATAGACAACGAATCATCCCAAATTGCGGAGGTAGACTTTGAGAGCAAGATTTATGATTTTTTCCCCTTTTCCTCTTTTTGTGAGTGTGTATGGGTATGCTTCTGTGTGAGATTTTGTCTGTATAGCTTTGCTTCCACCATCTGTCCTAGAGTTCTATCCATCCGTTTTTTTTCTTTCTAAAAAAATTTTTTTCTTAATAATTATTTTTTATTTTAATAACTTTATTTTATTTTATCCTCCTTCCTCTTTCTTTCTTTTCTTTCTTCCTTCCTTCCATCTTTCTTTCATTACTTCCTTCTTCCTTCCTTCCTTCCTTGCTTTCTTGCTTTCTTTCTTTCTTTCTACTTTTTCTCCCTTTTATTCTGAGCGATGTGGATGAACGGCTCTTGGTGCTGCAGCCAGGAGTCAGTGAGGTGCCTCTGAGGTGGGAGAGCCAACTTCAGGACACTGGTCCACAAGACACCTCCCAGCTCCACATAATATCAAATGGTGAAAATCTCCCAGAGATCTCCATCTCAACACAAGCACCCAGCTTCACTCAACGACCAGCAAGCTACAGTGCTGGACACCCTATGCCAAACAACTAGCAAGACAGGAACACAACACCACCCATTAGCAGAGAGGCTGCCTAAAATCATAATAAGCCCACAGACACCCCAAAACACACCACCAGATGTGGACTTGCCCACCAGAAAGACAATATCCAGCCTCATCCACCAGAACACAGGCACTAGTCTCCTCCACCAGGAAGCCTACACAACCAACGGAAACAACTTTAGCCACTGGGGACACACACCAAAAACAACGTGAACTACGAACCTGCAGTCTGAAAAAGGAGACCCCAAACACAGTAAGATAAGCAAAATGAGAAGACAGAAAAACACACAGTAGATGAAGGAGCAAGATAAAAACCCACCAGACCTAACGAATGAAAAGGAAATAGGCAGTCTACCTGAAAAAGAATTCAGAATAATGATAGTAAAGACGATCCAAAGTCCTGGAAATAAAATAGAGAAAATGCAAGAAACATTTAACAAGGACCTAGAAGAACTAAAGATGAAACAAGCAATGATGAACAACCCAATAAATGAAATTAAAAATGCTCTAGATGGGATCAATAGCAGAATAACTGAGGCAGAAGAACTCATAAGTGACTTGGAAGATAAAATAGTGGAAATAACTACCGCAGAGCAGAATAAAGAAAAAAGAATGAAAAGAACTGAGGACAGTCACAGAGACCTCTGGGACAACATTAAATGCACCAACATTCGAATTATAGGAGTTCCAGAAGAAGAAGAGAAAAGAGACTGAGAAAATATTTGAAGGGATTATAGTTGAAAACTTCCCTAATATGGGAAAGGAAACAGTTACTCAAGACCAGGAAACACAGAGAGTCCCATACAGGATAAATGCAAGGAGAAACATGCCAAGACACATATTAATCAAACTGTAAAAAATTAAATACAAAGAAAACATATTAAAAGCAGCAAGGGAAAAAAAACAAATAATACACAAGGGAATCCCCATAAGGTTAACAACTGATCTTTCAGCAGAAACTCTGCAAGCCAGAAGGGACTGGCAGGACATATTTAAAGTGATGAAGGAGAAAAACCTACAAGCAAGATTACTCTACCGAGCAAGGATCTCATTCAGATTTGATGGAGAAATTAAAACCTTTACAGACAAGCAAAAGCTGAGAGAGTTCAGCACCACCAAACCAGCTTTACAACGAATGCTAAAGGAACTTCTCTAAGCAAGAAACACAAGAGAAGGAAAAGACCTACAATAACAAACCCAAAACAATTAAGAAAATGGGAATAGGAACATACATATCGATAATTACCTTAAAGGTAAATGGATTAAATCCTCCCACCAAAAGACACAGACTGGCTGAATGGATACAAAAAGAAGACCCATATATATGCTGTCTACAAGAGACCCACTTCAGACCTAGAGACACATACAGACTGAAAGTGAGGGGATGGAAAAAGATATTCCATGCAAATGAAAACCAAAAGAAAGCTGGAGTAGCAATTCTCATATCAGACAAAATAGACTTTAAAATAAAGACTATTACAAGAGACAAAGGAGGACACTACATAATGATCAAGGGATCGATTCAAGAAGAAGATATAACAATTGTAATATTTATGCACCCAACATAGGAGCACCTCAATACATAAGGCAAATACTAACAGACATAAAAGAGGAAATCGACAGTAACACATTCATAGTTGGGGACTTTAACACCCCACTTTCACCAATGGAAAGATCATCCAAAATGAAAATAAATAAGGAAACACAAGCTTTAAATGATACATTAAACAACATGGACTTAATTGATAATTATAGGACATTCCATCCAAAAACAACAGAATACACATTTTTCTCAAGTGCTCATGGAACATTCTCCAGGATAGATCATATCTTGAGTCACAAATCAAGCCTTGGTAAATTTAAGAAAATTGAAGCTGTATCAAGTATCTTTTCCGACCACAACACTATGAGATTAGATATCAATTACAGGAAAAGATCTGTAAAAAATACAAACACATGGAGGCTAAACAATACACTACTTAATAACGAAGTGATCACTGAAGAAATCAAAGTGGAAATAAAAAAAATACCTGGAAACAATAACAATGGAGACACAACGACCCAAAACCTATAGGATGCAGCAAAAGCAGCTCTAAGAGGGAAGTTTATAGCAATACAATCCTACCTTAAGAAACAGGAAACAACTTGAATAAACAACCTAACCTTGCACCTAAAGCAATTAGAGAAAGAAGACCAAAAAAACCCCAAAGTTAGCAGAAGGAAAGAAATCATAAAGATCAGATCAGAAATAAATGAAAAAGAAATGAAGGAAACAATAGCAAAGATCAATAAAACTAAAAGCTGGTTCTTTGAGAAGATAAACAAAATTGATAAAACATTACCCAGACTCATCAAGAAAAAAACGGAGAAGACTCAAATCAATAGAATTAGAAATGAAAAAGGAAAAGTAACAACTGACACTGCAGAAATACTAAAGATCATGAGAGATTATTACAAGCAACTCTATGCCAATAAAATGGACAATCTGGAAGAAATGGACAAATTCTTAGAAAAGCACAACCTGCCAAGACTGAATCAGGAAGAAATAGAAAATATGAACAGACCAATCACAAGCACTGAAATTGAAACTGCGATTAAAAATCTTCCAACAAACAAAAGCCCAGGACCAGATGGCTTCACAGGCGAATTCTATCAAACATTTAGAGCAGAGCTAACACCTATCCTTCTCAAACTCTTCCAAAATACAGCAGAGGGAGGAACACTCCCAAACTCATTCTATGAGACCACCATCACCCTGATACGAAAACCAGACAAAGATGTCACAAATAGAGAAAACTACAGGCCAATATCACTGATGAACATAGATGCAAAAATCCTCAACAAAATACTAGCAAACAGAATCCAGCAGCACTTTAAAAGGATCATACACCATGATTGAGTGGGGTTTATTCCAGGAATGCAAGGATTCTTCAATATACGCAAATCAGTCAATGTGACACACCATATTAACAAATTGAAGGAGAAAAACCATATGATCACCTCAATAGATGCAGAGAAAGCTTTTGACAAAATTCAACACCCATTTATGATAAAAACCTCCAGAGAGTAGAAATAGTGGGAACTTTCCTCAACATAATAAAGGCCATATATGACAAACCCACAGCCAACATTGTCCTCAATGGTGAAAAACTGAAAGCATTTCCACTAAGATCAGGAACAAGACAAAGTTGCCCACTCTCACCACTCTTATTCAACATAGTTTTGGAAGTTTTAGCCACAGCAATCAGAGAAGAAAAGGAAATAAAAGGAATCCAAATCAGAAAAGAAGAAGTAAAGCTGTCACTGTTTGCAGATGACATGATACCATACATAGAGAATCCTAAAGATGCTACCAGAAAACTACTAGAGCTAATCAATGAATTTGGTAAAGGAGCAGGATACAAAATTAATGCACAGAAATCTGTTGCATTCCTATACACTAATGATGAAAAATCTAAAAGAGAAATTAAGGAAACACTCCCATTTACCATTGCAACAAAAAGAATAAAATATCTAGGAATAAACCTACCTAAGGAAACAAAAGACCTGTATGCAGAAAATTATAAGACACTGATGAAGGAAATTAAAGATGATACAAATAGATGGAGAGATATACCATGTTCTTGGATTGGAAGAATCAACATTGTGAAAATGAGTCTACTACCCAAAGCAATCTACAGATTCAATGCAATCCCTATCAAACTACCACTGGCATTTTTCACAGAACTAGAACAAAAAATTTCACAATTTGCATGGAAACACAAAAGACCCCGAATAGCCAAAGCAATCTTGAGAACGAAAAACGGAGCTGGAGGAATCAGGCGCCCTGAGTTCAGACTATACTACAAAGCTACAGTAATCAAGACAGTATGGTACTGGCACAAAAACAGAAAGATAGATCAATGGAACAGGATAGAGAGCCCAGAGATAAACCCATGCACATATGGTCACCTTATCTTTGATAAAGGAGGCAGGAATGTACAGTGGAGAAAGGACAGCCTCTTCAATAAGTGGTGCTGGGAAAACTGGACAGGTACATGTAAAAGTATGAGATTAGATCACTCCCTAACACCATACACAAAAATAAGCTCAAAATGGATTAAAGACCTAAATGTAAGGCCAGACACTATAAAACTCTTAGAGGAAAACATAGGCAGAACACTCTATGACATAAATCACAGCAAGATCCTTTTTGACCCACCTCCCAGAGAAACGGAAATAAAAATAAACAAATGGGACCTAATGAAACTTCAAAGCTTTTGCATAGCAAAGGAAACCATAAACAAGACCAAAAGACAACCCTCAGAATGGGAGAAAATATTTTCAAATGAAGCAACTGACAAAGGATTAATCTCCAAAATTTACAAGCAGCTCATGCAGCTCAATAACAAAAAAACAAACAACCCAATCCAAAAATGGGCAGAATACCTAAACAGATATTTCTCCGAAGAAGATACACAGATTGCCAAAAAACACATGAATGAATGCTCAACATCATTAATCATTAGAGAAATGCAAATCAAAACTACAATGAGATATCATCTCACACCAGTCAGAATGGCCATCATCAGAAAATCTAGAAACAACAAATGCTGGAGAGGGTGTGGAGAAAAGGGAACACTCTTGCACTGCTGGTGGGAATGTGAGTTGGTACAGCCACTATGGAGAACAGTATGGAGCCTCATTAAAAAACTACAAATAGAACTACCATACGACCCAGCAATCCCTCTACTGGGCATATAACCTGAGAAAACCATGATTCAAAAAGTCATGTACCAAAGTATTCATTGCAGCTCTATTTACAATAGCCTGGAGATGGAAACAACCTAAGCGCCCATCATCGGATGAATGGATAAAGAAGATGTGGTATATATATACAATGGAATATTACTCAGCCATAAAAAGAAATGAAATTGAGCTATTTGTAATGAGGTGGATGGACCTAGAGTCTGTCATACTCTGTCTGAAGTAAGTCAGAAAGAGAAAGACAAATACCGTATGCTAACACATATATATGGAATTTAAGAAAAAAAAAATGTCATGAAGAGCCTAGGGGTAAGACAGGAATAAAGACACAGGCCTAGTAGAGAATGGACTTGAGGATATGGGGAGGGAGAAGGGTAAGCTGTGACAAAGCGAGAGAGTGGCATGGACATATATACACTACCAAACGTAAGGTAGATAGCTATTGGGAAGCAGCCGCATAGCACAGGGAGATCAGCTCGGTGCTTTGTGACCACCTAGAGCGGTAGGATAGGGAGGGTGGGAGGGAGGGAGATGCAAGAGGGAATAGAGATGGGAACATATGTATTATGTATAAATGATTCACTTTGTTATAAAGCACACCATTGTAAAGCAATTATACTCCAATAAAGATGTAAAAAAAATAAAATAAAATGTAAAAAGCAATCAGAAAAAAAAGTAGTACATATGAATAGAAGGCAAAAATGAGTTATCAACATAAATCACCTAAATAATGTGGTTACAATAGTGTAGCCATGGGCTCATGTTAATTTGTAGTCCTAAAATTACTATTCCAGTATTCAGAACCAGTTTTTTTTTTTAACTGATAGAAAAGTTTTAATTAGCAAAGATGACACAGGAAAGGAAGGAGCAACATCCACACCCAGATTTAGCAGTATCCATGCTCCCCATCCTAAGGAGACTGATTTCTAAGGTTCTCAAACTATCAGGGAAAAGTGACTATAATAGGTCTTCAAGAGTCTCAGGTTGCCCTGTGCATACTATTCCTAACACAGCAAGCTATACATAGGAGCCCAAAAAGCCCTTTGGGGACACCCCAACAAGGCTTATCCTATTCCATGCTGCCTTCCAGGGTTGATATCCATCCCCCACTTTCCCCACCATATTGAAATTTATCTTCATGGTCAGGCTCTTAGTATCTTTCAAGATGATAATTACATATCAAGTAAACTATTCCATGTTAATAAAGCAAGTTTAGAGGAGACATCGCCAAGGCTTTCTGTAAACCCATTTTAACCTGCTAGAGCAAAGTATCTAACCTTCATTTGGTTGGATGAAAAAAAAAAAGTGGTTTTGTTAACTAAAAACCAAAACTAAAACGAACAAACAAAAATTCTTTAGAAGCCACAGGTCTAACCAAATAGTGGAAATGTTAGGCAAATTATAAGACTGCAGTACTTTTGGCAAAGAAGTAACATTTTAGGGACTTCCCTGGTGGTCCAGTGGTTAAAAGTCCGCCTTCCAATGCAGGGGACACAGGTTCAATCCCTGGTCAGGGAACTAAGATCCCACATGCCATGGGGCAACTAAGCCCAAGCACCGCAACTGCTGAGCACACGCCACAACTAGAGAGCCCGTGTGCCGCAACTACTGAGCCCATGCACTCTGGAGCTCGCGCGCCACAACTAGAGAGAAGCCTGCACACTGCAATAAAGAGCCCGTGAGCCACAACAAAGGACCCCACATCCTGCAACGAAGATCCCACGTGCCGCAACTAAGACCTGACGTAGCCAAATTAATTTAATTTAATTTAATTTAATTTAAAAGAAAGAAGTAACATTTTAAAAACAGAACCACTAGGTGCCCTTCAAATCATGTCATGGAAGCTATCTATTCCTATACAAGTCCCTTGGCCGCTTGTTTTTCCGCTAACTACATTTTTCCAATTGAATGTTAAATGATGATGGTCACAACTGTGATTTTATAATCTCCACTTAAGTCACTGGAAAGGGATATAGGTAACAACACAGAAGGTACTTTGGGCACACAAAGAGAGAATGAGGGTTTTATAACTAAGGGCAGCACTTCAGCTTGATGGAGCCAGAGACTAATTTTCCTCTTCCTCATTGTAGTTATGATGGACTGTGACCAAAGAGCACCAAGAGAGACACACTAGGCTTTATCAGGCATTTCCACAGCTCTTTAGAACAAAAAGAGTGAACCGGATACTGTGACTGCCTCTCAGAATGAAGACAGGACTTGGCCTTGTTCACCACTGCATCCCCAAGACCTGGGTCAGAAGGTACTTCACTAATTTTTCTTGAATGAATTGATGTGAAACGCCTCATTTCCTCTCATCAGAGACACGGTGCTGCCCTATATAGTAAGGCTAATTAGAGCCATTGAGTCTCCTCTATCGGCAAATATAGCAGATTCATCTTTAAAAATGGTAGATGGACCTAACCCACACACAGAGTCACTTAGAGCCATTCTAAACCATTTAAGGGTCTAAACCATTTTTGGCACTAAGTTAAGCAGAAAATCAAACTATTGTCAAGTAATAGTTTATGCATATACTGTAATGGGTTCATTTCTGAAAATCAATGAATGGTATCTCAAGTCATAGAAAACTCAAGTTGCACATTACTCTAGATCCTGTTTTCTAAATGGTGTGATACTTTCTCATTCGGAATGGCGCTCTTAAAGCAAACCAACTTGGCTTGCCTTCAGTAAGCAGGTTTCTAACCCCCTTCCACGTAGCCCAGTATCATAATAGCTTAATAACAAAATTAGCAATGGAAAAAGACACCAGATTTCCTAAACCGAAATTCCTAAATCAAGCATCGTTTTTTAATTCCACAGCACCTGGCTCCTTGATCCCTATTAATCTCCATGATAAAGATATGCTTCCACCTAATTATCATAAAGGTGCACTTAGGTGTTCTTCTAGTGACAGCAGCGTCATCTTGTTTGGTTCTATCCGACCCATCAGCTGTGACATCACCACACCACTGCCACACATAAAGAGCAGAGAATCCATGTACAGAAGGAAATTTTTAAAAATACTTAAGATTCACAGTAAGTCATTTTAAGTGAATCAAGTCACTTTAGCTTCAACTGAAACTACTTGGGGACCTGAATAGAAATTCAACTCAAGTATATAATAAGCATAGAAAACTACGGAGGAAGTTTTAAGTACCATTTCAAAACTGTTCTGAAAGAAAAAGAAGTAACAAGAGACGGATCCAAGATTAATTCATTTTAAAAGATACCTATGTTCTTCAAGACATCTAATTATGTCCATGGATTATTTTTAATAATAAAAAGTAAACAGCTCTTCTTTAGCCTGAAAGGTAACACTGACTCTAACTTATTACTATAATGAAGAACTGGGAACAGCCTGCTCCCTCCCATGCCGCGCACACAGATATTTGGTTTAATAACTCCCACTAGACAGAAATGTAGTCCTTGACTATAACAACTGACTATATTTTGGTGAAGTCTGAGTGGCTGAAAAATCCTTTCAGATTTTTTTCAAAATATTCCAACTATTTCACAATATCTGTATATAATATCATGCAATACATTTTTTAAAATAAATTTATTTATTTTTATTTTTGGCTGTGTTGCGTCTTTATTGCTGTGCGAGGGCTTTCTCTAGCCGCAGAGAGCGAGGGCTACTCTTCGTTGCAGTGCGCGGGCTTCTCATTGCGGTGGCTTCTCTTGTTGCGGAGCACGGGCTCTAGGCGCGCGGGCTTCCGTAGTAGTTGTGGCACGTGGGCTCAGTAGCTGTGACTCGCGGGCTCTAGAACGCAGGCTCAGTAGTTGTGGCCCACAGGCTTAGTTGCTCCGCGGCATGTGGGATCTTCCCAGAGCAGGGATTGAACCCGTGTCCCCTGCATTGGCAGGCGGATTCTTAACCACTGCGCCACCAGGGAAGCCCATGCAATACATTTTATAAGACCCTTTCTGTAACACGTCACCCCAGTACTAAATCCCAGCAAACTATATCCCTGTTGCTTTTATCTCAACCACCTATCCACTAGTACTCTATGTCAGGCGTAACCTTCAGAAATATTTTTTTTTAAATGCCAGTGTATACACATAAAATTTCTTTTTTTTTTTTTTAAATTTATTTATTTATTTATTTTTAGCTGTGTTGGGTCTTCGTTTCTGTGCAAGGGCTTTCTCTAGTTGCGGCAAGCAGGGGCCACTCTTCATCGCGGTGC
Organism: Globicephala melas; assembly: GCF_963455315.2. NCBI lineage: Eukaryota > Metazoa > Chordata > Mammalia > Artiodactyla > Delphinidae > Globicephala > Globicephala melas. The sequence continues at coordinate 28,578,488 of NC_083335.1, read as the reverse complement.
GTGGGCCTCTCACTATTGCGGCCTCTCTTGTTGGGAGCACAGGCTCCAGACGCACAGGCTCAGTAGTTGTGGCTCACGGGCCTAGCTGCTCCGTGGCATGTGGGATCTTCCCAGACCAGGGCTCGAACCTGTGTCCACTGCATTGGCAGGCAGATTCTCAACCACTGCGCCACCAGGGAAGCCCTACACATAAAATTTCTCAGGCATCCCTGGCTCTGGTCCGTTATAGAAGCACGCACAGACAAGGTGGTAGCCATTCACACAAGCGGGTGTAGCAGTTTTTGTTTGTAAGTACAAGTCTGGCTTAGTTATGTAGTACTAATATCAATACACTTGTGATAAATACATAATGAGCAGATATATATAAACAATTTGGACTGAGAATTCAAAATCAGATAAATACATAATCCTTTGAAAGACCAGTCACTAATCAAAATGAAATTAAAAGAAGGCGTTCTATAGCAATTTGGAGCTAGATAGCACAAAACAGCCTCAAATGTGCATTACACCGAGCAGAGCTCTATGGACATTTTGATGGGGAAGCAGTAGTACCAACAGCCACACTACTTCCAGCCCCTTCATGGCCACATTTGTTTCAAAACATATTTCTCTTTTGGGGTGATGAAAGTGTTCTAAAATTGACTGTGGTGATGGTTGTGCAACTCCGTGAATATACTAAAAACCACTGAATGGTACACTTTTAATGGGCGAACCGTATGGTAGCTGAATTATAGCTCAATAAAGTTGCTCCCTATTTTTAAAAACATGTTTGTGGAGCAAAATATTGCACACAAAAGCAGCTCTGATTGGCTGCCAATATAAAGGATTCTGAATTTGATTTACCCTCAAATTGTTTTCCCAGTTCAAAATAAACATGTACACACATGCATGCACATCTGCACACACACAGGCAACATACAGGCACAAAGCTTTGGGCATTAAAATGTCAGAATGCTTTCCTTGTTTTTCAATAAGACCCTTGCTCTTCAAAAGTGCCTTATTAAAAATACCTTGCCAAAAAAAAAAAAATACCTTGCCAACTTTAACACCCTGCTCTGATGGTTCCCCTACATTTCTCCAGAATGTTTTCTAACATGCCTTAGTTAGCTATCATGCTCCTATATAATGTCCCCTGTGAGAGACAGAATAAAAGGAAGGGTTGTGGTTCAAAAGCACAGACTCTACAACTAGACTGCATGGATGCTAGATCTTTTACTTATTAGGTATGTAACCTTGGGGTTGTTATCTAACTTCTCTATGCCTCAGTTTTCTCATCTGTAAAATGGGGATAACAATGGCCCCTCCCTCACAGCACTGTTATGTGGTTTAAATGTGTTAATGCATATACAGCACCTACAATGGTACCATACTCGTGGTGGGTACTGTAATAACTAATTACTGATTGGCATTAGTATTAGTATTGGCTGATATCAAGTTGCTTCATGTTCTCTGTTGCCTTTGCTAGACTGTAGGATTATCTCAGGGCAGTGAATACCTTTTCTCCCTCCTAACCAAATGCTTTACATACAATTACTCCACAAATGCTTCCTCAGAACGTTTAAACACCACAGCTATATGATGCCAAAAGCACTTAGAAAATTCCGTAATAAATCCAAAACTCATTTTGATAAATGTCAAATTGTGCAAGTACGTATGCAGACCTAGAATAATGGTTGGCATCTCCACTGCTGAAGTTTTGGTTCATCCCATCAACTGAAAGACTAGAGACGTGAAAGGATCCTTAGTCTTCTATATCATTAGTGGAAAAGCACTAGGTTAGAACCAAGGGCCCTACATTCTGCTTCTAGATCCACCTCAGACAATGCGACCTTCTGCAAGCCACTTAACCTCACTGTGCATCTGCCACTGGGAGGATAATTAACCATTCTTCAAAAGCAAGATGCTCTAAATAAAGGGCATTATCTTTCATATCGAGCTCATTTCTTGAGGGTAGAGTAAGCCTAATCTTTGAAAAAAGACTTTTAAATATTTTCTTTTCCTGTTCGAATATGATGCTGCTGCTGGTGATTATAAACGCAGGTAAAGCTGCTAATAAATAATATATCTCATTAGTGTGGTGAGCTAGGCTTTTCAGTACTTGAACATACATTATCATAATAATCATCGCAAAACCCTGTGAATAGACAGCAATGAGTTGCCTGGTTCTTTCCCTTCTGTGCACCTATGGCATTCCAAATCCAAGTCCACTACCCACGGGGTATCTGTCTCATCACGTGTCTGACACGGCAACCAAAGGAGAACACTGGAAGGTGGAAAAGCAGGCATGCTACCTTCGTATACTTCCGACTCAAAAGGTTAGAGCAGCTCTGCAACTACAGCAGCTCTCAGTAATCTATTTAGACTTAGACATTCATTTATCAAAACTGCTCTTGAATTTTTATCATCTCTAAGCGGCTTGACTACTACGAGTCTTCCAATATTTTCCACTTTGAGGGCTTGAAATCTGTAATAGAGATAAATCAGGAAAATGTATTACCTCTTGAAGTATCAGAACACCAGAAGTTTTCATGTTTAAAAGACAACACTGTTTGCTGTGCACATTTTCCTACATCTCCCTTTCCCTTCAAAATGGAGATTAAAATTTAAGTCCTATTAAGCTAAACAGTATTGTATTTAAGTATATGCTGGGTCAATCATATTGAAAAATTGACATTTTCCTCACATTCAATGTAATTCTATCTTTGAATAAGTAATAAGCCAAGCATTTACCACAAACTTTCTTGTCTGCCAGAAAACTAGTGCTACTTCTAAATGGTCTAGTCACCATTTAAAAGGTACATGTTCAGAAAATAGCATCCCAGCTGGGATTAAGGCAGTATAAAGGAAAGATGCAATTTTCCCTAAGATTTCCGGTTCATATATAAATGGCAAAGCTCCTAAAGTTTTAACCAGTTAGGCCATCAATCTACTAAAAGAGTCAATAATAACTATACCTACTACGTGGCTTGAACTGTGCTTAGCACTTTATATGCATTATTTCATTTAATCCTTAACACCAACAGACGAGCTTGTTTACAGAGGGGGCAACAAGGCTCAGAGAAGTGAAGGGAGTTGCCCAAAATTACACTGCCAACAAGAGGCAGAGTTGGGATTTGAACCCCAGCTTGAGATTCCAGGGCCGAAGATCTTAGCCACTGAACTCTATACAGCGTTCGCACTGAGAACCATGCAAGAGTGGAACAGAAAACTTTGTTGAAATGAAGCATTCTTTAGAAATAAGTGGGACCACGAAGCAAAACTCTACAACCCTCTTATCCCTTTTTACTGAATAGACTATAAAAGCACGTCACACATAGATTATAAAAACCATTCCTTAATCACCCCTCTATACCCATTTCCCTATGATCTTTGGGCAGTAAAATGTTACAACAAGGTCAGGCCCTGGGAACTGTGTCTGGAGTGGGACAGCAATAATAAAAGCCAGTTGAAAGAGTTCGTGTTTGACTTACTCCATTTACTTTCACCCCCTTTCTTCACTTGCCTTTCTCTTCATCTTTCTCATTTGGAGGAAAGCAATTCACTGCTTTGCAACAGGCATACCTCTGGCGTGCTGCTTGCCCATTTTCAAAACCACCTCAAACTCTAGAAAGCTTTTATCAACCTCCGAGCACATGAGGCTTGATAACTTTCCTCTACTATTAAATATTTCAGTAGCCAGCAACTGACGAAGCAGTTTGTATAGTGAATGCATTATAAACGAAAGGAGATTCAAAGTTAGCAAAAGTTAACTTCAGTCAGTGACACAAGCAAGTGTGCATAGTATGTGGCAAAGCTTTGACCCCATCAATTGTGCTGCTTTAAGTTCATGGTCATTATGTTCTAACAACCTCTCTTCTGAAGACAGCAGTCCCTTGGCAGGCCCTTCACTGTCAGTCTTAGCTACCACCCCGCACCATGAAGACCACAGCTAGCACACAACACATTTTAAGATTCAGATCACTATCAAACAACCAGAGCGCTCTCTTGAACTAAAAGAAATTATGCAACATAGGGGGAAAAGATGGATGTCTATTGCCTTTGCTGCAGGCCATTAGGGGTTTTAAGGCTATGAAAATATATGAGTATTTGACTAAAGGAACAGACTCAAACAACACAGTGTGGCCTCAGTGTTTTTCAAAGCGTCACCCCAGGGTTACCACAGCTGCCCTTGCAGGCAGACTTTCTCTGAAGTACTGGGTTTTACCTCAAATTTTCATTATGAATCCTGCGCTGTAAAGCACAATGTATTTGAATTTAAATATTGTTAATTATTTAAAATTAGCTACCACCGAATGTTCTTCTCAATGTTTGGGTAAAATAAATGCTTCAAGAAAACACAAGCTGCTTTATTTTGTAACTCTTAGTACACATTATCATGTCACCATCATGCTAATCCAGTATACCCAGTGTGCTCCAGTTTGAGAGAAAGAGCGCTGGACAGAGATTCTATTTGTTTGAACTAGTGCAATGCCAGGAATATAATAGGTACTTCATAAGTATTTGTGGAATGAATTGGCAGAATGGCTTCAAGGACTAGTTTTCAACTCCAAGAACATTCCAGAAAAACCTTTTGAGACACATAATTACAAAAGAAAACCACAAAAGAACAAGGACAAAGAAAATATACCAATTATGATTTACAAATATTGATAAGGGGGAACAATAAAAACCATACTTTGCTTAGTTTAGTTGGAAGGAAAAGGCTGCCAGGATGTCATACAGAGATAATGTTGCAGGGGGTAGGGGTGGTTAGGGTGATTAAAAACCAATTCCAGTTAGTGAACACTAAGACGAGTTTTCAACTGACTCTTGTGCTTTCCTCTGTACGTTTTTAATATTAATGATTTCAAACTTACAGAGGAAAATAAGGAATTGTAATGGATACCCGTGTTCCTGTGTACCCAGTGTATGATGCTGAAACTGCTGAAGTCCAGGAACCATGCCTCATTTGTTTTATACCTTTCTCTGGCTTTTACTACAGATTTCTATATACATGAGGAGTTCAAGAAATGTTTAACAACTGCCAAGAATAAGTGTCTAATCATATTAAATTCTTAACTGCATCCTCTCCGCGAGCCCCTCCCCAAAAAAGACTTGCCCTAAAAAAAGCATGCTTTAAGTAACAGAAGAAAAACAAAAAATAAATACTTTTACTGGTCCTAGATGAAAGAGGATTGAAAGACTGGGGTCTCAGCTCATTTCAATCATGTGACCCGGCCGTATCTGTTTTCCTATGATAAAATGAGGCTCATATGGCTGGCCCTCTATCCAGAGTTGTTGCATGAATAAATCAGCATGTATTTACATGGTAACCATTACAAGCGAGGTATTGGGAAGGATAATATAGCATATTTACCTCCCTAATCACTACCAACAGCAACGACTTACTATGTGCAAGGCCCTGATTTAAGCACTTTTATGTAAGGTATACAATCCCTTATCTGAAAACCTTGGTGCCAGACGTGTTTCCAAATCCAAAAACGTCCAGACTTTTAGGTAGGCGGTAACCTGCATGTACTATACATTATGTAATACCCCAGTATGGTCAGAAGGCACTGCCCCATAAACACATTACTAATTTTACAACAAAACCAAATAAATATTAACATTAAGTAGAATAAAGGCTATAAAATACATTTGCATCCGTTCAAGTCAAATTTTGTCAGCATCTGAGTTTCGGCACCTAACTTACCAAATAAAAGTTTTATCACACCTTTTTATTTATTGTTTTATTTATTTTTGTGGTACGCGGGCCTCTCACTGTTGTGGTCTCTCCCGTTGCAGAGCACAGGCTCCGGACACGCAGGCTCAGCGGCCATGGCTCACGGGCCCAGCCGCTCCGCGGCACGTGGGATCTTCCCAGACCGGGGCACGAACCTGCGTCCCCTGCATCGGCAGGCGGACTCTCAACCACTGCGCCACCAGGGAAGCCCCTATCACACCTTTTTAAATTAAAAATTGCAAACAACACATTTTAGATGTACCTAACTCATTCAGTCCTTCTAAGTACTCTAAGATCGAAGTTCTCTTATTCCTATTTTACAGATGAAAACTATGAGGTACAGAGAGATTAACTAACTCACCCAGTGCACCCCAGCTAGTAAGTCTCCTGGCCTGAACTGCAACCCAGGCAGCCTAGCTCCACTATCGTGCTCTTAACAACTATGCTCTACGACTTCTCTCAGAAACTGCTTGATGACACCAGACAAGCATGTGAAAAGTAAAACAGTACTAAACAATTTAAGTACCCAAAACAATAGGGGAAACAGCACAAGGCAGCATTTATTCGTCATTCAGCAACTATTTATAGAGGACATACCATGTGCCAGGTGTTCAGGAGACAACGACGAGCGAACCAGACAAGGTCCAGGTTGCCTTCATGCAGCCAGAGACCGGTGGGGAAATGGTCCGGCATCAAATAAACATAATTATGACATGCATGGCAAGTTTGTGTGACTGCTGTTCACATCCAGAGGAGGAGATCGGGTCAGTGCGGGGCGGTGTAACAGGACGTAAGATTGGAACTGTTCCTTGACTAGTACTGGGATTTGCAAGGACAAAAAGAAAAAGGGAGGGCTTTTGAAACAGATGATGGCATGGCATCCATTCAAAACACCGTTACTGTGCGCCTACTCTATGCCAAGAATAATGCTAAGCACAAAAGTTCCAAACTAGGTAAAAATCCATTTAAACCAACAGAGGATTTGTGTAAGAGAATAATAAGGACAAGTGGGATAGTAGGCCTGGGTCACATCAGGGAGAACCCTTGAGTGTTGAGGAGCTGGGATTAGACCCTGCAGGAGTCCCTGAAAGTTATTTTGCAGGTTTCTGCCTCACAATATTAGGATTTATCCCTATGGAATGTCAATGACTATCTGCATTCCTATTTGGGGCCAATTAGACCTCAAAGCTGGATTGCTTTCAAGCAAGGGCTCAGGGCAACAAGATAAATGCCAAGTCTGAATTCATTTAATCCTCAAGGAATAGAGAAAACTCTAATCTCTCAAAAACTAAAGGTATGGCAATTTGAAAATGCTGGAGAAGGCAATGACCAGCTCCTCTTTTTTTTTTTCCAGTTTTTCAATTTATTTATTTATTTTTGGCTGCGTTGGGTCTTCATCGCTGCGCGCGGTCTTTCTCTAGTTGCGGCGAGCCAGGGCTACTCTTGATTGTGGTGCGCGGGCTTCTCATTGCGGTGGCTTCTCTTGTTGCGAGGCACGGGCTCTAGGCGCACAGGCTTCGGTAGTTGTGGCACACAGGCTTCAGTAGTTGTGGCTTGCGGGCTCTAGAGTGCAGGCTCAGTAGTTGTGGTGCGCGGGCTTAGTTGCTCTGCGGCATGTGGGATCTTCCCGGACCAGGGCTCGAACCCATGTCCCTGGCATTGGCAGGAGGATTCTTAACCACTGCGCTACCAGGGAAGTCCCCCAACTCCTCTTAAAATCCCAAAGGCCGTTTCTAAAACCTAAGTTATTCCTTCATACGCAAATGAGATTTCCAACCTTCCAAAGTACATTTCTATGAGAAAATAAAACATCATTCTTTGAAAAACAAATTCTTAAGTTGAACGATGATCTGATCTTTAATGAGGCTGGTGACAACTTACCTCAGGGCACAGGTGACAATGTGACAGTGGAAACTCAACTGCTTTTTAACATACCTCAGAGTTCCACTCCCCTATCCCCTTATCTAAGCAGAGTGGAAGAAGTGAATTACATATTTATTCAGCATACATATCAAAGATTTTCATTCTCAGGTCTTAATGTAAACAACTGAGTAGCGAGGTATTCTATTTGTCCTCTGCAAAACAAATTCTCTTTACGCCCACTAATATTTTTTTTAGTCATTGACCTTCCACAGAGAAGTAGGTAACAAAGACTCTTCAATGGCTTCCCGCTGTTCTGAGAACCAAACTCAAATTATTTCTCAGAAGCTCCAGGCCTGCATCACCTATTATCTGCCTCTTTCCGGGCTCCTTAACTCCTTTAACCACTCCCCCACATTGCTCACTAGGCTCCATCCACGCTGGCTTGTTTTCTGTTCCTCAAACATCTCAAGTTTGTTTTTCTGCCTCAAGGCCTTGACTCTTCTCTCCGCTCTTGACAAGGTAAACTGACAAGGTAAGCTCAATCTCTCTTCTTTCACGTCTCTGTTCAAAGGTCACCTTTGCTGGGAGGCCTTTCCAGAGCACCCTTGCTAAATAGGCCGGTCCCAGTTCTCCATCTCACAGTATTTCCATCATTGTTGTCACTACCATCTATAAGGATCTTCTTCATTTATTTCCTTGTTTATTGTCTATATCCTTTGGGGGAATATAACCTCTGTGAGACTCTAGAAGAACAAGGATCATGTCTCTTAAGGTTCATCATTGTGCGTAACACAGGGCCTGGCAGACAGAAGGTGCTCAACAGATTTCGTAAGATAAATTACTAAATGAATGAAGAATATATTTAAAGGCTGATTGCTATGAATGTCAGTAACTTGAGAAAGCCTTGTTTTTCTAATTTTGAGATGTTTCTCTACAGCTGTTCATTTTTCAAAATTCTTTCTACATTTTCTGAAATCTGGTGACACCTGACAAGTTGTTGTGCTAGTTCACGGCAATAAAAATATATCACTCAACCAATGGATTTAAGAAAAAATACTTTGAGGAGGTTGTAGTAGTTTATTAAACATCAATAAAATCAAACAATCTGAAAATTGGTTAGTCTCACTCCACTAATGTAAGTCAAATTACATGAAGAAAAGTAATTTAAAATGTAAAGAAATGCAAAAGAAGAGAATTCGACAGCAAAGGGCAATTATGTTTACTAACATCAGAAATATCCAGTTTGATAACTTCTAGGTGTACTAGGTGGATTATCAAGTACATTTTGAGTAACATTCTAAGATTCAGAGCAAAATGCTTAAGACAAACTCATATCCACCTTTATCTTATTTTCTGGCAAACATAAGTAGTTCATACTAGGGCAATGTTACCTTAGACTTGGTATCAGTAACAATTACCAAGGAAAAAAAAGGCATAGTAACATAAACTCTTTTCTTTGAAACAGTTGGCAAGTTTGTATATCTTTCCAGAAAGGGTTGGCAAGAAAATTACAGATTTAGAAGGGTGGGCCTATTGGTATAAATCCCCTTTCCCTACTATATCCCATTTTTTAAAAGGACTAAAGTGAAGTCAGAAATTTACCAAATGAATGAGGGAAACTACAGATCACCATATAACTAAACTGACGATCAACAGACTTTAATATTCTTGTGAAAACCACTTTCCTCAGAACATCACCTTAAACTCGATACTGCCATACCACTCTTTCTTAAAGTGTGCTTATAAAAATCGCAGATTAAAAGCCTTGGGAATTTAAGGCTCTTATTTATATATTTTAAAAACACATCATTTGATGTTGCCGCAGAAGCTACATGCTTTGTCTCACTGCCAAAAAAGTGCTCCCAGGACAGTGAAATTTACCCATCATCTTTATTCACAACTGGTTTCTTCTGAGATGACGGCCAATTAATACCCAGTATGTCAATGGCAACACCTGGTCACACATCAAGCAAACAATTCTATCACTGTTAAGTATAAGGATATTAATAAAAACTTGCAGATAAGGGAGCTAGTATTTTTAAACGTAAAATGATGTCATAACTGCTTAATGGATTATTTCATTTTTCTCAGTTTTCAAACTTGAACACTGGATATAGCCCATTTCCAAGAACACAGCCGCCGAGGTCAGCATGTGCTAGTTTACTGTATCTGCCTCCACTTTCAGCTTCTTCATTCAATTTTCTTCACGCACTAATTAGCGCATGGAATTGAGTAAACGAACCTCAGTATGGGAGCTAACAGGGCAACTGCATGAGGAGAAGGCGATATTGCTAGTGCTGTGTGAAATCAGCTTCAGCGCACTAATCCCCAATCCACAGAAAAGTCGTCTCTTTGACATGGTTTTTAAATTCTGCTTCTTGAGGGTATATACAAATATGAGATCTGAAGCAAGAAATTGTGGCTTCTTTAAAAGAAAAAACAAAAACAAAGGCAGGGGCCCTCCCAACAGAGACAGTTTTAAACTCCAGATTCAGTGTAACCACCTCTACATCAAGATATAGAACTATTCCATCACCACAAACATAAATTAGACAACTCAAGAGAAGAGAACAACTCAAGAGAAGGAAGGAAAGAAAATCTACTGTATTTATCCATACTTTTCTTACCATGTTCTTGTTGTTCCCATTCAGTGTGCTTAGTAACCAGCCTATGCTAACTTGAGTGACTTTATCCCAAACCACTAGTCCTCTGACTACATTAAAACGATGAACACCCCAGTCTGCAGGAGAAGCCAGGCATCAAAGTCAGCGTCTCTCTCTCTCTCTCTCTCTCTCTCTCTCTCCCTCCCCCTCCCTCCCCCCTCCCTCCCCCTCCCTCTCTCTCTCTCTCCCTCCCCCTCCCTCCCTCCCTCCCTCTCTCTCTCTCTCTCTCCCTCCCTCCCTCCCTCTCTCTCTCTCTCTCTCCCCCTCCCCCCTCCCTCCCCCTCCCTCCCCCTCCCCCTCCCTCTCTCTCTCTCTCTCTCCTCTCCCTCCCTCCCCTCCCTCCCTCCCTCCCTCTCTCTCTCTCTCTCTCTCTCTCTCTCTCTCTCCCTCCCTCCCTCCCTCTCTCTCTCTCTCTCTCTCTCTCTCTCTCTCTCTCTCTCTCTCTCTCTCTCTCTCTCTCTCTTTCCCCGGCCTGCTTGGCAGCGTGGGAAGAATCAGATTCAGGACCATGTGCTAGGATTAAACACAAACATACATACCTACATTCTAAGCGGTTGTGGTTCTTGAACTAAGTTACTGAAAACTAGAAAGAAACTTTCAAGTTCCTCAGCTGGTATTTGCTAGAGGATCATTCCCATCACTTGCAGTACACCGTAATAGACTGTAAGCTTCCAAGAAAATCATTAGACAACTGTGATTAATCCAAAGAAGCCAAGACTTTTAGAGATGAAGACGTTCAAAGCAGAGTTAACAGCTTCGAGGAAGAGAGGAGTGTGCTCCTGACTCCGGAGCCAGCAGCGGAGCCTACCAAGTTAGAAGATTATAGAGGAGGGACGGATGGGAGGCACAAAGCAGAAACTGTTAGAAGGCAAGAGACAGTGGGGCCCGAGGCGAGCAGAGGGACCCCAGACCGTCAAGGGCAGCGACAGCCCGGAGGAGAAGATCTTAGAGGGATAACAAAGAAGCAAAGGAAAGCTAGGTACAGTGGTCCTCAAAGAACCCAGGCGACTGGCGGAGCCAGCGAGTCCGGGAGGTAGGGATGAGAAGGTGCAGGGATGAGGGCGCACAGCGGCAAGCGAGAGAAAATGGGTTGGGGGGTGAGGGGACGTGCAAAGAGCGAAGGTAGTTCCCTGTCCCTCTGCCCCTGGTGCAGATCGCAACTCCTTACCGCGCGCCGCCTGGCCCCGCCGGGTCCCAGGGGCTCGGAGGCGGCTGATGGAGCCGCTGCGACTTCAGGACCCTGCCTCACCTTGTTTGCCGCGTCCCAGCGTCCCGCTGCCCGTTCGCCGGCTGCTGCGCTCCGAGGGCCAAAGAGCTAGTCGCGCGGCGCAGCCGGGGCTCTGTCCGGCTGTGAGGCACCGGCCCCCAATCCTCCGCACCCCCTGCTCGCCCCGGTCACTTCGCCTCGCTCTCCCGCAGGCGGAGAGCACGGACCCTAACCCGAACGCCGCTCCACTTATTTCAGAAGCCCCCGTCCCACGCTTCCCCGGAATACGAGCGGAGCTGCTGCGGCCGCAGCGGCAGAGCCTCCGCCTGACCTCACCGGGGGGTGGGGGGGGCGGGAGCCCAGTTGAGGAGGGGAGGGGGAGGGAGCGCGCGGGCGGGGGAAACATGGCGGCGGGGGTGGCCCCGGCGGCGCCTGCGCGGGAGGCGGGGGAGCTGGGGCTAGGACCGTGTGTAGGGTCCGAGCACAACTCCGCTGCAGCCGATGCGTGACGAGGAGGGGCCCGGAGGCGGGGTGACCGCCCAGTGGCCCTCACGCCTCCGAAACCGGGACGCTCGGCTTTGAGCACACTTGGCTTCTAGTGCCCAGGGTGCAGAAGAGGTGAAAACTGTCAAGTATCCAGGGGCACAGTGCGCCCGCCAAGAGGAGGCCCCCCGGTGCTCCTGCCTGCAGTTGTCGCAGCCCCTCTTAGTCACAGGGGGCCCGGGCACAAGGTGTGTCCTCAAGCCGCTTCCCCTCGGTGGGGCGCGCACCTCGAAATCAGCCTGACCCAGGCTGTCACACAACTGTTCATCACTCTTCGGATGCGACGAGCGCTTCATATCTGCCCTCCCTACGGGAGGTACAGACGATTAAGAAAGAGGAAGAATAACAAATACGGCACTTCAGCATTTTACCGAACGTCTGCTTAGAACCCAGCGCTGAATTATTCACTCACTTAATTCTCACAGCTACTCCACAAGGTCCACAGTAGAATTATCTCCATTTCACAAGTGACAAAACTGAGGCGAAAAGGTCAAACTAGTTGCCCAAGGTTACACAATTGGTAAGGAGCAGAGCAGCACCCAGTTTCCCAAGCAGTGTGATTCCAGCGCCCAAGCTCTTAACCGCTGTGCAACGCTGCTTCCAAACTGGTGGAACTGCTACTCTGAGTCAGAATCCTGACTCTCTCCTCCCGGTTCTGTCAGCCAAGCCCCCAGCAAAAACCCCAGTCAAGCCTGTTTTTCCCCTTTGCAGGTCTTCTATTCATTCTTTGCCTTCTTGACGGTTACAGCCTGGGGCCACCATTTTACACCTCTTCCTTTGCCTTTTCTGCTTATAATTCCAGACTTCTCCTAGGAAAAATAATGGGAGCGTGCTGTTAGCAACCAGTTTACTCACTGTTTTTTGTTTTTTGTGTTTTGTTTTTTTTAAGGAAGTGATGGGGTGAGTGTGGGGACTGTAGTTCTTTATATTTCCTAATATTTCTCCCTTTGCCTACCAGTAAACTGATCAGGCATCTGAGATCTCAACATTGTTGACTTGGTATTTCAAATTCCATACACTGAAATTCTAGTAGTGCATTTTAAGTAACTTTGAAATTAATCAGTTACTCAAAAACTTGCAAGAACTAAAGCTATCACCACACTGTTGGGCTTTACCAAACTGGTAAAAAGGTAAGAAAGAACTCCAAGTGCACGTGTAATTTACATTATTATCTTTTACCTGTCAGTGGATTCAACACGATTCATCTTTGTTAACAGGCGTGCATTCATTGGCTTCTCCACTATGCTTATTCAATAATTGTCATCATATACCTGTGTTACACACAAAATGCCTATTAGGTGGAAAGCACCTGTTACAGGAGTTTACAGTCTCACTGAGATGTGTTTAAAGCAATTGATTTCAGCGTGTATGAAAAATCTAGCACGTTAAGTTAAAAATAAATAAGTAAATACAACTGAGTTGATATACATCCAAGTCATTGCTTCATCCCTGCCATAAAAAGGTTCAAGTGGGGTAGTTTTACAGTAAGTTCTCAAACAGAAATAACAGGAAAATGGGATGATCAGGTGTGGCCCTAGCAGCCCCAATTCACGCTGTTCACCCTTCTGATACATAGCAAGGATGGGGGCGGTTATAGAATCTGCATCTGAACAACGGGATAGGAATAAGATATATTACAAATAGACTTATTCGGTAGGAATTAGTTGCTATTTGAGTTAGGATGCTTTGAAAAGTTAATCTAGTGGACAGAGCTCTGACTTGGAGTCAGTAGACACTTACGAGCTATGTCACATTAAGTTAACCCCAACACCTCTCTTGAGTGTGTTCTTCCTGAATTCAGAGTGGGGTAATAATGATATTGGCCTGATCTGCGTCACAGCATTGTTCTAAGTTTCAAAACAAAAAACGTCATGTGAAACTACCTTGTAAACCTGTAAAAAATATATATATAAATGTAATGCAATGTTTTCATTAATATCAGACTGATTGGCCATTAGAAGCTAGGGATTTAATCGTGAAGGATGTTACAAGTTAACCTGTAGCCCAAAATGTGAAGAATTAGAAAAAGCATTTGGAATACAATAGTACAATAAAAATCTAAAGAATGGGGAGATGTAACAGAGGTTCAAGGAATAAGAAAACAAGTCAAAACAAAATATTAGTGGTGAAGAGAATACAGAAAATGATGCTGGCTATTATGGGCTTAATTGTACCCCCCCCTCAAAATTCATATGTTGAAATCTTAACCCCTAGTATCTCAGAATGTAATGTTATTTGGAGATACATTATTTAAACAGGTAATTAAATTGAGGTCTTTGAGTGGCCCTTAATCACACATGACTGTTGTCCTCATAAGAAGAGGAGATTCGGACACACATGGGCATACACACTACCATGTAAGGACATAGTGGGAAGGCAGCCATCTGCAAGCCAAGGAAAGAGGCCTCAGAGGAAACCAAACCTGTTGACACCTCGATCTCGGACACATAGCCTCTGTGAGAAAATAAATTTCTGTGTACTGTTTATTGTTGTTTAAGCCATCCAGTCCATGGTACTTTGTTGTGCCTGCTCTAACAAACTAATATAACGGTAAAAATTTAAATGCCAGATGGATATCCTCCGTATTAGTTACTGTTAATTGCTGCCTAACAAATTGCCACAAACCTGGTACTGGCCTAAAACTACACACATGTATTACCTCAGTTTCTGGGGGTCAGGAGTCCAGGCATAGCTGAGCTGGGTGTGATGCTCAGAGTCTCACAAAGCTACAATCAAGGTGTCGGCCGGGCTACGTTCACATGTGGAGCTCAGAGTCTTCTTTCAAGCTCATTCAGGTGATTGTGGATTCAATTCCTCAGGGTTGTAGGACCGACACCCTGGGCATCTACAGGCTCTAGAGACTGCCCCTCTCCACAGTCAGCTTACAACAGGGCTGTTCGTTTCATCATGGTCAGCAGGAGAACTCTCTCCTCCAGAAGGGACTTTAATTATATCTTCAGAATCTCTTCACTGTTGTCATGTAAAGTAACCTAATCATCAGACTGGTCACCAAGCATATCCACAGGTCTTACACTTAAAGGAGAAAGTAATGTACACGGCGTGTACACTGGAGGGCAAGAATCTTGGAGGTCATCTTAGAATTCTGTCCACCATGTCCCCCAACAGTTTGACAAGACCAATTTAATTATATGTTTATAGAAATTCAACAAGACAGAGATCGTGCAGGCAGATGTGGACATGCGTGTACACATGTACACACACCAAAGAGCACCCAGACCACAGCTGAGGCCTAGTCCCTCAGGAAGCATTTGCCAGCCTGCTGTGTGCCTAATAGATATGAAACCAAAGGGCTTCGATTGCATTAACTCTGATTAAAGAACAAATTGAAAAGTATTAGGACACCTTTTTTGACCTCTCTGCTCAATTTGCATTTCTTTGAAACACTCAGCTGGTCCATTATTGAATGGAACCGGTATTTATAGAGAGCCCACAGAGGGTCTGCTTAGCCCCTTACTCACTCCATAGAGTGAAATAAGGAACAGAATAAGGAGAAAGGTTTCTATTCCCCTGTGGCTCACAAAATAGTCTAGACAAGTCACCAAAATATATATATATGGTGGTGTGGGGTGTGTGTTTAAATACAGAAATAAACACACACTTTCTAAGTGAAGAGAAACCAACATGTACTATCCTCTTAGTCAGATAAGTGAACTCTTAAATGGGCTTCAAGGAGAGGTCAAGATTGAGCTTGAAGCCAGGAAAGGATCTAAAGGATCTGTACAGATTTTCTTAACATCAAGGATGAAACTAGCCATAATCTACACTAAGCAGATTTTGTGTGCAGGACTCTGGGAAGATTCTAACCCTGCCCTCTTCTGTCAAAATTTCAGAGCTGACTTCTCAACACAGCTCCTATGCACTTCATTCTTACAGGAGCTCAGATCTGGAGGGTTAGAAATCAAAAATGTCCTGCGTACTCTGGTATCAAAGCGTTCTAAAAATAGAACTATAGGATGAGTGCAAAGGATACCATTGAGGGGTTTTAAGCTAAGAGTGATAAGAGGCAATGTATGTTTGAGAGTCACCATGACTTCTCTGAGTTGGACAGGGGCAAAGGCAAAAGCAGGGAGACTGGTAAGAAGGCTGCAGTAGGCAGACAAGTGATGATGCAGCCTAGAATAGGGTGGTGGCAGTAGAGACAGAAAAAGAGACAGATGGAACAGAGATATATTCAAGAGGATGACCCAGCAACTAGGAAGACCCATTCAACTAGATGAAAGATGATGTCATTTATTATCCTGGGAAAGACGGAAGCATCTAGGTTTTGGAGGAGGGTTTTTTTCTGGGGCGGGGGGTGGATTGCATTGCATAAAGAGTTCCATTTGAGACATGTTACCTTTGTCAGTGAGATATTCAAGAGGAGAGATCAAGCAGGCAGGAGTGCATGCATCAAGGGCTCAGAATAGATTCTCTGTGATGGAGAGGTCTCATTGGCAGGCTTCTATAGGAAATGGTACACAACTGTTGTCTGTCTCCCCACCAACTTGCTGAAACATGACTTACATAACAACCTGGATATATCTCAAAATAATTATTCTAAGTGAAAGATGCCACACAAAAAGGGGTGCATACCTTATGATTCCATTTATATAAAATTCTAGAAAATGAAAATGAATCTATAGCAATAGAAAGCAGATCATATTTATTGAATGTTTCCCATATGCAAGGCCATGCTACACTCTATAAGAGACACAAAGAAATATAAGATCTGGTCTCAAAATGTATAAAATCATTTTGAGGAGATATGTCAAAGCTCAGGTCACCACTATACCAAGCATGTGTGATAAGTGTCATATGTGTGATACAAGCAATGGGAATTCATACAATCACTCTTTGTCATATCAGTAAATTGGAAATAAAGTCCCGACATCAGAAATTTGCTTAAATATATTATATGAGTATATAATTGAATACTCCACACTCTTTCAAAAACAATACATGATTTCATGTGTTGAAATGGAAAGATGTTTATGATAGGCTACAAAACGGTATTATGATTCTCCTCCCACAATAAACATATATGCATTCAGAGAAATAATTAGGAAACTATACAATAAGATAGTAACAGTGATTATCCTTTCATGTATAAGATTATGGGGGTTATTATATTCTTTTCCTTGTATGTACTTTCTGATTTTTCTGTACTGAGACCGGAAGAATAAAATAATGTAATTTTTTCTAATAAAGAGGAAAGGCTTTAGAGAAATTCTGATGCAGAGTCATGTTTTAGCCAAGTCATTTTCAAAATTTTTTTATTGAGGTTTAATTGACACATAACATTATATTAGTTTCAAGTATACAACATAAAATGAGTTGATATTTGCATACATTGGGGAATGGTCACCACAATAAGTCTAGTTAACATCAGTCACCATACATAGTTACAAAACTTATTTTTCTTTTTTTTTCTTGTGATGAGGACTTTTAAGATCTACTGTCTTAGCAATTTTCAAATATGCAGTACAATATTATTAACTATAGTCACCACGCTGTGCATTACATCCCCACGACTTATTTAGTTTATAACTCAAAGTTTGTACCTTTTGACCCCCTTCACCCACTTTGCCCCCCCCAACCCCCTCCAGGCATGTCATTTCTAGATGGGACTATATCCACTAGAGATACAGAACTAGAGCAGGTAGTTAGAATACATTTCTAGAGAGATGGTAGTTAAAACAATGGAAATAATTAAGAAAACTCAGGGGAGCTTAGACTCACAGAAGACTTAGTTACCAGAGGAGACACCAAAAGAATGGGGAGAAAAAGAGATCGCCTCCAAGTGAGAAACAAGAAAACATCAGAACCAATGGAGAGGTAGCTGTGCTAAACATGAGACAGTGAGGGGCACTTACTCTCACAGAGAGCATGGTAACACTCTCCAAGTAGAAGTTTGCAGAGCAAGTGTAGAATTTTAAAACTTACGATGCCTTTTAAAAAATTTACCGCAGTATTACCATATAAAAATAGTGTCATCTTTCTCAAATGCAAATCTAAATATGTCACTTAGTTTCAAACTGCTTCTTCTTTGCGCATTAGAACTCACAGAAATCAGGAGACTGGGGCTGGAAACGAACGCAAAGACCATTTTGTCTTGGCACTTGATTTCACTGATGAGAAAATTGAGGCCCAGAGAATTAAACTGATTTGCCCAGGGTCACATAACCAGTGACTTAAATATAGTTAAAATTTTTCAGCTGTTCGTGCTAAAGGGGAATGCAGGAGGCTTGGTAAATGAATCCTTAGATATTCCACTAATCTCACTTTGTCAACAGTTTCAAGGTCCTCCTTTCACAACCTTTTCCTTTCCTGTAACTCTGGCTGGCCTACTCTATCCCCCTTCTTTCCACCTTCCCCTTTCCTTTCTCCTAAACCTGTCTCTTTTGCACTAACTGCTTTATTTTGCCAGGACTTTGCCCATATGATCATCATAATAAGAATGCCCCCTTCTTGCCATCCTAGCAAATAGCTTCTGCTTTTACCAAACTCAGCTCACGTGTCACTTTCCCTAAGAAGCATTTTCTGTCCACCCAGGCGGTAATGCACACACCTCAGTGCAGTGGTGAAGAGCAAAGTTTGTCTGGGTTTGAATTCAAGTTCTGCCACTCACTGTGACCTTGGGTAAATTACTGAATCTCTTTTTGCCCACTTGTAGTATTTTGTAACATGAAGATCCTAATAATTCCTTATCTATTGGATTTTCCTGAAGGCTTAATAAGTTACTATACATGAAAGCACTTAGAACCATGCTTGGTACACAGGAAACTCCACAGAACTCTTAGGTACTATCATTATCTTGAACCCACTCCTCTCACCAGAGCACCTGAAATACTCTGGTATTTTGTACATGCCTGCCTCTCTCTACTAGACTATAAGCAGTTAAGGGACACATAACATAATTAGATGTGAAATATGATGTCAGAACTACTTTTGAAAGGACTTCCATGTCACTTCCTCCAGGCTGGCAGGTGAGCTCCCCTAAATACTATGTAACTTGGGCAAGTCTTTTACATTCACTGACTCTTCTCCAATCTATAAATGGGATAGTAACACTCACTATTCAACATGTCCCAAATTGTGATGAATAGTGAGTTAATGTTACTAAGGTACTTCAAGATAAAAAGGACTACAGAACTGCACAGTGTTTTTAACAGGGTTTGCCTTCTTTATTCTTAGAGACAGCAAATGTGACTATAGGAACTTTGTTTACAGGGAGGCCAGCTTCTGTTTTTACAGGTTGACTTTCTTCTGATGTAACATTATATGTCCTTCTGGAGGGCTTGCCTAGAGATTTCAACGGCAATGTAAGTAGCAGGAACTCCTTGGGAACAATGGTTCCTGTTTTGTAAACATGATATTGTTAGGGGTCTCTGCCTCTTATCATTAGGTAGGACCTGAACAACATCTGATCAAGTTTCTTTCTCCAATCCTTCATCCCAACGAAGTCTCCATTGCATCCGCAGTTGTTGATCTGTTTCAGTAACTGATTCTATCCAAAAGCCAAACCTTCCCTAATCAGCAGTGATGACTTCTCGTGCCCACTAACAGCCGCAGCACGACTTCAGACTCCCTCAGCCTCTGCTAACACCCACAAAATAAAGAACTCTAGAGCAGCACCCGCCAACAGAAATATAATGTGAGCCACAAACGTTACCCACATATGCAATTTTAAATTATCAAACAGCCACATTTTAAAAAGTAAAAAAAAAAGTGAAATTAATTTCATAATATATTTTATCTAATTCAATAAAGCCAAAATATTTTCAACATGTAATCATTACAAAAAAGAATCAATGAGATATTTTATATTACTCTTTTGTACTAAGTCTTTGAAATCCAGTGTGTATTTTACACTTCAACACATCTTAATTTGGACTGGCCACATTCCAACTGCTCAGTAGCCACATGTGGCTAGTGGCTACTGTACTGGACATGGTAGGTCTAGAGATCTGGTTTATTGACCTGAAGTAACCTAAAATTATAGACCTATACATACCAGAGAATGGTCTCCAGCAGCACTCCCCTCACACAATACCCTGAGTGCAAGAAATGACATGGAAAGTGTAATTTTTTATTGTCTACACATGAAAGGTTTTGCTAAGTACCACTAATAAACTACAAAGGCATCATATAGTAATATAGTAATATGATACAATAGCAAATACGATAGTACAGAAAAATATGAAAATTCTAAAGGATTTAACTGCACATAAAAGACCAGCTATGGGCTTCCCTGGTGGCGCAGTGGTTGAGAGTCCGCCTGCCGATGCAGGGGACACGGGTTCGTGCCCCGGTCCGGGAAGATCCCACATGCCGCGGAGCGGCTGGGCCCGTGAGCCATGGCCACTGAGCCTGCGCGTCCGGAGCCTGTGCTCCGCAACGGGAGAGGCCATAGCAGTGAGAGGCCTGCGTACCGAAAAAAAAAAAAACAACACCAGCTATTACATTTCTGACCAATCAGATGAGAAATAGGCAGCAGGAATTACCCATTGCATTGAGTGTATCAAGTTTAGAACTGGAGACATTTTAAAAATAACAGCAATGCTTTGTCTGAATTTGTGATGATTTGGAATCACATGAATATTTTTTTTAACATGAATATTTTTAAGAAGAACAATGGTATTACTTTTAAGAATATAGAGAAATGCAAATTAGATTGTCAAAGAGTTGGTAGAAACCCTTGATAGACCCCCTCTATTGATCAGGAAGACAGTCAGCCAACCATCGGCCAATAATTCCTACATGCTATTTCCTTTTCTCCCAGACAGCTTCTACTACTCTTCAGGTCTCTGTTTAACGTTTTTCTTCAGAAGACCTTTTCCCATATCCTAGACTAGAATGGGTGTTTCCATAAAATTCCCAAAGCATCCCGTACTCAGATAATATCACCCCATTAATGTAAACCATTATTTGCTTTTCATGCCAGAATGTAAGCCCCGTGGAGGGATGAACTAGGTGTGTCTTGCTTGTTAGTGAACTCCAGTGTCTCAGATGAAGCCTGGCACACTGGGAGCACACAAATATTATTGATTTAAGTTATTAACTCAAGTCACTAGTAATTATGTTTTGTTATGGACTAACTATATTAGCATGTGAATTGTACCTAAAAGAGTGTATCAACAGTGTTTATTCTTTAAAGTACTTTACACTCTTCTAATACAATCTTACTTATAATACTAATGTTCTTGGCAATGTTCTTATTTTTCCACAGAAAGGGCAAAATCTCAGTTTTGGTCTAAATATTCTCAGATCCTCGATCAGTGGCGTGCACATTAATGAGGCTATCCTGTATATGATTAGATTATCCTTGGAACGTCATACCAGCCGCTTCATCTCGGGGATTAAAGTTTCAGAATGTGATTTATCTACGTGACATAACTGATTTTAAGGAGGCGTCTCTTTTTAGTTCAGGCCCTAAGTACTTTACCGAAATACAGAGTTTGGATATAAACCCCAAATTGTTTAATACATTCACAATATAGGAAATTGCATTTCAGTTGAATTTTAATTTTCCTGGCATTCTGGGAAAAAATAATTTTTTGAACATCTATTTCCCTCCAGCATGAAATATGTACAGCCAGGAGCTACTCCATTAAGCAGCCGCACCCGTCTTGCCCAACTCTAACACGATGCTAATAATTAGCAGTGCAGCCTCAGGAACGTTACAAAGGTTCTGAACTCTTCCAAGTCTCCCATCTCACTCCTCACCCCAACCTACCCAAGGACATTTTTGCTTGCCATTCTTTGGTTTGACATACGCTACTGTTTTGCTTATTACTCTTAAAGACTAGAGTTAATATTTGTTGAGTGCTATGGTGGACCAGGTACTGTGGTAAGCCCTTTAGAAACATTATCTCATTTAATCCTCACAGCAATCCTATGAGGTAACTGCCATCAGTGTTCTCATTTCACAGAGGTGCTATCTGAAGCACACAAGGTTAAACAACTTCCATAAGGGTTCACAGGTATTAAGAGGCAGAGCTGGACTTTGATCCTGAGCAGGCTGGCTCCAGAATCTAGGCTACATTATTTGATGAAAATGTTGGTATTCTGGTGCCACCCAAGGGAGCGCTCCCCTCTTCCTTGCTCTGGCCTTCTCATTGGAAAATAATAAAAACTATATTACTTCTACTCAAGATACTTGGGTATATATCAAATCATCATGTTATACACCTTAAACTTACATAATGTTATATGTCAATTAGATATCAATAAAGCTAAAAAAAATTTTAAAGATACTTTGGGTATAGATATAGTGTTTTTTTTAATTTAGGTTTTTTTTAATTTAGGTTTTTTTTAATTTAAGTTGTACTTTCATTCCTCTTCCTAAATTCTACCTACCTTTTTTATGTATTTGAAAATCACTACAACAGACTTTTTTCCAACATGAAACAGTTTATAGAATATTTATTACCACGATCCTTGTTACAGACAGCTTTTTTTCCTCTGCTCAAGCTTCATCTAAAAGTTGAGCTATATGAATGGGAGGTATACAATTTTTGAGTTGGAAAAGATCTTAGAAAGGATCCAACCTCCTCACCTTAAAGGCAAAGATCCCTCGGTCAAGAGTGAATATGCCAGGCCTTTAGTTCACTAATTCATTAATTCTGCAAATATTTATTGAGTCCCTACTATGTGTTCTACATGGTACAGAAGAGACAATTATCCCTTTAAGAGCTTATATGCTAGTAGGGGGAATAAGATAATGAGCAAGCGAACAATTGAATGAGTAAGATAATTCCAGGTAATAAGAAGTGTTTTGAAGAAAATAAAATGAAGAAATGGGATAGTGAGTGATCTGAGATGGGAGGAGCTATTTCTGAGGGATGGTCAGGAAATACTGCTCTTAAGAAGTAAAATTTGCACTGAGCCTTGAATGAAGAGAAGAAGCCACCCAAGCAAAGATCTGAAGGAAAGTCATTCCAAAGAGGAAATGGCAAGTGAAAAGCCCTGAGGTGGGGATGAATTTGATGGATTAAAGGAATAGAAAAATAGCCATTATAGCTGAAAGACAGTAAACTAGGGGCTGGGTGGTAAAGTATGATATCATGAAAACGTGGATAAAAACAAAATCGCTGAGGGCCTGTGGTCTGTGTCAAGGAATTTTAATATTATTCTAAATGTAATAAGAAGCCATGGGAAATGTTGGAACAAGGCAGTGATATGACGTCTTAGTTTTTTACATTATAATATTAACTGGTGCTAAAGCCTTAAATCAGAGTCCAATAGCTATAACTCATCATTAGCTCTCAGTTGTAGACAGAATTGCCTGACCATGAGTTGAGTTTAATATCAATGCTTTGAGAAAATAATGGAAATTTTTAGAAATGATAGCAACTACAGTTATAGTAATGGCCCCCATTGAATTACACCTCCCTGGACCCATTGCCTTCCTATACTTCTTTAACACATTGACTCTGAGCTTGGCCTCCCACATTGACTCTGTGACTTGCTTTGACCAATGGGACATAAGCAAGACGTCACAAGCAGAGGCTTGAACTTAGGCATTTGAACTTGCTCTCCCTTATTGCTGGTGGAACCCAGCAACCATGTGAAGAAGTTCAGGGTAGCCTGCTGGAATGTGAGTGACACTTGGCCCAGATTCTTCCATCACCCCTGCTGACAGCCAGCCAACTGCCACCAGACGAATGAATGAACCCAACCACAAACATAGACCCTGCTGGCACCCAGCCCAGCTACAGCCAGCCCAAACTGTCACATCACAGGCTAGTGAGCAAGTCAAACATTTTAAGCCACTAAATTTGGGGGTAATTTATTGTGCAGAAATGAGTAACTGAGGCAGCTATATAAATAGAATCTATTTTAATAAGCTTAAAGGCAACCAAAATTTGTGCATTACCATATCCAAGCTACTTTTAAGTTACACTTTGTAAAATGATTCAATCAGTTTCAAGGTGCTTAAGGCAGTTTAAAATGATAAATTCACAAAATATCAATGATACAATATTTTAAAAACCATTCCAGATTTATTAATATTATAGTTACTCCTGTGCAGATATTCAAATACGGTTACTATACATAAACATCATTCCAAAGGGATACATCTTTATTAGTTTAGTGGCTATTTCTAGGGAAGGAACTTGTAAATCCACCTCATTCATGCAATTAGCTTTTTTCTTTCATTTAATTTTTGAATAACAAATAATTTTTATTTGGTTCAAAACCAAAAGAATCATAAAATGATATCCAATTAAAACTTCTTCCCATTTCTGTCCTATCCACCTAGTACCCCCTTCCCACATAACCATTATTATTCATTTCTTATATATCCTTCCAGAGTTCGTGATTTTTTTATTCAAGAACTAAAACAGCAAAACCATATTTGTATGTGTTTTAAAGTAATAAATGGCAAAAAAAAAAGGGGAGGATATAATGGTATTTGTTAAAAGAGAACTCTTTCTGCACAGGATGGTTGCCATTCTCTTTGCCATCAATTTTTGCTTGGGTTTTATCAACTAAGTTAATTGAAGAAGTATTTGTTGTGCTCTCAAGCACAATTCTAGGTGCTGGCACTATACGTAGCCCAGGTAAGAACATCATCAATATACTATGGTGAAACCAAAAGTAGGTTTTAATGCATGACTCTAATTTCTCAATAAAACAATAATTTTTATAAATGTAGTAGTCTCTAACCAAGAAATCCAAATTTTTCTACTGAACATGTTAAAGGAAATTGAATATTTAGAAAGCAACTGATCAAAACATAAACAGCTGGAAAGAGCAAACATGAAGTCAAAGAAAAGAAATACAAGAAACTTGAGAAAACAGCTTTAGGAATGTCCATAGTTACTAGTTTTCAACCACCAGGAACATGTCCAACCAAAACTAAGATTTAAATGCCTTCAGGGAAAAAGGAGTTTCAACACTTAGCAGCTTCATTACTAAGAAAGTATCTGACCTAAATTCACAGGAGAACCACTCATATTTTAAGTTACCTCATAGTAATCTATTTCTCAAGCTTATAAATATATTGGTGATGTGATGGACTCGAAAGCATTTTAGAACAAAGACCACACACGGAACTTTAATATTAACTTGTACTGAGATAACAAACTAACTAACTAAAAACTAAATAACGTATGTCCCATGAGAAGTCACAACCCAAAGCTACAACACAGCATTATGCTGCATAAAAAGTCAGAAGGCAGGCTTGGTCAACCATGAGATCACCACTTGCATTTTTATGTATCCCCTTCCCAGTATTTGAAAGAACTTTCACAACTGAAATCAGTTCAAACAAATATGTCCACAACGTCCTTTAATAGCCTTCAGGGTTTAACATTTTATTCTCAAGTGAATACTTTTCCACACATCATTATGATTACAGTCAGTTTTGATGTTGAAAGCAAACAGGTCTTGAAAGCAGATGTTTTCAAAATGTAGTTAATATATAAAAAGTTTCTCAGTTCTGCAACTTTTTTTCTATTATCCTTATAATAGAACTAGGTGGGGGACTTCCCTGGTGGCTCAGTGGTTAAGAATCTGCCTGCCAAGGCAGGGGACACAGGTTCAAGCCCTGGTCCAGGAAGATCCCACATGCCGCGGAGCAACTAAGCCCATGCGCCACAACTACTGAGTCTGCGCTCTAGAGCCCGTGAGCCACAACTACTGACCCCACATGCCACAACTACTGAAGCCCACGCGCCTAGAGCCCGGGCTCCACAACAAGAGAAGCCCTCGCAATGAGAAGCCCACGTGCCACAATCAAGAGTAGGCCCCGCTCGCCGCAACTAGAGAAAGCCCGCGCGCAGCAACAAAGACCCAATGCAGCCAAAAATAAATAAATAAATTTTAAAAAAAGAACTAGGTGGGAGGAAAGGGTAGAGGTGCTATTAATGGATTAGTTTGAAAGAAAACATGACATAAGCAAATGATGCCCTTCAATGGAGTGAAATTCATGCAACTTCGTATTGGACAACTGTGCTAGGGTTCTCCAGAGAGACAGAATCAATAAGATATAAATATACATATATATATATATATATATATACACACACACACAACATATAAGTTTATATATACATATTATATACAAGATTACATATTATATATATAAATTAGATATATTATATATGTAAGAGAGAGAGAGAGAGAGAGGTTGATTGATTGATTTAAGGAATTGATTCACACAGTTGTGGAGGCGCACAGGCTAGAGACCCAAGGAAGAGTTGATATTGAAGTTCAAGTCCATCTCCTGGTAGAATTCCTCCTTCCTGGAAGGAGGTCAAAATTTGTCCTATTAAGGCCTTCAAATGACTGGATGAGGCCCACCCACATTGCTGAGAGTAACATGCTTTACTCAAAGTCTACTCATTTAAATATTAATCTCATCTCCAAAATGTCTCGTGAGCAATATCTAGAATAATACTTGACCAAATATCTGGGTATCTAGGCCTAGCCAAGACGATACATAAAATTGACTATCACAACAATGAATCCTCAACAAATATTTCTTAAGCAGTACAGATGTTCCTGGAAAACGGTACATAAAATGAATTTTTATAGATAGAAGCCCCATGAGACTTCTCAAACACGCTACTTTTAATCTGCAGCTCGGCCCTGCTAGTCCCTGAGGCATTCCAAAAGGGCAATAACCCAATAAACAGTCACACTCAGCCAGCAAAGGCTCGAGACCTAGAGGACTGGTAGTTGAGAGAAGTCTTGCTCTTCTTAAACTGGCAGACCAGAAGGGAAGCCTGCACATGCTCACATTAGCTCTCCTTCTAATCCCCAGTGGGTTTGCTCAGTCGAGAAAAGTGGCCTCCTGCCTTGGATTCTTTTTTTTTTTAAGGTTAAGTCAAGGTTTTTGGTTTTTATTTTTATTTATTTATTTGGCTGCACCGGGTCTTAGCTGCGGCATGCGGGATCTTTCATTGCGGCATGCGGGATCTTTAGTTGTGTCTTGTGAACTCCTAGTTGTGGCATGTGGGATCACTTTCCCTGGCCAGGGATGGAACCCGGGCCCCCTGCAATGGGAGTGCAGAATCTTAGCCACTGGACCACCAGGGAAGTCCCCTGCCTTGGATTCTTGCTTTGCACTCCAGTTCCTCAATTTGAGGCTCAATGCCCGCCCTGACCTCAACTTACTTGACCAGAGACCAAATGTTCTCAGTACCCCATGAACTGGGGCTGCTTCAACAAACCAAGAGCAACTATCTGCCTGATTCCAAACGGCAGCACATGGATGTTCTTCAGCGCTCGGGTTTGCTGTGTCCCTTTGAACAGTTAATTCAGGTTCTGAACCCAGTTCCAATGTGTGTTTCTGTGTTTGTGTGGCAGTGGTGGTGGTGGTGGTGGGGGGTTATCCCTCAAAGCAGCAAGCAATTCTCCAGACACCAGCTGGCTGTCCTACAATTCAACTCAATTCTGACACTATCCACCCAGAGATAGCATCAGATTCTGTAAGTTAAGGGCTCAGTCCCACAAAACTGCCCCCTCCCCCAACTTCAGGTTATCACCTGTGCTTCTGACTAACCAGCTGTAGAGTGTAGGTTCCAACAACCTTCTCCTTGGGATCAGTTAATTTAATAAAGCGGCTCCCAGAACTTGGGAGAAACACGTTACTAGATTTTACTAGATTACCAGTTTATGATAAAAGAATATAACTCAGGAACGGCCAGATGGAAGAGATGCACAGGGAAAGGTATGGGGAAAGGGCAAGGAGCTTCCATGCCCTCTCCAGGCTGCCACTCTCCCCAAATCTCCCATGTTTACCAACCCAGAAGCTTTCTAAACTCTGGCCTTCGAAGTTGTTCTGGATGCTTCATTACATGTGCATGAATGATTAAATCATTGGCCAATGACCACTGATTCAACCTCCAGGCCCTCTCCCCACAGCTGGACATCAAGGCGTGGGGCTGAAAGTTCCAACCCTTTAATCACATGGTTGGCTCTCCTGGCAACCTACTCCCAGCCTCAGACACGGTCCAAAAGTCACTTCATTGACATAACAAAAGACACCTTTATTGCTCTCCTCCCAGAAAATTCCAAGGGCTTTAGCAGCTCTGTTCCAGAAATTGGAATGAAGACCAAATATATATTTCTTGTTAGAAATCACAACACTATTTGGAATGCTTTCTCCCCCAGAACTCATTCCGTTTCAATTTCCATATCCTTGGGAGCCATTATACAGACTGTTAAATTCTCCTGTCCTTCCTCAGGTTCCACCGCTTCCCCACTAGCCTGTGCTTGCGTGCACAGTTTATGGCAGTAGAAGAAAAGGAAAAAAAGTAAAAGTGAATCCTATCCATTCTGCAAGATCAAATTCCTGAATATCATATTTTCATAGAACTGAGTATAACAGATTTGAGTGTGGATTCAGCTACATCTTGTAGAACATAAGTATGAAAAGTGTGCACTATAAACAAGAATACAATCATAGGGCTTCCCTGGTGGTGCAGTGGTTGAGAGTCTGCCTGCTAATGCAGGGGACACGGGTTCGAGCCCTGGTCTGGGAAGATCCCACATGCCGTGGAGCAACTAGGCCCGTGAGCCACAACTACTGAGCCTGCGCGTCTGGAACCTGTGCCCCGCAACAAGAGAGGCCGCGATAGTGAGAGGCCCGCGCACCGCGATGAAGAGTGGCCCTCGCTTGCCATAACTAGAGAAAGCCCTCGCACAGAAACGAAGACCCAACACAGCAAAATTAATTAATTAATTAATTAATAAACTCCTACCCCCAACATCTTCTAAAAAAAAAAGAATACAATCATAATATTTCTGCTAAGTCTCAGTTATTTTGACCCTACTGCAAAGGGACTTTCTTTGCATGAGAATCACATATTCTAAAATTATGATCTTAATAGCAAAATGAGCTAAAAAATATTTTTAAGTTTTAAGAAAAATTGATCACGAAATTATTTTTTAAATATCTGTATCTGTAAAGCATATTAAACCAGGTTGTCTAAGCGCGCTTCGCCTGTAAATCAAACACCTCTGAAAGATACCTTCTTTTCCCCACTGATGTATATTTTTAAAAATACTAGAAGACAGTTTTAACATTAACTTGTATTTATGTTACTAGATACCTACTAGTCATTCCTTGCTTTGTGTGTCAGTGTGTATGTGTGTGTGTGTGTGTGTGTGTGTTCCCTCAGGGCAGCAAGACATGTCACATAATTTTTATTAGTTAGCACTCCCCCACCCTGGGCTACCATGATTGACTTATCTAGACAGAATTCAGATTTGAGCAGGCATTAGGAACCCACTGGGCAGGAAAATGGGATCAAGAAGGACATACTCTCACCAGAGGCAATAGGAAACTCCAGGCCTAAAATGGTGAGCTGAGCCAGAAAGGATGTCAGTCAGCCATAGACCAGATGCCAAAGGAAAACTTAGGGAAAAGATCAAATCCTGAAGGGGTCAGAGGTGGGAATGATCAAAATCAGAGTACAGAGCCAAAGGAGAGAAACAGGGAGACAAGATCAAATCAGGAATAATTAGGGGCAAGGGAAGCCACATCAGTTGACTAGAATTGCCCTCTAGCCATTGGGGCCGGCTTGAGAGAGGCCCACAAACGTGTGCTGAAAAGAAGGGCAGGTAAGTCAGCCCAATGTAAAGAGTCAGGAATGAGGTGGATTAATGTTTCCTATGGTACCTTTCACAAAGTAAATTCTCAGTTAATATTAACTGAGCTAGTCAAGCAATAATTAGGTACACACAATCCTGGTGGTCAGAAAGTTAATGTGGCATATTAGCGTGCACAGGAATAAAATAGACCAAAGTTTAAAGCACACCATTGGTAAGGCATGGGACTCTGTTTTACGACAGTAAAACCAGAACTGCTTCAGAGTCTGACAGGCTAAGACCAGATTTGAAGAGGTACGTGGAAGAAGGAAGGAAAGAGAAGCTCGTGCTTATTGAATACCAATGCCCTTGCGTACTTTGCTTACTTCAATTGTCCAAGGGCTATGAGGTATTCACGATTTTACAGATGAGGAATCTGGAGGAAGGTTAAGTACCTTTCCTAAGGTCATGCAGTCAGAATTCAAATGCAGATCTGATTCCAGTATCCATGCTCTTTTTGAATATTCCACCCTTATGAACCAGGTTGGGAAGGAGCACAGACCAGTCAATGGAAAATCTGAGAGAGCGGCACCCTGTCAAGAGAAGAACAAGAAGGATCTCTGGAGGAGAGGGATTGTCACTTCTTGAAAAGATACTGCAATTTAACTCTACTCCTTGTGACTTTGTGACTTGCGATAACCAAGCCATGATCCAGGTAGCAATCACTACTATTCACTGAAAACTTACTCTGTACTCACACCCTATGCTAGATACATATATTAAGCATTACCGTTTCCAAAGCATTTTCATAGTCCTTGTTTCATCTGGCCAAGACAAGGACTCAGATACATGGAAGGAAGCCAGATTTCAGAAATGGGAAACAAGTTAGGGCAACAATGATAACCTCATACTGAAAACTAGATGGCTAGGCTGGAACTGCCTGGCTTCCTCCTGTCTAAAATCAGAATTGGTCCAGGGACTCAGGCGGGATTGAATCTGCAGGTGGGAGGCCAAGTAACCCCTGACTTGGAGGAAGAAAAGCAACAAGGCTATGAAATACGCAGCACCTGATGGCGATTTCATTCAAAACTGTCAGGCAGCTCTATCCGAAGAAAACTAAAACACTAATTAGAAAAGATACATGCACCCCTATGTTCATAGCAGCGTTATTTACAATTGCCAAGATATGGAAGCAACCTAAGTGCCCATCAGTAGATGGATGGATAAAGAATATGTGGTATATATGCAATGGAATATTACTCAGTCATATGAAACAATGAAATCTTACCATTTGCGACAACAAGGATGGACCTAGCGGGTAATATGCTAAGTGAAATAAGTCAGACAGAGAAAGACAAATACCATATGATTTTGCTTATATGTGGAATCCAAAAAGCAAAACAAGTGAACAAATATAACAAGACAGAAACAATTATAGATACAGAGAACAAACAGGTGACTGCCAGAGGGGAGGGTGTGGGAGGAGGAAAGAAATAAGTGAGCGAGATTAAGAGGTACTGTTGAACAGCCTCAAGGTATCGAATCTCAGCTCTGCCACATTCCAGCTGTGCCATCTTGGGCAAGTATCTTCACTTCTCTGAGCTTCAGTTTTTTTCACAGGTTAAGTGGGGATAATAACAGTAGCTACCACATTCACATGGGGTTGTTGTGAAGATTCAATGACAGCATGTAGAAAAACCCTTTACAACAAGTGCTTAACACACAGTAAGCGCAACGTAAATGGCAGCTTTAAATTTTTATCTGTATTCACATTCACCCAGCTACCGATTCATTCTCCACACTGTAGCCAAAGTGGCATTTTCCAAAATAAATATGGTCACATCCTCCCTACCACCACTGTACACATGGACCCACAGAACTTTCTAATGGATTGCCATTGCC
Source organism: Globicephala melas (assembly GCF_963455315.2). Lineage (NCBI taxonomy): Eukaryota > Metazoa > Chordata > Mammalia > Artiodactyla > Delphinidae > Globicephala > Globicephala melas. The sequence goes on along the minus strand of NC_083335.1, from coordinate 28,547,044 downwards.
CTTAGGATAACGTCAAAACTCCCTAACATAGACTAGAAAGAGTAGTGCATGAAATTTCTTCAGCATGAAGCCAGAACTGTTTCCCACTATACTCTCTAGAAACTTCCTGCTACCTCACTGGCCTTCTCTTAGTCCCTTTCACTCAACCTGCTCCCTCCCACCCCAGGGCCATGTTCTACCTGCCTGGATGCTCCCAATCCTTTTTTTTTTTTTTAAGATGTTGGGGGTAGGAGTTTATTAATTAATTAATTTATTTTTGGCTGTGTTGGGTCTTAGTTTCTGTGCAAGGGCTTTCTCTAGCTGTGGCAAGCGGGGGCCACTCTTCATCGCAGTACACGGGCCTCTCACTGTTGTGGCCTCTCCCGTTGCGGAGCACAGGCTCTGGACACGCAGGCTCAGAGGCCATGGCTCACGGGCCTAGTTGCTCCGCGGCATGTGGGATCTTCCCGGACCAGGGCTCGAACCCGTGTCCCCTGCATTGGCAGGAGGATTCTCTACCACTGTGCCACCAGGGAAGCCCCCCAATCCTTTTTCCTAACTGCTCCCCATCCTTCAGTTCTCAGCTCAAACCTTACTTCCCCAAAGAATATTTTCCTGACTGGTCAAAGATTTATGAAGGCTCTCAAATTGTCACATACCTCTCCTGTATTGCATATATCACAGTGGCTGTTTTTATTTCTTTGTGTGATGATAGGCTTAGTGTCTGCGTCCCCTACTTGACGATGAGCTCTGTAACATTAAGGAACTTGTTTTTGATCACTGCTACCTGAGCAGCAGGTAGTATGTATCTGGCACACAATAAGTACTCAACGAATTGCTAGACTCAATGAATGAAAGAATGACTAAACCTAACTTGCTGTGTAGAAGGATCAAATGTAAGGAAAAAGAAATTGAAAGCTGAAACCATAAGATTGAAGATCACATTGTAAAATGGTCTGGGCCTTGAAACAGTTATGAGGCTGTGGAAAGCAAAAGCTCTTAGACCAAAATCATGTTTAAAGGAAAATAAGACAGAAAAAGATGGAGTTTAGGCTAATGGAAAAAGCAGGAAGGAAGGGGGAGGACGTTGAATCCACTGAATCAAGACAAGACAATTAAACAGGATTTTTTTAAGTTGGGGGGCTATGTGTGTACACATGCACACTTTATAGTCTTCTCACTTTCCAGGTTTTAAAAAAATACTCCCAGGCTTCCCTGGTGGCGCAGTGGTTGAGAGTCCGCCTGCCGATGCAGGGGACACGGGTTCGTGTCCTGGTCCGGGAAGATCCCACATGCCGCGGAGCGGCTGGGCCTGTGAGCCATGGCCTCTGAGCCTGCGTGTCCGGAGCCTGTGCTCCGCAATGGAAGTGGCCACAACAGTGAGAGGCCTGCGTACTGCAAAAAAAAAAAAAAAAAAAAAACACTCCCAAGCTATTTTTGATAGGAAAAGAAAAATCTGGAAGAAAATGGAGAGTTCCTGAGTTTGGGATTGACATGTACACACTGCTACATTTAAAATGGATAAGCAACAAGGACCTACTGTACAGCACAGGGAACTATATCCAATATCTTGTAATGACCTATAATGAAAAGAACCTGAAAAAGAATATATATATATATATATATATATATATATATATATATAAACTGAATCACTTTGCTGTACACCTGAAACTACCACAACATTGTTAATCAACTATGCTCCAAAATAAAATAAAAAGTTTTAAAAAAAAGGAGAGTTCCTGGAGCAGGAGACATAGCAATACCCACCTGGCTTTTTGTACTGCCAGCCTCATTTCCAGGGACTTGATGCCTCTTCCTACTTTTTCCCTTTCTTTTTTTTTTTTTTTTTTTTTTTGTGGTACGCGGGCCTCTCACTGTCGTGGCCTCACCCGTTGCGGAGCACAGGCTCTGGATGCGCAGGCTCAGCGGCCGTGGCTCACGGGCCCAGCCGCTCCGCGGCATGTGGGATCTTCCCGCACCAAGGCACAAACCCGTGTCCCCTGCATCGGCAGGCGGATTCTCAACCACTGCGCCACCAGGGAAGCCCCCCTTTCTTTGTTTTTTTGTTTTTAAAACCTTTCTTTGTGGCTTCCCTGGTGGCGCAGTGGTTGAGAATCTGCCTGCCAATGCAGGGGACACGGGTTCGAGCCCTGGTCTGGGGAGATCCCACATGCCTTGGAGCAACTAGGCCCGTGAGCCACAACTACTGAGTCTGCGCGTCCGGAGCCCGTGCTCCGCGACGGGAGAGGCCGCGACAGTGAGAGGCCCCCGGTCTCCGCAACGGGAGAAAGCCCTCGCACAGAAACGAAGACCCAACACAAACAAAAATAAATAAATAAATTTAAAACCTTTCTTTGTTTTTCAATAAAACTGCTAGAATGACGCAGCTCTGTACTGGAAGATTTACCTTCAAAATTCTGCAGATCCAAGTCAAAGCACTCTCCTCCCCATCCCCAGTGTTCTTGATCCGCTTCATCTATGCTATTTAGATTTGGTCCCTAAGTGTCCTGAAAGCAGCTGCCATTTGACCCTTGCCCAGCAATTCTGTTAGCTTCTCACTAACCACATCACCACCTTTGGTGGGAAGGTCCAGGGCTGCTTCATGGTCCAGCCCAGGGATCTTCAAACCATAGGATGAGACCCAGTAGTGAATTTAGTGGGTCAAGATGAGACTATTTTTTAATGGAATGAAACAGAATGGAAAAATAAATATCAGAGTGCATTGCACATAGTAAGGTGTGTCTTGTAAAGCTTTCTAAATTCAATCATGTCTGTATGTATTTGGTTATGATGTAAAATATATATCTTGCCTTGGGTCATGGTTAAAAATGTTTGACAGCTACTGTGATTTAGTGCTGCCTCAGTGTGCTAGGCCGTATAGTGTTCAGTGTATGAATCAGACAAGCAATTTTCCCCCAAGGAGTTTAGTTCAGTAGTTTAGCCTTTGTGTAAATAACACTGATATAAGATAGACAGTAATAAGTATCATAAGACAGCCATAAATAAAGTTTACAGATAATGATAATAACTTAGCCTCTATAATAATAAAATGCTATTTATAAAGTTTATTGAGCACACTTGTGCCAGGCAATGTGCTAAGTACTTTACAGGCATTAGCTCATTCAGTCCTCTTAACAACACTATGAAATAGGCCCCATTCTCATCCTCATGTTATAGAAGTAAAAAATGGAGCCTCAGAGACACAAGCAACTTGTCCTGGTTCCCACAGTTGGTTACATGGCAGAACCAGGACTGAACAGCAGTGTCATTTGAGTTCAACACCCATGTTCTTATGCCACTGCATGCAACCATCTTGTTAATCTGACAATTGCCCTTCCCCCATTGTTCTAATAATACCTATTAATAATATTTCTACTTGTACTACCTCTAATAGTACCAATAAAATATTCACGGTAGACCCTTCCTATTATCAGATGGTTACATCTAAGTTTTCAGGCCATAGCAAATTCTCAAAACAAAGTCCCCTCGCTACTCATTAGTTGCAAAATCATTGATCTCTCACTAAAAGAGAACTTCTCTTATCATAAGCCCCCAATTCCAAAACAAAAACAAAGAAGGAGGGAGGGGATCATTATGTGGTATGTCCTTGGTTACCTACCAGAGTTGACTCTTTAGGTCTTTGGGTCCATAAGCATGAGTAGGTGGACATTAATACTTTTCCTTAAGGCAATCAACTAATTCCTGCATAAGTATTCTTTTACCTCCAGGGAGTTCACTGTAAATGTAAATGGTGTTTAAGCTACTAAATGTTAACATGCTTAGTTCATTAAATCTTCTTAGGAATAATTTGTACCAAGGGAGGGTCTGTTAACATCCATATGCCTACCTCAATGTCTGCCAGGGGTGTATATGGTACCCAAAGAAACACTGGTCAAGCCTTTGCCATGGCACAGCCTGAGTGTGAATGCTACTACGTGGGGCACCTGCTGCCAGGTCTGGACAGCCAGTCATAAGAGCACTTGAGTGCTGAATTTGATAGGTCATAGTGGATGAGGCCTCTTGAAAAAAACTGGCTGAGAAAACTGCAAAGAAGAAAAGGGAAAAGGAGGCATGGACTAGCACTTGAATTATCCTTATATGATACTCTTTTTTTCAAAATGCCTCCAGATCACTGTAATTTTTAATTATTAAATATCAGATACCTTTAAATAAATCCTTAATTACACGCAAATTAGAAAGCATACTCACAACACCTGTGAACCCACTGTCCAGCAAAGAGATGCTGGAAGTCTGGTTTTGGACTCTGCATTTGGGGCAAATCTGTTATTTGGTTTTGGTTTTGACTTAGATCCTTGGAAGGCTGAATAGACAATGCCCACAACATCATTTCGGTTTTTCTGTACTTGTGCATGACCAAGGCACAGCATTTGGAACTATTATGAGTGTCAAAATATTGTTTCAAATATAGGTAGGCATTCTAGATGATACATGAACTAAGAATTCCCTTATTATGGCAAGAATAAACTGCTGCACTATAAATAAGAGTTATATAAATGAGCTGTTAAGTTTATATACAAGTACAATGATTATGACAATCAAATAGTTAAGCAGGGAAATAGATTAAGAATATGAATATTAAAGAAGAGTATATTCACTAAATAAGTCTATGAAGAAAATTATATACTTTTTGAGCTAATGAATGTTATAAGAATTAAATAATTCAAGGTCAAGTAGGATAGATTAGATTATATAATTCTAATTTTTTTTTTTTTCCGGTATGCGGGCCTCTCACTGTTGTGGCCTCTCCCGTTGCGGAGCACAGACTCCGGACGCGCAGGCTCAGCGGCCATGGCTCACGGGCCCAGCCGCTCCGCGGCATGTGGGATCCTCCCGGACCGGGGCATGAACCCGTGTCCCCTGCATCGGCAGGCGGACTCTCAACCACTGCGCCACCAGGGAAGCCCTTCTAATATTTTTGAACTATTTAGTATACTTGTATTTCTAACATGAAACAAAATAATCTTCAAGGACTGAATGTAATTTTCAGGTATCTAATTCCATTTAGACCAGGGGTCCCCAACCCCCAGGCTGCATACTGGTACTGGTCCGCGGCCTGTCAGGAGCCAGGCTGCACAGCAGGAGGTGAACAGCGGGTGAGCAAGTGAAGCTTCATCTGCCGCTCCCCATCGCTCACATTACCACCTGAACCATTCCCCGGCCCCCCCGCCCTGCCCCTCCTGCCCCGTGGAAAAATTGTCTTCAATGAAACCATTACCTGGTGCCAAAAAGGTTGGGGACTGCAGATTTAGACCATAAGCCTTTCAGGAAAAAGTTCTTTTTGAGAATCTTTTACATTTTGTGAGTTTTAATTAAGAATGGAATATCAGGGAGTTCCCTGGTGGCCTAGTGGTTAGGACTCCATGCTTTCAGTGCGGAGGCCCGGGTTTGATCCCTGGTTGGGGAACCATCCCGCATGCCATGCAATGCGGCCAAAATACAAAAATAAATAAATAAATAGAAATTAAGAAAAAAAACCAGTTTAAATAAAAAGCTTAAAAAAAAAAAGAATGGAATATCAACTTTATCACCTGAAAATTTCACAAGAAAAAACTCCCAAATCACCTACAACAAAGCATCTTCGATTCTCTGGGTAAAAGAGAATATAAAGAGTAAAGAAGAAAATACTAAATACAATTGAGGCACCCTAAAAGTACCTTGTCTTTGCACAGACCTCAGTGGGCAGTGAATATCTATTTAGTTTCACAGATGTGCAGTTCAGTGCCCACAGAAGCAATCTAGCAGTTGACAGGGTTTAAAAAAAACTTGTTCCTGTTCCGAATGTAAAAAAAAATTTAATTCTAAAATGTTAACTTATGGAAGTGGAGCAAGCACTGACTTTAAAAATAAAGTTTCAGGTTTGTTCTTATATCTCACAAGTTCATGCTAAAACGGTGATATTTGGTTTGCACTGAATATTGATGTTACACTAGGCTTTTCAGTATTTTGTATTTGTCAATCTCATTGCTATTCATTGCTTTACCACATATTACTTAGCCTTGCTTATAAACGAACTTTCTGTGGATGATATTAACTAGTCCTCTTGCTTTTTTCACTCATTATCTTTATGAGATTTGTTTTCTTTGCTATATCATACTCCAATCTGTGTGAATGCCTGAATTTATTGATCCATCCTGTCAATGGGTATTGAGGTTGTGTCTCATTTTGTTTCTTTCCTATTATTGGCAAAGCTTCTCTGAATATTCCTGTGCATGCCTCTTTATGTACACGTGCAAGAGTTCTAGAGCATATTACTAGGAGTTGAACCTCTGGGTCATAGGGGATATGCATCTTTTTTTTTTTTTTTTTGGCTGCACCACACAGCTTGCAGGATCCCTGACCAGGGATCGAACCCGGGCCCCCCTCAGTGGAAGCGTGGAGTCCTAACCACCACTGGACCGCCAGGGAATTCCCAGGGGATGTGCATCTTGAGTACATAATGCCAATGTTTTTTTCCAAAGTGGTAGCACTTAATTATACTCCAATCACAGCATCCATATCTATTCTTCCTCTGTAACTTTATAGCAATCTTGTGATACTACTAAGGCTTACAGAGAGAAGCAGCAAGGAATTGTGGAAAGAGAATTATTATGGGTGCCAGAAGATCCTCTACTAATTTCCTTTTAGAAGAGCTGCTGAACGTTTCTGGGTGTCACTTTATTCGCGTCTCAAATGAAGTATTTGGACAAGGAGACCTTTGTGAAATTTCTTTCAGCTCTAAAATTCTTTTATCTCCACTTTACAGTTGGGAATACTGAGACAGAATGATAATTTGCTTTGCCTAAAGTCGCATAGCATATCAGTGGGGCTCAAGTTCCTCATGTGTAAAAAGAGGCTAGACTATACAGTCTTACATGTCACTGCCTATTTTATGGTCTGGACTGAGAGTCTATGGTTGCAGGGCCAACATTAACCACCATGCATTAATTGATCCATTACTATAAACATGAATTAAATACATACTGTGTGCAAGGCAGGCATCATAGATACCAAGGAGCTAAGGGGACACGCCCTCTGTTTTTGAGGAGCTCAAAAGAGAACAGAAGAGATAGATGGGTAAACCAGGACCTATCATGCTATAGTGAGATAAGTGCTGTGATCGAGATATGCACCCATCACAGCGGGAGGGGTGGAAGGGGGAACCAGGGAACACTTATTGAAGTAAATGAAAGCTCCATGAGAGCCTGGACTAGCACTTTTGCCTGTCTTGTATCTAGTACATACTATTGACACTTTCCCAGTGTCTAGCATAGTACCTGGCACAGAATATTCCCTCAATAAATATTTATGAAATGAATGAAGAATAACAATATCTTATCGTCCTGAAACATTTTTACAAAATGCTGCTGTATACATTATCCTAATTGAGCTTATCAGGTCCTTTTGGTACAATCAAAACAGATGGGGTTGGGGCTTCCCTGGTGGCACAGTGGTTGAGAGTCCGCCTGCTGATGTAGGGGACACGGGTTCGTGCCCCGGTCCGGGAGGATCCCACATGCCGCGGAGCGGCTGGGCCCGTGAGCCATGGCCGCTGAGCCTGCGCGTCCGGAGTCTGTGCTCCGCAACGGGAGAAGCCACAACAGTGAGAGGCCCGCATACAGCTAAATAAATAAATAAATAAAATAAAATAAAATAAAATAAAATAAAATAAAATAAAATAAAAACAAACAAAAAAACAGATGGGGTTGAGAAACAGTCCCTCGAATGGCAAGTATTAGAAGAGATTAAGGAAAACCTGATAAAGTCATTGTTATTTTAGCTATATGAAATCTGATCTTCTTAGCAGGTGTTTCTTACACACGACAGAAAGTTAAATCTGAAATGGATTTAAAAAATCCCTCTCCAATACAGCGTCCTTCATCACACCTTACTTGCCAAAACAACTGTCTCCCATTAAATGCATGAGGCACTCTCTTCCACATTACTGTCCTGCCTGTTTTGCCTGTATATGCTCAAGAAATCAGAAAACAGATGTAGGACTAATTGCTGTGAAAAATCAATGCCTGTCATTTTCTATTTTTATCATGACAATGAATGCTGGATTGTTGCATCTGAACACAAGAATGGGAATTATTCATGTAGAAGAAATCAAACATGAAACAAAGAGCAGCTCTGTAGGAAGAACGGCATTGAACATTTCTGAACTAGAACCACTGCCTGAGATAGCCCCTCAATTTTCCATTCCTACCTTCTTTTTCTGCAAAGTTGAACTGCTCTCTGGGAGCTTTTTTTTTTTTTTTAATTGTTTTTGATCTTAGTATTTACCCAAACAGGGTCTCTGGGAAAGTGTGGAAGCAGTGAGTGTCTGCCGCTTTCCCAATCTAAATAGTTCTCTTCGGTTATCTTGTCTCTTAGCACCTTGTGTTCCTCCCTCCCAGCCCTTACTAACAGCTCCAGGTCACCCAGGGGTGAGGATCTAAAATCAGCATATGAAGTGAAAAGAGCAGAGTGAAAATTACCATTATCAATCATTTAAATCTCCCAGAAAGTACAATATTGGTGGTTTGCCTACACTACCTTGTATATGTATAAATAAATGCATTATGTGCATAGGAATATCCTGTATGTAATACATCATGTAGGCAAAATATATCTCTCAGCATTTTAATCACATAAAAAGGAGAGCATTCAGAATGGAACTCACAGAAGTGCACCAATGCCACGGCTGTTTCTTGGCATAATTCTTTAATGCTTACCATTCCCACTAGTTTTTTTGTTGTTGTTGTTGTTTGTTTTTTTGCGGTACGCGGGCCTCTCACTGTTGTGGCCTCTCCTGTTGCGGAGCACAGGCTCCGGACGCGCAGGCTCAGCGGCCATGGCTCACGGGCCTAGCCGCTCTGCGGCATGTGGGATCTTCCTGGACCGGGGCACGAACCCGCGTCCCCTGCATCGGCAGGCGGACTCTCAACCACTGCGCCACCAGGGAAGCCCCCCCACTAGTTTTTAATCTCCATAAAGGCAGGGAACCTGCCTAATTTTGATGGCTTCTCTATCCTCTCTCTGTATTTACGCCTAACTCAGTTCTGCTTAATAAATAGATGTCAACTGACTAACTTAAAGGTGAGATGGGAGGACAGAGGCAGGATGAGGACAGAGGCAGGATGAGATTTGGTCCAGAACCAGCCTGCTCTGCCACCATGATGACCTCAACAATGACAATGTGTCCTATCAGCTGTCAGCAGATCAGCAACTCTCCTGCAGAGCGCTGGGCCACTCTGCTCCCTTCCTATCTGTCTGGGATGGATGACATTTGAAGTCCTAAAAGCCAAATGATGATCAATTTATCCCACAGATTCACTTCATGAATTTCAATGTTTACTGTTTTTAAAGTAATTACACTTATATGTGCATTTCGTTAAAAACAGGTACCACAAAAGAGGATGGGATAATGAGTGAATTTTGTTTTCTTTTTCACACTTTCCTGTACTTTTTAAAGTGTTCTACAATGATTATATCTTGTTTTTAAAATCAGAAAAAAATGTTTGAAATATTAAGTATCACATAATCGAATGCCCATTTTAAGCTACTTTAACCTCTTTAGGATTACAAAGACTCAGTATTACACAGTTTAGGATTGTGATAAAAGTGGAGAGACACTTTGAAAAAGTGACTGTGATCATTCCAAATATTTAAAGTGTGAAAGAGTATTATTTGATTGCTTCAAACTTGGTGCCACGCTTAATCAGAGCCAATCTCTTTCAACTGGACAAAATACATTCTCATTGCTTTAATAAGAAGGTCACCTCTTGACTTAAGTTTGTCCTGAGTTCCATTCACCACTCTGAGGTAGGTACCATTTCCAGGATGCCATAAATGAGGGGTTTAGTAAGGATCAGGGGAAAAAAAGAGGGAAATGAGCCACACTGCTTAGTTTCTACACGTTCAAAATGTGACTATCACCTTCCCATCACTCACCCCTTAACTTCTAGTACTTGGACATTCTGACATAGATAATTTCCTTGCAGATTTAGCTATCACTTGTATAATCCACACTCTCCAACTGTTCAATATGCAAATATGTACAAGGAGAAATAAGAAAAAGCTGATCTACAAAGGTAAAAGGCTGTAGAATGATGACAGCTTCCTCATCTCCCCTCAGGTCAAGCACTGCTTGATACATAAACATCCTTTTACAGATAAGGTTAATTGCCCCTATATGCCGGATATCCCACTGAATTAGAGGACTACTGTACTTACAAAATACAGGAATGGAATTAGATCAAATATGATGTCATGGGAAGCACAGTGGGCTGACCTGAGTTCTGAGCTCCACTACCAAGTATAACTTTGGGTTAATTGTTCATTTAGAAAGTTGAGCTGGAACTCTATGGGCCATGTAAGTTCTAAAGTTCCATTATTTATCAGACTGCAACTTGTAAGCATATCACAGTAACAACTCTGTTTAGTAAATAATTAGTTTTCTTTAGCAGCACTGGGATTTTTGCACGATGCCCATAATTCACATCATTCTGGCATTAGATAAATATTCCTACTACTGAAACATAAGCCTCTTGTAGTCAGTGGCAGATTTGGGATGTAGCTGTATTATCTTCAGCTGTGATCCTCTTAGGGCTACCTAGCTCTACAAGGTCAATGCTCTGACATAGGTCTTGCAAGGTCTACCCAGGTTCTGCCGTAAGCACTCTATAATTTAAGCTGGAAAACCACTACCCGATGTAATAACTCACTATCTAGTACAGACTGAGAGAAACTGCTACTTCATTTAGAATGAAACAAAACAATTTAAATTGCTATCATATGCCTTTTAACTTGAAAGTATTGGCCAAAATGGTAACACGCAATCTAATTAAACTACTATTTACAGTTTGCAGTAGGAATTTTGGGGCTTCATGGATTCCAGGTGGATCAATCCCAAATCTCTAGCTCTGTGTCCAGCCCAGAACCATCTCCTGAGCTTTAGACCAATATAATCCAGCTGCTGATTGGATGTCTCTCCCACTTTTCTGCCCACAGACACTTAAAATCAATGCATCCCAAACTGAACCCATCATCTCCTGCTCTTGCATCCCAAATCTGCTGCTCTTTCTTTGTGTAAGATCTAAAGAACAGGACTGCCATTGTCTTGGGGGCTTATGTTTTAAACCTCAGCATGTCAGCTTTGACTGCCCTCTCTCGTGCCTAATCAGTTGTCAAGTCTTGTCAAGTCAATCCCACATTCAGCGTCTCTCCCATCCATCTTCTCCTCCCCTTGTCTACTGCCCTGCCCCCTAGTTTAGACCCTATTCACTCCCAGCTATACTTCGGAAGTGATCTTCTAACTGGTCTCCATGATTTCAGTCTGTACCCTTTCCCCTTCAATCCATCGCTCACACTGCTACCAGAAAAATTGCAAAGACTTAAGATTTATACTCTTCCACCCCCAAATTTTCAGAGGCTCCCTTATGCCTGTTGAATATTGGTTTTCAGACTTAAAAAAAATCGCAACTGATTATCAATTTATTAAAAAGGTTGATTTAAGCATCTGCAATGGCGACTTCAACCTTGACTCCTGGCTCAATACTGATGGAAGTAACCTGTTTCACAACCTCAGAAGGGCTGTGCAAGGTAATGAAGTCGCTTGTGGATCCTCATCTGAAACCAATCCCATCTCAGACCCTCTCACCACAAAGAGTTTTCCTTGTAGTTATTCTTAGAGTCTTGGTGGGCATCCGAACTACTCCTTTCACTTTGAGATTCTTATACTTTGTGCCTCTGATCAAGTCAACACATACCTTCTCCAAAGATTTTGTGTTGCGGCTGGTTAAGGTAATTCTAATTCGGTGAGTTGCCACTTCTGGCGCCAGCGGAGTCTTTCAGGGGTCTTGAAAAGCCATGGCTGCGGCGTGGCTTCCTGACCAGGTGGACCAGCGCTCTGCAGCAGCAGTGACCGCATCTTCCTCGAAGTACCAGACTTTTTAAAATTTTCCAAATCAGATGAATGCTTTCGTAGACAAAAATCTGACACAGACCCCAATGTATAAAACAGATAAAAATTATATTTTATTAATATGAATTTATTTTCTAAGTTAAAAATCATTACATTTATGGATCATAAAGTCAATCAGTGAGGAAAAATGAGGCTCTTCTGATAAACACAAAAATCTAAAATCAAGGGTAAGGGAACCAGATTCTTTTTTTAAAACATTTTTATTGGAGTATAGTTGATTTACAATGTTGTGTTATTTTCAGGTGTACAGCAAAGTGAATCAGTTATACATATACATATATCCACTCCTTTTTAGATTCTTTTCCCATATAGGCCATTACAGAGTATTGAGTAGAGTTCCCTGTGCTATACAGTAGGTCCTTATTAGTTATCTGTTTTATATGTAGTAGTGTGTATATGTCAATCCCAGTCTTCCAATTTATTCCTCCTCTCCCTTACCCCCTGGTAACCATGGGAACTACATTCTTATACTAGCATTCAATTTATTTATTTATTTTTTATTTTGGTTGTACAGTATTGAGAAAATTCTTACACAGTTAAGTAGCGGCAAATGCTAACGGTTTTAACAGTTCATCTTGCAGGAGATCTTATTTGCACAAGAATGCAAAAGTAGCTTTACTATAAGGTCTGCAACAAAACAAGTCAAGTGGTAGCATAAATTATTTTAATGTTTCTCATATGTTAATATTTGTGTATTACATATTAAAACATGTACTGTATTATAGTTTCAAAATATATATTTCAACAAATATTTTTAATGTAGAAAATTAAATCAAATATCTATGGAATGCCTAAAACATGTGTATAGAATCTTTGAGTTCGTGAAACAAGTTGAAACTCTTGCCACAAAGAAGTGGGACTTCCCTGGTGGTGCAGTGGTTAAGACTCCGCACTCCCAGTGCAGGGGGGCCCGGGTTTGATCCCTGGTCAGGGAACTAGATCCCACATGCATGCTGCAACTAAGAGTTCCCATGCCACAACTAAGGAGGCTGCATGCTGCAACTAAGGGGACCTCGAGCTGCAACTAAGGAGCCTGCCTGCCACAACTAAGACCCGGCACAAGCAAATAAATAAATTAATGAAATAAATTTTTAAAAAAGAAAGTGCTTGGTGATCTAGCCTCAATCTATTCTTCTGAACTTCTTGCCCTCTACTGCCTTTCACACAATCTTAAAAAGAATGAAAACCTATGTTATGTTTTCGAGATTATTAGTATTAGAATACATGTGGAAGAAAACATACTAAATACAGAAAGAATGAAATGGATAAAAATTACCCCAAATCCCTCCACCCAGGGCTGACTACCACAATGTTTTATTATAATTTCTTTCAATCTTTTACCTTTCATAGTAAGATGGATAGTTATAGAGAACTGTGCCAAGCACTTAAATAGATTATCTCATTTCATATTCACAAACACCCTATTAGGCATTCATGTCATTCACTACATGGAACACTGAGGAAACAGAGGATCATATAGGTTGAGTAACTTGCCCAAGGTCACACAGTAAAGTGCAGAGCTGGCCTTCAATTCACTATCTGCCTGACTCTAGAGACTATGGACTTAACCACAACATTGTAGTATTGCTTCCCTTTCCACGCCCTCTTTCTCTTTCTTTAGCTCTGCCACTTTAATTTAATGTTCTTTGAAGACATCTTCCTCTGCTTGTGCCATTTCCTTTGCTAAGATTTCCCTTTTTCCCTTTTCCGCTTAGCCAAATCCTAGTGACCATTCAAATGCCACCTAGTCTTCAAATCTTCTCTAATCCACCTTAAGCTCTCCTCGTAGAACTCCCGATGCTCTTTCCTGTACTCCATCTACTTCTCCTCCTGTCTCAACCTCCTTGCCTTCCCCTGCCTCCCACACTGTAACACAGACAGCAGGGCTTTACTGTGTTTGTCGGTGCTGAGTGACTCGTGGCCCCGCTCCAGTTCCCACGCTTTGGACCTGGGGCTGAGCAGTTACTCCAGGATGCAGCTACACTGGGCTGGAGGCTTGGCCCTCTGTTACAAAGTGAAACGGAAGCTCCTGTGCACACAAGTCAAAAAAATCATTCCTTCTGTGATGTAGGCAGAGCCAATCTGCCACCCCTCCTCCCAGGGTTGCATGTTGCATTTTTCACTTCTTCTTTTTTTTTTTCAATTTTATTTTTATTTTTGGCTGTGTTGGGTCTTTGTTGCTGCACGTGGGTTTTCTCTAGTTGCGGTGAGCGGGGGCTACTCTTCGTTGCGGTGCACGGGCTTCTCATTGCAGTGGCTTCTCTGTTGCGGCACACGGGCTTCAGTAGTTGTGGCACGTGGGCTCGGTAGTTGTGGCTCACAGGCTTAGCTGCTCCGCGGCACGTGGGATCGTCACGGACCAGGGCTCGAACCCCTGTCCCCTGCACTGGCAGGCGGATTCTTAACCATTGTGCCGCCAGGGAAGCCCCATTTTTCACTTCTTTTCCCCTCAAGCCTACCCTTGACATACTTTGAAGAGGATTTCCTCTTGATAAAGTCATTCACAATGTGAGATAATGCCAGCTTTGTGATCTGCCCCCGGTTCTACAAAGGCAGCCCTGGTAGCTAAACAAGTTTTCTTTGCTTTATTCCAAAGTTTTTGTGGCGTCGTAAGGAGGCCACTGCAACTGAAAAGCAATGCTCTGGATCGGAGATTATGAAACCTAGTTCCATGGAACTGTGTTTCTGAGCTCCCAAGTCATCCCTAGGGGTCCTTGAAAGAAAGTGTGGACATGTTTATCTAACCCACTTGGTTAAGGGTGAGAGCAAGAGATTATCTGTACACATGCCAACTGGAACGTGGCCTCAAGTGACTGGGGCTGGAAACCATGAACCTTCTGGATGCATGCCATTTGTAGAAAGACAATTTGCCAATGTATTTCTGATACACCACATCCTTACTACAGGGATGTGGGAAAATGAATCTGCAGCCTGAACTTTGTCCTAAATTCAAGACCCGTATGTCCAACTGCCTAGAGACATCTTTACCTAGGTGTATGACAAACGCATCAAATTTCACACGTTGAAATGAGCCCCTGATACTCCCTCTAACCTGGGGAACCCGAATCTTCCAGTTGTTCAGATAATTCGTAGCTCTTATCTTTTTTCTCACACTCCACGTCTGGTCCAGAGTAAATCCTGCTGGCCCTAAGGCCAGAGGTTGACCACTGTTCACCAACCCATTGCCACCATTCTGTCCCAGATCACCACCTTTTCTCTTCTGCATTATCATAATGGCCTGCTGACAGGTTTCCCTACTCTCCCCTAGCCCATAATTCAGTCTAGTCTCCACCCAGCAGTCAGGGTGACATTGTTGGAACTTAACAGAATCGACTCAAAACCCTCCAGGGACTTTTTATTTCGCTCACAGTGAAAGTCTCGCTGTTCCTTGAACAGCCAAGCCCACTCCCACCTCAGGGCTCTGCACTTGCTCCTTCCTCCACCTGGAAGGCTTTTTCACCAGATCTCCACAGGGTTACCTTCTCCATCTCCTTCGAGTCTTTACTTAAAATTCATTTTCTCATCTTTTTCTCATCACCTTCCCCAGCCACACTCTATAAAATTGCAAAACAAATATCCTGATATCTCCAATCTCCCTTCCCTGTTTTACTGCTCTTCTTAGGACTATCATTAGCTAAGAAACTATGCATTTTACAGTATTTATCATGATAGTTGGTTGACTACTTCGCTAGAATGTTAGTTCCATGCAGGCAGAAAATATTATCTGCTTTATTCAGTGCTGTGTCAGTAGTGCCAGAACAGTGCTTGCACATAGTAGTCACTCAACAGATGCTTGCTAAGTGAATGGATGTTTAATGAATGAAAGATACCACATCTGGATGAAGAATGGATTCACCCTAGTTTAATGATTTTCAAACTACGAACAGAGCCCCCAGTGACCCCTTACAAGGAGAAGGGAAGGGACCCAAGGGGGTAAAACTCTAGACCCGCCAGTCCCTTCCTTTTAACCAGAGCAGACCCAAGTCTTACATATTGGCTTTCCATGACAACCTTGTTTTTGAAAAAAACACTACTGGGATGGGTTTTTAAGAACTGTTTGAAAATGACTGCCTCAAATTTAAAGAAATCTGATAACCTCTTCAGGCTAAGAATGATGAGCTGCTTCAGGGGATGGATATATCAGGTACTTCTCTAGTTCCATCATCCTCTAACTGGGTTCTGACGATGTAGCCCAGGTGTCCCAAAGAATGCCACAGGAGCTAAACATGGCACATTTTCCTGAGAAGAAACTTTACCCCAAATTTGGGAGCAAATACTAGTATGCTACTGAAACAATGGATGGAGCAGAATAAAAACTTTTCACGAATTTAAAAAATAAAACACAAGCTTAAACAGAAATTGCGTATCTGCACGAAGCCACTTCAAACTACTCATTGACTTGCCAGAGGGTCCACGTATAGTTTTCTCCACCATTAAGAAAAGCAGAATTGTTTGAGAAGCACTATATCCAGGTGATCTGGATGGGAGGAAGAAGCAGCCGAGAAATAAAGAGATGCCGTCAAGATGGCCTAAAAGTACAAGACAAGCTTACCTAGGTAGGCTCCTTACAGTAATGCTTTAATTTAACATTGGCCTGGAACTTTGTGCTGATCAGGTAAGATGTTCTAAGCCCTCTCTGTACACTGTGCAGATGCCATTAGAAAATATGTCATAGTCAGAGCCTTTATTTTTCTTGCTGCACTAGGAAACAGCATCAGATTTCCTGTAGGTCAGGGTCTATGGATAGGATAGCTTCCCCTGGGAGGCCTGGGCCAATGGATAGAACAGCAAAACCTAGAATTGTGCTGAAGTATTTATTTCATTCTGTACGTATGTATTAAGCACCTGCTCCATACTCAGTACTGAGATTAAAAAGAAAAAAGTACGACATTGTTTTTTAAACACGAGAATTTTTTTAACAGTTACCATGATTATAGTTATCTAACCAGCTAAAACTGTTTTAATAGTAATTAGGGACAGTGATGGTTGCAAAACCTATGTACATCTTAGGTGCTCCCACTTATTAGTAAGTCTGAGAGCCCCCACTGGATATAAGCCTGTAGCTAGGAAGCATAATTTTCACTAGCAACATTTTCCACAGTATCTATATTCATGCTGGATTTATAATATTTAGTGCTTAGGAAGGAAAGTATCAGAGTCGTGAATGAGGAGATGGTTGATCTCTACAATTGATCTATATGGCTACTACATATTAGGAAATAATAAAGGAGAGCTCTAGATTGAAAAAAAAATAACAGGAGCTCCGAGTTCTTCTACTAGCTCTGCCATTAAATCACTGTGCCACTTCACCTCTCTGGGCCTCGGTTTCCTCATCTAGAAAATGAGGGCTTTGGTGGATGAGATCCCCTCCGATGTTCCTTTTACCTCTGACATTCTATGAGTCTATAAAACCCACATTCACAGCCAAACCACTCAGTGCAGGTATATATTCTAAAATAGTCAACAAACACCAGCAACATGTAAGGACTAGAAGTGAGTGAATGAGTAGTCAGGGAGAGCCCCATTAAACAAATGGACCTTGCTCATCGGTCTCATTTTCAACAGACAGGAGCAAGAATTCAAAGTCCAAGTAACAGCTCTGTCTCACCCTTTCCCACACCCCATTCCAATGCAAGATTACTCTTCAGCACTTCAGAAGTCAAATAAGGGACTGTCAACAAATCCAAATCTAACCTAATGAGCCCCACAAGGCTGGTTGGTGGATGAGGGGAAAGCACTGAACAGAATGTGAACAATTATACTTAATGATTTAGATATGATTGGATATAAGGCTACCTTGGCTAGTATTGGTCTAAACAAAAAGTGAGGAAGACTATGGGGCCTAGGCAGGAGGGCAAGAAAACATGCATGGCAAAGGAAGTGGATGGCTGCCCAGTCTTTGGCTGCTGTCTGGCCACACATACACTTGACCTCCTTTCAGTTTGAATTTTTTAAAGACTGTACTACCAAATAATACAGGACCAGAGCTGGAGGGCTCCTAGAGACGGCCTAGGCCAGGGCTCCAACCAGTAGCAGGTGGGTCTAATTCAGCACATGTCTTGTTGAGACCAACACAGATCTAAAATAATTTAGATTTTTGAGGACCTTTGAGATGAGCACAGACTCTCCTGTTCCTCTAGATCGCCGCCACCACTCCTGGACTTACACCAAGCAGCTTGGCCCCAAAACACTTCTGAGTTTGACCTAAGACTCAGAGACCAGACCTTTCCATGACACCATGGCTGCCGTTCGGTCTCCCTCCCTTTTATAGCCACCCTCCCAAGTCTCAGCCTCAGCTTGGCTTCCCCAGCTTTCCAAAACTAAACAATGAGTCCCAACCTTTCCTGAGAAGAGACTTAATGAGAAGGCACTTAATTTGGACCTGACAGTGGTCCCCCTGCACTTCCACTCCAGCCAATACAGGAAGCACTTTGAAGTGAGCCTGCACACTAAGCACTGGAAACAGGGGACTGCTGCAGGCCAGGGTGGGATCAGGTAGGTTCTTCAGTGCTCTAGGAAGAGTCAGAGCATCAGAGCCTCTGTACATTTGCAATTCACTAGAAGGCAGGTCCATGCAAGGGGTTTTACTAACTGAGGTATTAAAAAACAAAACCACAAAAGACCCTGTGACAGGAAGCTACCACCTGGAAAGAAGGCAAGATAGTAGGTCCCTAGGAGGCACTTATTTGCATTTTTTCAGGATGCCTGCCATGTTTCCCCAACTGTCCTGGAAATGCCCATATTCAAGCGCTATGTCACACTGTCAGATCATTTGTACTAATTTGTTTTTCTTTAATTAATTAATTTATTTATTAATTATTTATTTTTGGCTGCCTTGGGTCTTCGTTGCTGCGTGCAGGCTTTCTCTAGTTGCGGCGAGTGGGGGTTACTCTTTGTTGCGGTGCACAGGCTTCTCATTGCGGTGGCTTCTCTTGTTGTGGAGCACGGGCTCTAGGCACGTGGGCTTCAGTAGTTGTGGCACACAGGCTCAGTAGTTGTGGCTCACAGGCTCTAGAGCGCAGGCTTAGTAGTTGTGGCGCACAGGCTTAGTTGCTCCGCGGCATGTGGGACCTTCCCAGAGCAGGGCTCGAACCCGTGTCCCCTGCATTGGCAGACGGATTCTTAACCACTGTGCAACCAGGGAAGCCCTTAAGTTTATTTATATTTATTTAATTATTTTTGGCTGCATTGGGTCTTCGTTGCTGCGCGCGAGCTTTCTCTAGTTGTGGCGAGTGGGGGCTACTCTTTGTTGTGGTGTGCAGGCTTCTCATTGCAGCATCTTCTCTTGTGGAGCACAGGCTCTAGGTGCACGGGCTTTAGTAGTTTTGGCACGCGGGCTCAGTAGTTGTGGCTCGCGGGCTCTGGAGCACAGGCTCAGTAGTGTGGCTCACAGGTTTAGATGCTCTGCGGCATGTGGGATCTTCCTGGACCAGGGATTGAACCCATATCCCCTGCATTGGCAGGCGGATTCCCAACCACTACGCCACCAGGGAATTCCCCATTTGTACTAATTTGTTGTTCAAAAACTGTAATTACCATCCTTAGACATATATCTACACAGAAGAAAGAGACAGCCCAGGCAATATTTATTTGGCAAGGAAACAGACAAAAGTACCTTTTTTTTCTTTTCTCCTCTCTAGTTTCCTTTTCTTCAAATTCATTCTTTATGTCTAACAAAGGGCTGGCTTATGTTCTCACCCTCATTTCAAACTAAGACATTAGAATCTATGCTTGGCAGTGATGGAGGCTGGAGTAGAGAAGATAAAGTTGATAAATTATTATTTAAATCAAAAGATGAAAACTGGAGGCCTACAGACATGTTCTGTGTGGCCCACACAGTGACTTGCATAATTTTTAAAAAGCTACTAACATTTGAAAAGTGGGAGATTTTATCTAAAAATCCATATTTCTACTGTTCTTATTGTAGAAAAGATCAATGAAACTAAGAGCTGGTTCTTTGAAAAGATAAACAAAATTGATAAACCTTCAGCTAGACTTGTAAAAAAAAAAAAGACAGGGCCCAAATCAAAAATCAGAAATGAAAAAGGATAAGTTACAACCAACACCACAGAAATACAAAGGACCCCTCCTGGTTCCCCTTCCAATAAAAGAATGGGAAGATGAGTTAAGTACTCACTCTGAATCATGATTGTGATTGTCGATACCAGTCTAAGTTAGTGTTACAGAGAATAGCCCTTAACATTTCCCAACCCAGAGCCTAAAGGGCTACACCACCATGTCTGCCATTATTATTATCATCTTCATTATCTTCATCAGGTGATAAATCCCTTCATTATAGCAGTGGATCATAAGAGACTACTATGAACAACCATATGCCAATATAATGGACAACCTGGAAGAAATGGACAAACTCCTAGAAATGTATGATCTCCCAAGACTGAACCAGGAAGAAATAGAAAATATGAACAGACCAATTACCAGCAATGAAATTGAATCAGTAATTTAAAAAAACTCCCAACAAACAAAAGTTTAGGACCCGATGGCTTCACAGGTGAATTCTACCAAATATTTAGAGAAGAGTTAAAACCTATGCTTCTCAAACAATTTCAAAAAATTTCAGAGGAAGGAACACTTCCAAACTCATTCAATAAGGCTGCCATCACCCTGATGTCAAAATGAGACAAAGATATCACACACAAAAAAATTACAGGCCACTATCACTGATGAACATAGATGCAAAAATCCTCAACAAAATATTAGCAAACCAAATCCAACAAAACACTGAAAGGATCATACACCATGATCAAGTGGGATTTATCCCAGGGATGCAAGGATTTTTCAATATCCACAAATCAATCAATGCGATACACCACATCAACAAATTGAAGAATACAAATCATATGCTCATTTCAGTAGATGCAGAAAAAGCTGTGGACAAAATCCAACATCCATTTATAATAAAAACTCTCCAGAAAGTGGGCACAGAGGAGACATACCCCAATATAATAAATGCCATATAATAAATATGACAAGCCTACAGCTAACATCATACTCAACTGTGAAAAGCTGAAAGTGTTTCTTCTAAGATTAGGAATAAGACAAGGATGCTCACTCTTGCCACTTTTATTCAACATACCACTGAACGTCCTAGCCACAGCAATCAGACAAGAAAAAGAAATAAAAAGAATCCAAATTGGAAAGGAAGGAGTACAACTATCAGTGTCTGCAGATGACATGATACTCTACGTAGAAAATCCAAAAAACTGCTAGAGCACATC